>NC_083227.1:17135147-17735147 GCF_032191835.1 Heteronotia binoei | reverse complement strand
TGGAATAAAGAGAGATCCCTTTAGAATCCATGCAAGGAGGTTTAATCTGCCCCTTCTTTCATCCACACTCCAAATATTTCAGTGGCTTCTTCCTGCTGTACACTGATGTGTACAATAACATGCATTTTCAACATACATTAAGCCTCCTGCATCAGAGATGCTTGTTTGGGACACTGACCAATTCTTTGGCTCTCTGTGACTTCTTAGATATGGTGAAGAAACCGTATTTTTTGGACCATAAGACACACTTTTCTCCCCCAAAAAAGTGGGGGGGGAAGTGTGTGCGTCTTATGGTCCGAAGGTACGTTCCTTCGGGGGGCGATCCGCTGCCTCTTCCTCCGATCCAGCGCTTCCCCCGTGCATGCTTGCCTGGCTCCATCTTCTTCAGCAAGCGCTGGGATCGCTCCACGTGGCCCCAGCGCTTCGCAAGCGCCGGCTGCGGAGGGGGCAGCGTGCTTCCTCCTTGCCTGCCTTCAGCTGTGATGTTTAAAGCAAGTGCTGGGATCGGAGGGGGGAGGGAGCGATCCCAGCGCTTGCTTTAAACATCACAGCTGAAGGCAGGCACACAGGCAAGTAGGAAGCACACTGCCCTCTCCACAGCCAGCGCTCGCAAAGCGCTGCGTTTGCGGAGGGGGCGGGTGCTTCCTACTTGCCTGTGTTCCTGCCTTCAGCTGAGATGTTTAAAGCAAGCGCTGGGATCTCTCCCTCCCCCCTCCGATTCAGCGCTTGCTTTAAACATCACAGCTGAAGGCAGGAACACAGGCAAGTAGGAAGCACCCGCCCCCTCCGCAAATGCAGCGCTTTGCGAGCGCCGGCTGTGGAGAGGGCAGTGTGCTTCCTACTTGCCTGTGTGCCTGCCTTCAGCTGTGATGTTTAAAGCAAGCGCTGGGATTGCTCCCTCCCCCCTCCGATCCCAGCACTTGCTTTAAACATCACAGCTGAAGGCAGGCAAGGAGGAAGCACGCTGCCCCCTCCGCAGCCGGCGCTTGCGAAGTGCTGTGGCCACGTGGAGCGATCCCAGCGCTTGCTGAAGAAGATGGAGCCAGGCAAACAGGTGCGGGGGAAGCGCCGGATCGGAGGAAGAGGCAGCGGATCGCCCCCCCAGGAGGAAGGTGCGTCCTATCCTCTGGAGCGCCTTATGGTGCGAAAAATACGGCATTTTGTAATGAACTGAGCAATCTGATTTCAAACTTTTTTTCTCTCTGGGCAGAGAGCAGACAAGAAATAATGGGACACTTAAGTTCTCTTTCCCTCCACCCCTAAGCAGGGATTAGAGATGTGGAGGAATAGAGACTAGAAAGGTTTCAGGAAGAAACTCCTGCAGACTTCAAAAAAAGCTTCTTTGACCAGCCTGACCTAATCAGTGGGAGGGGAAAGAGAGATGATAAAACTGCTGGGAGAAAGGAGGAGGGGCTCTTTTGTGCACATTTCATCAGGGGACTTGACTAGGGTCGGGAGGAGGCAGCCATTGCCAGGTGCTGGCCTACATTTGAGGAAGAGGAGTGGAGCTCCTTTGAAAATCTGTAACTTTCTAAGCTAAGGAGCCTGCCTTATATTTAAAAACTGATAGGGCATCCAGAGAGGGAGGGACAGAGAAGAAGAAGACATTGGGTTTATATTCCGCCCTCCACTCAGAGTCTCAGAGCAGCTCACAATCCTCTTTATCTTCCTCCCCCACAACAAACACCCTGCGAGGTGGGTGGGGCTGAGAGGACTCTCACAGCAGCTGCCCTTTCAAGGACAACCTCTGCCAGAGCTATGGCTGACGCAAGGCCATTCCAGCAGGTGCAAGTGGAGAAGTGGGGAATCAAACACGGTTCTCCCAGATAAGAGTCTGCGCACTTAACCACTACACCAAACTGGCTCTATGTTTTACCCATTTCTTTGGAATCACTTGCTTAATCTGGAGCTGTGCTAAGAGTATGATTATAAACATTGTTTTACTAAACACTTCATAACGTTTCATTCTAGTATCCCAGTGGTCTGACCTAGCCTCAGATCGCAAAGCATGGAGGCACACCATCCACCAGGCTGTCTCTTCCTTTGAGAACGCACGCATAGCTGGTCTTGAGGACAAAAGGAGATTGAGGAAGAATCGCACTGCTACAGCACCAACCCCAAACCAGACTTTTCCCTGCAGCCACTGTGGCCAGATCTGCCTGTCCCGCATTGGTCTTGTCAGCCACCAGCGAGCCTGCAGCAGACGTGGACTACTGCACCCTTCTTAAATCTTCGTTCGCGAAGTCAAGCCGAGAGAGAGAGAGTATTGGTTCTGTGTACCTCCACATAGACCTCCACCATCTTGGACAGGCAATCTGAAAAGGAGCCCCAGGGGTGCACGAGGAAGCAAGCTGTCCCTGTGGTGACCAGGTGCTGGGTAGAGGGAAACACAGGCAAGGCCTCAGAACCTGGAAGGAAACTGGGAGTCCTGACCCTCACAGTGGGTAATTCTCTTAAAGGTGGGGGGTGGGTGTTGGGAAAGCCCCAGGTGTTGGGAAAGCCTTAGAGGGCAAGGTGGAACAGGGCCTTCAGTTCAGAGAAGGACTCTTCTGCCTCATGAAGTAAGGATACTTTTACAACTGAAGTTCTTTTCACACTCCAAGCCATTTCATGGTTTCTCTCCTAAAGGGATTAGTGTCTCTGAAATGACATTCATTCTCTGACTGAAGATCTTTTCAAAGACCAAAGTTTCATTCCCCTTTTTCCCAGGAGTGCATTTTCTGGTCCACACACAGACCTTCCCCCCCACCCCCCATATTTTTTGGACTGGGATTTCATGGAAATTCCCTCCTTGGGAAGGAATGGGCTTACCCCTCCTCTGACCTGCATGGCTTTCCATCTGCCTCTGTGGTCCATCTCCATCTCCCAACTTTCCTTCAGCATCTTCATTCTTGGCATTTTCCAAAGAGAACCCCTGGAATTCCCCAGCTGTCTTCTCTACAACTGCTGCTGAAATAAAGAGAGAGTTTCCTTCAGCACCCAGACAAGAAGCCAAGCCCCCAGGGAGGCCCTGCTTGTGAATAGGCATGCAACTCCTCAATCAGGTCTTCTTTACATTGAAATTCGGGCATCAGTCACACCTTATCCCTGTCAAGCCCTCCCATACAGCTGAGTTCATATTCTGCCTATTCCTCCCCTCCCTCCCAGTATGTCCTTCAAGAGGGAAAGTGGCAAAGATTCATTTCCCCGCTGTTACCACTTGATGTGCCATATAGCTCTTTAGATTCTCTGCTCTTGACCATTAAATGCAAGAAGTTATCAAGACATCTAGTCCTGCAATTACACTGAGTGTCCTTCTAAATGTCATGAGAGCCAAGAAGGAGCTGGTTTTCAAATTCCCACAAATACATGTTTGCTAAGGAGCAGTGAGAAGCCAGGAGCTCACAAAGTGAACCCTACAGTTCAAAAGGGACTCCCGTGGTTTTTGAAGGGGTGCCTTTCGTTAGGGAATACAGGTAATGACGAGTGAGAAAAGCAACCCTGCTGTGTAGGGCTACCTACACTCAGAGCATTTTCTTGGTATCTCTGAGCTTTTCTCTGGGCCTTTCTATTTTCTAATGTGCAGCCATTTCTGAGTCACCCAGGCATTTCTGCCTTCCTAGAAGCACAGAGTCAACCTGTCTCTTTGAAACCAAGTTTATCTGATGGTCAGAAAGAGATAGCCAGAAGAAGGGCTTACTGAGCCACTTCGGTGGGAAGGGCGGGATATAAATCGGAAATAAACTAAACTAAACTAAACTACTGGGACTCAAGGTCATTTTGTCATTACAAAATGTCACATTAGAGGAAAGCCTTCTGGAGACCCACCCTAGAGGAACACACAGTGCCTAAAAGTCCAAATAAAACCCCAGAAGAGTTTGTCCTGTTCCATCCTCCTCAAACCTTTGCAACACACAGCGAATATGCAGATATGCACAGGACTAGCATCCCCAGAGTGATGGAAGGGAAGCATTGGGAAGTGAGTCTGGCAGTAGCTTAGAAAAGCACATGGTTGTCAGCATTGTCAACTGTCATGGGATTAGGGGTGGACTGAGATAAACATGTTACTTTAATTTCTATAGTAAATTAGCTTCTATAGTTGAATCTTTGGTTCTGTCTCCCAGGAGGGTACAAGCACTCTGCTGATGCTGTGGCCTTCTGGTACAGGTAACCCTGGACATTATTTTTGCCTTAGAGGATGTTTATCGATTCCAGGAGTTAGTGGTGCCACTATCAATGTTTGAATAGAGTATCAGAAGCTAGCTTCCTTGATTTTTTTATTGCTTCCGGACTCCAGAGATAGAAAGAAGAGGAGGGATATGGAATGGAACATTGTGCCAGTTCCAATCAGTGCCAGTTTGTCCTGCCTCTCATTTATTGCAGCTATTCATCAGTCGGCGTGTTAGCAGCTATGGGTTCAAGAAATATATATACCTCTGGTTTACTAATAGTCAGGGCTGTTTGTCAGTGCCAGGGAGCCTTGATGCTGTAGCCAGAAAATACTCCTTATTTGTCTGGATGTGCATTGCATATTGAATTATAAGTATTGAATTAAGAATTATGAATCAATTTTGTATGCTGCACGCCAGACCCTTCTATGTTTGGGAGGTTTTGCAATTTCAGTTTGATGTTCAATAAATAAAAGGGGTTTCTTTTTTTAAAAAAATAGCTGCACGTCTTTCTTGATGCAATTGGGATCCCTGCCAGTTTCTCTCCCTCCCCAGTGAACACAGTGGGGATTTGAGTCCATGAAAAGGTTCCTGGACGCCTAGTTTCCCCAACATCCAAGTCTTCCTTGGGGACTGGGGGAAACAGTGCTGGGTGGCCTCAAAGAAACCCACACACTGGGGTACATTGATCAGACAGGTACATCTAGCATTCTGTGTGTGTGTGTGTGTTTCTGTGGCAGATGCTTTCCTGCCTCAAGGGAGTGGAAGTGAATTAGCCTTTGCCTCCTAGGGAGATGGGAGGGGGCTACAGTGGTTCCACTATCCTGTTCTGGCTCAACCGACTGTGTTTCAACAGAGGACTCACCTTTGTATTTACCGGGTTGACAGGGTCAGTTGGAAAGCTGTGCTAGGGGAGTGCTGACACACACATTTTTAAAAAGCTGCACACAGATTTCTGCTTCTGCCCACAGACACTGCTTCAGCCCATTAGAAACAATGGAGGATGGGAGCACCTCTTTCTGGTTGATCCCTGCCAGAACCGGACATCTAGTCCTAATTTTTTAAACTTGGGGAGGTTTTTAAGGAGAGGCACCAGCAACTAGGCTGTAAATTTGGTGCCTCTACCAAAAAAATCAGGTGCCCCCAGAGGCCCAGATATCCCCACACTGATTCTCCATTATAGCCTATGGGACCATTGAGTATAATAGTCCCCATATGGTACAATGGAGCCGGAGAAAAGCTTGCTGGGGTTTTTTTGCGCACTCCTGTTATGTTTTTCAGTATGATTCGTAAGCTGCCTTGAGTCACAGGGAAAATTGGGATATAAAAATAAATAAGTGCTTTGGACAGGTTGATAAATTTAAGCAACTTCTTTTTTGTTAGGTTACGTAGGGTTCTGACAGTGACTGTTCCTCCTCTGTTATACCTGACCTGTAATGCTGGTTGTCATATTTCCTTAAAAAAACCCAAGTAGACTGCAAGAGACCCCCTCCCCAAGTGCCAGTATGTTTTCTAAGGCTCAGTGAAGGGTGATGGTCCAAGTCCAGGTCTACCAATGCAGGCACTGGAGGAGGTAGCCCTGTTCTCCAGAGGCCAGGTCTACCAATATGGTGGAAAGGGGTGGGTAAAATTTGCTTTGAATCTCTTTTCTCTTATAATGTTTAAATTACTCTTAAAATATAGTTTCAATATAACTGAAAATAATTTATTCTGAGATTTTTTACAAGGTTATGGAAGTAATCTTCTCAGGGGTTTCCCCCCCCCCCTGGAAAAAGAGGTGCTGAAATTTTCAAGTGTGAAATGAAGAAACACACAGGTGTCCCCCATGAACTTTTAAACATTTATTGAGGATTTTGTTTCCACAAAGAGGTTCCAGTCAAATCTACCAACATAGCGGAAAAGGGTGGGTGAGATTTTACTTGGTTCTGTTTTCTCTTATAAATGTTTAAATTATTCTAAAATATAGTTTAAACATAATTTAAAACAATTTATTCTTAAGATTTTTACAAGGTTAAGGAAGTAATCTTTTAAAAACTAATTCATGTGATAGTCAAATATAGACTCACTGACAGCTTTAATGCTACTAAGCTTTTTATACTCAGGAGGTAAAATTTCCACTTACAACATTGTTGAGCTTAGAGGAAACATTGGTGGGAATCTCTTCAATACCACACAATCCCACCCCCATGTGGTGACCATTGATCCCCACCACCACAACAGCTGAAGCTATACCCTTGGGTTGCAGTGTTAACTGGTGGAACTATCTCCTGCAGGCCACACCTGCAAGTGAGAACAGCCCCTCCCCTCAAAAAGCACTCAAACCCATCTCAACCTAATAAATGAGACCATCCAGGAGACCACAGTAGGAGAGGGTTGATGTGCCTTTGGCCTAGTCCAGCAGGCAGGCCCGGCCCGTGGGAGCATGGCGCCCCAGGCAGCCCCAATGCCTGCCAACCCCCATGCCACACCCCGCTTCTCCCTGCGCCGTGCCCCTCCGCAGCACCTCCCTCTCTCTCCCTCCCAATCTTTAATGCCCACCCAGGGAACATGCGCCAGCTCCCAGGGCTCTTTCAAGGTGCCCCCCTCCCCCGCCAATACGCTGATCGGCGGGAAAAGTGGTGGGGAGGCCGATGTGCCTATGCTGGCCTTCCGGCGCCCTCCAGACCTTCAGCACTGGGGTAGCGGCGAAAGGATCAGCAAGCCACTGAAAAAGCGGTCCCTGCCGCTTCCTCCCTGGATCACATGGGAGGGAAGTGGGGAGAAAGCAGTGGCCACTTTTTCAGCAGCTTGCAGATCTTTCCTTTCACCGCCACCCCAGAGCTGAAGGTCCAGAGAGCGTGAGAAGGCCGGCATAGGAGCGCCAGCCTCCCCACCGCTTTTCCCGCCAATCAGCAGGGGGACACCTTGAAAGAGCCCTGGGAGCCGGCACTTCATCGCCGGTTCCCCGGGCATTTGAAAGTGAGTGGGTGGGAGGGGGAAGCAGGCAACTAGAGATTTGCCTAGGGGGCGGGGCTGGGGCTGACTGTGGTGCCCCTGCCCTGCCAGCACCTTAGGCAAATGCTTAGTTTGCCTAGTGGGCGAGCTGGCACTGTCAGCGGGGCTCTTCATAGGTAACACCCCCTCCCTCAGAATATCAAATATTTAAGGAGAGTGCAGCTCCTCAACAGCCACAGCTGAGCTCAGCCCCAGAAGGAGCTCCCAAATCTCCACATCCCAGGCCCAGAAGGCCTCCCTCCCTCCTTACCTAGCAGACTTGATCAGTCTACCAAACTAAGAGTTGCCTAGATGTGAAGAGGAAAAGTCCCCTGCTATTCCTGGCCCATTCCCTTGACATAACCATGAGGGAGAGTCACTAGCAGGCAGCTCATATTGAAAAGAAAGAGCCTCTTCAGATCCTCCTGAGAAATTCTCCAGCCATTTTTCAGACACAAAATCTTTGTTGCTCTCCACTGTAGGCCAAGGAGCCCTTGTGGCTTGGGTGATGGCCACAACACTGGCCTCAGCTGCCCCTGGATCAGCCAGGGAGCTGGGGTTGCTCTCTTCAGCCATGGGGAGCAAGTAGCTCGGCAGGCCTCACAACCACATACTGCTTTTCAATATTTTGAATCATGTATTATCCCAATGGCAGCAACTGGCACCTATGAAAGGTCCTTACCCAGAGAGGCCACATGTCCATAGTTCTCCAGCATGACTTCCATATAGAGAGTTTTTTGGCTCAGATCTAGCAGGGACCACTCGGCCTTGGTGAAATATACAGTCACCTCCTCAAAGGACAAGGGAAACTGAAAGAAAAAGCAGATTCCATGTCACAGATCATGCCAGGCAGAGACAACACTCTTGACGGACAGGGGCATTCTGGGAGGGTGCAAGATTACTATGCGTGAAGGGAGTTGTGTTCAGAGCCTCTCTTGCTCGGACAGCTGGAGCAAAGGAGAAAGGAGTGGGACCTGACTGTCGCCCATTCATCCCCCCCTTACCTGGACGAGAGGGGGAGCAGACATTTGAACTCCACTGGAAAGATGGCAGCTTGAAAACATCTCTTCACTGCCTGAGGGGGAGGCAAAATCAGAACGGTGAATTCTAGCCTCAACTCTATATTTTGTTAAATTTGTAATGCTTCTTAATAAACTAATGGAGATATGGAAGACAAGCACCAGGTACCCATGAGACATGGGAGGGAGGCAGTTAGAAATGTCCTCTGAACTCTGGAGCTCAAAAGGTTACAGCGTCACTGCTGGATCAGATCAAAACCCCAGGGACTCCAGTCTCCTTACAGCTGGGCCCTCCCACGAGCCCTTGAGTCTGGACTGGAGGGAGAAAAAGAAGAGCTGGAAATCAAGTCAAATTACACATCAGCACATCCAGTGCCAAACCCAGACTTAATTTTAGCGCATCAGTTGACATTCTCTAATACCAATGGGGTTCCAGGGAGTCTGCTGATGCTCTGATTTCAGATCCAAGTATTCAGCCAAATGAAACATCAACAAGATACGATGTCCATCATATGCTCCACCCTCAAACCTCATGGCCTGGTATCCCTAGTCCAGCACCTTCTTTCTGATTGTGGCCTGACGAAAGCTCCTGGAAAACTCTTAAGCAGAAGCCCAATTATTGGCCTCCAGCAATGGGTGTTCAGAGGTATACTGCCCCAGAACATGGGTGTAAACTGCCGTCAAGTCAGAACCAACTTATAGGGATCCCACAGTAAGCTAAGAGCTACCTCGGCATAGCAACCCCTGGACATATTTGGTGGTCTCTTATCCAAGTACTAAGCAGGGCTGACCCTGCTTAGCTTTTAAGACCAGATAAAATGGAACTAGCCAGGGTCATCCAACTCAGCAATATGGAGGTCCTATTTATTCACCATAGTGAGCAGCTGCATCCACATTTTTCTTTCTATCCTTTTTTTTTTAGGGGGGGATATGTGTATTTCATATGTCTCTGTGTGTGTCTGCACCTGAAAGTCATGGTGACCTTTGGTGACTGACCTCTACTAGGGGCCTGGATATTCAGGGAGGTGGCTGATTAAAGCCTGCTCCTGTTCTTCCAACTGCTAGTATTTCAAGGAAGTCTCCCACCCTAGTATTTGCCAGAGCTGACCCTGCATAGCTTCTGAGATCTGACAAGATCGGGCTTGCCTGGGCTACCCCAGTCAGGGCAACTTCTTATCCTTTTGGGGGCCACCTTGAATCCAGCTAATGTAAGGAAAGTGAGATACAAATATTTTAATTCAAATAAATCAGAATGTAATGGCCTTCCAGGAATCTGTCTACTCCCCCTTTAAGTGAGTGGCCATCACAACATCCTGGAGCACTATGTCCCAGAAGTCCCCTCTGCTCAGTGAGCGGAAGTATTTCCTTTTTCTCCTGCCTCAAACCTTCCACTCAAAAACTTCACAAGGTGCGTCAATCCCATGTGGGCAGAAGGTACCTTTACCATTTGACAGGGCTATTTCGGCACACTTCTGGGCCTGTACCCTCTGACTTTCCTCTGATGAAGCTCCTTCTGCCTCAGAATACTTCACTTCCATCTTTACAGCTGGTCCCGACATCTGAAACAACAGAAAGGGAGACTAGTAAGAGAGGAAATAGAAGAGGCTGAGAAGATGGATCGTGCCCCACCCCCAGACTCCTCATTCCTGCATCATTCAGTAGAGGTGGTTCAACTACAGGGCCAAGAATCAGGGTTGGGTTTTCTTCCCAGCCTAGTGAATTCTCTCAAGGTTGAAATACCTGGCAGGGAAGCATTAAGATAAGGTCCTTGCTGGAACTGTGTGAAGGAAACCCCCTCACCTGCTCTGCCTGCCTCTTCTCCTCAGCCTGACTCAGGAGGAAACCTTCAGCCAAGGCCACTGCCTGGGAACTGGTCTGCGGCTCACATCCTCTCACCCAGCACTGCATTTCCTGGGGCAGGATGGCCAGGAACTGCTCCAGGATCACCAGGTCCAGGATCTGCTTCTTGGTGCGCTTCTCAGGCTCCAGCCAGTGGCTGCAAAGTCCATGGAGTTGGCCGCAAACCTCTCGGGGCCCATCAGCCTCATGGTAGCGGAACTGCCGGAAGCAGTAGTTGTATTCTTTTGCAGTCATTGCGTCTTGAGACAGGATCTCTGGCACAGCTCTTTCCCAGGATTCAACACCACTCCCAGCCTGGGTGGGTTGGGGACTCTCCCTTGATCCCTTGCCTGTTCCAGCTCCTTCTGGGTCCTCCTCTTCCATCTCCTTCCCCTTCTCTTGGATCGCCTCCTACTGTGTTCAGATACCCTTACTTTTGTGGCTATGAAGAAAAAGAGGAAACAAAATCAAAAGGGCAGAAAGAAACCCAAAAAGAGCTACATCACCAGCCCTGGTCAAGAGACAGTGAAGGATTTGCCCAGTGGATCAGAAGAGAAATTATTGTTGCAGTTTGCAGATCATGATTGGTATCACTGTACTATATTATGTACTGAGCTTTGTTATATGTGTCTGTTTCGGCCTTCAGGAAAGTAAACCCTCTCTGTTTGGTTGTTTAAAAATCTGTTGTGGATTATATGATCTTGGCTGTAGATGACTGGAGAATCAGCCTGTCCTAGCAGCTCTGTTTCAATATAGACTGTAATGTGAAGGAGCCAGTTGGCACAAATGATTCCTCCCCTCCTGATCAGGCGTGGGACTCTTTTCTGGGCTTCCCTAAGACCTCAGTGGCTGAGAATCCATTTTTAATGGCAGTATTCAGATCCCAACCATCTGTCACACACAAGTTCCACCAAGGCAGCTAACAAATTAAAACAGAGCTCAGAAAAATCACATTTTGGAAGCATTTAAAGCCCCTTAGGGTCATTAACTGAGACATGTATTTAATATGGATGAGACATAACAACAGGGTCACAGTTAATTACTCTCAGTCTCTCCAGATGAAGAAGGGTGCATCTTCTGCCTATCAGTCTCCAATTTAACACATTTATTTCTTTCACTGATTCCTCTCCTCCGGAATGAACTCCAATTAAATGGTAACCATAAAAACGAAGCTGGTTGTTCCTGTTTGGTCCTGGAATCTGTTAAACATCTTCAGTATGTTGGATGCTAATCTTTTTGCTCACACTCTAGCTTTATGTCTGGACTGGTAAATTCCATTTCAATGTACATCAATCAGCTTATACCATGAATAAAGCACTATGCAGGCATGCACCCGAAAGCTTCTATCTTGAATAAAAATTCCTTGGTCAACTTTGTTCTGCTGCTTCAGACCAACCCGGCTCCCTGCCTGAATCTATACATGAGGACCAACATTCATCTTTTCCAAGATTTCCGAGCTTATCCTTCCCCCACTCCCCCGTGTCTTACTTGTGAGTAAACCTTCCAGGATCCGGCTGTACGGCTTTTATCCGCAGTTACCTGCCTGAAGCCCCTCCTGTCCTCTTGGCCGATTCAGAAGCAACCCACCACCCTCAGCCACACACGCACATACTGGAAAAGAGCCTTTCCATTCCACACACCCCCACCCCCGCTCAGCTTGACCTCTCTAGCAAGTAGCGTTGTTTGTTTAACTCTTTCACGGCTGCGGACGAATGTAAATACTTTTCGTCATTTCCGGGAGCTGAACACATCGGACTTCAGCCGGGCTGCTGTCCGTAACACCCTAGGCAGCTCCACGGGGCCGCTCAGGAGTAACTCCGCAGAGGTTCGGCCCCCAGGATAGCCAAGTGCTTTCCAGCCATCTCAGAAAATAATAATATGAACAGAAAAAAGAAAATGCCTTTCCTTTAACCCACCGCCTTAGGGATGGGAACTTCCAGGTGGGACTTGGGGATCCCCTGGAATTACAGCTCATCTCAGTTCCCCTTCTGGAGGACAGATTTGATTGTCTCCCGGCAGGAGACTGGCAACCTCCCGGTCTGAACCACCTCCACATCAGCAGAGACAGAAGCTGTGTATCAGACAATGAGCACTGTGGTAGAAAAAAAAAAGGCTTTTCCCTGGGGTGGGGGGGGGGGAGCTGTGTGTATTGCAAATCTTTGTTGTAGTGCTGCTTTGAAGACAAAGTAAGCTAGCTGGAATTCTGAAGGCTGAACCTCGAAGGGAAATATGTAGCAGCTGAAGAATGTTATAGATATCTGGAATAATATAGAACAGCATTGTTGATTGAATTTAATTAATTAACATGAGAAAATCAGCCAAGGGGCATTGATAGGTCAGAATGAGGGTGCCTATATGAATCAATGGGCAGAGGTCTAAAATTATGATTGTGTATCAAGGGAAAAGGTATTTCAGGTTCTTGTAAATATTTCTTCAGGTCTTTGGGGATTGATCCCCTGCAGAGAAAGAAACCATTTCTTTCCTGAGCACTTTGTACCACAAGTGGGGGGAAATGAATGCACTCAATGGTTGGGCTCTCTGCCTCACTGAGGTCCCTGTCCTCTGACTCCTCCCCAAGCTCCATCCCCAAATCTCCAGGAGTTTCTCAGCCTGGAGCTGGCAGCCCTATCCACCCCCCCCCCCACCCCTCACCAGTGACCAGGGGGCACCTGGCAACCCAACCCCCACTGCCCCTGACTTCCAGCATCTCTGGCCAGTTGCCTGCAGTTGCCAACTCCTGGGTGGGAAATACCTGAAGATTGGTGGGGGTGAAGAACAGGGATGGATGGGTTTAGGGGTGGGAGTGGTACCTCTGTGGGGTCTAATGCCATGGAGTCCACCCTGTCAAGTAGTCGTTCTTGTCTCTAGGGGATCAGTTCAAAATCTGAGAGATCTCCAGGCCCCACTGGGAGGTCAACAGCCCTTCCTGAGCCACTCCTTCAAGCAGGGTTTTTTTTTTTGTAGCAGGAACTCCTTTGCATATCAGGCCACACACCCCTAATATAGCCAATCCTCCAAGATATTACAGTAGGCCCTGTAAGAGCCCTGTATGCTCTTGGAGGTTTGGCTACATCAGAAATATGTGGCCAAATATGCAAAAGAGTTCCTGCTTTAAAAAAAAAAAGCAACCTTTCAAGCATCGCATCCCTCCACTGCTTCGTGGCCCCTTTGCACAAATCCCCCCATAGCCCCACCAAAGAGCAGGCTGCAGTTTCAGATACATCCCCCACCCCCACCATGCAAAAAGCAACATTCCCTTCCCTCACAGACTCCTCTCTGCCAAGGTATACATTGGGACAGGGTAAAAGCTGGAACAGCCCAGAACAGGCAATAAACAAACAACAGTAATGCAGAAAACACTGAGGTGCATTACAGACACTGGAGAACAATATTTTAGAAACAAATATGTGTAACCTTTGCACCTGTGCTAACCATTTCCAGGCCAAAATGTCTCTGGAACAGGCTGAAACTTGCATTGAACAAACAATAGTACCGAGAAAACCCTGGGATGCATCACAGACAATTAAGAACAATATTTTAGATATGAAAATATGGAACTCTTGCTACTGTATTAACCCTTTTCAAGGCAAAATGCATACTGAACAGGCTGGAACGGGCATTAAACAAATAGTAGCACTGCAAAGAACCCTGGGATTAGCTTGACTCTATGATTTAAGGCCCAAACTGCAACTGGACAGTTGGAGGGACTGGAGATGAAAGCATGCCTGGGGCACATTCCGTCCTGACCCACCGCAAGACCCTGCAGCCTGCCACTCCCACCCAATCCTCTGTTGTTTCCCCATCTGATAATCTGGTCCACTGTCCTTTCCACAGCACTCCCTTAGGTCATCCTGATTTTTTCACAGGTATCTTCAGGTGCTAGACAACCCAGCATTGATACGCAATCATAATTTCAGACCCCAACCCATTGATTCGTACAGGCACTCTCATTTGGAATATTTCTATCAACACCCCTCAGCTGATTTTCTCATGTTAATTAATTGAACTCAATGAACAATGCTATTCCATATTATTCCAGATATCTCTAACATTCTTCAGCTGCTACATGTTTCCCTTTGTGATCTAGCCTTCAGAATTCCAGCTAGCTTAGCTGGCCTTCAAAGCAGCACTACAACAAAGAATTGCAATACACACAGCCTTCCCCCCCCCCCAAAAAACCTTTTTTTCTTTCTAACACAGAGCTCATTCTCGGATACACAGTTTCTGTCCTTGCAGGTGTGTGTGTGGGGGGGAGGGGTGCCAGTCTCCTGCCGGGAGACAACCAAATCTGTCCTCCAGAAGGGAAATTGAGATGAGCTGTAATTCCAGGGGATCCTCAAGTCCCACCTGGAGGCTGGCATCCCTAAGGGGGAGAGTTAAAGGGAAGGCTTTTTATTTTTTCTATTCAACCACCCTATTTTCTGAGATGGACGAAAAGCACTGGATACCCTGGCAGTGGACGGAACCCTCTGCAGAGTTACTCCCGAGCAGCCCCGTTGAGCTGCTTAGGGCGTTACGGACAGCAGCCCGGCAGAAGTCCGCTCTGTCCAACTTCCGGAAAGGACGAAAAGCATTTTCACTCGTCTGCGGCAATGAAAGAGTTAAACCAACTAAGCTGCTTGCTAGAGAGGCCAAGCTGGGAGGGGGTGGAGTGGAAAGGGTTTTTTCCAGTCTTTGTGTGTGTGGCGGGGGTGGGTTGCTTCTGCATCTCCCCAGAGGACAGAAGGGGCTTCAGGCAGGTAACTGCGGATAAAAACTGTACAGCCGGATCCCGGGAAGGTTTACTCACAAGTAAGACACGACGCGGGGCGGGGGGGGGGGGATAAGCTCGGAAATCTTGGAAAAGATGAATGTTGGTCCTCATAGAATCATACAGTTGGAAAGGACCTCTAGCGTCATCTAGTCCAACCCCTGCACAATGCAGGAAACTCACAAACACCTCCCTCTAAATTCACAGGATCTTCATTGCTGTCAGATGGCCATCTAGCCTCTGTTTAAAAACCTCCAAGGAAGGAGAGATTCAGGCGGGGCGCTGGGTTGGTCTGAAGCAGCAGAACAAAGTTCATGTCCAAGGACACCTGTAAGACCAACGAACTTATATGCCTTCGGGTGCATGCATGCGCAATGCTTTATTCATGGTATAAGCCAATTGATGTACATTGAAATGGAATTTACCAGTCCAGACATATAGCTAAAGCGTGAGCAGAATATTAGCATCCAACATAATGAAGATGTTGAACAGATTCCAGGACCAAGCAGGAATAACCAGCTTCATTTTTATGGTTACCATTTGACTGGGGTTCATTCCAGGGGAGAGGAATCAGTGAAGGAAATAAATGTGTTAGATTGGAGACTGAGAGCAGAAGATGCACCCTTCTTCATTGTGGGAGGCTGTGAGTAATTAACTGTGACCCTGTTGTTATGCCGCATCCACCTTCAATGCATGTCTCAGTTAATGACTCTCAGGGTGTGATTTTCTGAGCTCTGTTTTAATTTGTTAGCTGCCTTGGTGGTGCTTGTGGGGGACAGATGGTTGGAATCTGAATACTGTAAATAAATACATTCTTAGCCACTGAGGTCTTCGAGAAGCCCAGAAAAGAGTCCCACATCTGGTCAGGAGGGGAGGAATCATTCGTGCTAATCGGCTCCTTCATATTATAGTCTATATTGATACGGAGCCCCAAGGACAGGCTGATTCTCCAGTCGTCTAAAGCCAAGATCATATCATTTGCATTAGACTTTTAAACAGCCAAATGGAGATGGTTTACTTTCCTTAAGGACGGAACAGGCATATCTAACAAAGCTCAATACATAATATAGGACAATGACACTAACTCTGATCCACCACAACCATCAAAAATGATGCTCCTTCTGAGCCACTGGGCCAATCCTTTGGTGTTCCTTGACCAGATTGGGTGATGTAGCTTCATTCCCTTTTGGTTTCTTTCTACCTTTTTGATTTCCTTTCCTGTTTGTAGCCACGACAGTAAGGTTGTCTTTCCACAGCCATAGGCGACCCAAGAGAAGGGGAAGGAGATGGAAGAGGGGGACCCAGAAGGGCCTGGAACAGGCAAGAGATCAAGGGAAAGTCCCCAACCCACCCAGGCTGGGAGTGGTGTTGAATCCAGGGAAAGAGCCGTGCCAGGGATCCTGTCTCAGGACACAATGACTGCAGATGGACACAACCGATGCTTCCGGAAGTTCCTCTATGATGAGGCTGATGGACCCCGAGAGGTTTGCAGCCATCTCCATGAACTTTGCAGCCACTGGCTGGAGCCCGAGAGGCGCACCAAGAAGCAGATCCTGGACCTGGTGATCCTGGAGCAGTTCCTGACCATCCTGCCCCAGGAAATGCGGTGCTGGGTGAAAGAATGTGAGCCAGAGACCAGTTCCCAGGCAGTGGCCCTGGCCGAAGGCTTCCTCCTGAGTCAGGCTGAGGAGAAGAGGCAGGCAGAGCAGGTTCGCTCAGTTCCAGCAAGGAACTTACCTTAAGGCTTCCCTGACAGATATTTTTGCCTTTAGAGAATTCATTATGATGGGAGGAAAACCCAACCCTGATTCTTGGCCCTGTGGTTGAACCAGCTCTGCTGGTGGATGCAGGGATGAGGAGTCTGGGAGTGGGGCAGGATCCATCTCCTCAACCCCTTCCATTTATTCTCTTACCAGTCTCTCTTCCTGTTATTTCAGATGTGGGGACCACCTGTAAAGATGGAAGCGACGTTCTCTGAGGCAGAAGGAGCTTCATCAGAGGAAAGTCAGAGGGCACAGACTCAGAAGTGTGCCCAAGATGCCCTGTCAAGTGGTAAGGGAGCCTCCTGCCCAGATGGGATCGGAGAACCTAGTCGAGTTGTTGGGTGGAAATTTTGCGACAGGAGATAAAGGGAATACTGCTCACTATGCAGAGTCGATTTTTGGAACTTAGTGCCCCAGTATGTTGCGATGACCACTTACTTGCAGGAGGAGTCGGGAGTAGACAGATTCCTGGAAGGCCATTACATTCTGATTTACCTGAATTAAAATATTTGTATCTCACTTTCCTTCCATTAGCTGGACTCAAGGTGGCTCCAAAAAGGATAGGAAGATGCCCAGACTGGGATAGCCCAGGCAAGCCCAATCATGTAAGATCTCAGAAGCTAAGTAGGGTCAGTCTGACAAGTACTTGGGTTGGAGACCTCCTTGAAATATCAGCAGTCGGGAGGACAGGGACAGGCTTTATCCAGCCTCCTCTGTGAATATCCTCCAGGCCCCCATTAGGGCTCAATCACAAGAGGTCACCATGACTTTCATGTGCACACATGCACACAGGCATATAAAATACACATATTCCCCCACCTAAAAAAAAAAAGGATAGGAAGAAAAATGTGGGTGCAGCTGCTTGCTGTGGTGAATAAATAGTACCCCCATGTTCCCCTGAGTTGGATGGCCCTGGCTAGTCCGATTTTATCAGGTCTCAGAAGCTAAGCAGGGTCACTCCTGATTCGTACTTGGATGAGAGACCACCAAAGAAGGCCAGGATTGCTATGCAGAGGTAGGCAACGGCATACCACTCTGGAATGTCTTTTACCTTTAATAACTGTGGAGTCCCCATAACTTGGTTGTGACTTGAGGGCACTTTACACCCACACCCACCCATGTTCTGGGCAGGATACCTCTGAATATCTGTTTCCAGAGGCCAAAAATTGGGTTTCTTGGCCCCTCTTAAGGGCTTTCCAGGGGCTTTTGGCAGGCCACAGTCAGAAACAGGATACTGGGGTAGGGATGCCAGGCCATAGCCTGCCTCCCCCCTGAGGTTTGAGAGTGGAGCATGTTTTGGACGTCATATCCTGTTGATGTTTCATCTGACTGAATACAGATGCCCTGGAACCCCATTGGTATTACAGACTGTCAGCCGATGCAATAAAATCACATCTGGGTTTAGGGCTGGATGTGCTGATGTCGTGTCATTTGACTTGATTTCCAGTCCCCCTTTTTCTCCTTCCAGTTCAGACTCAAGGACTTGTGGGAGGACAGAAGACTGGTGTGCCTTGGGATTTGGTCTGATCCACCAGGGATGCTGTAACCTTTTCAGCTCCAGAGTTCAGAGGATATTTCTAACTTTCCCCCTCCCTCCATGCCTCATGGATACCTGGTGCTTCTCTTCCCCCTCTCTATTAGTTTATTATAAAGCTTTACAAATTTAATAAACTACAGAGTCAAGGCTAGAATTCACCTTTTCAATTGTGTCTCCTTTGCAGACCATGAAGAGATGTTGCCAAGCCATCATCTTTCCAGTGGAGCACAAATGTCTGCTCCCTCTCTGGTCCAGGTAAGAGGCATGAATGGGGGACAGTCAGCCCCTGCTCCTTTCTCAGGGATGGATGCCTTAGCTGCAGCTGTCCAAACAAGAGAGGCTTTGAACACAACTCCCTTCATGCATAACAAGTTCTACATCCTGCACCCTCCCAGAATGCCCCCATCTGTTGAGAGTGTTGTCTTTGCCTGGCATGTGTGACAAGGGAATCTGCTTTTTCTTTCAGTCTCCCTTGTCCTTTGAGGAGGTGACTGTGTATTTCACCAAAGCTGAGTGGACCCTGCTGGATCTGAGCCAAAAAACTCTCTATAGGGAAGTCATGCTGGAGAACTATAGGCATGTGGCCTCTCTAGGTAAGAACCTTTCATAGGTGTTAATTGCTGCCTTTGGGATGATGCATGACTCAAAAAATTGAAAAACAGTATGGGGTTATGAGACCTTCTGAGGTACTTGCCCCCCACTGTGGGCCTCCAGGACTTGGGGTGGCAGGGAAAGAGACATTCAGAATGGCTGGAGAGAGTGACCTCAGCCTCCTGGCTGACCCAGGGGCAGCTGAGGCCAGTATTGTGGCCATCATCCAAGCTACAAAGGGTGCCGTGGCCTGTGGCCAAGGCAGGGCTGAGAGACCCTCAGAAAGATTCTGGAAAGGGCCAGCTCTTGATTTCTCAGTGGCCAACCTCTACCGCATGCCCTTACCCCAGATGGGATTATAGCCCTTAGCTGTCTTTGATCCATCTGCTCTATATTGGTTGGGATTTGGGGCTTTGACCACGGTTCCATCTTTCCAGATGAATTTTTCGACTTCCTTGGAGTTGTTTCCCTCCCTGTATAAGACTGTTCACTGTCTCTCAGTCTGTCTCTCTGCCAAAGAAGATGAGAATATAAGAGAGGCTGTGGTGGAGAGCAGCAAAGGATTTGCGTCTGAAAAATGGCTGGAGGGTTTCTCGGGAGGATCCAAAGAGACTCTTTCTTTCTCACATGAGCTGCCTGCTAGAGGCTATCTCTCATGGTTATGTCAAGGGAATGGGCCAGGAATAGCAAGGGACTTTTCCTCTTCACTTCTAGGCAACTCTTGGTTTGGTAGAATGATCAAGCCTGCTTGGTAAGGAAGGAGGGAAGCCTTCTGGGCCTGGAATGTGGAGATTTGGGAGTGCCTTCTGGGGCTGAGCTCATCAGGTGGGTGTTGAGGGGCTGCACTCTCCTTAAATACTAGATATTCCATGGAGGGGAGTTATTTAAGAACAGTCCTGCTGGATGAGGCCAGAGGCACATCATCCCTTTTCTATTGCGGTCTCCTGGATGCCTTCATAATAAATAAAAGTTTATTATTATTATTATTATTATTATTATTATTATTTTGTGGAAATTGGTTTGAGTGCTTTCTTTGGAGCTGTTCTACCTTGCAGGGTTGGCTTGCAATGGATAGTCTCACCAGTTAACACTGCACCACAAGGGGAACTGGCTTTAGGTATACCACACAGTACCCTCTGTTGTGGTGGTGGGGATCAATGTTCACCCCAAGGGGGTGGAATTGTGTGGTATTGAAGGGATTCCCACCAGTGTTTCCTCTAAGCTCCATAATGTTGTAAGCGAAAATTCTGTCTCATGAGTATAAATTTGTAGCATTTATTTGTTTTATGTATTATTTTTTTTGTTTAGATAATTTATATTCCGCCCTTTCCCAGACGGGCTCAGGTCGGATAACATTTTAAAACAGTAGAACAGCAATTAAAACCAATAAAAATAGACAATACTATTTAGCGACTCAGCTGGGCACATCATATTATACTGATCATCAGTATAAAATCAGTATTTCAGCAGAGGTGGTATCGCAGCATAGGGTCAGCCGATGGGACAGGACACCCGCTTCCGTAACCAAATACCTGGTGGAATAGCTCCGTCTTACAGGCCCTACAAAAAGGTAACAATTCAATAAGGGCTCAGATCTCTGAGGGGAGCTGATTCCACCAGGCTGTGGCCAAGGCCGAAAAGACCCTGGCCCTGGTCGACGCTAGTCAGATGTCCTTCGGGCCAGGGACGGTCAACAGATGTTGAGTGCCAGATCGTTGTGTTCTCCGAGGCATATATGGGGAGAGGTGGTCCCATAGATATGTCGGTCCCAGGCCGTGGAAGGCTTTAAAAGTTAAAACTAAAACCTTGAAACGGAATCCGGTACTCAATTGGTAGCCAGTGCAGTTTGTGCAGTGCGGGCTGGATGTGTGCCCGGCTTGTTAAAGTTGTCATTAAAGTCATCAGTGAGTCTTTATTTGACTATCTATCTCATGAATCAGTTTTTGGAAGATTACTTTCATAACTTTGTAAAAATCTCGGAATAAATCAGGGCTGCCAAGCTCCCAGGCAGTGCAGGCATTTTCCCGCTTGGGGGTCCCCAACCCACTGGTTCGCAGTGGGCCAGTGGAGGGATCCCCTCCTGATGTCGCCAGTGTGATGACATCACTTGTAAGTGACATCATCATGCCAGCAATGTCACATGCCTTCCGCTCTAGGAGCTTCAGAAAAAATCTGTGGTTTTCCAGGACACTTTAGCCATTTGGGAGGAAAATATGGTACCCAAAAAAGTCCCCCGCCAGATACCGCAGGGGACTTGGCAACCCTAGAATAAATTCTTTTAAATTATGTTTAGAATAATTTAAATATAAGAGAAAACAAAATGAAGTAAAATCTCACCCACCCTTTTCCACTATATTGGTAGACCTGACCTCTGGAGAACAAATCTATCCACCCCTTTCCACTGTATTTGTAGACCTAGCCTTGGACTGTTGCCCTGCCCTGAGCTTCAGAAGACATATCAATCAACACGAGGGGGGGGGGGGGACTCTTGCCGTCTACTTTGGGGGTTTTTTAGTGAAAAATGACAACCAGCATTACAGGTCAAGCATAACAGAAGAAACAATCTCTGTCAGAATCCTGCATAACCTAACAAAGAGGACATTGCTTAAATATCAGCCTGCCCAAAGTACTTATTTATTTTTATATCCCACTTTCTCCTGTGACTCAAGGCCACAGCTTACAATTATACTGAAAAGCATAATAGGAGTGTGCAAAAAAAAAAAAAAGGCTTTTGTTTGGCTCCATTGTATCCTATGGGGACCATTACAGTCAATGGGTTCCATAGGCTATAATAAAGAACCTATCTGGGGCTCTTGAGGCACCTGTTTTTTGAGGCAGAGGAACCAGTTTGGTGTAGTGGTTAAGCGTGTGGACTCTTATCTTGGAGAACTGGGTTTGATTCCCCACTCTGTTGCATGCAGCTGCTGGAATGGCCTTGGGTCAGCCATAGCTCTTGCAGAGGTTGTCCTTGAAATGGCAGCTTCTGGAAGAGCTCTCTCAGCCCTACCTACCTCACAGAATGTCTGTTGTGGGGGAGGAAGGTAGGTAAAGAAGATTGTAAGCCACTCTTAGACTCTGAGATTCAGAGTGAAGGGCGGGGTATAAATCCAATATCATCGTCGTCATCAACTTTGCAGCATAGCTGCTGATGTCTCTCTTCAAAAACCTCCCCAAGTTTCAAAAAAGTGCACCAGGGTGCCCACTTTTGTGGGCCCCAGAAAGAGGTGCCCCCATCCTCTATTGTTTCTAATGGGCTGAAGCAGTGTCTGTGGGTGGAAGAAGCAAAAATCTGAGTGCAGCCTTTTAAAAATTTGTGTGTCAGTGCCCCCCTTGCACAACTTTCCCACTGATCCTGTCAGCTCAGTAAACACAAGGGCAGTTGGTTGAGCCACAACAGGATAGGGAAACCACTGTAGCCCCCTCCCATCTCCCCAAGAGACAAGCAATCCACTCCTTCTCAAAGGCTAAGTTGCTTCCACTCCCTTGAGGTAGGAAAGCATCTGCCACAGAAACACACACACACAGAATGCTTAGGTGTACCTGTCTGATCAATGTACCCCAAGCACAGGTTTCTCCGAGGCTGTCCAGTACTGTTTCTCCCTGTCCCCAAGGGTGGATGCTGGGTAAACTAGGAGCGTAGGAACCTATTCATGGACTCCCATCCCCATTGTGTTCATTGGGGGAGAGAGAGAAAGTAGCAGGGATCCCAATTGTATCAAGAAAGACATGCAGCTTTTTTTAAAAAACCTTCTTTATTTATTGAATATAAAACAGAAATTGCAAAACCTCCCAAACATAGAAGGTTCTGGTATGCAAAATAAAATATTGACTCATAATTCTTGTCTTTTCAAAGTTTTATTAGATTTCATAAAAGGAAAAATTTGGGTTTGGAGGGGAGAGATGGGGGGGAATACAAAAAGGGGAAGAGAGAAAGATTACATTTGTTTCTACTTTAAGAGAAGAAAAAAATCTATACTTTGTTGTGCCTGTAAGCAGGGCTTTTTTTGAGCAGGGACACTGTTCGGGCTGGCTTGACATCAGAGGGTATGGCCTAATATGTAGATGAGTTACTGCTGGGCTTTTTCTACCAAAAACCCATGTGGAACAATGGTGATGTCAGAGGGTGTGGCTTAATATGCAAATGAGTTCCTGCGGGAATTTTCCTACCAAAAAAGCCCTGCCTGCAGGTATTTAGAGTTATTCAATAGACACTGCCTTTAAACTCTATACACATTCTGTGACCTTTTGATAGTTTTATATAACCCTACCACTTTGTAAAATATTTGGTAACAATCTCCAAATCTCATATCTGTCAGATTGCAAAGCGAAGTTCATACATAAAGGTGTATGAACTTCGCTTTGCAATCTGACAGATTCTAAAAAAAAAGCAAAAGAAAGGAAAGAGAGAGAAGTTCTACTTTTCATCCTAAAGTTATATATCTCTAACATATAAATGTGTATTATGAACATTCTAATGATATCTATTACTTATAATTATTATATATAACATAAATAGTTTTCCCTAACCAATAATATAATAATACAAATGTTAATACTTATTCATAGTGCCAATAAAAAAGTCCAAGAAAATTTGAACTGAAGCAGTGTGACTTAGCATAGATAAGCTAACAAGCTTGTTAAAAACAGAGAGAAGGTTTCAAGGCCAGAGATAAAGAGGAGTTCCATTAATCAAAAAAGGAATCTGGGTTGGAAAGTTCACTTATATTGACTCTTCTGGGGTGGCAGGTGAACTTTTTGGCACTGTGTTCCTGTAGGGTGGGCTTCCCTCTAATGTGAAGGTTTGTAAAAACAAAATGGCCTTGAGTCCCAGATAGGGATGTGCAAAAAAAAAAAAATTCGGAATTACACGGATTCGGAAGTATACGGGGAAAAAAATTCGGATTTCCCCGTATACTACTGAATACCGTATTCGGAATAGCCGCATATACGGTAATGCGCGGCTATTTCCGAATATACGGCCCTATTATACCCTATGGGCCATTGAAATAAATGGCAAATAGGGTATATTTGAAGCTGCCTGGAGGGGGCGGGGTTGAGGGAGAGCCCCCAAATTTGCAGGGGACCTGCAGGGGACTCTCCCCTCCAACCCCTCCAAGTCCCAAAAAGATTGGGCCAGGGGATCCCATTCCAGGGGCACCCAAAGAGGGTGCCCCTATTCCATCATTATACCCTATGGGCCATTGAAATCAATGGCAAATAGGGTATAATTGAAGCCGCCTGGAGGGGAGGGGGTTTGAGGGAGAGCCCCCAAATTTGCAGGGGAGCTGCAGGGGACTCTCCCCTCCAACCCCCCAAGTCCCAAAAAGATTGGGCCAGGGGATCCCATTCCAGGGGCACCCAAAGAGGGTGCCCCTATTCCATCATTATACCCTATGGGCCATTGAAATCAATGGCAAATAGGGTATATTTGAAGCCGCCTGGAGGGGAGGGGGTTTGAGGGAGAGCCCCCAAACTTGCAGGGGACCTGCAGGGGACTCCCCAGCATGCAACCCCCCTGGCCCCAAAAGACGGCACCCATCTGTGGGCACCCCAAAAGGAACACTGCTCCCAATAGTGAGAAAAAACCAATTAGAGCCACTTCCTCACTGCAATTGTCGTGGGAAAAGTGGCTCTGGGGAGCAGGAGGTTTTGAGGAGAGCCCCCCAAACTGCTGTGCAGCTTCAGGGCACTGTCCCACACAAAACCCACAAGGCCAAAAAAAAAATTGGACCAGGGGGTCCAATTCCTGGGGCACCCAAAGCCAAACCTAACTTCACACCAGAGAATCTCTATAGGACCCAAATGCACTACATCCCTCTATCTACTCTATGAACCCCGCAGGCCTGGAACCAATGTAAACCCAGTTGCCAACGTCACTGCCACACAAAACACAATCTGCTCAAGGTCTGCTCTGCAGACCTGGCTGCAGCAAACCCAGATGCCAGCTCTCCAGCCCTGCCCCAAACAACACGGGGAGAGCTGGCCAACCACAAAAAGCCTGCTGGTTCCGGGTCTCTCACCCAGGTGCCAGCTTCCCTGCCACAGAACACACAATCTACAGATGCCAGCTCTCCAGCCCTGCCCCAAACAACACGAAGAGAGCTGGCCAACAACAAAAAGCCTGCTATTTCTGGGTCTCTCACCCAGGTGCCAGCTTCCCTGCCACAGAACACACAATCTACAGATGCCAGCTCTCCAGCCCTGCCCCAAACAACACGGGGAGAGCTGGCCAACCACAACAAGCATGCTGCCTCTGGGTCTCTCACCCAGGTGCCAGCTTCCCTGCCCCAAACAACACAACTCTAGTCTCAAACAAGAGAAGTGGTGGACCACCACACCTAGCTCTACATCATTCTGTAACACAAAGCAAGAAGCATTTTGACTTACCTTGAGTGATGGATGGTTGGCTGGTCCCGGCTCTTTCGTGTTACCCAGGGTGCACCACGAGGAGGCGAGCCAGAATTGCACCCCAAATGAGGAATATCACTGGGAGGGCCTCAGATTATGTGAGAGGAAGGCAACCATTCCTTCTCTCTCAGCTCAGCAGTAACACACCAGCATCACTGTCCCATTAGAGGGACTTCAGCATTGGTATGGCTGCTGGCTGCCTGTCATCATCACTGGCAGCTCCCTCTTTCTTCCTCCTGCCCCTGAAAAAAAACTGGGTGGGTTATCCTGGCTGGGCCTGTGTGTGCTGTCGGTTACAGTTGGGGGCTGCAATGGCCCTTTCAGTATTATTAGGCATTTGTGGATGGAGGACTGGAGAAATTTGGATCGCTTTGCAGTTTTTAAACCAGCATTCACTTTTGGTTTGGGGAGGGATGAGGGGGGTGGGGGATGCACTGCCAATCAATTTGTGAGTGAGTTTTTGGGCTGTCTTTGGACTCTAGTCAGTTTTTATCGGAGGAGCGTTTTACAAGCATCTTTCAAGCGCGGGCCAAGAGAGGATGCAGGCACAAGTAGGTGCTCACTTCATTCAATCTCAAAGTCCATGCTCGGGGAGCCGAACATTGGCAAGTTGACCTTCAGGAAGATCAACTGCTGAACTGTCCAGGGTTGCAGGCGATTGCGATGTGAAAAGACGCGCTCGCTCTGCATGCTCGTCGGTGGGCAGGAGAGGAACGCCTTGGCCACGGAGGAGAGGGCCGGCCAGACCCCCTCCTTCGTGACCCAGTAGTCCAAAGGAGACACTTCCTGCGGCTCGAGGGGCTCAAAAAGATAGTCCTTCACCATCGCAGCACCCGTCTCCGCTCTCGGTGCCCTACCGCTCCTAGAGGGGCCAACGACCCGCCCGATGAATGTCACCTCAGCACTCCTCGTGGCGTGAGTCTGGTGGGAAACACTGCCTAGCTGGGGAGGCTGGGGATGAACAACAGCAGTGGAAGTTGCAGATGAGCTGCTTCCACCCCCCTCCTCCTCAACTATCGGCACTGGGCCCCCCCTGACTCTGGAACGCTCGACCTTCTGGGAGAGCTCGTCTCGCCAGCGATCGAGCTCGTTGGCCCGCTCGGCGACTGTGCCCTTAAGGCGCGGGTCTAACATGGTCGCCATCATGTAGACCTTATCCTGGGTGAAAGTCTGAAAGCGGGCCTCTAGTCCAACCTGCAGCCTAACAACCAGGGCGTGCACCACTGGAAGAACGTCTGCACGGCCTTGAGCTGGCACTAGAAACGAGGCCAGGTCCTCACAGGCCATCTGGACCATGGGGACGACCAGTGCGATGCTCGCCGTGTCAGACGAGAGCATTTCTGTGTAGATCTTGAAGGGCCCAAGAACCTCCACAGTCTGAGAAATGACCACCCAATCCTCTTGGGTGAGACGGTTCTCATCCCGAAAGACCCTCGTCTCAGAGACAAAGGCATCCAGGGCTGCTCTCTGCTCCACTATGCGCTCCAGCATGGCGCAGGTGGAGTTCCAGCGTGTGCTGACGTCACCGAGCAGGCGGTGCCATGGCACGCCTGTCAGTGTCTGTTTCTCACGCAGCCGAGTCCGTATTGCTGCGTGAGAAGTGACCCGTGATGTACCAACATTTCTGGAGCAGAAGTCGGTACTCATGGGTCGCGGCTTGATACAGACGATCCTGGTTTTTCGTCTGTCCCAACGCGTCCTTGACCACGAGGTGGAGAAGGTGGGCCACGCAAGGAAGGCGTTTTAGGCCCTCACGCTGGACAGCCGCCTTGATGTTTGAGCCACCATCAGTCACCACGAAGCCCTTGGTGACGTCCCCGCTGCCTACCCAGCCCTCTAACTGCTGTGAGAGGATGGCTCTGAGAGTGTCCGCCGTGTGCGGCGCGTCGACTGCTTCGGCGTGCAGCAAGGCACAGCGATAGCCGGCCCAGCGGCCCTGACCCTGCCTGTCATTACTGCCACCCCCACCCCGCACCTCACTGGGTTGCCACCAATGCGCAGTCAGGGAGAGACACCCCTCAAACGCATGTTTGGAGGTCCAGATATCTGAGGTGAAATGAACAGTCCCCCCGGCAGCACGGGACAAATGCTCCTTCACCACAGATCTGGTCGCCCTGAAAAGAGCTGGCACAATGGTCCTGCTAAGGGTGGTTCTAGCAGGAATTTTGTACCAGGGCGCCAGGTACTCCGCACCCCAGGATTCTCGACAACTGAAAACGGAAGCCCATGGGCGACCGACCTGGCAAGGTTCCAGGCGATCACCCTCCTGCCGTGCCTGATTCCCCCTCTTGGCACAGAGGTGCCCCTACCAAACATCTCAGGCAGAGATGCCTGGTGTCCCTGTTCTCCCACAGAACGCTCCTGGAGAGCGGAGGTAGTCGCGATGGGACGGACCCCCTGGCTGGGTGGTGTTGTTGTCCGCTTGGACAACACAGCACCAGCCTGCTTCTCCCCCTTAAGAAGCACCCCCGGGTGGTGCTTCCGCAGGTGATTCTGCATCCCCCCCGGAGTCAGGTGGGCAGGGTCCCGCCCACGACTGATCCGGGCCCTGCACAGCTTGCACTGCGCATAACGTGGATCCTCCATAAGTTGGAAATGCTTCCATACTTCAGAGGTGAACGGATGCCCAAATTGACTCGCAGGTTGGGTGTCCGGAGCCACCTCCTTTGAGGTGCTCGGGGGAGACACATCGTGCCTCGGGGTGGCAGGAGGGGCTGGCCACTGGGGGGAAGTGGGCGGAGATGGAGGCACCTCGTGTGTCTCCATCTCTTCCCCCTCCACCCCATGCGGCCTCCCCTCCTGGCCATCCCCTGAAGGTCTGCTGGTGCCCAAAGGAACCGAAGAAGGGGGCTGGTCCTCCTCAGCCAGCTTCTCCTCCAGCTCCTGCACGACACTCTCCACCCTCCTTGGGGTGATCGTTTTGGACAGGAAACTGTCCCCAAAGCTCATCTCCAAGGAGGGCTGCTCTTGCTGCCCCTCCTCCGGCTGCTGAGGCCGAGCGACATCAGCTGGAGGAGTGACTGCCCGAGCAGCAGACCCCTGCGCAGTGCCAGCACCTAATGGCACCTTTGCTGGGGGCGCCCCAGCAGCAGCCTCGATGAAGGGCCCAAGGTGGGCCTTCTTCTTCATCACACTCCGGCCAGAGGTCGGAGTGCTGGAAAGCAGCTGTGGAGTGGCCCCACGCACAGGTGGGGGGGAGACCTGGGTCCTCCCCCTCCCCTCCACCCCTCTAGTCTTCTCCTTGGCCTTGCCCCCAGGGCCCCTCTTCTGCTGTCTGTTACTCATGTCACCCTTGGCCAGTCTCACAGAACCTGAACTGAGAGTGGGGTTTTTTACAAACCTAACTCACTGCACTGTACCCTGAACCAACAGGTGCCCTGACTTCTTTTTAAAAAACCCTCCCACCAAAGCTTGTTTATTTGTTTTTTTGGTCCCTAACCTGTCCTTCTTTGGGTTGGGGTAGTAGTACTCTGGTAAAGTTTAGGAGACTAGGTGATCCTGCCTCTACCTGGCTGCAGTTTTTAAAAGGCTACCTTGAGATGAAGGCAATCCTTGTTATATCCTCCTAGTTAAACTTCTCCTAACTAGATCCTGGGACAAACCTGATTTCCTTGCAAACTAGAAATCAGGTGTCCCCTATAACTAGAGAGAAGCTGTGGTTTACCCTATGGAAATCTAAGGATGCACCGGCTTTCAGTGGCTGAAAGCAAGATGCACTGCAACCCTAGTTTCTTTAAAAGGGAGCCTGATGTGGCCTATTAGTCATGCTGCCTTTTATGAGAAACCTAAAGACTTTTTAAAGCACCCCTATCTGGCCTACTTGAATTGTGAAAGGAGATAAAGCCCTAAACTGGATTAATTTTGTTTTAAATTTCAAAAAAACACGATCCCTAAAAACACCCTTATTAGTGGGGCAGCCTATTTAGTGGCCCTAGCCAAACCGAGAGCACACTCAGATTCCAAAAATCACTCTATAACAACAAGAAAGTGACCCAGCCCACACACACCCTCGCCAACCCCCACACCAACCAGAGGTAATTTTAAAAAACCAAAACAAAACCAGCAGAATCACAAAAGGCCAAGCAAACCAACTCAAGTGTTTAAAAAGTGGCCTTTCACCAATAAGAAAAATTAAGCCAAATCAGTCAACAACACCCCCCCCACCCCCAAACCAGGAAAAGTGACAACAGGAAAAAAAGGCCAAGCAAAGCAACTCAAGATTTTAAAAAGTGGCCTTTCACCAATAAGAAAAATTAAGCCAAATCAGTCAACAACACCCCCCCCACCCCCAAACCAAGAAAAGTGACAACAGGAAAAAAAGGCCAAGCAAAGCAACTCAAGTTTTTAAAAAGTGGCCTTTCACCAATAAGAAAACTCAGGCCAAATCAGTCAACAACAACACCCCCACCCCTAAAACCAGAACCAGGAAAAGGGGGACAAAAGTGGCCTTTTAAACAATGAAAATTAGGCCAAACAGCACCCCCCCCACAATAACCTGAAGATAAAAGTAGCACAGCAGCAACACAACACAGCAGCAACAAATCAAACAATGAAACAGTAAAAAACTCAACTTTTAATAATACAGGAACTCCCCCCCCCAAAAAAAAAAACCCTTCACCCTAACCCCAAGAAATCCAAGCCACCCAAATCAGGAGAAGTAAAAGGACACTGCACTTTAAAAAGTCCTCTCACTAAATTAAGATATGGGCAAATTAGCAACCCACCCCCACCCCAGGCCCCCACCCCCAGCAGAACCTAGCCCCAACCCCAAATAGGCTACCCTACCCACCCAGTACTCACCCACCCAAATCTGGACAAGTAAAGGGACTCTAGTCCTTTTACCAACAAAAACTAAAACAAGAACCCCAAAACTGTCTTACCTTGTCTTCTCTGAGTCCAGGGAAGTAAGGCTGAGTGAGAGAGCAGCAGGCAGCAGCAGCTGAAGCCAAGGGCCAGCCACCAGCAGCAGCACAATCTCTCTCACACACACCAAGCCACACACCAACACAGCAATGGAGGAGTCCAGCAGGAAGACTCCTTAAAAAGGTTATCTGGCCCTACAGAGAGCAATTTCAAAAAATAGCACTGCTCTCTGATTGGCCAGACAACAGTGCTTACTTGGATACCCAAGTAAGCAGAAGATCAAAAATAACAACAATGTAGCTGATGGCTGGGCCATCAGCTACACAACAGCCCTGCAAAGCATGCATTTGCAATGCATTTTGCAAATGCATGCTTTGGATTGGTTGCTGGGGCTCCTCTTCCCCCTCCCCCCCCTCCCTGATCCCAGGGAGGCTATGGGAGAGGCGGGAAGAGGCTACTAAAGGCGGGAAAGCAGCTCCTTTGAGGCTGCAGAAGCCATTCCCGCCTTTTGCTTTGACACAGCTTTGACAGCCGTATACTTCCGAAAAGCTATTCGGAAGCATATGGCGAGCCGTATTCGGCTGCCGCATAATAGGTGGCAATGGGAATCGGCTACAGCCGATTCCGAATACAGCCGAATCAGTGTTGATTCGGCTGTATATTCGGTTTGGCCGAACCGAATGCACATCCCTAGTCCCAGACTGGCTGCTGCTATTATTAGCATCATTATTAAATTGCCCCATCCTAACCGATGCTGGGCCATGTGCAGCAACATAAAATACATATAAAATCAGTACATAAGAATATAAGAGATGCCATGTTAGATCTGGCCAGTGGCCCATCCAGTCCCAACACTCTGTGTCACACAGTGGTCAAAACCCCCAAGTGCCGTCGGGAGGTCCACCAGTGGGGCCAGGACACTAGAGGTCATCCCACTGTGTCCCCCCTCCCTCCGCCAAGCACCAAGAATACAGAGCATCACTGCCCCAGACAGAGAGTTCCAACAATATGCTGTGACTAATAGACACTGATGGATGTCTGCTCCATATACTTATCCAATCCCCTCTTGAAGCTGTCTATGCTTGTAGCTGCCACCACGTCCCGTGGCAGTGAATTCCATGTGTTAATCACCCTTTGGGTGAAGAAGTACTTCCTTTTATCAGTTCTAACCTGACTGCTCAGCAATTTCCAATTAATTAAGAACACTTAATTAAAAAACGTTATGGTTTCTTTCTGACCTTAAGATACACTTGTTTCCAAAGAGACAGGTTGACTCTGTGCTTCTAGAAGGCAAAAATGCCTGGATGGTTCAGAAATGGCTGCACATTAGAAAATAGGCAGGCCCAGCCAAGGCCCAGAGAACAGCTCAGAGATACCAGAAAATGCTCTGAGTGTAGGTTGCCCTACACTACAGGGTTGCTTTTCTCACTGGTCATTACCTGTACTCCCTAACAAAAGGCACCTTTTCAAAAACCATGGGAGTCCCTTTTGAACTGCAGGGTTCACTTTGTGAGCTCCTGGTTTCTCACAGCCCCATAGCAAACATGTATTTTGGGGAGTCTGAAAACCAGCTCTTTCTTGGCTCTCATGACATTTAGAAGGACACTCAGTGTAGTTGCAGGACTAGATATCTTGATTTCTTGTATTTAATGGTCAAGAGCAGAGAATCAAAATAGCTGCATGGCACATCAAGCGGGAACAGCGGGGAAATTAATCTTTGCCACTTTCCCTCTTGAAGGACATACTGGGAGGGAGGGGAGGAATAGGCAGAATATGAACTCAGCTGTATGGGAGGGCTTGACAGGGATAAGGTGTGACTGATGGCTGAGTTTCAGAGGAAAGAAGATCTGACTTAGGACTTGCACGCCCATTCACGAGCAGGGCCTGCCTGGTGGCTTGGCTTGTCTGGGTGCTGATGAAAACTCTTTCTTTATTCCAGCAGCGAATGTAGAGAAGACAGCTGGGGAATTTCAGGGATTCTCTTTGGTAAATGTCAAGAATGAAGATGCTGAAGGAAAGTTGGGAGATGGAGATGGACCACAGAGGCAGATGGAAAGTCACTCAGGTCAGAGGAGGGGTAAGCCCATTCCTTCCCAAGGAGGAGGTTTCCATGAAATCTCAGTCCAAGATGAAAGGTCATCCAAAAAATACGGGAGAAGGTCTGTGTGTGGACCAGAAAATGCACCCCTGGGAAAAAGGGGAATAAAACTGCGGTCTTTGAAAAGATCTTCAGTCAGAGAATGAATGTCATTTCAGAGACACTAAATTCCTTAGGAGAGAAAACTTAAAATTGCTTGGAGTGTGAAAAGAGCTTCAGTGGAAAAATCATTACTTCATGAGGCATAAAAGTCCTTCTCTGAACTGAAGGTCCTGTTCCACCCTGCCATCTAAGGTTTTCCGAACACCTGGAGGGACATTTTTTCTCCCTCAGGTCAACTGCTGCCACGACCCAGCCCCCCCTCCACACACACACGCTTTTGACGAAATTACCCACTGTGAGTGTCAGGATTCCCAGCTTCTCTTCCAAGTTCTGAGGCCTTCCCTCTGCATCTCCAGCTACAGCTTGCTGTCTTGTGCACCCCAGTGGGTCCTTTTCAAATTGCATGTCCAAGATGGTGGAGGTCTAAATGGTACAGAGAACCACTTCCAGGATCAAAAGTTATGACCTGAGGGAGAGAAAATGTTTATAATACTCTTAACACAGCTCCAGATTAAGCAAATGATTCCAAAGAAATGGGTAAAACATAGTTCCTCTGTCCCTCCCTCTCTGGATGCCCTATCAGTTTTTAAATATAAGGCAGGCTTCTTAGTTTAGAAAGTTACAGATTTTCAAAGGAGCTCCACTAATTTCACTCCTCTTCCTCATGCCAGGCAATGGCTGCCTCTCCAGACCTTAAGTCCCTTAATGGAATGCGCCCAAAAGAGCCCCTCCACCTTTCTCCCAGCAGTCTTATCATCTCTCTTTCCCCTCCCACTGATTAGGTAAGACTGTGTAAAAGAAGCTTTTTCTGAAGTCTCCAGGAGTTTCTTCCTGAAACCTTTCTAGTCTCTATTCCTCCACATCTCTGCTCACTGGTTGGGGGTGGAGGAAAAGAGAGTGTCCCATTATTTCTTCCCTGCTTTCTGCTCAGAGAGAAAAAAAGTTTGAGTGCTCAGTTCAGACCTTCATTACAAAATGCATTTCTTCACCACATCTAAGAAGTCACACAGAGCTAAAGAATTGATCAGTGTCCCAAACAAACATCTCTGATGCAGGAGGCTTAATGTATATTGAAAGTGTATATTATTGTTCACTTCAATGTACAGCAGGAAGAAGCCACTGAAATATTTGGAGTGTGGATGAAACTTAAGGGGCAAATTAGACCTCCTTGCGTGGGTTCTAAAAGGATCTCTCTTTATTCCAACAGGAAGAGATCAGCAGAACAAGGATGAGGAGCAGCATCCACTATTGCCAGATGAAATTAAGAATGAAGACGTGAGGGGAAACTTCAAGAATCAAGGAAGACCCATGAGGCAGAAAGGCAGCCACATGGTCCAGAAGAGGGACAAACCCATTCCTTGTCAAAGAGAGGATTTCCAAGAAGTCATTCACATGGTGGAGGAAACAGACAAGGACTTTGAGCATGGAAGGAACATCTCAGATCAAACCCAATATAAGGTCCATTTAGAAATGCATAGTGGAAAGAGCAGCCATGAATGCCTGGAGAGTGGAAAGACCAATATTGGCAGAGCAGAGCTTTGTAGACTTCAAAGAACACATACAGGAGAGAAACCTTATAGGTGCTCAGACTGTGGCAAGAGCTTTTCAGAGAAATCAGACTTTATTCAGCACCAAAAGATTCATTCAGGGGAGAAGCAATTTATCTGCTCAGAGATTGGTATGGCATTCTCTGATGGAAGAAAGCATAATGTACGCTTCCTGAAACCCAGTATAACAAAGGGACACAAATGCTTTCAGTGTGGAAAGTACTTTAAATATAGATCACATCTCATTGTGCATCAAAAAAGCCACAGGGGGGAGAAGCTGTTTGAATGTTCAGAGTGTGGGAAGAGATTCAGTCAGAGTGGCCATCTTAAAGATCATCAACGAATCCACACAGGGGAGAAGCCTTTTGAATGCTCAGAGTGCGGGAAGAGATTCAGTCGGAGTGGCACTCTTCAAAAGCATCGACAAACCCACACAGGAGAAAAGCCCTTTGAATGCCCGGAGTGTGGGAAGAGATTCAGTCAGAGTAACTCTCTTCAACATCATCTAACAACCCACACAGGAGAGAAGCCCTTTGAATGCTCAGAGTGTGGGAAGAGATTCAGTCGGAATGGCCCTCTTCAACAGCATCAACGAACCCACATAAGAGAGAAGCCGTTTGAATGCTCAGCATGTGGGAAGAGTTTCAGTTCCAGTAGAATTCTTCAAAGTCATCTAAGAACCCACACAGGGGAGAAGCCTTTTAAATGCTTGGTTTGTGGGAGGACATTCAGTCGAAGTAGCCATTTTCAAGAGCATCAAAGAACCCACACTGGGGAGAAACCATTTGAATGCTCAGTGTGTGGAAGGACTTTCATTCAGAGTAGCCATTTAAAACAGCATCTAAGAACCCATACAAGAGAGAAGCCCTTTGAATGCTCAGAGTGTGGGAAGAGATTCAGTCAGAGTGGCCATCTTAAAGATCATCAACGAATCCACACAGGGGAGAAGCCTTTTGAATGCTCAGAGTGCGGGAAGAGATTCAGTCGGAGTAGCACTCTTCAAAAGCATCGACGAACCCACACAGGGGAAAAGCCCTTCGAATGCCCGGAGTGTGGGAAGAGATTCAGTCAGAGTAACTCTCTTCAACATCATCTAACAACCCACACAGGAGAGAAGCCCTTTGAATGCTCAGAGTGTGGGAAGAGATTCAGTCGGAATGGCCCTTTTCAACAGCATCAACGAACCCACACAGGAGAGAAGCCGTTTGAATGCTCAGCATGTGGGAGGAGTTTCAGTTCCAGTAGAATTCTTCAAAGTCATCTAAAAACCCACACAGGGGAGAAGCCTTTTAAATGCTTGGTTTGTGGGAGGACATTCAGTCGAAGTAGCCATTTTCAAGAGCATCAAAGAACCCACACTGGGGAGAAACCATTTGAATGCTCAGTGTGTGGAAGGACATTCATTCAGAGTAGCCATTTAAAACAGCATCTAAGAACCCATACAAAAGAGAAGCCCTTTGAATGCTCAGAGTGTGGGAAGAGATTCAGTCGGAGTGGCACTCTTCAAAAGCATCTAAGAACCCACACAGGGGAAAAACCCTTTGAATGCCCAGAGTGTGGAAAGAGATTCAGTCAGAGTGGCACTCTTGAGTATCATCTAAGAACCCACACAGGGGAGAAGCCTTTTGAATGCTCAGAGTGTAGGATGAGTTTCGGTTCCATTAGAATTCTTCAAAGTCATCTAAGAACCCACACAGGGGAGAAGCCTTTTAAATGCTTGGATTGTGGGAGGACATTCAGTCGGAGTAGCCATTTTCAAGAGCATCAAAGAACCCACACTGGGGAGAAACCGTTTGAATGCTCAGTGTGTGGGAGGACGTTCATTCAGAGTAGCCATTTAAAACAGCATCTAAGAACCCATACAAGAGAGAAGCCCTTTGATTGCTCAGAGTGTGAGAAGACATTCAGTCGGAGAGCCACTCTTCAACAGCATCAAAGAACCCACACAGGGGAGAAGCCTTTTGAATGCTCAGAGTGTGGGAAGAGATTCAGTCACAGTAGCAGTTTTCAACAGCATCAAAAAAGCCACGCGGGGGAGAAACCGTTTGAATGCTTTGATTGTGGGAAGAGATTCAACCACAGTGGCAGTTTTCAAGAGCATCAAAGAAACCACACAGGGGAGAAGCCGTTTGAATGCTTAGATTGTGGGAAGAGATTTAGCCACATTGGCAGTTTTCAAAAACATCAACGGACTCACACAGAGGAGAAGGCCTTTGAATGTTCAGTGTGTGGGAAGAGATTCAGTCGGAGTAGCACTCTTCAACAGCATCAACAAACCCATACAGAGGAGAAGCCCTTTGAATGCTTAGAGTGTAGGAGGAGATTCCGTCGGAAAGGCACTCTTCAACAGCATGAAAGAACCCACACAGGGGAGAAGCCCTTTGAGTGCTTAGTGTGTGGGAAGAGATTCAGTCGCACTGGCACTCTCCAAGAGCATCAAAGAATGCACACAGGGGAGAAGCCCTTTGAATGCTCAGAGTGTGGGAAAAGATTTAGTCAGAGTGGCCATCTTAAATATCATCAAGAAACCCACATACGGGGGGGCGGAGCGTTGCGAGAAGATGGCGGACACAAAGTTGAAAGAACTCCGATAGCCTCCTTTCCCATTATAGCTGACTCTAACATCACAAACTCCAGTGTCCTCAAAAGTGAAGGGGAAAACTGCTCGACCTAAACAGAAAGTTATTTCAAAAAGAAAAGTACCAGTTTCATCTTTCTTCAGTCAGGATGAACCTTCGAAGGTTGGTGGCCTTTCCGCACACTCCCCGACCGCTCCTATAATGGTGTCTAGTCTTTCAAGTTCCCAGCCCGGTAATTCTCCTTCCCCCCTGCAACCAGAGGATGGTCCGATATCTTGTAAAGATCTTGACCTCCTCAGGCTGGACATACATAAATACTTCCAGAACTCCATTGCAGAGTATAGTCAGCCCATAAACGCCCAGATTAAAGAAATGTCAGGGGATGTGGCGACAACTGCGAAAATAGCGGAACAGGTGGCTGGGCTTGGGCTTGCACTTAAAAGGGAAATAATACAAATTAATGAACGTGAAGATAAGGTTCGGAATAGATTAATAGAGAACAGATGGAGGGCTTTGAACTTAAAATGTCACGATTTTGAAGAGGGGGCAGAAGAAAAGGGAGATCTAGTGTCATTTATTTCAAAATGGCTACAAACAAAATTGGCGCTAAAAGACAATAGTTAGGGCTCAAAGACTGGGTCCCATAGCTCTGGCACGTCGCAATCAACCTATGGATATTCTCATACAATTTGCAAATTTTAAAGTCAGAGACATGATTCTCCAAAAAGCACACTGTGCCTATGAGTTGTCATACAACGGGAAGCGTATTTTGATTTTAGAAGAAGGAGACGACGACATTGGATTTATATTCCACCTTCCACTCAAGAGTCTCAGAGCGGCTCACAATCTCCTTTATCTCCCTCCCCCACAACAAACACCCTGTGAGGTGGGTGGGGCTGAGAGGGCTCTCCCAGAAGTTGCTCTTTCAAGGACAAGCTCTGTGATAACTATGGCTGACCCAAGGCCATTCCAGCAGGTGCAAGTGGAGAAGTGGGGAATCAAACCTGGTTCTTCCAGATAAGAGTCCTCACACTTAACCACTACACCGAACTGGCTCTCCAGTTTTACTAGATCTTTCCCCAGAAACACTGGAGAAGAGAAAGAAATTGAAGATCTTTACGAATAAACTACATGCACCCAATCTGCAGTTCAGATGGAGCCCATTATCAGACATTCTAATCTACAAAAATGGTGTTTTGTATAAAGCCTCTGTAATGGAACCTCACCCTCAGCCAGCAGCCAACTCCCACTACTGACTGGCAGGAGCCCCAGTTGGGCTAGACTCTGTTGCCCAAGGTCTCTTGGAAGCCCAGGAGCCCAGCCCATATTTGTGTTGCTGTCACCACCTCAGATTCTCAAGGCCAAAGTTGGGGAAGCTTCAGCCCTTTCCAGGAGACTAATTACCACCCTGTAAGGTAGACTCACAATATAGTAACAGTTACTTATCCTAGTAGGTAGCCCCAGTCTAAGACTGGATTTAGCCCTTAGAGACTTGCAGCTAGAGACTCCACACCAATTAAGGATTAAGAATTATTTTTATTGTGTGTGCAAACAAAGAATAAACTTTATAGTTATAAGAAGGCATGAAATAAAACAGACTTATGTTTAGGGTTTGTAGAATCTTTTGGGATCAAGTGCCGTGTTCTACTGGAGAAAGTTTTCCTTCTGGAAGGAAAACTTTCTCCAGTAGAACACGGCACTTGATCCCGAAAGATTCTACAAACCCTAATGATGTTACCAGCAGTGAAAACCTGAAATCTTTGAAGACTTATGTTTAACTAGCCTTTCTCAATACTTTAGCATAGTTATCCAACGTAGTCAGCTTCAAAGAGTATAGGACCGTAGGTTCAGCCAGGCTCAACAAGGTTACAACAGTAAACTGCAGTTATACTGAGTGGTTCAGTTTAACAGCACAGCGACATGCCGAAGCATGAAGGAAGTCTGAGAGAAGTCAGACTCAAAGTGAGTTTGGGAACATTATTTTTTATATCCAGGTCTGTTTAATTGCAGGGCCCTCACAATTAACTTTACCTGATAGTATACAGCCACTCCCTAATGATGGAGTGATCTAAATTAGTCCCAAACCTCTCCCCTTCAGTAGAGGTATATTCTTCTTAATTAACCAGACTCTCTCTCTCTGACACCCACCACAGCTTGATCTAATTTATCAAGGCCACGTACCAATTCTTACGTAAACACTTGACTCTCCAGGCCCAAACTCTTAAGTTATAGCTTGAAAAACACCAAATTCCTGCCTTAACTCTGGGCCTCTCAAGATAAGAACTTACGAATGGTTTAAGGGGCCTTAAAGCATTACAGCCTCTGATGTGAATTCGGGACTAGCATTAATGAACACACCAGAAGAGGAGGAAGAACTGCGGAAGCTTATCCCAGCCCAGGATGACCAAGTTCCAGCAGAAAACTGAGTTATATAGACTTAAACTGGGCAGATGAAGTGATGTTTGTTTTTTAACTTCAAGTGTAGTCTTGTTTTATGCATATATTACTATAAAATGTATGGTCTCATACTCTGGTTTCTCTCCAGATTGCAAAATTTATGGTCTTTATTTAATGCTTAGTTCTAGAGGTTAATCAACTTTCCAGTTATATGGCTCTTTGCCTAGCAGTAAGGTTAGGGTGGTTTGAAATTTCTAATTTGTTCTAACTACAAGAAACAGGTTTATACAAAGTGTTAAAGGCATTTCTTGAAAATACAAAAGATATATTAGACATAAGGATAGAGAGCTCTCTCTCTGTTGATAGTAGGTAGGCTTTTCTTTTAAATATTATCTTGATAAAGCTAAGTTCTATGTTTCTACTTCCTCTTCTCTAACTCTCTTTTCTCTCTTTTTTCTTCTCTCTCCTCCCTTTTCCTCTCTCCTCCCTATACTTGCTTTTCTGTCACCTTTTTCTATCGCTTTTTCTTTCTATTACTGACTGATGTACTTTCTATTTCTCGTTTTACAAATTATAAATGCAAGAGGTAAATGTCTTTTTATATGAATTTAATGTATTACCTAATTGTGTGTGGTTTTTTTAATTATATATATATATATATATATAATTTTTTTATGTTTTGGTTTTAAATAGCAAATCAATTGGTGATGAACTTATAGCTTAATTTTTAATTCTTGATTTTTAATACCTAGGATGAAATAATGGATTTAAAAAAATAATCTGCACTTAATTTTAAAATGTACTATTTGATTTTCCTGTAGAATTGCATTTTATTTGAGGGTTAAAAACTACCTCTAAGAATTCATTTGGGTAAACACAAGTAATCTCTTTTTATTAATTGCAAGAAAATAAAAGTAGAGCAAGCTGCAAACGTCTTATAACTTATATGATCTAGACATTAATTCTTTAAACTGTTCACGAGCAATTTATTAAGTATACTAAAATTATTGTTTCCTTTTCCTCATTTTATTTTCTAATGTTGTCTTACCTCTTGCTAACACATTAAATTGTTTAGAAATTTTTTATGTAATGCTGACATATTTATCTCCAAATATATGAGATAGTAAGATTTTCTTTTTTGTGTTTATGATGTCAATGGGAATATATATTTGGATTACAATATCAGTGTTTTGGTTTATTACAAGACTTGTGTAAATAGTTTGTACTTAGCCATTTCCTTTTATGAGTCAAATATCTGATATGCAACTATTTTAGATAAGGCATGTTTAATTTTTTTTTTTAATTAAGCCTGTGAGAGGTTCTAACAGTAAGAATAAGGAGGGCGATAGATTTGCTGCATTAAATTTAATTATCTCTACAAAAGTTCGCTAAGGTTATAGTTGTTAATATTGTCAAATTCTATTGTTGTTGTGCTATTAGAAAACATTTGGTAGTTTGTGAAAGAATAGTTCTTACAGTTTACCTTTTCAGGTACCGATCATTTTTATATTTTATAAGCCTTCAGATACAAGAAAGAATTATTCCTAATATATTATTGTGGACTCCAGTTTAAACAATGCATTTTGGAGTTTGTTATTAAATCTTTTATAATTGGAAGAGAGGTTGGACACGTTAGTGTTTCATCTGGTTTTTGTCTATATTTGCCCTCCTTGGAAGTGAGGACTAGTTTCTTTTAAGGTAGATCAACAGGTATCCTCTCTAGCTTCTTTTTAATGAGGAAGCTTGTTGAAACTATACCCTAATTGGAGTTTTAGTAGTTTTTTAGTTTATTGTATTTACTTATTTATTATTGGTTAGTTCTTTTTAAACAAAAGTCTTGATTTTTTTGTATTTTAGTCCAGTCTAGTCATACATATTGACTGCCCATATTCTTAATCTACTGACAAGTGTCTTGGTTTATAATGTCTCAGAATTTCAAAGTCCTTACCTAGAACTGTAGGGGTTTTAAAAACTCCATTAAACATACCCACATTACTAATTTTTTGATGAAGGAAAGACCCAATGTGGTGTGCCTTCAAGAAACTCATGTCAAAAGAAAGGCTTTTCTGCTTCTACGCTCAAACTGGTTCAATCAAATTTTTCAAGCCATAGGCTTCTCTAAAGCCAGAGGAGTGGCAATACTCTTCCAAATCTACACCCTTCATCTCACAAGGCACAAAAACAGACCCCAAGGGTCGATATGTTTTTGTCAAAGGTATCCTAAATGAAACTCCTCTAGCAATAGCTTCTATTTATTCTCCAAACAGAGGTCAACTGCAATTGACGGAGAAAGCATTTGACATGCTAGAAATCAATTACCTTAAAGCAGTGTTAAAATACATGGGTTTTGGTCCGCATTTTTAAAATTCCATAGCAGCTATTTATAAATCTTCCAAAACCCAATTAAGTATTAACAATTTTAGATCTGATGAGATATTTTTATCAAGGGGCACATGTCAGGGATGCCCCCTTTCACTCATTTTATTTGCCCTATCATTAGAACCCTTGGTCCATGTGGTACGTTTAGATCCAGAGATTGAAGGGATAACGGTTGATGGCCAATCTCATAACAATCTGCCTATTTGCTGATGACACAGTCTTTTATTTAAGTAATCCTTCCACCTCTTTGAAAAAATTAATGCAAGTTATAACTAATTTTAGCAAATATTCTGGATTTACGATAAATATGACTAAATCGGAAATTTATCCAGTGTTAGAGGAATGTGTACCTCCAAGTTACAGCATTATAAAAATTTCTTCCAGTGGTATTTAAACACATTCTCCAAGTAGGGCAAAATTGAGTCCTAATCCCCTCTGCTGGAAGGGTTGCGGTAACATTTTTGCACTGTTGGTGGTCTTGTCAAAAGATCCAAGCCTTTTGGAATGCTATAATAGACAAGATAGATGACATAGTTAATGAATCTATCCCACACACCCCAGAATCCATTCTCCTAAATTATTGGCCACACAGTAATTTCTCTCCTCTTAAAGTGGAATTAATCTTATTACTCCTTTTGGCAGGGAAAATTATATTGGCAAAGCATTGGAAAGTAGTCAAAATTCCTTCCCTAACTCTTTGATTCCAAAAGATGTGGGATATTGTAATCCAAGACAAGATTGCCTCACAACTCTTACTCAATGAAAATCTCAAGGCAGGTGAGAATTTTGTAGAAAAGTGGTTCACTTTTTTTGAGTATGTCAATGAAAAATTCTCTAAACAATGTGAAATGCCAAAAAAAAAAATACTTAGACTTTGTCTTGTACTAGTATGAATGTACAGAAATGGACCTTCTAATCTCTGCTTAATGTACTAGACAGTGTACTGTTTTTTTAATTTATGTTTTATTATTTTCATTATATTATTAGCATTATTATCTATATGTATATGTTCATTTTGTCATTTTATATTATGTATAAGTTGACCATGGTGTAAAATTGAAAATAATAAAAATTTAAGTTTTTTTTTTTTTTTTAAAAGAAACCCACGTATGGGAGAATCCCTTTGAATTTGCCAGCTGTAGGAAGAGGTTCTGTCAGAGTGGTGGTCTTCAACAACATGTAACAAACCCACACAGAGGATAAGCCTTTTGAATGCTCATAATGTGGGTAGCAATTTAGGCAGAGCAGCACTCTTCAACAGCACTTAAGAGCCCATACAGGCAAAGAAGCATTTTGAATGCTAGAGCGTGGGAAGAGATTTCAGTCACAGTAGCAGTCTCCCCCCCCCCGCTTTTTTTTTTTTTTTGCCAATTTAGTATAGGTTGGTGGTTTTGGCTTTCGCTCCAAAGGAGTACTACTTTGGGTGATATTGTTTTTGCCTTTTATTTTGAAGAGCTCTTCTTTCTATTCTGTTCTGATTTTTTTAGTCAAGAGGAGGAAGGGGGGAAAGCATTTTTCCCCTCTCTTACCAGCAAGAAGAGAAAGCTCTCTCTGTGGCTATATCTCAGGCAATCAGCTCATTAGTTGGAAGATTACTGGCTTTTGGTTCAGGGTAGGGTGGAGTTGGGAGGGCAAGAGGGTAGCGCTGTCTAACTCTTACTATTTTTGTTATGTTATATATTTTTATAAATAGGGAGTACTGGGCAGGTTTTATATAGTTGGTTATTTATTTCGGGGTGGTCAGGGCCGGCCTGTCCATTAAAGGTAAAGGTAGTCCCTGTGCGAGCACCAGTCGTTTCCAACTCTGGGATGACGTCGCATCACAATGTTTTCATGGCAGACTTTTTACAGGGTGGTTTGCCATTGCCTTCCCCAGTCATCTACTCCTGTCTGTTAGGCAGCTCTATTTGGAAACGGGGAGGCTGAGTGATGTCAGCTGGGTGGCAGGTGCATGTACTGTGAGGCGCAGGAGCCGAGCTGCACTGCCGCGATTGCCTATTTCTCTTGCCAAGGAGGCGAGGGTGAGCAAGAGGAAACTGGGGATGCCGAGGCCTTGCCTCAAGTGCCAGACACCCTAGAGCCAGCCTTGTGAGTGGTGCAGGTTTTTTAACTCCCTTTTTTCCTTTTGAGTATAGTATTCCTTCATAGTATAGATTTATATTAGGGATCACTGAAATGGGTAAAAGATGAACCTGTCCTTTTCTTTATGATTATTTTAACAGGAATCAAGAACCTAAAGATTAATATACAATAAGAGCCAAAAATTAAAAGCAGAATTTAAAATAAAATCATAACCAAATATGGATGTCTTTATTACAGAAAGTTAAATGCATTTAGGGGCCCATCATTAGCCTCCTTACACAGTAAAATCATACAACAATGGGAAACCACTTGACTTGACGCATTTCAACCTAAAATGGTCTTCTTCAGAGGTCAACAAATCTAGAAGAAGATTATTATATTGGTTTTATATCCCACCCTTCACTCTGAATCTCAGAGTAGCTCACAATCTCCTTTATCTTCCTCTCCCTCAACAAACACCCTATGAAATGGGTGGGGCTAAGAGAGATCTCCCAGAAGCTGCCCTTTCAAGGACAACTTTGCGAGAGCTATGACTGACCCAAGGCCATTCCAGCAGCTTCAAGTGGAGGACTGAGGTATCAAACCTGGTTCCCCCAGATAAGAGTCCGTGTGCACTTAACCACTACATCAAAAAGACTCTCTATATGCATACAGGCTCATATTACAAAATGCAATAAATCAATGCTGGACCAAAAAGAAAGTAGTTTAATAAAGTGACAAAGGCTAAGAGATGTAATTGAGGCCTCTTATAATACAGCTGTATGTTCTGGTCAAGAATACACGTGTTGCATCCTGTGTCTTATTGTATGCTAAAATGGTCCAGAATTGCTCAGAGTCAGTGCCAGATCAGAGCTAGTGTCACAAAACTCTTTGGCCTCACCCCTGAAGGATCACCGAGGACTGGAACCCTCTAGTTTTAAAGCAGGGGAACAGGCTTTGCCTTTGCTCAAAACAATGTCAGCAGAACTCTCAGTGCTGTAGTGAATCTCTAAGTTTGAGGTTGATGGGGCTATGACCATCTGCCTGTTTATCTGTGCACAGTTTCGTACAACAATCGTTGTACAACCTATTGTGAAGGTTGTGGTTGGGGGATAGGTTGCCAGTTTCAGGTTACAAAATTCTGGGATATTTGGGAGATGGAGAATGGTAGAACCTCTGCAGGGTGTGATGCCACAGAGTTCATGCCTCAAAGTTGCCATTTTCTGCAGACGGACCGGTCTCTATAGTCTGGGGATCAGTTGTAATTCCTGAAGATCTCCAGGACGCACCTGGAGGATGGTAACTACAGCTAGTGAGGCCTACAAGGCCTAATTTTTTTGATGAAGGGGGAAGAAGCTAAAAAAGTGAGAGCTATTTTGCTGTACTAGGAAGATATACTCGAAAACTCAAGAGCCTGAGAAATAGCTGAATATTATGTCTGGGGCAATTGAGGTTGGCAGGTCCAACTCAGGAGGTATCTGGTGACTTTGCAGGTGGAGCCAACTGATCTTCTTCGTGGTCTCTGTGCAGTCCCACACATGGGTCTTGCCGCAGGCAACGGATCCATACCTCGGAGCTCCAATAGCTCGTTTATAACGTCTTTTGGCGCGCTTTCCTCCCGCCCTGGGGAGCAGGCAGCGACTGCGCATGCCTGGAGCGGGGGGAGAGCGCCCATTCCACTCAGTTTCTTCCCTTCCGCCGCCCGGACAACACCTACCTCGTTGCGTTCCTCCTCTGGCTCGTCTCTTGGTATCGTACTATTTCTCTATTTTCTCCTTTCTATCTTCTTCGTCCCCATATATATAAAAAAAAAAAAAAAAAAAAGGTAGATCCCGACTTCTGCGCTTTTGCCTTTTTTCCTTTCTACCCCCCCCCCCAACCCCGTCTCTCCCTTCTCTCCTTCCCCTGTCCGGAACGGATGGAAGGGAAAATCACCTTTAAAAGGTGTAGGCAGTGTGCTGCTAAAATCCCGTCATCCGACGGTCACTCGCTCTGCCTATTTTGCTTGGGGGAATCCCATAGGACCGATAACTGCCACCACTGCGCTTGCTTCGGTAAGCAGGCGCGCAAGAACAGAGCGGCTCGCCTTCGTAGTTTCCTCATTGAGTCTTCTCTACGCGGGATGTCTACCTCAGATCCGCCGCCTCCCCCACTTAGAGCGGGAGATTCGGCAGCGTCGGCCCTTCCTACCGTACCTAGGAAACATAAGTCCGACAAAAAGGCCTCTAAACACTCTGAGGGGCATAAGGCGCCTAAACAACCCCGTCAGGGCGAATACTCGGCTCCGAAAACCTCCAGTCCGAGCACCTTGGCGCCTAAGAAGCATGACTCGTCGGCTTCTACCTCCGTGCATCCCAATACTTCCGCCTGTACCGCGGCTGCGCAAACGGCCTCTGCGACTGCGCAATCGGTCGCTTCGGCTGCACAAGCGGCTTCTGCGCAAGCGCAATCGACTCCGATCCTCCCTATCGAACTTTCGGCTCCTTCCGACGTTATCTCGGAAATGCCCCGCCTCACACAACCTTCTCTTGAAGTTATCCCGATTGGCTCTAGATCGCCCTCGGTGCACAGCCTTCCTCCGAGCGATATCCTCGACTCCGAGGCTCCACCTCTCAGACCTGAATCCTTCCTCGACATCACTACGCCAGTGCTGAAAGATACAACTCCGTTGCTCAAGGATCTCACGACTCCATTGCTTAAGGACAATACTTCACCACTGCTCGTCGAATCCTCTACTCAGGTCTCCTCGCATCGGCTCCGATCTCGATCTCCGCGGCCCCGCTCTCGCTCGCGGTCCCCGCTTCGTCCCAGGTCTCCGACCCGAGATCCTCCGCTCCGTCCAAGGTCTCCCATCCGAGATCCTCCCAACTCTCCACATCGGGATGACTACCATGACTTCCGACGCGACCGCTCTCGGTCCCGGTACGGTGACTACTATCGCGACTATCGACGAGACCGCTCCCCATCCCGGTCTCCGTCGCCTCGGCTCCACGCACGTTACCATCGCTACCTGCGTTCGCCATCGCGCCACAGCTATAGGCACCTCTCTGACTTCGATCCGGACTCTTTTCATAGAGATGTCTATATGCCTAGACTCAGGGATTATTATTCTCCCGGACCCCGCGACTACTATCGAGCACGCGATCAGCGATCTCCTTTGCGCCTGTCTCCAGATTGCTATAGGGATTACCAACATTACTACTCTTCCCGAGAAGAGCCTACTCCTCGCACCCGAGATGATGCGGCAGCCCTTCGGACCCGAGACTCTCTCGACTCCCAGACTGCACCCGGTTCCCACAACGTTCGGCAGCCTCCTGTCCTTCCTCGGGACCGAGTTTCTCCGAGAACAGCATCTGCATCGGTTTCTAAACCGCCTGCTTCGCCGCTCAAACGCCCTCGGGACCCTTCACCTGTCGAGCCCAAGTCACCACAACATCCCGTCTCGACTTCCGATAGAGACACTTCTGATCACTCCGACTCCGAGGAGGCCCCAGCCTCCCCCGCATCGGACCAACCTCCTAGGCTTTCACCATCTGACAGTTCTAAGGCTTACCTTAATCTCATAACAACTATGGCTTCCGCACTAAACATCCCTATGTCTTCTGACTCACCCAAGATCACGGATGTGGTACATGACCTGGTTCGTTCAGACTTCCCTGATAGCTCTACGCTTCCTATGCTCCCTGTACACCTTGAGGGCCTCCAAGAAGCCTGGGACAAGCCGGCATCGATCCCTACGCTTTCCCGACGCCTAGATTCCCTTTACAGGGTGCACGCAACTGACTGCAAATTCCTCGCCTCCCACCCGGCACCCAATTCTATTGTTGTTCATTCGGCCACCAAGAACAAACAATCTCGCCACCCTGTTCCTCCTGACCGCGAGGGTCGGAAACTGGACACTCTAGCTAAGAAGATCTACAGCTTTTCCTCGACTAATTCCAAGCTGAACAATTACCTCGCCTATTTTGCTGCTTACACCTTCAATCTGGCGAACCAGATCACCCCGCATATCACATCCATGCCTGACTCGTCTCAAAAAGCGGTCTCGGCTCTTGTCTCTGAGCTCTCCCGTGTCTCCAAACAGCAAATCAACTCCATTCGCCATGCGGTTTCCTGCTCCTCCCGAGTCTTCGCAACGTCCGTAGCCTTACGTCGGCACGCCTGGCTCCGTTCTACCAACCTTCAGCCAGATATCAAGCAACGTATAGAGGATCTTCCTTTCGATGGCCTGGGTTTGTTCCATGCGTCCACGGACGAGGTCCTCGCATCAGTCGATGACGGCCGTAAGAGAGCCAAACGCCTCGGCGTCACACAACCTACCTCCCTGCCCTCTAATAGGCAGAGACCCTGGAAGTCATCTTTTCAGCGTCGTCAAAGATCACCTAAATCTCAGGAGTTTTGGAAAAGGAAACCCCTTCCCAAACAGCCTTTTCATCAGAGGCCACGGGCTCAGCCCTCTAAGAAGCAGTCCCAGACAGGCAAACAGTCTCTTTGACTCTCCCAACAGGCAGACCAGGCTATTCCCCTTTTACCCTCGTTGGAGTTCCATCACCACCGACTCTTGGGTCCTTACCATCGTGCGTCTAGGTTACGCAATAGAGTTCGTTTCGCCACCACACCACCACCACTTCATAGCCACCCCTCCATCTGCACTCCTTCAACAGGAAATTCTGGACTTACTCCAGAAGAATGCCATAGAACCCGTTCCTCCTCAACACCGAGGGACGGGATTCTACTCAAGATACTTCCTGGTCCCCAAACGGGATGGAGGGAAGCGCCCTATCCTAGATCTTCGGAAGCTGAACAAATTCATCGAATACAGGAAGTTCAGAATGATCTCCTTACAGGGCATCCTGCCTCTGATTCCCAGGGATTCCTGGATGGCTTCCCTAGATCTTCAGGACGCTTACTTCCATGTGACAATTCGACCTCATCACCGGAAGTACCTGCGATTCGCCATGGGGAGAGACCACTTCCAGTACGTCTCCCTGCCCTTCGGCCTCTCCACCGCGCCAAGGGTATTCACCAAGTGCATGGCGGTGGTGGCAGCGGCTCTCAGACTTCGAGACATCACAGTCTTCCCGTATATCGACGACTGGCTCCTCATAGCACCAACTCAGCGTCGGTTGCAGGCCAACATCAGCACAACGCTCTCTCTTCTCGATTCCTTAGGTCTTCGCGTGAACACATCAAAATCCCATCTCGAGCCCACCCAGGACATCAAATTTATAGGGGCTCTCCTACGCACTTCTCTCCACCGTGCCTTCCTCCCAGGGGATCGAGCACTCACTATCATTACCTTAGCCAAGTCAATTCAGCACCAGCCTTGCCAGTCTGCATTCATTATACAACGCTTGCTGGGCCTCATGGCCGCCACGACTTCCGTCATCCACTTTGCCAAGCTACGGATGCGACCACTACAGCTTTGGTTTGTAAGAGCCTACCATCCTCAGTTGCAACCGCAGAATGTCCTACTCACGGTCCCCCAGAGAGCACTCTCATCCCTTACGTGGTGGACAGTACCCAGCAATCTCCTTGCGGGCATGCCATTTCTACCGGCACCCCCGGTGGCTGTTGTGACAACGGACGCCTCAAAGTGGGGATGGGGAGCCCACTTAGAGGACAAGACCGTCAGAGGCCTTTGGACCCCCTCCGAGAGGGCCATGCACATCAACTGCTTAGAACTGATTGCCGTGCACAGGGCCCTCTTATCGTTTCTCCCGCTGATCAAGGGGAGCCATGTCCAGATTTCAACGGACAACATGGCAACTGTCTACTATATCAACAAGCAGGGAGGAACCAGGTCGCTCCGGCTCTGTCGTATAGCCGTTTTACTCTGGGAATGGTGCCTGGAGCACAACATCTACCTGACCGCTGTTCACCTCCCAGGTGTCGACAATGTTCTGGCCGACTCTCTGAGCAGGCTTCGTCTGGACGACCACGAATGGTCCCTCAATCCGACCTACCTCCGACCCATTTTCAGATGCTTCGGAACACCCAAGGTGGATGCCTTTGCTTCAAGGGACAATGCCAAATGTCCACGCTACTTTTCCAGAAGGCGGAACGACGCCTTCCTACACAGATGGACGGGTCCTCTCTACTATATCTTCCCACCAACCCCTCTACTAACTCGGGTGTTGCTGAAGATCACACGAGACTGCACGGACTGCATCCTGGTAGCCCCCTGGTGGCCACGGCAACCATGGTTCACGAGACTTCTCCAGTTATCTCATCACACTTACCGTCGCTTCCCTCTCGCGAGCGACCTCCTGTCCCAAGCCAACGGTCAGATATTGCACCACAACCCTCGGGTTCTGGCCCTTACGGCCTGGAGAATTCGACCTCCCACCTCTCCGCAGAGGTAGCCCGCGTTATTCTTAATGCCAGAAAGCCCTCCACAAGGCTTTCGTACCAACGGAAATGGAAACGCTTCTCCTCTTTCGCGGCTACTAACCATTTACTTCCTGAATCAGCGCCTCTCAATATGGTCCTGGACTATTTGCTTTCACTGCAGAAATCGGGACTCTGTTACTCATCCCTCAAAGTTCATCTGTCCGCCATCTCTGCGTTCCACAATCCGGTAGAGGGCAAGACAGTTTTTTCTCATCCCTTGTCCAAGTCCTTTCTCAAGGGCATGCTGCACCTCAATCCTCCTGTTAAACCCCTTGTCCCTACTTGGAGTTTATCCCTAGTTCTTTCCTCGCTTATGAAAGCACCATTCGAACCCATGGCCACCATAGACCTCAACCTTCTTTCATGGAAGACAGCGTTGCTCGTTGCCCTTACCTCTGGCAAACGGGCAAGTGACCTATGCGCTTTCCGCCACGATCCTCCTTACACCATTTTCCACAAGGAAAAGGTTGTCCTGAGACCGGACCCGGCGTTCCTTCCTAAAGTTGTCTCCCAGTTCCACTTATCGACTGCAACCTCTCTGCCGACCTTTTTTCCCAACCCAACCGACCATGGACAGCGGGCCTTGCACTCTTTGGATGCAAGAAGGGCATTATCCTTCTACCTCCATCGTACACGGCCTTTCCGTAAGGACCCTAATCTATTTGTGGCATACGGAAACCCTTGCAGGGGGCACAAGATCTCTACCCAGAGACTATCCAAATGGGTAGTGAGTGCCATTAGGCTGTGCTACGAACTGGCTAAGCAGCCTCTGCCCGAAGGTCTGAAGGCGCACTCCACTAGAGCGGTCTCGACGTCTTCGGCCTTTTTGCACGGCGTCTCCATGGAGGACATCTGTGCTGCTGCATCGTGGTCCTCTCCGTCCACGTTCGTCTCCCATTACGCGTTGGACGTTCGTGCGAGACGTGACGCCTCCTTTGGCCAAGCGGTCCTCAGATCCATCTTTCACTGAAATGGAGGTGAGTGCATCCGCTTATGCTCCTATATCATACAGTCTTTGGTATGGGTCATGTGACTAACTTTTTCTTTTCCAGCACCCTCCTCCAGAACTCTTAGCTGGCTAGTCACCCATGTGTGGGACTGCACAGAGACCACGAAGAAGATAAACAGGTTGCTTACCTGTAACTGATGATCTTCGAGTGGTCATCTGTGCAGTCACACACGCCCACCCAGCCTTCCCCGCTGCTGGCCTCTGGTACTTCTTGCTTTAGTTTCTCTAGTTTTATTGCCAGTGGCGGCTGGAAGAAACTGAGTGGAATGGGCGCTCTCCCCCCGCTCCAGGCATGCGCAGTCGCTGCCTGCTCCCCAGGGCGGGAGGAAAGCGCGCCAAAAGACGTTATAAACGAGCTATTGGAGCTCCGAGGTATGGATCCGTTGCCTGCGGCAAGACCCATGTGTGTGACTGCACAGATGACCACTCGAAGATCATCAGTTACAGGTAAGCAACCTGTTTATTTTCTGATTTGTAAAGGTATATAAATATGTTTTTCCTCCAGATGTCAATTATGTTTAAAGGTTCCAGATTTTAATAATTTTTATTCTCAACTTAGCTTGAAAAAAGCAACAGCAAAATGAGGCTGGATCTGCTCTTTGTATTCTGGATCTGCTCTTTAGCTGCACACTTGAAGTCACGTTGGATTATTCTTGAGAATTTTTGATAATTAACGGTTACAATGTTTGGACCAGAAGCAAACTGGGGGGTGGGGATGGGCATCGGCCTAGGCCAGTCAGTCATAGCCCCATCAACCTCAGACTTACTACTACAGTGAGAGTCCTTCTGACATTGTTTTGAGCAAAGGCAAAGCCTTTCCCCCTGCTTTAAAACTAGAGGGTCCCAGTCCTCACTGTCAGTGATCCTTTGAGGGTGAGGAGCAGTGTTTCCTCTAAGCTGTGTTAGCGTGCGCTAGCATGAGCTAGCTCACAAATTTTTAGCCTCCAGCTCACAGATTTTTTTGTCTTAGCTCAGGAAGCATGACTTTTTCAAAAACAGTACCTTTTCATTGCCAAAAAATAAAGTCTGATCCTAAGTGTCATTATATTTTTGTTAGAGGGGAGCTAGATGGCCAGCCACTTACAGTAGCATCCTTGTATGCCCCAAACGCGAACCAGAAAAAATTCATTAAAGAGACTCTTAACCTCATAGCAGAATTTCAAATTGGTGAAACCATAATTGGCGCAGACCTAAACTATATAATAGATCCAACACTGGATAAAACACATAAACCAGGGGAAAAAAATAGCAAAAACTACAGAACTATTAAACATAATAGATTCGTTTAATCTGGTAGACATATAGCGTTGATTGAACCTGGAAGTCAAGCAATACACATATTATTCTAGTTTACATTAAATCCATACAAGAATTGACTTTCTTCTTGTAACTAAAAGGCTAGCTAATCAGATTCAGGAGGCTGATATAGGACCAAGCATAATCTCAGACCACTCGTGGGTAACATGTACGCTCTCCACCCAAAATGATGACAAGCAAGGATATCATTGGAAATTAAACAAATTATTATTGCAAGATGAATTGATATGCGAAAAAATAACAGCTTCAATACAGGAATATTTTAAATTTAATTCGACTAAAGACGTATCACAGGAGACTTTATGGGACGCATTCAAAGCTGTTATAAGAGGGCAGTTAATAGCAATTGCATCCACCTATAAAAAAGAGAGACAAGCATTATTAACAGAAATTACTAGTAAAATTAAGCATCTGGAACTTCAATATGCTAAAAAAGGAGGCAAAAAACTGCTAAGAATTCTAGAACAGGAACATAAAAAATTAGACCTATTAGAAACATCCAAAATACAAAAAAACTTAATGATACTTAACCAAAAATATTTTACCAAAACACCGAGGTCTATTAGGTTGCTTAGACAGAGGACTATAAAGAAAAAGGTATCTCATCTTATTCATAATATGCATAACCCTCAAGGACAACTTATTACTAAATCTAAAGAGATAATTCAGATATTCTATAATTACTACCAACAGTTATACAAATCAGAGAACCCTGATCGGGCCAAAATTAAATATCTTAACTCTATAAATTACAACATCAAAATAACACCTGAACATTTTTCTTTTCTAGAACAAGAAATAACACAATTTGAACTATCTGAAACTTTAAAACACATCAAAAACAATAAAGCACTGGGCAGAGACGGTATACCTATTGAGTTCTATAAGAAATTTAAATCGATGATATTAGACCCCTTAGTACAAACGTGTAATTCTGTTATGATTAAAGGAACTATGCCTACTACATGGACAGAGGCCAGAATTACAGTGATACCCAAACCAGGGAAGGATAAACAATACCCTACATCTTACAGACCGATATCGGTTTTAAATAATGATTTTAAAATATTGTCAGCTATAATGGCTAACAGATTAAATAAAATTATTGCAAACTACATACATAGTGACCAATCAGGCTTTATCCCTACTAGAACTCTCACAGATAATATCCGCAAAACTTTGGATTTAATTTTTGTAGGAAAACAAAAAAGTGGTATCAGTTCTTTTGGCCATTGACGCTGAGAAAGCATTCGACAAAGTGGAGGTTCCATATCTGCTTACTTTATTACATCATATGGGCTTTGGTCCAAAATTCCTAACCTCCATTGAGGCTCTGTATGCTAAACCAAAAGCACAAATCTATATTAATAATTTTAGGTCTGATGATTTTAATTTACATAGAGGCACAAGACAGGAATGTCCCTTACCCCCATCTTATTTGCCCTCTCAATAGAGCCATTAGCGTTTGCTATAAGAAATGACAAATTAATTAGTGGTATTCAAGTAGGAGAAGAGGAATATAAATTGAGTCTCTTCACGGACGATGCAGTCTTTTATTTAACTATGCCCTTTCAGTCAGTTACCTCACTGTTTCAACAAATTAAAGAGTTCAGCGGGGTGTCTGGATTTACTATTAACTACACGAAATCTGAATTATATCCTATTTTTGTGCTGCCAACTTCCAAATTGGAATTAATAAATGCCTTTCCATTTAAATGGGTACAAAAATCCCATTAAATCTACAAAATCTTTATAATGTAAATTATAAGCTTCTTGATTGTTCTGTAAAATCTAGCTTGGAACAATGGGGTAAGTTTAATCTAACATTGTTGGAGAAAATAGATATGATTAAAACCTTTGTACTTCCTAGATATTTATTTCTATTTTATAACTTACTGTGTTATATTTCATTTAAAGAATTCAAGGACAAACAAAACCTTTTTTCTAAATTCATATGGTCACATAAAAAGCCTAGATTCCAATTTAAGTTAATGACTAGACCAATAAAACAGGAGGGATTGGGTTTACCTAATTTAGAAGCCTACTATCTGGCTGCTAATTTAAAAATTGTGCTATGGTATGCTGTGAAAAGCTGTGACAAAGCCTGGGTAAACATCAAAGCATCTTATTTACTAGGGGACCACTTATGGGAAGCCATCTGGAATAATCCAAATGATAGACATTTCATTTCCAAGGACAATCCTTACTTATCCTTAACACTAAAAATCTGGGACAAATACAAAAAAATTCTAATACCATCTATTTCACTTATGGCAAGCTTTTTAGGACAAGCCTGGTTTAAACCAGGTCATGCTACTAATGATTTTAAAATCTGAAGGGAGGCTGGAATTTATCAATTTCAAGACATTATTAAAAACAAACAAATGTTGACCAAAACACAATTGGAAACCCAATATAACATAACTATTCCGTGGTTTCAGTACCAACAACTTCATTATGTCCTGCATAATCCTAGAATTATAGACATAGTAGATAGGCCATTAACACCTTATGAAAGCCTGTTAAAAAAAATCCAAAGCAGGCTAGGACTTTAACTTTGGTTATTTACAACATTCTTAATCATAAAAGTTGGTCGGAAATTACGAGCCAACAAAAAGCATGGGAAAAGGATTGTGGTATAGCATTTACTCCAGAACAATGGCAGACTATATGGGAGTCCTCTCTGTACAATACCTACTCCTTAAAATTAAAGCTTCAAAATTATAAACTCTTCTCACGATGGTACCTAACACCTAAAAAACTCTTTCTGTCTCATATAAAACCTATCCCTGAGTGCTGGAAACAATGTAAACAGGAAGGGTCTTTTTTACACTGTTGGTGGCTGTAACAGAAATAAATAATTTTTGGAAAGAGATTAAGCAAATGGTAGACAATATCATAGAGGGTAATATTCCCTTTACCCCGGAATCAATCCTCCTGAATTACTGGCCAAATTTAAAACTTTCTTTAGTGAAAAAAGAGGTGGCAGCCCTACTACTCATGGCAGCCAAAATTCTGATAGCCGAATATTGGAAGAGAGATGTGTCTCCGAATAAACAACAATGGATGTCTAAGGTGTGGGAAATAATGGCATTAGATAAACTAGCCATACAAATAAGGGTAAATGACTTACTGCAGAAAGACAATAATTTTATTGAAAAATGGCTCCTTTTTAAAAATTATATTAATTCAGAAGCAGAATTTGAAAGATGTATACAAAAAAATACATTAACTTTTTGTATTATTGAAGCTTTTTAAATTTAAAAATATAATATCAAACAGTAAAACACAACTTATCTGAAATATGGACAATAAATGCATAATAATGAACAAATAGAAGACTGTAAGAGTGCTCTTATTAATATTAATATTGTTTTGTATATATTCAATGTATTTATTTGTTTCGGTGTTTATGGTGTTTAATGTTTGTAAATGTTTTTCAAAAAATTAATAACAATTTAAGTATCAAAAAAAATTGCTCCAGTGAGTAATTGCCCTAGCAAGATCACAACTTGCTTGTGAACTATATTTGGCTGCTTTATGAGAAATGTATGTGTGTGTTCACTTTAGGGTTGCAAGTCCAATTCAAGAAATATCTGGGGACTTTGGGGGTGGAGCCAGGAGACTTTGGGGGTGGAGCCAGGATACATTAGGGGTGGAGCCAAGATCAAGGCTGTGACAAGCATCATTGAACTCCAAAGGGAGTTCTGGCCATCACATTTCAAGGGACGGCACACCTTTTCAATGCCTTCCTTCCACAGGAAATTATGAAGGATAGGGGCACCTTCTTTTGGGGCTCATAGTCCAATCTTTTTGAAACTTAGAGGGTATTTTGGGGAGAGGCACTAGACGCTATACTGAAAATTTGGTGCATCTACCCCAAAAAACAGCCCCCCCAGAGCCCCAGATACCTGCGGATCAATTCTCTATGATTTTCTATGGGAATAAATCTCCCTAGGGAATAACAGAGTTCCCAGCAGACACTTCCCTCCCCTCCCCCCGCTTTCTGACGGCCCTGAAGTGGGTGGAGGGCCTCCAAACCGGGGGATCCCCTGCCCCCACCTGGGGATTGGCAACCCTAGTTCACTTTAATTTAGTGGAAGTGCAGCCAGCTGCTGAGGAACAAGGAAATGAAAACTGTATTCAGGGAAACAGCAATGTCAGGGGAGGGCAGGATACAAATGTAATAAAATAAATAAAAACTAAATAAAATGTTGTATTTTTATTTTTTCTTGGTGGAGGGGAACGGGAAAGTCTCGTGGATCCACCACCAAAATCCCCAGATATTTTCTGAGTTGGACCTGGCAACCCTACAGCCAAGCTTAGTTCTGTCAGTAAAAGGCACGGGGAGGAAGCCCTTTCCAGGCCTATTTTGATGCCACCTGACTGACTTTACTAGGCCTGGCTGCTTGTTCCTGTCCAGAAAATACCAAAAACAAAAACAAACCCTCGCTGTGATATACTGGCTAACGGTATATTTAGTAAAACATTTTAAAATCATATAAATCCTTTTAAACACATTATAAAGAAGTTTAACTTTACAAGATTGCAAAGAAAAGTCCATCCAATGAGCACCTGGATGTAGGCTCAATACATCCAAAGTCTTCCTCAGGAGTATTTCTGTGTTCTTCAAAGTTGTCAGTTTCTTACTACAATTCAGGGTTAATATTGGAAGCCAGCCAGGTCTTAACGTCTTCTCTAAGCAAATGCAAAAGCCTTCTGAATTTGGCTGGCAAAATGCTCTGTGCAGCCTCTTTATTTCCTTCAGAATTTCTCATTCTGGAATAAACCATGGTGATTATAGCGAGCTACAACACAAAGATGGATGGAAGTGGATAACTTTTAAAAATTTTAAATGAATAATTTTTAAAAATATATTATTGATTATTATAAAGAACTTACTTCTCAATCTCACTTAAGTGTTTCTGTTTATACTAGGAACAAGCCAATCCTCAGCTTCTTCCCTAACGAGATGTAAAAGCCTTCTGAATTTTGATGGCAAAATACTCTCAATACCACTAAAGTGTTTAATTTAGGAGCAAGCCAGTCCTGAACCTCTTCTCTAATTAGATGCAAAAGCCTCTACTTAAAGAAAACTAATCAAGCTAACTCCATGCAGCTGTGTCTTGGAAATCACTTTCTTAAAGGTATAAGAGACAGAGCTATAGTTAAGATTCAGTGATATAGTAAAGATTCATAAATGGTGTTCCATTACATCCTCAGGGAAATAATAAGTTTCTAATATGATTTTAAAATGTTTTAAATACTTCATTCATGTGTCATTGAAGGGGATGGTGCTGCAGTTCTTTAATACATGTAAGAAATACAGTCCAGTTAATTTCTTAATATTATCATATTTAAATACATTGAAGTATGACATATGGTTTCAGCCCACACTCACTTTGACAGCCAGTGTGATGTGACAGTCAGTGCTTCGGGGCAGGGTCTGCAAGACCCAGGTTCTTGCTGTGGAAGCTGACTGGGTGATTTCAGACCAATCACAGACTTTCAGCCTAACCTACTTCACAGGGTTGTTGTTCAGATCAAAGAGGGAAGAGGAGAATAATGTAAGATTCCCACTGTGGAGAAAGACTGTGAGGGGAGAAGGAAAGCTGAAGTGAGAAGTCAAGTAAAGGTAGGTTGACGTTTGGTTGGGAAGGAGAGGGGTTTGCCAATTCCATGTTGGGAAGTTTTTGAAGATTGGAGGGGTGGAGCCTGGAGAGGGTGGGGTTTCAGGAAGAATGAGAACTCAGACAGGTGCAATGCCATAGACTCCACCCAAAGCCAGCCATTTCTTCCTAGGGAACCATTGTTGCCAATCTCTAGATAAGGCCTGGAGATCACTCAGAACAGCATCTGCTCTTCAGATCAGTTCCTCTGGAGAAAATGGTACACTCCGAGTCATTATACCCTGCTAAGGTCACCCCCCTTAGGACAGCTAGTGTGATGTGGCAGCTGACACTTCAGAGCAGGGTCTGCCAGACGCAGCTTCTTGCTATAGAAGCTAACTAGGTGATTTCAAACCAGTCACAGACTTCAAGCCTAACCTGCCTCACAGGGTTGTTGTGCACATCAAAAGGGAGAAGAGGAGAATGATATAAGTTGCTTTAGTCCCCACTGCACAGAAAGACTGCACTTTTCCTAGATAGAGGCTGCAGGGACAGGGGGAGGAAATAGAAAGCAATTTATCCCATCTCTTTTGCCCCCTCATCTCTTCTTTCTGAAGATACCCCCTTCTCTGATAACCCACCCCACATTTCCCCACTTTCTCCATTTCCCTTCCCAACAATTGCCTTTTTGACATACCTTGCCTTCCTCTAGCTTTTCCTTCCTTCCATCCTTCCTCAGCCCCCCACCAAGGCCATGAAACTCACCCATAGCAAATTCCTAGCGCCTGTTGTATAAACCACAATGGGCCTTAGTATAAACCTATTTGCTCTAGTATAAATCTATTTGCTCTAGTCAATATACACCGTAACATTACTTAATATATCTTAAAAAGTTAAACTTAAAATACTCTCTTAAAAAGAAAAAAGGGAGTTAAAAAACCTGCACCACCCACAGGGCCGGCTCTAGGAGCCCAAGGCAAGGCCCCGCCCCCTTGCCACCTGCATCTTTCCTTCTGCCCATGTCGCCTCCTTGGCAAGGGAAATAGGTGAGTGCGGCAGCACAGCTCAGCTCCTGTGCTTCAGAGTTCATGCACCCGCCACCCAGCCAACATCTCTCAGTCTCCTGGCTTCTGCTTAGAGCTGCCTAATGGACGGATTGGCCCTGACCACCTAGAAACTAATAACCAACGATATAAACTCAGTACTCCCCATTCATAAAAATACGTAATGTAATATAAATAGCAAGAGGTTAGACAGAGCTATCTTCTTGCTTTCCTGACTCCACCCTATCCCCAACCAAAAGCCAGTAAACCTTTCAGCTAATGAGCTGAATGCCTGAGATAAGGCCATAGAGCTTGCTCTTCTCACTCGCATGAAAGGGGGAAAGTGCTTTTCCCTCTTCTCCCCCTTGACTAAAAAAATCAAAACAGAATAGAAAGAAGAGCCCTTCAAAACAAAAGGCAAAATCAATATCAGCCAAAGTGGTAATCCTCAAGAGTACAAGCTAAAAACAAACAAACAAAAAAGGTGGGGGGAGAAGGGAAGATTTAAGGTTGCTAAAGGCCTGTACTTCATGAAAAACAAATCAAGCTAGTGACTCTGCAAATAAAGCCAGAAATAAAACTGGCTAAAAACAATTAAAAGGGGGAATTCTTTATGGAGAAATCAGCAACACCACTTCCCAGCACAAGCAGGAAACCAGAAGCTGACAAAGAATATCTGAGGTCTAGAAAGGCTTCCATATAATTATCTTACAAGAAACTTTTTGACTGGCTTTACAATGGATCCCCTTCTATATGAGGTTGTTTGTTTGCTTAAATCAACTGCGTTTAACTGTGTTTGAAGTAATTACAACACCCTTGAATACTGACTGAAAATGTTTGAATTTACCAAGTTTATTATTATATGTGCATTCATACACAGTTTTTATCTGTTTGGTGTTCCGTACTGTGTAACTCACCTTTTCGCAGCAGCATGACTCACCAAGCAAAATTCTCTATTATACTCTACAGAGACTGTCCACATAGGGTACATCAGAGCCAAATGAACTTGGGTTTCCCAAATATTTACCCAAATCACAATACAACACTGATACTAGGATTCAGGAATACTTGGGAATGCCACTATTTTTCAGGTCCAACTGACTCAAATCGGGGGGGGGGGGGAACCCAAATATTTCTTTAATACACATCTAGTGTGTTCTCTGATGATGTTGAAGAGTGACTGAATTTCTTTGCATGCTCACATGTGTGGGTTATATGTTTTCAAAGAGTGCTAATGTAACTGAATCACTTCTCGTACTCTAAGCATTCAAAAGTCTTCTCCCCTATATGAGTTCTTAAATGCTGTTGAAGAGTGCCATTCTGACTAAATTGCTTCCCACACTCTGAGCATTCAAAAGGCTTCTCCACTGTGTGTGTTTGTTAATGCTGTTGAAGAACACCATCCTGACAGAATCTCTTCCTACAGTTGGCAATTTCAAAGGGCTTCTCCTGTGGGTGGGTTCGTTGATGCTGTTGAAGAGTGCCACTTTGCCTGAATCTCTTCCCACACTCTGAGCATTCAAATGGCTTCTCCCCTGTGTGAGTTCTTTGATGCTCTTGGAGAGTGCCACTCCGACTGAATGTCTTCCCACACTCCGAGCATTCAAAGGGCTTCTCCCCTGTGTGGGTTCTTTGATGCTGTTGAAGAGTACCTTTCCGACGGAATCTCCTCCCACACTCTGAGCATTCAAAGGGCTTCTCTTCCGTGTGGGTCCACTGATGCTGTTGAAGAGTGCTACTCCGATTGAATCTCTTCCCACACTCGGAGCATTCAAAGGGGTTCACCTCTGTGTGGATCCACTGATGCTGCTGAAAACTATCACTGTGACTCAGTCTCTTCCCACTTTCTGAGCATTCAACAGCCTTCTCCTCTGTGTGGGTCCATTGATGTTGTTGAAAATTGCCAATGTGACTGAATCTCTTCCCACAATCTGAGCATTCAAATAGCTTCTCCTCTGTGTGGGTTCTTTGATGCTGTTTAAAACTGCCACTGTGACTGAATCTCTTCCCACAATCTGAGCATTCAAATGGCTTCTCCCCTGTGTGAGTTCTTTGATGCTGTAGAAGAGTGGCTCTCCGAGTAAATGTTTTCCCACACTCTGGGCATTCAAAGGGCTTCTCCCCTGTATGGGTTCTTAGATGATGTTGAAGGGAGTCACTCCGACAGAATCTCTTCCCACACTCTGAGCATTCAAAGGGCCGCTCACCTGTGTGGGTTCTTAGATGCTGTTTTAAATGGCTACTCTGACTGAATGCCCTCCCACACACTGAGCATTCAAATGGTTTCTCCCCAGTGTGGGTTCTTTGATGCTCTTGAAAATGGCTACTCCGACTGAATGTCCTCCCACAATCTGAGCATTTAAAAGGCTTCTCTCCTGTGTGGATTCTTAAATGATGTTGAAGAGAGTCATTCCGACAGAATCTCTTTCCACACTCTGAGCATTCAAAGGGCTTCTCACCTGTGTGAGTTCTTAGATGACTTTGAAGAATGCTACTGGAACTGAAACTCTTCCCACACTCCGAGCATACAAAGGGTTTCTCCCCTGTGTGGGTTCGTTGATGCTGTTGGAGAGAGGCACTCCAACTGAATGTCTTCCCACACACTGAGCATTCAAAAGGCTTCTCCCCTGTGTGGCTTCGTTGATGCTGTTGAAGAGCGCCATTCCAACTGAATCTCTTCCCACACTCTGAGCATTCAAAGGGCTTCTCCCCTGTGTGGCTTCGTTGATGCTGTTGAAGAGAGTCACTACGAAAGAATCTCTTCCCACACTCTGAGCATTCAAATGGCCTCTCACCTGTGTGGGTTTGTTGATGCTTTTGAAGAGTGCCACTCTGCATGAATCTTTTCCCACACACTGAGCATTGAAAAGGCTTTTCCCCTGTGTGAATTCGTTGATGATCTTTAAGATGGCCACTCTGACTGAATCTCTTCCCACACTCTGGGCATTCAAAGGGCTTCTCCCCTGTTTGTGTTACTTGATGCTTTTGAAGAGTGGCACTCCAACTGGATCTCTTCCCACACTCTGAGAATTTAAAGAGTTCCTCTCCTCTGTGGAGTTTTTGGTGCACAATGAGATGTGGTCTATATCTGAAGTACTTTCCACATTGAAAGCATTTATGTCCCTTCATTATACTGGGTTTTGGGATGCGTACATTATGCTTTCTTCCATCAGAGAATGCCTTACCAATCTCTCCTGAATGAATCTGGTGCTGAACCAGGTCTGAATTATCTGAAAAGCTCTTGCTACAGTGTGAGCACCTATAAGGTTTCTCTCCTGTATGTGTTCTTTGACCTCTACAAAGCTCTGCTCTGTGAAACATGGTCTTTCCACTCTCCGGACACTGGTGGGTGCTGTTTCCACTTTGCATTTGTAACTGGACTTTATATTGGGTTTGATCTAAGATGCTCCTTCTGCACTCCAAAGCCTTGACTATGTGAATGATTTCTTGGAAATCCTCTCCTTGGCAAGGAATGGGTTTACCCCTGTTCTTGACCACATGGCTGCCTTTCTGCCTCTTAGGTCTTCCTTGATTCCTGAAGTTTCCCCTCATGTCTTCATTCTGGATTTCATCTGGCAATAGATGATGCAGTTCTTCATTCTCCTCGTTCCTCTGATCATCCCCTGCTGGAATAAAGACAGATCTTTTTAGAACCTAAGCAAGGAGGTCTAATCTGTACCTGAAGTTCAATCCACATTCCAGATATTTCACTACTGTACACAGAAGTGTATAATAATATACATTTTCAAAGTACATTAAGACTTCCACATCAGAGATGTTTGTTTGGGACTCTGACCATTTATATGGCTCCCTGCCTGTGTGAATTCTTAGATGTGAAGTGTAAAAAAATGCATTTTAGGATGGAGGTTTGGACAGAGCATTTGGATCTTAAAAGTTTTTTTCTCTGGGCAGGCAAGAGTCAATGGGACAGGCAGAGTAACAGTGATTTGGAGGAACAGAGACTAGAAAGGCTTCAGGAAGAAACTCCTGGAGACTTCAGGAAAAGCTTCTTTGGCCCAGCTTGTACTAATCAGTGAGAGGGGAAAGAGAGATGATAAGACTGCTGAGAGAAAGGAGGAGGGGCTCTTGTGCTTATTCCATCAAGAGAGAGAGAGGTCTTGAATAAGATCTGGCTCCTCCAGACCCTTGTCAGGTGGTGGACTACACTTGGGGATGAGGGGTGAAATTAATGGAGCTCCTGTTAAAATCCGTGACTTTCTAAGGTAGGGAGCCAGCTTTATATTTGACAACTGATCAGGTAGGTAGAGAGGGAGATACAGAGGAATTGCATTTTATATATTTCTTTTGAATCCCTTGCTCAGTCTGGTGCTGTGCTACTAGTATGTTTACAAACACTGTCATGTTAATAAACACTTCATAACTTTTGAAGTGGTTTTCTGTACCACATAGACCGCCACTATCTTGGGCATGCTATTTGAAAAGGGGCCCCAGCGGACAACAAGGCAGCAAGCTGTCCCCATGGTAACCAGGTGCTTGTTGTGAGAGATGCAGAGACAAGACCTCTGAACTTGGAAGGGAAGCTGGGAGTTCTGACCCTCTCAGCGGCTATTCCTACAAAAGTTGGAGGTAGCAACAGCTGACCTGAGAGAGAGAGGGAAAAAAAGTCCCTCCAGGTGTTGGATAAACCTCAGAGGGCTGGATGAAACAGGGGCTGCATGTCAGACCAGGCCATTCTGCCACATGAATTAAGGATTATTTTCCCAGTGAAGTTCTTTCCATGCTCTAAACAATTATATGGTTTCTCACCTAAGGGAATTGGTTTCTGTGAAATGACATTCATTATCTGACTGAAGATCTTTACAAAGACCAAGCTTTCATTTCCCTTCTTCCTTGGAGTGGATTTTCCTATCTGCACATAGGCCTGTTTCTTTTCTTTTTTTTAATTGACCTTTCTTCTTGGACTGGGATTTCATGGAAATCCCCTCCTTGGAAATAAATGGGTTTATCCCTCCTATTACCTGTGTGGCTTTCCTCCTGCCTCTGCGGTCCATCTCCATCTCCCAACTTTCTTTCAGCATCTTCATTCTTGGCATTTTCCAAAGAGAATCCCTGGAATTCCCCAGCTGTCTCCTGTACATCTGCTGCTGGAATAAAGAAAGAATTTCCATCACCACCCAAGCAAGAAGCCAAAATGAGTACCCAGCTTACTGGGGGGAAAGTGTAGATGACTGGGGAAGGCAATGGCAAACCACCCTGTAAAAAGGCTGCTGTGAAAACGTTGTGATGCGACATCACCCCAGAGTCGGAAACAACTGGTGCTTGCACACAGGACCGCCTTTACCTTTTACCTTTACCATGAATGAGTATGCAAGTCTTTGGTCAGATCTTTACTCTGAAGCTCAACTGTCAGTCACACCTTAATCCCTGCTAGGCCCTCCAGTAGAACTCAGTTCTTATTCTTCCTGTTCATCCCCTCTCCAACATCCTCTGTATGTACTTCAAGTAAGAAAGTGGCAAAGTTTCCTTCCCCTGCTGTTCTCCCTTGACTTGCCATACAGCTCTTTTGATTCTCTCGATGATTCAATACAAGTTATCAAGATAACTGGTCCTGCAATTACGCAGAGAGTGTCCTTCTAGATGTGATGAGAGCCAAGGAGGAGCTGGTTTTCAGGCACCCCAAAATACAAGTTTGCTGTAAAGCAGTGAAAAGCCAGGAGCTTATGGTGAACTCTACAGTTCAAAAGAGACACCCATGGTTTTTGAAGAAGTGCCATTTGTTAGGAAGTACAAGTAATGACCAGTGAGAAAAGCAACCATGGAGTGTAGGGCCACCTGCACTCAAAGCCATTTTCTTGCTATCTCTGAATCATTCTCTGGGCCTTGGCCAGACATGTCTATCGTACAATGCACAGCCATATCTGAATCATCCAGGCATTTCTGCCTTTCTTAGAAGCACCCGGTCAGCCTGTCTCTTTGCAAAGAAGCTTGTCTTAGGGTCAGGAAGAGATAGGCAGAAAACTGGCTTACCAGGCCTCAAAATGTCACCATGGAGGAAGCCCCTCTGGAAGTCTGCCCTAGAGGAACACACAGTGCCAAAAAGTCCAGGTAAGAACCCAGAAGAACCTGCCCTGTTCCATCCTCCTTAAACTCCTGCAACACACAGTGAACATGCAGATAGGCACAGGATCAGCGTGAGCAGAGTGATGGAAGGGAATCATGGGGATGTTAGCTTGGCAGTGGCTTAGAAAAGCACAGGTTGTTAGCATTGTCAACAGTCACAGAATCAGGGCTAGACGGAGCCTCAGTCCCCTGCTAAGCCTGCTACTTTAATTTCTATAATAAATTAGCTTCTATAGTTGAATCTTTAGTTCTCTCTCCCAGGAGGTACAGAACTCTGCTGATGCTGTGACCTTCCAGTACAGGTAACCCTGGACATGATTTTTGCCTTAGAGGATGTTTATACATTCCAGGAGTTAGTAGTGCCACTAAAAAAAAAAGGTAAAGGTAGTGCAAGCACCAGTCGCTTCCGACTCTGGGGTGACGTCGCATCACAACGTTTTCACAGCAGTCTTTTTTACAGGGTGGTTTGCCATTGCCTTCCCCAGTCATCTACATTCCCCCCCCCCCCCCAGCAAGCTGGGTACTCATTTTACTGACCTTGGAAGGATGGAAGGCTCAGTCAACCTTTAGCCAGCTACCAGAACCCAGCTTCTGCTGGATCGAACTCAAGTCATGAGCAGAGAGCTTTGACTGCAATACTGCAGCTTTACCACTCTGTGCCATGGGGCTGCTTAGTAGTGCCACTATCAATGTTTAAATAGATGGAGTATCAGAATCTGGCTTCCTTGACTTTCTGAGAGCTTCCTGACCCCAGAGATAGAAAGAAGGGGAGGGATTTGGATCAGTATATCAGGTCAGTTCGGATCAGTTCCAGTTTGTCCTGGTCACATTTACCACTGCCAGGGTTCTTTTTGAGTAGGAATGCACAGGAACACAGTTCTGAATGGCTTGACATCAAGGGGTGTGGCCTAATATGCAAGTGAGTTCCTGCTGGCTTTTTTCTACAAAAAAAGCCCTGTGTGAAACAATGGCATAAGGGATTCTGGTCTAATATGCAAATGAGTTCCTGCTGGGCTTTTTCTACCAAAAAAGCCCTGACCGCAGCTATACATCCATAGGTACATTAACAGCTATCGGTTCAAGAAAGATGTATACCTCTGGTTTACTAATGGCCACGGCTGCTCAACAATGCCAGGGGGCTTAGTCCTGTAGCCAGAATATATTCATTTAGATATTATACTGTATATTGAATTGTTGTTGTTGTTCAGTCACACAGTCGGGTCCGACTCTTTGCGACCCCATGGACAAATTCACGCCAGGCCCTCCTGTCTTCCACCATCCTTTGAAGTCTGCTCAAATTCGTGTTTGTTACATCAGTAACGCTGTCCAGCCATCTCATCTTTTGCCATCCCCTTCTTCTTTTGCCTTCTGTCTTTCCCAGTATCAGAGTCTTCTCCAACGAGTGATCCCTTCTCATTTGGTGGCCAAAGTATTTGAGCTTCAGCTTCAGCATCTGACCTTCCAGTGAAAAGTCTGGGTTGATTCCCCTTAGGACTGACTGATTTGTTCTTGCAGTCCAAGGACTCTCATATTGAATTACAAGTACTGAATTAGAATTTATGGGTCAATTTTGTATGCTGCGTACCAGACCCTTCTATGTCTGGAAGGTTTAATATTAAATATTCAATAAAAAGAGGTTTTCTTTGAAATAGCTGTCTTTGTTTCTTGATGCAGCTTGGATCCCTAACAGTTTCTCTCCTTCGCCAATGAATATAGTGGGGATGGGAGTCCATGAAAAGGTTCCTGCACTCCTACATTCCTCAACATCAACTGTCTTCCCTGGGGACAGGGGGAGACAGTGGTAAAGAGCCTCAGAGAAACCCAGACATTGGAGTATGCTGATCAGATAGGTATACCTGGCTCTCTCTCTCTCTCTGTTTTTCTGTGGCAAACACTTTCCTGCCTCCAGGGGGTGGAAGGGAAATAGCCTTTGGAAAGGAGTTGATTTCTTGCCTCTTGCTGCTCTGAGTCTCTGATTCAGATAGAAGGGCAGGGTATAAATCTGCAGTCTTCTTCTTGGGGAGGCAGGAGGTGGCTAGTGGGCTTTCTCTATCCTGTCATGGCTCAACCAACTATGCTTCAACAGAGAACTTTATTCTGAGTTTACTGGGCTGACAGGGGCAGGGGGCATCTCTTCAATAGCACATGATTCCACCCACCTGGGGGTGAGGACTGATCCACCTCAACACAACAGAGGGTGCTGTGTGGTTTGGCTGAAGCCCCTTTGCAGTGTTAACTGGTGGGAACTGCTTCAATATACCCTTAGGTAGAACAGCTCCAAAGAAAGCACTGAAACCCATCTCCACCTAAGGAATGAAGACATCCAGGAGACCACAGTAGGAGAGGGATGAAGTGCCTTTGATCTCGTCCAACAAGGCTGTTCTTAGGTAAATGTCTCCCCCCCCCAAAGAATGTCCACTATTTAAGGAGAGAGCACCCCTTCAACAGCAGAAGATAAAGGGGTACCCTCTTTTCTCATCAAAGATTTGATAGGCGAGAAGGGCAGCGTGGGGCCAGCCAGGGATCCTCCAATGGGAGTGCAGTGGCCATGTGATAGCTTTCCTCCAATGGCGTAACACCTGGCAGTTTGATGGTGCCTCTCCCCTTCCCTAAGGGCTCTGTTCTTGAGGTGCTGCCATTTTCCCCATAAGTGTACTCGGAATTTATGTGTGTGTGTTGTACTGGAGGAAATAAGAGTGTGAAAAAAAGGATTTTCCTGTGGAGGGGTTGTGACTTGTACAAGGGGGTGTTTGGAAAGGGGATGCTTTTTGCAAGTGGTGAAAATTGAAAAGGAGAGAGCTGAAATCGCAGTTGAGCTGAATTTTCCAGATCTTCAGGTCCCACCTAGGCTGGCATGGAAGAAGTCTGCTGCTGCCAGGGCTTTTTCTGTAGCAGGAACTCCTTTGCATATTAGGCCACACACCTCTGATATAGCCAATCCTCCCAGAGCTTACAGTACGCCCTGTGCTAAGGGCCCTGTAAGCTCTTGGAGGATTGGCTACATCAGGGGTGTGTGGCCTAATATGCAAAGGAGGTCCTGCTACAAAGAAAGCCCCGACATCAACCGTGCATCATCCAACCATCTGGTAGATGGAAGGATTTAAGGAACGGAGGGACCTCAGCATGGTACAATCAGCTTTTTTTGTAGCAGGAACTCCTTTGCATATTAGGCCAAAAACCCCTGATGTAACCAATCCTCCTGGAGCTTACAGTAGGTCCTGTTCTAATAGCCCTGTAAGCTCTTGGAGGATTGCCTAAACAGGGTGTCAAACTCATTTGTTAGGAGGGCAGGATCTTACCTAAATGGGATTTTGTGGGGCTGAGCCATGCGTGTCCTAAAATGCAATGGCAGATAGAGGAGATTTAGACTTTATAAAGGACACATGCAAACCCAATTAAAGATATTATTTTTAAATGAAAATACAAACAAACATGCTTAAAATTCTTGCAATATTTTGTTTGAAATGGAAAGGTAGGGGAATAGTGGGATTTTCCAATGCAATTTTAAAAATAAAACATCAAGAAAAAGCACAAGGATCATGCAGCAGAAAATGAAAAATATAAAAAGCTCTCAGCCTGGGGAAACATGAAATGGCAAGGCATTGCAAGCTTCTCTCCCTGCTCTCCCCGGGTCTACTCAGATTAGCAATGGCTCTCCAGTGTAACATCCCCCTTTGGCTGTGGGTTCCCAAGCTAGAGTACTCACTAGGCACTAGCTCTCACTCCATTGAGAAGAGACAAAGCTGACTCAGAGCATCAACGCTTGATCTGCAAGGACACAACTCCAGAAAGCTTCAGCGGCCATAGGAACGCTGGGAAGTTAACTGAGTTCCTCTCCATTGAAACTAAGTTGCAAGGAAAACATGATGGAGTGGATTTTCCTTTCCAGTCTGCTCTGCCCATAGGCCTGAACGGGAAATCCATTCTGCATTTTCTTTGCAACTTCACTCCTGCTTTAGCCTCTGCAAAGAGAAGGCAGAAGGAGCTGAGAACATCAGTCTTGGAGCTTTGCAGGGTGAGGGCATAAGAGGTAGAGGGGAGAGGACGGAGCCCCGTGGGCCTGATTGAAGCCCCGGGGGGGGGGGGAGTTTGGCCCACAGGCCGCATGTTTAACACTCCTGGCCTAATATGCAAAGGAGTTCCTGCTACAAAAAAAGCCTTCAAACTGCCAGGTGCTATACCATGGGAGGAAAACTTTAATGAGGCCATTGCACACCTATTAGAGCAGGGGTTCCCAGGCTGCAGTCCACTACTGGGCCACTACTCCCTGACCTCTGCCCCCCTGCCCCCTCCACATGCCCTTCGCATAACCGCAAAGCGGCGCCACACTCCCTCCCCCGCGCACAACAACCCTCCCCTCCCTTCCCCAGTGCCGCACCATGTTCTGCCCTGCTCCCTCGCCAGCAAGGAGGAGCAAGGAGGCTTGGAGTCACCCCTACCTGCTTCGACAGGGCCCGGGCTGATTCTATGGCATTTGAAGAGCAGGCTGGAGGAGGAGTTTCACCCCCTCCCTCACTTCTGGAAGTGAGGGGGAGGGAGCAGCCTCCTTCAGCACACTATTGAAATAACTTAGAATCAGCCCAGGTGTCATGAGACCTGACGAGGAGGAGCTGGAAGGGTTAACAGACCTGGAAGAGTTGCCAGTTCCTCAGCTGAACAAACAGCAGCTGGCCCATCAATCACTCTCCAGGCACCAGTGTCAGCTGTTGACTATCAATCTCCTCCAAGCTCTCCTCCTCCCATCTCAAGAGTTCGAAGCAGGCTACGGAAAGAACTTTCAGAGCGAAGACATGAGGCACACCGATGCTGCAGATCTCTCAGCCCTCAGTTCTAGCAGAGTCACTGTCACCCAGGGAGCAGGCTGATTGAGGCTCCCATATAGCTCCCACCCAGGACCTGGTAACCTTGTGGAAGCAACAAGTCTATTCTCTGGCTTGCATCCATGCTCCTTCCTGATCCTGACCTGCTTGATTTCCTTGGCACCCTGACCTTTTGGCTTTTGGACATTGACTTCTGATTCCAATTTGTGATTCTGCATTGGTGACTTGGCTCCTGCTTGACTTCCTGGACTTTGACCTTGGATTGGCTTTGGACTCCTGCCTGCCTGCACCCTGAGAACGTGACACTGGGCCCTGCTGAAGTCGTAGAGCCAAGCCTCATCACACACACACACACCCCGCACGTGATCAGAGGGGCGCTGCGATGAGGCTTGGGCAGCTTTGGCAGGAACCGGGCTAATTCTGAGTTATTTCAATAGCATGCTGAAGTCTTCTCCCCCCTCACTTCCAGAAGTGAGGGAGGGGGTGAAACTCCTCCTCCTCCAGCCTGCTCTTCAAACGCTGTAGAATCAGCCCAGTTCCTGCCGAAGCAGGTACAGGTAACTACAAGCCTCCTCAGGAGGGCGGGGGAGGGGAGGAAACACAGCGCGGTGCTGGGGAAGCGAGGGGAGGGGGCGGATTAGGGTTGCCAATCCCCAGGTGGGGGCAGGGGATTCCCTGGATTGGAGGCCCTCCCCTGCTTCAGGGTCATCAGAAAGCAGGGGGGAGGGGAGGGAAATATCTGCTGGGAACTCTGTTATTCCCTATAGAGACTTATTCCCATAGGGAATGATGGAGAATTGATCCATGGGTATCTGGGGCTCTGGAGGGGCTGTATTTTGAGGTAGAGGCACCAAAATTGCAGCATAGCATCCAGTGCCTCTCCCCAAACTACCCCCCCCCCAAGTTTTAAAACGATTGAACCACGGGGTCCAATTCTATGATCCCCAAAAGAAGGTGCCCCTATCCTTCATTATTTCCTATGGAAGGAAGGCATTTAAAAAGGTGTGCTGTCCCTTTAAAAGTGAGGGCCAGAACTCCCTTCGGAGTTCAATTATGCTTGTCACACCCTTGATCCTGGCTCCACCCCCAAAGTCCCCAGATATTTCTTGAACTGGACTTGGCAATCCTAGGGCGGGCCGTGGCAGCGGGAGTGGCGGCAAAACCGGTCCCTGGTGCCAAAAAGGTTAGGGACCACTGCATTAGAGGATCCCTGACTGGTCATGCCCCACTTCCCTTGCCAGGACCCCTGAAGTCATGTCTAGCAGGGTGTGGCACCTGTCAAATCTTTATCTTCTAAGAGACATAGCTGAGCTCAGCTCTAGAAGGCACTCCTGAATCTCCACATCCCAGGCCCAGAAGGCCTCCCTCCCTCCTTACCTAGTGGACTTGATCATTCTACCAAACCAAGAGTTGCCTAGAAGAGGAGAGGAAACGTCCCCTGCTATTCCTGCCCATTCCCTTGACATAACCATGAAGGATACTCACTGGCAGGCAGCTCATGTGGGAAAGAGCAAGCCTCTTGAGATCTTCCTGCGAAACCCTCCAACCATTCTTCGGACACAAAGTGTTCATTGCTCTCCACTGTAGACTCTCTTACATTCCTGGCTCCTTTGGCAGACAGACAGAAAGTGATGATTCTTACACAGGGAAGGAAAGAAATCCAAGGAAGTGGAAAAACTCATCTGGGAGGATGGAACCATGGTCAAAATCAAAGCCCCAAATCTCAACCAGTATAAAGGAGATAGATTCTTTACTGATCAAAGTCAGAATGGATGAGTGTAATCCCGTCTGGGACAGGAGCATGTGGTAGAGGTTGGCCACTGAGAAATTGGGATCTGGCCCCTCCCAGGGTGATTCTGAGGACCTCTCAGCCCTGCCTTGACCAAAGACCAGGATAGACTCACTGGCTTTGGTGATGACCATAACACTGGACTCAGTTGCCCCTGGATCAGACAGGGGCCTGGGGCTGCTCTCTCCAGCCATCGTGAACTTCCCTTTCACTGCCACCCCAAGTGCTGGGGGCCCTCAGTGGGGGGCAAGTAGCTGGGCAGGCCTCACAACCACATACTGCTGTTCAATATTTTGAATCATGCATCATCCAGTGGCAGCAATTAACACCTATGAAAGGTCCTTACCCAGAGAGGCCACATGCCCATAGTTCTCCATCATGACTTCCCTATAGAGAGTTTTTTGACTTGGATCCAGCAGGGCCCACTCAGCCTCAGTGAAATAAATGGCCATCTCCTCAAAGGAAAAGGGAGACTGAAAGAAAAAGCAGATTCCCTTGTCAGGCAGAGACAACATTCTCAACAGACAGGGGCATTCTGGGAGGGTGCAGGAAGCAGAACTTGGGTGCAGGAAGCAGTTTTATTCAAAGCCTCTCTTGCTCAGACAGCAGGATGAAAGGTGTCCATGAGAAAGGAGCAGGGCCTGACTGTCCCTCATTCATCCTACCTGGACCTGAGACAGAGCAGGCAATTGTGCTCCAGTGCAAAGATGACCGCTTGAAAACATCTCTTCATAGCCTGTGAGGGAGACAAAATTGGAAGGGTGAATTCTAACCTTGACTCTGTATTTTGTTAAAATTGTAATGATGTTAAATAAACTTATGGACAGGTGGAAGAGAAGCACCAGGTCCCCATGAGACATGGGGGTGAGTGATTGTTAGAAATGCTCTGGAGCTGAAAAGGTTACAGCATCCCTGCTGGATCAGACAAAACCCCCAGGCATGCCAGTCTCCTGAGTCTGGACTGGAAGGAAAAAAGGAGGGGCCAGAAATCAAGACAAATGACATGGCATCAGCACATCCAGCCCCAACCTTGGACATGATTTTAGTGCATCAGCTGACATTCTGTACAACCAATTGGGCTCCAGGGTGTCTGCTGATGCTCTGACTTCACATCCAGGTATTTAGCTGGGTGAGACATCAACAGGACATCATGTCCACCCTCAAACCTCATGGGGGGTGGGCAGGACATGGCCTGGCATTCCTAGTCCAGTATCCTCTTTCTGACTGTGGCCTGCAAAAAGCCCCGGAAAACCCTTAAAGCAGAGACTGAGAAGCCCATTTATTGGCCTCCAGCAACAGGTGTTTTAACGTGTACTGCCTCAGAATGTGTGTGTGTTTGTGTGTGTTTATGTGAAGTGTCATCAAGTCACAACAGATTTATGGGGACCCCTCACTTATTCAGTGCAAGAGACTTCAGCGGTGATATGCTATTGCCTGCCTCTGCACAGCAACCCTGTACTTCTTTGGTGGTCTCCCACTGAAGTACAAACCAGGGCTAATCCTGCTTAGCTTCTGAGACATGATGAGACCAGGCTAGTCTGGGCCATCCAACTCTGAGCAATATGAAAGTGCGATTTATTCACCATAGCGAGTAGCTACACCCACATTTTTCCTCCTATCCTTTGGGGGGGGGGTTGGGGGGGAGAGGGGGATTTTTGTATTTTAAATGTGTGTGTCTGCTCCTGAAAGTCATGGCAAACTCTGGGATCCTGAAGGATATTCAGAGAGGTAGCTGAATGAAACCTGCCCCCACCTCCCAACTGCTGATATTTCAAAGAGGTCTCCCACTCAAGTACTTGCCAGACCTGACCCTGCTCAGCTTTCAAGATCTTACAAGATCAGGCTTGGCTGGACTATCCCACTCTGGGCACCTTCCTATCCTTTTTGGAGCCACCTTGAGTCCAGCTAATGGAAGGAAAGTGAGATAAAAATATTTTAATTCAGGTAAATAGGAATGTAATTGCCTTCCATGAAACTGTCTAGTCCCCCTTCCAAGTGAGTGGCCATCACAATATCCAGGGGCATCTCAGAAGTCAACTCTACATAGTGAACAGAAGTATTCACTTTTTCTCCTGTCCCAATTTTTCCATCAAATGACTTGACCAGGTGCCCCAATCCCAGGAGGCACCTTTACTACTTGACAGGACATCTTGGGCATGCTTCTGGGCTTGTGCCCTCTGACGTTCCTCAGATGGAGCTCCTTCTGCCTCAGATAACTTTGCTTCCATCTTTACAGCTGGTCCCCACATCTGAAACAACAGGAAGGGAGACTAGAAATGAAAGAGGCTGAGGAGACAGATCCTGCCCCACTCCCAAACTCCTCATCCCTCCATCCATCAGCAGAGCTGGTTCAACCACAGGGTCAAGAATCAGGGCTGGGTTTTCTTCCCAGCCTAGTGAATTCTCCCAAGGTAGAAATACCTGACAGGGAAGCCTGGAACTGAGCGAAGGAGACCCCTTCACCTCCTCTGCCTGCTTCTTCTCCTCAGCCTGACTCAGGAGGAAACCTTCGGCCAGGGCCACTGCCTGGGAACTGGTCTCTGGCTCACATCCTCTCACCCAGCACTGCATTCCCTGGGGCAGGATGGCTAGAAACTGCTCCAGGATCACCAGGTCTATGATCTGCTTCTTTGTGCGCCTCTCGGGCTCCAGCCAGTGGCTGCAAAGTCCATGGAGTTGGCTGCAAACATCTCGGGGTCCATCAGCCTCATTGTAGAGGAACTTCCGGAAGCATCGGTTGCGTCCATCTGCAGTTATCATGTCCTGAGACAGGATCTCTGGCACAGCTGTTTCCCAGGATTCAACACCACTCCCAGCCTGGGTAGGTTGGGGACTTTCCCTTAATCTCTTGCCCATTCCAGCTCCTTCTGGGTCCTCCTCTTCCATCTCCTTCCCCTTCTCTTGGGTTACCTACAACTGTGGAAAGATACCCTTACTGTTGTGGCTATGAAGACGAAAGGAAATCAAAAGGCAGAAAGAAACCATAAGAGAATGGAGCTACATTACTGACCCTGGTCAAGAGACACCGAAGTACTGGCCTGATGGATCAGAAGGATGGTCATTGCTGCAGTCTGCGGATCAGGATTAGTGTGATTCTGCTATATTACACATCAAGCTTTGTGAGATATGCCTGTTTCGTCCTTCAGAAAAATAAACCCTCTCTATTTGGCTCTTTAAAAGTCCATTGTGGATGTTATCACCTTGGCTTTAGTTGACTGGAGAATCAGCCTGTCCCAGGGGATATGTCTCAGTGTAAACTGGAACGTGAAGCAGCCATTTGGCATGAATGAGTCCTCCCCTCCTGACCAGGCATGGGCCTCCTTAAGATCTCAGCAGCTGAGAATTGATTTTTTTTAAAAAGTTCAGATCTCAGCCATCTGACTTCCACAAGGGCCACCAAAACAGCTAACAACTTAAAAACATGCATTTAAAAATCACTTTGAAAGCATTTAAAGCCCCTGAGAATAATTAACTGAGACTTTCCATTAAGCTTGGTAGAAGATGGATGGAGCGTGACAACTGTTACTCTCAGCATCCCACAATTAAGAAGGGGACACCTGCCAATCAGCCTCCAATTTTGACATATTTCCTTCACTATTCCACCCCCCCCCCCCCCAGGCCCCAGAATGAACCCCAATCAAATGGTAACTATACGAAGCTTGTTATTCTTATTTGGTCCTGGAATCTGTGAAACATCTTCATTATGCTTTATGCTAATTTTCTGTTCACCCTCTACCTAGATGTACAGACTGGTAACTTCCATTTTAATTGAACCGAAGCAGCCTGGGAATAAACCTTCGTTGATCTTAAAAGGTGTACATGGACTCGAACTTTGGTTCTTTTGCTGCAGACCAACCCTGCTCCCCACTTGGCTCTATACATGAGAGACAACAGTCCTCTTTTTTCAAATTTAAGAGCTTATACCTCCCCCCCGCCTGCCCCCACCCCCCGTGTCTTACTTGTGAGTAAACCTTCCCGGGATCCGGCTGTACTGCTTTTCTCCGCTGTTACCTGCCTGAAGCCCCTTCTGTCCTCTTTGGTGATTCAGAAGCAACCCCCCCCCCCAAAAAAAAACACAGGCAGGAAAAGAGCCTTTCCACTCCCACCCCCCGCTTGCCCTCTCTAGCAAACAGCTCTGTTGGTTTAACCCCTTCCGTGCTGCAGTCCAAGGGAAAATGCTTTTCGTCCTTTCCCCGCGAAGCAGCGCCCAGTCCAGGACAGAGCGGAGTTTAACCAGGGTGCCGTCCCTGACCCTCCCACCCCGGCCAGCTCAATGGGGCTGCTCGGGAGTAACTCTGCAAAGGGTTGCTCTCCCAGCGTATTCAATGGTGTTCAGCCATCTCAGAAAATGAGATGGTTGAAGCGGGAGGGGGGCGTTTTCTTTAACCCCCATCCCACACACTTAGGGATGCTGGCCTCCAACTGGGACCTGGGGAGTCTCTGGAATTACAGCTGCTCATCTCCAGACTATAAATTCCCCTTCTGGAGGACGGATTTGGTTGTCTCCCGGCAGGAGACTGGCAACCCCCGCCTGAACCCCCCCTCCCATCTGCAAAGGTTGAAGCTGTATTTCAGACAATGAATTCTGAAATAGGAGGGAAGGAAGACTGTGTGTATTCCCGGTTTTTGTTGCAGAACTTCTTTGAAGAAAAGCTAGGCTAGCTGGAATTCTGAAGGTTGAATCCAGACGGGAAACGTGAAGCACCAGTCAAATACTGTCACAGATATCTTGAATAATATAGGATAGCAATGTGGATCGAGTTTTAAAATTAACCAACATGAGAAAATCAGTGATGGGCATTATTTATTATTGCAGCCATCTCATTTTCTGAGATGGCTAAACACCATTGGATACGCTGGGAGAGCAACTCTCTGCAGAGTTACCCCCGAGCAGCCCCACTGAGTTGCCCAGGTGGTCAGGGATGACTATACAAATTAGGTTGGGTTATTAAAATTATGGTTGTTATAAAAGAAAAGGTGCTTCTGGTCCTTGTAAACATTGTTTCGGGTCTTTCTGGCTTGGTGGGATCTTCCCCTGCAGAGAAAAAAAACAGTGTTTCTTTCCTGATCACTTTCTGAGAAAATGGATGTTTTGGGGGATGGTCTCTCTGGCCATTGGATCCACTAGGAATGCCAGCCTCCGGGTGAGACTTGAGGATCTGCTGATATTACAGCTTCTCCACACTACAGAGACCAGTTCCCCAGGTGGAAATGGCCGCTGATGGCTCTACCCCACTGAAGTCCCTTCTTTCCCAGGCTCCATCCCCAAATCTCCAGGAGTTTCTCAGCCAAGAGTTCACAACCCTCCTGTCTACCACCTCCTGCCTTTTTTATTCTTGACTCAATTCTTTTGGGTTAAGTCCCCCTCCCGTTTTAAAATTTCTAGTAATACATCCCCTAATTTCCAAGAGTTTGTCAACCTGGAGTTGGCAACCCTTCCATCCCCAACCCCTTGCTGATGGCCAGGAGCAGGGGTCATTTTGTAGAAAAATAGGTGTTGGAGCTCATCCAGGGATTGTTATGCAGCTGCACCTACTATTCAATAGACAAGGTGGGGAGGAGGAGGGGGAACCGTCAGAAAGGTTCAGGAGCTGTGCTGAATCCTGCTGAATTCAAGGCCTGGCCAGGGGAACCTGGCAACCCTACCCCCATCACCTCTGGCTTGCAGCATCTCTGGCCATCCACTTGCAGTTGCCAACTCCTAATTTTTAAGGAACAAAATATCCAGTAATAACCTTAAGCAGGGCTTTTTTTGTAGTAGGAACTCCTTTGCATATCAATGTAGCCAATCCTCCAAGAGTTTTGATGTAGCCAATCCTCCAAGAGTTTTGATGTAGCCAATCCTCCAAGAGCTGACAGTAGGCCCCTGCACCGTCACACACTCAGGGGTCAGTCTCTCCCAGCTTGTCCCAGGAGGACAACATGATCTATCACCCCCCACATTTTGATTCCACCTTTTTACTAAGAAACTTAAGTTTCTCCTTATTTCTCCCTGTGACGTAGCTTAGGATCCTTGGCCACCCAGTGATCCTCCTGGCAGCTAGCTGAGTAAGGATTTGAACCCAGGCCATCATCATTCAGTATTTTAACTTCTACACCACGCAGGAAAGTGGACTGGAGAGGAAACAGAGAAATGTGATAGGTGAATAGGTTCCTGTTCTGTGGCAGCAGACATCTACCCTCTGTCTGCAGCTAAAGTCACTGAATTTGCCACCTCCATATGTGACAAATATTTTGTAAATGCTGATCAAGTACCAACAGTCAACCAGGGTCAAGGGTTAGAGTTGCCATCCTCCAGGTTGTGCCTGATTATCTCTGGCTATTACTTTTTTTTAAAAAAAAAATTCAAACTTTATTTCAGAATCAATGTAACAAAATCATATAAAATAAAAATAGATTACATATATCCGCAATCTTTCACAACAGGTAACAATAAATGAAAAGGTATGGCATGAAATTATACAACAACTAAGAAAACAGTTTACCAGTACTAGACTGTAAGACAAACTCCATTAAAGTTAAAATAAGGCATTGTTTTAGTTCAAAAATATAGCATTTTGTGGTGCAGTTTGTTTTTAGGGATGACCTTTTTCAAAATGAGATACTTAACAATAGGATACCAGGTTGCAATTAGTCTTGACTCTTGAATCTCTGATAAAAAAGAAATACTGGATGAAATTTTAAACATAATAAAACTTTCCCATAGTTTGTTGCGCCACTCAACAATATTGGGGTTTGATCTATCTATTCACCTAGATGCTATGACCGTGTGTGCAGCTGAAATGAGAATATGGACTGTTTCAGTTTGTTGTGTGTGGGATCTGACCACTTTCCTAAGAGAAATATCTCGGGATGCATAGGTAAGTCCATATCAGTTTTGGCGTTTAGTGTGTGGTCTCTTGAGACTCGAAGAAATAAAGTCTGCACACAGCTGCTCTTGGGCAAACTATATACACTATTTATTTACAGATATTTCCAAAGTGCTCTACATATACAAATATTTATTTTTTATAGCATATACCCATGCAAAACGACTTTTATTGTCGATCAGTATTAAGGCAAACCTATTTTTAGACACGCTAGGGGGGTAGGGGCCAATAACATCTGCGTGTATTAATTGCAATGGCCTCTCAGAGAGCCTGTTACTCCTTTTTGCTACAGGATAGGCTTTAGACTTAGCCTGTTTGCATATGTTACAATCCAAATATGTATCACAGGGCATAACCTTCTCCCCTGTTAGGATAGCCAAGGTCTTATTTATTGTGTTGAAACTTGCATGCCCCAGACGCCTATGCAACAGGTGGATACACCTGTGATGCGGCTTCTTATTCAACACCAACTTTGCTTTTACTGCATTTTGTTCTAGCACATGGACATTCTCCTTTAAATTACCTTTGGCTAACAATTTACGTCTTTTAAAGATTTTACATTGCTTATCATCAAAAGACACAGAAAAACCTACTTTGGCCAAGGCTGACACACTCAGCAGGCTAGTCTCTAAGCTTGGAACACACAGCACATCTTCAAACTTGTGTTCTAGCTCTGGGAAATATACACTCCCCATGCACAGTACCTCAGCTGTCCTGCCATCTGCAAGACTGACAGATTTTAGACTTGCTGGCACAATGTCTTAGAGTAGTTTCTTCGCACAGCAAAACATCTGTGTAGCTTCCGAGTCCACAATCCACAGAGCATGCTGCAAGTGCAAGTCTGTCCTCACCAGCGTAGCCTGCTGTCTCTGAGACTTCTTGCCTCTTTGCACCTCAGGGCAGTTTCTTCTCAGATGTTTCTCGGACCTGCAGGAAAAATTTTTTTTTACTCGCAGAGCTCGCTCCTCCGGCTGCTTCCAGCTGGACGTAACTCCTCTCTCGTCTGGTTCTTTCACTTTCCCCGGCCTCTGGCTGAGACTAGCGTGGGCAGCTTGCTCTCTACATTCCTTCTGCCACTGGTCCTCAGCCAAGAGCTTCCGGGTCACATAACTCAATGTGATTTTATCAGTATCCTGTGCTTCAAAAGCCATGAGCAGCATTGCAAACCGCTCATGGAGAGAGTTTAAGATTATGTAGACTTTATCCTCATCAGGAATCACCTTTCCTCTCTGCTCCAGCTCCTGGAAACACACCAACAAGGCATTGAGGTAGTCTCTCACCAACTCCTCTGGCAGCATTCTTTTATGATATAGCTTCCTTGTCAGGGCAATTAGTGAGCCAGCAGTCTGTTGCACGTACATGGCCTTCAGACCTTCCCAGGCTTCCTTTGCCTGCGTCTTTCCCGACACATGCACCAACTGGTCATCTGCAACACTGAGGATTATGGTGGCAAGGGCTTTCTGGTCCCGGACGGTCTCTGCAGGTGTGGGTGCATCGGGAGGATCGGATATGAATTCCCACAGCCCTTCTCGTTTCAGATAGTGTTCCATCTGCACCGCCCACACATTGTAGTTAACGGGAGTTAGCTTCTCCACCAGCAACGTAGCTGTAGCCTGAGCCATTCTGCTCCACACCTGGTTATCAGCCTCGCTGGTCTCCTCCTCCAAGCAGCCTTCTTCCTTCACTCCTGGAGCTTTCCTTCGTCTCCTTCCAACGAACCACCACTACTCAGGGTACGTAGGTGCAGCGGTATCGTGCTGGGCCCATAACCCTGTTGGCTTTTAGTGAGTGGTCTCTTGAGACTCGACGGAATAAAGTCTGCACATAGTTGCTGTTAGGCAAACTATATACACTATTTATTTACAGATATTTACACAGACTAACAAAGTGCTCCGCATATACAACCACCATCCATCCACCACATGTAGCACTGGGCTACATTACATTTATACAGTTCAGCACAGTTCATTATCCAATCAGCTTAGTGCTGAGTCATTATACTCTTCCCCCTTACATCATCCTAGCTGATGGAATCTGGAGGACTGCCAGCTGTCAACTGTCAGTTAGATCATCTACTGTCATGTAGATCATTGCAGCTCTAGCTGTGGTCTGATGACTGTATATTCTGACAATCAACAATTTGTTTGATTTCTTGAGATATTTGGAACAAAAATTGTTTTATAAAATGGCACAACCACCAGCAATGCATGTAGTCTCCTATTAAATCGCATTGTTTTTTTACAGTAGGGGTCAATTTCATGTCTAATATGATGCAAATTTGACAGTGGTATATACCACCACATTATTAACGTAATGATTTGTTATTTTATGTTATATGTACTAGACATATAACTTGGAGCAGACCAGATGTTAGCCCAGTCTTGTTCTGTTAAGCGATGATTACAATCAGAATTCCATTTTAGTTGATAATTTAAAGGCTTTTTAAGATCTAAGGATTTTAAGATTTTGTATAATTTTGAAAGGATATCTATAGTGTTGTCATTTAGTTTAGTTAATAACAGGGCTTTTTTTGTAGCAGGAACTCCATTGCATATTAGGCCGCACCCCCCGATGTAGCCAATCCTCCTGGAGCTTACAGTAGGTCCTGTAAGAAGAGCCCTGTAAACTCTTGGAAGATTGGCTACATCAGTGGGGTATGGCCTAATATGCAAAGGACAAAAAAGACCTGGTTAATAATAATCCAAAGTCAGTTTGTGGCCTCTGGAGGGTTTCTTTTAACAATGGAGATTCAAATAAATGTTTAACCTGTAAACATGAAAACACATTATTTTTTTCTGAAGTTTTTGTTCTAATCATTTTTTGTCAGCAAATTTGCCTTTCTGTAAAAAGTCTGCCAAGCATTTAATTCCTGCTTTGTGCCAGGAAGTAAAAGTTGGATTACTGTCTTTCCTTGGGGGGAACCATTCTTGGTCAATGAACGAAGAAGGTAAGGAGGTCTCAGGGGCTAATTTTTTTTTGTATTTAAGCCAGATTTTAAATAGTGTAGCAAACTATGTGTTTTGCTGCCATGTTTGGATTGGGACCAATGATGGATTCCAAGCAAAGTTCAACAGAGAATATGAGACTAAGTATGACTGCATGAGTTGAACCCATTGTAAATGAGGAAAAATAAAAGCACGTAACATCGATATTAAGTTGGAGGCCTCATAGTATTTCCGGAGTTCTGGCATATCCAATCTGCCAAATTTTGTAGGTCTATATAAAGTGAATTTATTAATTGTTTCTAAAATGCCCATAAGAAGGCATTTAAGTCTTTTTGCCGTTTATTGAGATTTCAAGAGGAAGAGTCCTAAATAAAAATAAATATTTGGGCAAAGTAAACTTTTGATAAGATTCATGCTGTCAGGCTAGGAAAGTGACAGTTGGTTCAATTTTTTGATTAAAATCTCCAGCTATTACAATTGATCTCCAGACTACAGAGGTCAGTTCCCATGGAGAAAATGGCAGCTTTGGAGGTTGGACTCCATGGCATTATGAAGCTCCTCCCTTCCCCAAACCTCATCCTCCCAAACTCCACCCCCAGAATTTCCAGGTATTTCCCAAACTAGAACTGGCAGCCCTAACCATGGTGTTGTGAGGCATGTACTGAGACGCACTCGCACCCAAACATGACCACCAGTTGTTTGGAAATCTTGAGGGGGGGGAAATATCCATCTCCTCCCCCAGATAGTTTGAAGTAAGGTTGCCAGATATTTAAAAACAAACAAACTGGACACATTGAGGTGCACCCTGTCAGCACAAGCAGCTTGAAGCACACGGTTTGCACTGGGGGGAGTGCCCAGCACAAGCATGATTTGGCAATCGCTGCTGCCAACCTCACACTTGGGCTCAACGCCACCACATTGAAGCCCAAAGAGCAAGCTTTCTGCTCTTTGAGATTGGTATGGTTACCTGTTGGACAGTCCAGTGCTTTCGCTGACTGCTTGGAGAAAACTGGAAAAATATCAGGCATTTAAATATCCGTGAAAATACCGCACTGTACTGGAATATTCTGAACAAATGGCAACCTTAGTTTGAAGAGGAAGCCTGGAATTAACACCTCAAATGTCACAAGTTCTGACAGCTGTACTAGTTCTGATTTCTGACTCACTCTCTTTCAAACATTTGTGTGCTCTATTGAGGAAGTCATAAAGTCCAAACTTCTGGGCCCAAGTAGCTTCCTTCTAGAATCTTCTTCCCTCAGGACTACTTTCTAGAAAGTCGTTGAAAGCCTGCAAGGGTGGGGCCTCCTTGTTATTTGATGTGCCCAAGGCTTTCTTTTTTTGAAAAAGCCCAACAGGAGTTTATTTGCATATTAGGTCATACCCCTGGCATCACCGAAAGTGGCATCACCTGCCCAATAAGTTACTTTCCGCATATTGACACAGTACAGTACAAACAGCTGCATTTTATGGATGTGTGTTTTCATACAGCCCAATGAGAAACCTTGTTTCGCTGCCCCCTCAACAGGGACCAGTCATCTCTGCACATTGCTCAACAACCAATTATATCAATAGTAAGCAAACCAATCAGTCATTTATAAATGATATAATTTTAAGAAGTATTAACATTTGGTGCTCATTTCAGTTCATGTTACTAAGTTCATATTACTAAGTTAGTTCATGTTATTGAGTTTTCACACAGCATACTGGGAGATGCAGTCCCCACATAATATCAAGTCAAGTCCAGTCAGCCTTTATTGGCACATAATATCATTACTTTATTCTTCCTTCATTTATAGTCTGCCTTTCTTAAACTGGATTATGCCGTGTATATGTAATTCTGAATAAAGCCCTAGATGCAGACTGATAAATTCACACTTTATTGCAAGAAAAAACAGTCATTGAGAAACACTGGCAAAACAGCAAGTATATACAGTCTGGCCATGGTTAACTCCCCCACCCCCACCCCAGCAGACAACAGTTACTCCTGCTGGCTCACTCCAGAATCCTTCATTTGCATTTCATTGTTACAAGTTGTTACATGTCTAGCATCCTGAATGGCCAATTCTTGCAGGGTTCAGGATCCTGGTTTGCAAGGAGTGCCTGCCTCAAGCTCAGGCCTACTAACAGAGAGAACACAGCAAATACATAACAGTTGCCTTCATGGACAAGCAGCTGTGTTTTGAAGTTGCTTGGCACAGTATTAGAGGTTAGTCCTCACAAAGGCTATAAGTTAAACACCTGTTATACACAATTAGAGAAACACGGGGCTTTTTGGGTAGAAAAAACCCAGCAGGAACTCATTTGCATATTAGGCCACACCCCCTGATGTTGCCATTGTTTTACAGGGGGCTTGTAGAAAAAGCCCAGCAGGAACTTATTTGCATATTGGGCCAAACCCCCGGACACCAAGCCAGTCGGAACTGCGTTCCTGCTCAAAAAAAGCTCTGGAGAAATAGAAGGGACTTGCATAGGATCATCTGGAGTTCAACAGGGAGCTCTCTCATTAACTTGCTGAGGTAAAAAGGCCATGTTTTGTAAAAATAATTATAGGAAGGAAAATGGCATCAGGATTCATGGATGCCATAACAACTAGTTTGGCCCTAAGCCCATTGGAAGGAAAGTAGCTCTTTCACACATGCTAAATCATGCCATTTCAATCCACTTCAGCAACCTTTTGCAAGTTTCACACAGTAAAATCCAGTTGCAAAGTGCATTGAAAATGTGCAATTTTGCATGCGTGAAAGCACTCTATCTTGAATACAATTGAGATATTTTCTTTTAAAATTGGCTTCTAACTCCCAAAGAGTAACAGAATTGTACTTTCGTCAGTATTATTGTCTCTGTAGATCACAGAATCAGATAACACTACTGAGTCAGTCTGTATTTTTCCTTGGACATCTTTTATCTTTCAGTTTCTAATGTTTTTGCTTTGTGACCTCATCGGACTTGGAAAAAAGGGTTATAGATCAACAATAAATCTATATTTGTTGGTACATTAGAAATTTCTTATGGGCCCAACTGATGAATGTATGCAGCTCCTAAAATAGATATCTGATCGGAATACTGTAGATTTTGTGATTTTTGTCATTTTTTTAAAGCATAACTTACTGACCGAATTATCTGCTTTGGATGCAGCAAGTCACAAGTTTGATCTCCAGTACACAGTATCACAGACTCATAGAATCAAAGACTTGCTAGGCACCTTCAAGGTAATCTAGTCCAACTCCCCGTACAGTGCAGGAAATTCACATCTCCCCTCCTCCCCATACACACCAGTGATCCCTGCTCTATGCCCAGAAGATTGTAAAAAACCTTCAGGATCTCTGGTCAAAGCGGCCTGGAGAAAATTGCTTCCTGATCTCAAAGTGTTAGGTAGGCTTCCCAATCCCCAGGTCCCAGTGGGGATCCCCCGGTTTTACAGGCTCCCCCCCGCCCTCACCCAGCTGGCCAGCGGGGGGAATAAGAACATAAGAGAAGCCATGTTGGATCAGGCCAATGGCCCATCCAGTCCAACACTCTGTCACACAGTGGCCAATTTTTTTTATATATATATATATATATACACACACACATATACATATACACACATATACATATACACACATATATATACACACTGTGGCTAATAGCCAGTGATGGACCTCTGCTCCATATTTTTATCTAACCCCCTCTTGAAGTTGTCTATGCTTGTAGCCGCCACCATCTCCTGTGGCAGTGAATTCCACATGTTAATCACCCTTTGGGTGAAGAAGTACTTCCTTTTATCTGTTTTAACCTGACTGCTCAGCAATTTTATCGAATGCCCATGAGTTCTTGTACTGTGAGAAAGGGAGAAAAGTACTTCTTTCTTTGCTTTCTGCATTCCATGCATGGAGAAGAAGAATTGCAGATTTATACCCCGCCCTTCTCTCTGAATCAGAGACTCAGAGCGGCTTACAATCTCCTATATCTTCTCTCCCCACAACAGACACCCTGTGAGGTGGGTGGGGCTGAGAGAGCTCTCACAGCAGCTGCTTTTTCAAGAATAACCTCTGCCAGAGCTATGGCTGACCCAAGGCCATTCCAGCAGGAGCAAGTGGAGGAGTGGGGAATCAAACCCGGTTCTCCCAGATAAGAGACCACGCACTTAACCTCTACACCCACCCCCACAGCCATCAATTACCTCTAGAGCTCTGGCAGGTTTGGAAACCTGCAAACAGGTCCGTTTTTAAAATGTGTGCCTTTAAAGTTGAGCAGGAAACAGGAAGCACTTCATGGGGAAGGGTCAGCAGCTGCTTCATCAGAACACAGACCCTCCGTTTGTTTTGCTTTCATTTACAGAGCAAGTAAGTGTGTGTATAAAAGAAAGCATAGCCCCTGTTCTTTTCATGTTGTTGTGGAGGAACCAGAGCCAGTAAATGTGTGTTTGTGTGTGTGAGAGAGAGAGGGGGAGGGGGAGGAGAGACCGGAAGTGGCACGACAAGGTCGGGTTTGTCATTAGGGTGCTCTCTGACGACCACTCAAATTGTGTGGTTTTTCCCGGGGGTGTTGTTGTGGAGGAACCAAACCCAGTAAATGTGCGTTTATGTGTGTGTGAGAGAGAAAGGGAGGGTTGCCAAACCCCAGATGGTGGCAGGGAATGCCCCGAGTTGGAGGCCCTCCCCCCGCTTTAGAAAGCGGGGGGGGGGGAATGTTTACTGGGCACCCTATTATTCCCTATGGAGAACGATTCCCATAAGGAATAATGGGGAATTGATCTGCGGGTATCTGGGGGGGGGTGTTCTTTGAGGCAGAGCCACCAAATTTGCAGCATAGCGTCTGATGCGTTTCCTCAAAACACCCTCCAAGTTTCAAAAGGATTGGACCAGAGGGACCAATTCTATGAGCCCCCAAGGAAGGTGCCCCATCCTTCATTATTTCTAATGGAGGGAAGGCATTGAAAAGGTGTGCAGTCCCTTTCAATGTGATGCGCAGAACTTCCCTTGGAGTTCAATTGTACTTGTTCCAACCTTGCTCATGGCTCCACTCCCAATGTCTCCTGGTCCCACTCCCAAAGTCCCCATATATTTCTTGAATTGGACTTGGCAACCCTAGTGGTAGGGTTGTCAGCTCCCGGTCAAGAACTATCAGGAGATTCTAGGTGGAGTCTGAGAAGGCAGAGCTTGAGAAAGGGAGGGACTTCAGTGAGGTATAATGCCATAGAGTTCACCTTCCAAAGCAGCCATTTTCGCTCAGGGAACTGATGTCTGTTGCCTGATGATCAGCTGTAATCCCACGAGATTTCCAGCCACCACCTGGAGGTCTTATTATTAGCAACATAGGACCATGGTGTGGAGAGCAGGACAAACTAAAGCACAGTGAAGATTCCAAGATTTTTTTTATTTTTAAAAATATTCTACTATTTTTAAAATAATAAGTCCTTTCATTTTGGCAAAAAAGCGACCTGATTGGTTGAAACAAGGTGGGACTGTGACACATCAGCCATTGGTGTATGAAACTATCAATAAGAGTACTTGCGTGCCATGGGTTGAGTTCACTCCTCTCTCCCACACAAGTGGCTGTTGCTAGCCAGCAAAGCTGATTCTGTCAATAAAAGGTACCCAATAGTTTGGGCAGTTACCGGCTCTCCCTACTCTCCCATACCAGTCCGGTGGCATCAAAATAGGCCTGGAAAGGGCCTCCCCCTGCCTTTTACTGACAGAACCAAGCTCAGCTGTAGGGCTGCCACATCCAACTCAGAAAATACTTGGGGACTCTGGGGGTGGAGCCTGGAGCCTTTCCGATCCCCCATCAATAAAAATACAACATTGTCGTTCTCCTGAAAACGTCATTTCCTTGTTCCCCAGCAGCTGATAGCATTTCCACTAAATTAAAGTGAACACACACACTCTCTCTCACATTTCCTATATTTCAACCAACTTCTTAAGACTAAAAGGAAAATCAAAGCAGAGCAGCTGCAAACAAACCTAGGGGCTCTGCTCACTTCCCTTCCTTTATACATTCACCAGGAAGATCCAGGAGCCTTCAGCCAATTTTGGGGAAGGCTTTCTGTGGCTGTTTCTTTCCTCCTTCCACCCTCAGCCAATGTAATGCAAGAGACCTTGACTGATGGTTTGATGGGCCAAAGGCTGATGCAGTGCAGTTCCAACCAATCTGGGTGCTCCATTTTGCCACCACGAATATATATATTAGACTACACCCCCTGATTGATTTTAGTTGTTCAAAAATCCTGTCCACTGTACTAGCCGTCAATGAAGAGAGTTCTTTCAATATCTTACTAGAACTACTATCATTTCTCCCATCTTCTTGTGGCAAAGGGCCTAAATCTCATTTTGATCCTCATGCAGAACTTTATGCTGAGAATCCTCTGTTATGGTTGTTAAGGCTGCAAACCAATTTGAAGTAAAGACATTGTATAGGGGACTGTTAGTAGGGGCAAAATAATCACAATTTTCCTTTGCTTAGATTCTGGAGGAGAAGTTAAATCCCCAGACTCAAGAGAGCATTTACATACTCTCATATCTTTGTATCTAATTTGCCCCCTCCTGCAGTTAAACACAGCTTAACTAACAATATAAATGGTCTTGAGAAGAAACTTAATGAAAACATAAGCAGCTATTAGTCCCACACAATCATGAAGATATACAAAACTACTTCAATAAACAGGAACTTTAAATGTCTTACGTTGTTTCAAGATGTCCTCCAACTCTTTCAGAGTCTGTGGCATGTTTTAGATGTATTCCTGTAAATTGGATGTGAAGATAAACTCCTCAAGGTAATTAAGTAACTCCACTTGTTTGACAGCCTTATCCAAAAATCAGTTCTGTGAATTGAGCAGATAACGTACCTCAAAGCAGCCAGAAAAATAGAGAAGGGAGGGAGGAGCCTCTCCCATTAGTTACTACTCCGTTCCCATCTTGAGCTCCCCCCACTTTGTTGTTGAAGAGTGCCACTCTGACTGAATCTGTTTGCACACTCACCTGTGTGGCAGATGAAGAGAGCTACCATAACCGAACCTTTTGCCATACGCTGAACATTCAACAGGCTCCTCCTCTGTATGGCATCTTAGATGTTAAAGAGTGCCACTGTGACTGAATCTCCTCCCACACTCTCAGCATTCAAAAGGGCTTCTCCCCTGCATGGGTTCACAGATGCTGTTGAAGAGTGCCACTCTGACTAAATCGCTTTCCACATTTTGAGCATTCAAAAGCTTTCTCCTATATGGGTTGTTGATGAGGTTGAAGTGCACCACTCTGGCTGAATCACTCTGCATGTTCAAAGGGCTTCTCCCTTGTGTAGGTTCGATGATGGTCTTGAAGAGTGCCATTCCAGTCAAATGTCTTCCCATACTCTAAACATTCAAAGGTTTCTTCCCTGTGTGGGTTCGTTGATGCCTTTGAAGAGTGCCACTGGAAATAAATCTCTTCCCACACTCGGAACATTCAAAGGGTTTCTCCCCTGTGTGGGTTCTTTGATGCCCTTGAAGACTGGCACACCGAGTGAATGTCTTCCCACACTCTGAGCATTGAAATGGTTTCTCCCCTGAGTGGATTTGTTGATGCTGTTGAAGGGTGCCTTTCCGACTGAATCTCTTCCCACACTCTGAGCATTCAAATGGCCTCTTCCCTGTGTGGGTTTCTTGATGCTGTCGAAGAGAACTACTCCGATTGAATCTCTTCCCACACTCTGAGCATTCAAAGGGCTTCTCCCCTGTGTGGGTTCGTTGATGCTGTTGAAGAAGGCCACTGTGCATGAATCTCTTCCCACACTCTAAGCATTCAAAAGGCTTCTCCCCTGTGTGGATTCGTTGATGCTTCTGAAGAGTGCTACTGTGCATGAATCTCTTTCCACACTCTGAGCATTCAAAGGGCTTCTCCCCTGTGTGGGTTCGTTGATGCTTCTGAAGAGTGTCACTTTGCGAGAATCTCTTCCCACACTCTGAGCATTCAAAGGGCTTCTCCCCCGTGTGGGTCAGTTGATGCTGTTGAAGACTGTCACGTCGACTGAATATCCTCCCACACTCTGAGCATTCAAAAGGCTTTTCCCCTGTATGGGTTCTTAGATGATGATATAAATGACTTCTTTGAGTGAATGTCTTCCCACACAGTGAGCATTCAAAGGGCTTCTCCCCAGTATGGGTTCTTTGATGCTCTTTAAAGTGGCAGCTCTCATGGAAACTCTTTCCACACTCTGAGCATTTGAAAGGTTTCTCCCCTGTGTGGGTTTTTAGATGTCTTTGAAGAGTGCCACTGTGCATGAATCTCTTCTTACATTCTGAGCATTCAAAGGGCTTCTCTCCTGTGTGGGTTTTCTGATGCTGTTGAAGAGGGCCACTCCAACTGAATCTCTTCCCGCACTCTGAGCATTCAAACATCTTCTCCCCTGTGTGGGTCCGTTGATGCTTTTGAAGACTGCCGCTAGAACTAAATGCCTTCCCACACTCTGAGCATTCAAAGGGCTTCTCCTCTGTGTGGGTTCGTTGATGCTCTTGAAGACTATAACTCCGACGGAATCTTTTCCCACACTCAGAACATTCAAATGGCTTCTCCCCTGTGTGGGTTTGTTGATGCCGTTGAAAACTGTCACTACGACTGAATCTCTTCCCACACTCTGAGCATTGGAAAGGCTTCTCCCCTGTGTGGATTCGTTGATGCTGTTGAAAATCACCACTCCTACTGAATCTCTTTCCACACTCTGAGCATCCAAATGGTTTCTCTCCTCTGTGGATCTTTTGGTGAACAATGAGATGTGATCTGTTTCTGAAGTACTTTCCACATTGAAAACATTTATGCCCCTTCATTATACTGGGTTTTGGGAAGTGTACATTATGCTTTCTTCCATCAGAGAATGCAATTCCAGTTTCTAAACACATCAGTTGCTTCTCTCTTGAATGAATGGTTTGGTGCTTAACGAGATTTGATTTCTGTGAAAAGCTCTTGGCACAGTCTGAGTACCTATAAAGTTTCTCTCCTGTATGTGATGTTTGATGTTCACAAAGGTCTGCTCTGTGAATCATGGTCTTTCCACTCTCCAGGGATTGATGGGTGCTCTTTCCACTGTGCACTACTAAATTGACATTATAATGTGTTTGACCTGAAACATTCCTTCCACACCCCAAGCTGTTGACTGTTTCTTCCAACACGTGAATAACCTCTTGGAAATCCCCCCCTTGGCGAAGAATGGGTTTACTCATCTTGTTGACCACATTGCAGCCTTTCTGCCTCTTTGGTCTTCCTTGATTCCTAAAGTTTCCCCTCACATCTTCATTCTGGATTACATCTGGCGATACATGATGCAGTTTTTCATCCTCCTCATTCTGTCCATCATCCCCTGCTTGAATAAAGAGAGATCATTTCCCTTTTTCCTTGAAGATTTTCTGGTTTCCATGCAGGCCTCCCTCCCTCCCTCTCTCTTTTTGTTCCATGACCTCTCTTCTTGATCTGGGATTTCATGGAAGCCCCCTCCTTGGGAAAGAATGGGATTATCCCTCTCTTACTTGCATGGTTTTGCTCCTGCCTCTGTGCTCCATCTCCATCTCCCAACTTTCCTTTGGCATTTTTATTCTTGGAATTATCCAAAGAGAATCTCTGGAATTCCCCAGCTGTCTCCTCTGCATCTACTGCTGAAATAAAGAGAGAGTCTTCATCAGCACCCAAGCAAGAAGCCAAGCTGCCAGTAAGGCCTTGCTATTAAATGGGTGGTTTAGTTCTCAGTCAGAGATCTCCCTTCCTCTGAAACTCAGCCACTGCTCACACCTTATCCCTGCCAGGCCCTCCCATAGTGCAGCAATATCAGTGAACACACAGTAATGATCTAGAACAAGCCAAAAGAACTGTGTTAACAAATTTAATAAATATCTTATGCCACTGAAAGTCTCTTGTGATGTCATTTATATACTTAAATACATGGATACAGATATGCAAAAATATTCTGTCACATCGCTATCAAACAATATATCAATTTGTCACACCCTGATTCGTGCGCCCCCTCCAGTGACCGTCGTCCCATCTTCTCAATGTCCCTCTCCTGAAGGTGGCTAGGGAAATGGAGAAGACCGGGTTTTAATCAACCTTTTGGCATGTTCCCTGGATGGGTCTTGCTGGGCTGTGTCTCTCTCTTGGGAAGCACCAGCTTGCCTTGTTCTGGGGTCACAGGACCCGCATTGGCTTCAGCTGGGCTCTCCTGGCCCTGGGATGTTTTTCCAGCCTCCTGCAGATAGAATATTGCAGACATTTTCTATCTAAGGATGTCTTAGAACACCAGAGAATGTTGTATGGTTTAAACCAGCTCTTAAGAAAGCAATGGATGTGAAACACAGCTTATTGTAGGATAGCGGGTGCACTGACAGGAGAGAGAAGCAAGCAAGAGACCGAACCATTTCTTTTTGGATGAAAACTCATTTTTATTGGACCACGCTAAAAGCAAGCTTTTTGTTCTGAAACAGGAAGTCTATTTTTGAATTTTGTCTATATTTCTGGCATATACAGTCAGCTCTATAGAGGTATTTTTATACAATTTTGTCCTGACAGCTTCCAACTGGGACTTGCACAATGCCCCCCTCCCCCTAGGAGAGCCAAATTACCCCAAACCAGTCAGCCCCATGACCCAAGCACCCACCAGGAAGGGAGGTGAGCCAGCCAGCCAGAAGTCCATGGAAATGTCCAGCTGGCTGAAGAAGAGGCAGTTCACAATGTCAGCCAGCTGACTGAAAAAGAGGCAGAGCTCCACTGTGGAGCTGGAGCCATCCCAAAGAGCCGCCGGGTCAGGATGGATGGAATAACACCCCATCCCCAGACAGCCGCAGAAGGCTGGAAAAACAGCCCAGGGCCGGGAGAGACTGGCTGTGGCCAATGCAGGTGCTGTGGCCCTGGAACAATGCAAGCCAGCATCTCCCGAGAGAGGGACACAACCCAGCAGGACCCAGCCAGGGAATAGGCCAAAAGTGTGACTAAATCTCAGTCACCCCCATTCTGAGACACCTGGCCAGATTCAGGAGAGGGAACTCAGGAAGGTGAGATGATGGCCACTGGAGGGGGCACGCCGACCAGGGATCCAGGGTGTGACAATATCATGTATTATTTGATAGAAGAGGAAAATATTGGATTTATATCCTGCCCTCCACTCCGAATCTCAGAGTGTGTCACAATCTCCTTTATCTCCTTTTATGAGAGCCAATTTGGTGTAGTGGTTAAGTGTGCGGACTCTTATCTGGGAGAACCGAGTTTGATTCCCCACTCCTCCACTTGCACCTGCTGGAATGGCCTTGGGTCAGCCGTAGCTCTGGCAGAGGTTGTCCTTGAAAGGGCAGCTGCTGTAAGAGTCCTCTCAGCCCCACCCACCTCACAGGGTGTCTCTTGTGGGGGAGGAAAGTAAAGGAGATTGTGAGCCACTCGGCGATTCGGAGTGGAGGGCAGGATATAAATCCAATGTCGTCGTCTTCTTTTTCCTTTTTCTTCTTTCTCCTTCTTCCTTCCTCTTCTACAACAGACACCCTGTGAAGTGGGTGGGACTGAGAGAGCTCTCCCAGAAGCTCCCATTTCAAGGACAGCTCTAAGATAACTATGGCTGACTCAAGGCCATTCCAGCAGCTGCAGATGGAGGAGTGGGGAATCAAACCCGGTTCTCACAGATAAGAGTCTGCGCACTTAACCACTATACCAAACTAGCTTTCTTACACATAGTGATGTGTAAGGATATTTTTGTATATACATACCAATGTATTTGAGTATATAAATTACATCACAGGAGACTTTCAGTGGTATAAGATATTTATTCAATTTGTTAACACAGTTCTTTTGGCTTGGTCTAGGCCCTCCCAGAGTGCTGAGTTCATATTCAGCCTATTCCTCTAATCCCCCCCTCCCCCAGGATGTACATCAAGGGGGAAAGTGGCAAAGATTTGTTCCCTCACTAGACCCACTTGATGTGCTGAGCATGTCTTTTGATTCTCTGGTCTTGATGATTAAATACAAGAAGTTAAGATAACTGGTCCTGTAACTACACAGAGAGTGTCTTTCTAGATGTGATGAGAACCCAAAAGGAACTGGTTTTCAGTCACCCAAAAATACAAGTTTGCTCCCCCCTTGTGCCTTTATGACTTCAACAAACAATACTCCCCTCTTTGTTGGAGGGGTTGTGGGGCTGTCGCTTTCTATCTTCATTGCTGGTAGGACTGCGAAAGCGTCACTGCCTTTCGGAAGCGTATATTTCATTACCATACATACATTACAAATCTTGACATTCCTTTCTGCCCAGGCCTACTTCCTCTCAATAATTGGTCCAATTATAAAAATAAAATCTGCCCAAAGAGCATTCATAACAGTACTCATAACGGCTGCTAAGTCAGTTATTACCCAAACTTAGGAGGACCCAAAAGGCTTGACTTTTGACTCCTGGTCCAACAAGATCTGGGATCATATCACTATGGACAAGATTTCTTCTGGCCTGGATCAATCTGATCCCTACCAGGCCTATCAAAATTACATGGCTATATGGTTTTCTATCCTTGAGAAAATTGGTAATGACCCCTTTTATACTAACTCTATTGCTAAATACATTGCTTACAAAGAAATCTTGTTACTCCAGCTTTTAGCTGCAGGCCAAGAAATCGTTAGTTATATTTGTTTTTGTGACTACAGTGATGTATTGCTGTTCTACCTTTGTTTTGTTCCGCTTTCCTCCATTTCCTCCCTCCCTTTTTAAATTGTTCTTAATTATGGTTGCATAAGTTTGGCCATGTTCCTTGATTGTATTGTTTATTGCCAATTTATTCCTGTTTCTTCTATATATTATGGCTTTAAACGGTTTCTTTCAATGTAAGGTTTTAAGCGAAAAATACAAGTTTGCTGTGGGGCAGTGAGAAGCCAGGAATTCACAAAGTGGACCCTACAATTCAAAAGGGACACCCATGGTTTTGGAAGAGGTGCCATTTGTTGGGGGGGGGGCAGGTAATGACCAGTGAGAAAAGCAGCCCTACAGTGAAAGTCCACCTACATTCAGAGCCAATTTCTTCCTATCTCCAAGCAGCACTCTGAGCCATCTCTGAATCATCCAGACACTTCTGCCTTTCCTAGAAGCACAGAGTTAACCTGGCTCTCTGGAAAGAAGTGCATCTTATGGTCAGCCAGAAAAGTGGCTTATTGAACTCAAGGTCATTTTCTGATTACAAAATGACACAGAAGAGAAAGCCCTACTGGAAATCCACCCTAGAGGAGCACATAGTGTCAGAAAGTCCAGATCCGACCCCAGGAGAATTTGTCCTGTTCCATCCTCCCCAAACCCTTGCAACCCGCAGTGAACATGCAGATATGCACAGGAACAACATGACCAGAGCGATGGAAGGGAAGCGCGGGGAAGTTAGTTTGGCAGCACCTTAGAAAGCACAGGGTTGTTATTGTTGTCAATCCTCTTTCCTGGGGACAGGGCGAGACAGTGCTGGCTGGCCTTGGAGAAAGCCACGCATCAGGGCACACTGATCAGACATGTCTATTCTTCTGTGGGAGATGCTTTCCTGCCTCAACGGGGTGACCACTGATTCCCCTCACCACAACAGAGTGTGCTATATGATATGGCTGAAGCCAGTTCCTTTTGGGTTGCAGTGTTAAATAGTGGGACCATCTGCTAGACACCACCCCTACAAGGTAGAACAGTTCCAAAGAAAGCACTCAAACCTATCTCCACCTAAGTAATGAAGACATCCAGCAGACCACAGTAGGAGAGGCCTGATGGGTCTTTGATCTCGTCCAGCAAGGCAGTTCTTAGGTAACCCTCCCCTCCATGGAATGCCCAGTATTTAAGGAGAGTGCAGCCCCTCAAGAGCCATAGCTGAGCTCAGACCTGGAAGGAGCTCCCAAATCTCCACATCCTGTGCCCAGAAGGCCTCCCTCTCTCCTTACCTAGCAGGGCTGATTATTCTACTAAACCAAGAGTTGCCTAGAAGTGAAGAGAAAAGGTTCCCTGCTATTCCTGGCCCATTCCCCTGACATAACCATGAAGGATACTCACTGGCAGGCAGCTCATTCGGGAAAGAAAGAGTCTCTTGAGATCTTCCTGAGAAACTCTCCAGCCATTCATCCAAAACAAAGCCTTCCTTGCACTCCCCTATTGTCTTCCTTACATTCCTCGCTTCTGTGGCAGAGAGAGAGAGAGAGAGAAAGTTATTGTTCTTATATGAGGAAGGAAAGAAATCCAAGGAAGAGGGAAAATTCTTATGGAGGGATGCAACCATGGTCGAAATCAAATCCCCAAATTCCAACCAAAAGAAAGGAGTTAGATCCTTTCCTGATCACTGGCAGAGCAGATGGCTGTAATCCCTTCTGGGGCAGGGTCATGTTGCAGAGGATGGCCACTGAGCAATCACGATCTGCCCCCTTCAGTCTTCCTGAGGGCCTCTCAGCCCCACCTTGGCCACAGGGCAGGGCACCCTCTCTGGCTTGGGTGATGTCCACATCACTGGCTTCAGCTGCCCCTGGATCAGCCATTCTGAATGTTACTTTCCCTGCCACCCCAAGTCCTGGAGGCCCCAGGGGAGGGGGGAGTAAGTTACTGGGCAGGCCTGACAACTACACAGTGCTTTTCAAAATTTTGAGTCATGCTTCATCCCAATGGCAGCAATTGGTATCTATGAAAGGTCCTTACCCAGAGAGGCCAAATTCTCATAGTTCTCCAGCATGACTTCCCTATAGAGAAATTTTTGGCCCGGATCCAGCAGGGCCCACTCAGCCTTGGTGAAATACACGGCCACCTCCTCAAAGGAAAAGGGAGACTGAAAGAAAAAGCGAATTCCATGTCACAGATCATGCCAGGCAGATATGACAGCCTTGATGGACGGGGGAATACTGGGAGGGTGCAGGATGCAGAGCTTGCTATGAGCACTGGGAGTTGCGTTCAGACTCTTTCTTGCTGGAGCAAAGTCGTCCCTGAGAAAGCAGCAGTCCCCCATTGATCCCCCCCTTACCTGGACAAGAGGGGGAACAGACATTTGCAATCCACTGCAATAACGATGGCATGACAACATCTCTTCACAGCCTGCGAGGGAGACAAAATTGGAAGGGTGAATTCTAGCCTCAGCTTTATATTTTGTTAAATTTTTTATGATATTCAATAAACTAAAGGAGAGGTGGAAGAGAAGCAGCAGGTACCCATGAGACTTGGAGAGGCAGTTAGGGGCCCAGATTGAAAAGGCCCTGGCCCTTGTTGAGGCCTAACGGGCATCCTTAGGACCAGGGATCATAAGAAGATACTGAGTGGATGATCTCAATGCCCAGGAGGGCTCGCATGGGGAGAGGCAGTCCCGAAGATATACAGGCCCCAGGCCTTAGAGTCAATTGAAGCTCTGTGCTACCAGTGAGGTTTCAGGGAAACTGCTGGTGCTCTGACTTCACATCCAGGTATTCGGCCAGACGAGACATCAACATGACATCACGTCCACTGCATGCTCCACCCTGAAACCTCATGTGGGGGCCAGGATATGGCCAGGCATCGCTAGTACAGTATCCTCATTCTGTGGCCTGCCAAAAGTCCCTGGAAAATTCTTAAGCAGGGGCCGAGAAGCCCAATTATTTCAGCAGTATACTGCCACAGAATAATGTGTGATTGTGCTTTTTTGTGTTGTAAAGTGGTATCAAGTCACAACCAAGTTATGCAGACCCAACACTTATTTGAGGCAAGAGATGTTCAGGGGTGGAATGCCATTGCCTGCCTCAGCACAGGAACCCTGGCCTTCTTTGGTGGTCTCTCATCCAAATAAGAACCAGGGCTGACTCTGCTTAGCTTCTGATGAGACCTGGGCCATCCAATTCACAGCAATATGGAAGATCCATTTATTCACCGTGGCTAATAGGTGCACCCACATTTGTCTTCCTCTTCTTTTTTGAGTCACCTCCAGTCCCTCTAATAGAAGGAAAGTGAAATACAAATATTTTTATTCATATAAATAAAAATGTAATGGCCTTCCATGAATCTGTCTATGCTCTCTTCAAGTGAACGGCCTTTACTACATCCTGGGCCGCTAAGTCCTAGAAATTGATTCTGTGTGGTGAGTGGAAGTATTTCCTTTTTCTTCTGCCTCAAACCTCCACCCAACAACATGACTAAGTGCCCCGATCCCATCTGGGCAAGATGCACCTTTACCATTTGACAGGGTATCTTGGGCATGCTTCTGAGCCTGCACTGTCTGACTTTCCTCTGACCGAGCTCTTTCAGTCTCCAAGTACTTCACTTCTGTCTTTACAGCTGGTCCTGATATCTGAAACAACAGTAAGGGAGATTAAGTAAGGGAAGAAATGGAAGAGGCTGAGGAGATGGATCCTGCCCCACTCCCAGACTCCTCATCCCTGCATTGACCAGCAGAGCTGATTCAATCACAGGGAAGCTTTAGGATAAGATCTATGCTGGAACCCTCACCTGCTCTTCTTGCCTCTTCTCCTCAGCCTGACTCAGGAGGAAACCTTCGGCCAGGGCCACCGCCTGGGAACTGGTCTCCGGCTCACATCCTCTCACCCAGCATTGCATTTCCTGGGGCAGGATGGCCAGGAACTGCTCCAGAATCACCAGGTCCAGGATCTGCTTCTTGGTGTGCCTCCCTGGTTCCAGCCAGTAGCTGCAAAGTCCATGGAGCTGGCTGCAAACCTCTCGGGGTCCATCAGCCTCATGGTAGTGGAACTGCCGAAAGCATCTGTTGCGTCCATCTGCAGTTATCGTATCCTGAGACAGGATCTCTGGCACAGCTCTTTCCCAGGATTCAACATTACTCCCGGCCTGAGTGGGATGAGGACTTTCCCTTGATCTCTTGCCCATTCCAGCTCCTTCTGTGTCCTCCTCTTTCCCTTCTCTTGGGTTGCCTCTGACTGTGGAAAGATGCCGTCACTCTTGTGGCTACAAACAGGAAAGGAAATCAAAAAGGCAAAAAGAAACCATAAAGAATGGAGCTACATTACTGACCCTGGCCAAGAGACACTGAAGGACTAGCCTGGTGGATCAGAAGGATGGTCATTGCTGCAGTTTGTGGGTCAGGATCAGTGTAATTCTGCTATATTACATATCAAGCTTTGTGAGATATGCCTGTTTGGTCCTTCAGAAAAGCAAACCATCTCTGTTTGGTTCTTTAAAAGTCAGATGCGGCTGATGTCATGTTGGCTTTAAATGACCAGGGAATCAGCCTGTTCCAGGGGATACTTCTCAGTGAAAACTGGAAGGTGAAGCAGCCAATGGGCATGAATGATTCATTTGCCAAAATAAATAAATAAAATTTCCTCCTGAACAGGTGTGAGACTCCTTTCTAGGCCTCCTTAAGACCTCAGTGGCTGAGAATTGATTTTTTATTTATAAAGTTCAGATCTCATCCATCTGACCCCCATAAGGGCCACCAAGACAGCTAACAAATTAAAAACATACTTTTTTAAAAAAAAATCACACTTTGAAAGCATTTAAAGCCCATGAGAGTCACTAACTGAGACTCTCCATTAAGCTTGCAAGGAGACGGATGGAGCGTGACAACAGGATCTCATTTTATGACTTAGCGACCTGCAATTAAGAAGGGTAAACCTGCCTATCTGCCTCCAGTTTTGATGTACTTCCTTCACTATTCCCCCCCCCCTCTGCCCAGAATGAACCTCAATCAAATGGTAACCATAAAAACTAAGCTTGTTATTCCTGTTTGGTCCTGGAATCTGTGAAGCATCTTCATTATGCTGTATGATAATTTTCTGCTCACCCTCTACCTAGGTGTAAGGACTGGTAACTTCCATTTTAATTGAACTGAAGCAGCCTGCAAAAGCTTAGCTGTGAATAAACTCGGTTGGTTTTAAAGGACTCAAACTTTTGTTTTACTGCTACAGACCAATCTGGCTCCCCACCTGAATCTATACATGGGAACCATACTCCTCTTTTCCAAGGTTTTATACCCTCTCCTCCCCCTCTCCCCCAGTGTCTTACTTGTAAGTAAACCTTCCCAGGGTCCGGCTGTACGGTTTCTCTCCGCTGTTACCTGCCTGAAGCCCCTCCTGTCCTCTTGGGCGAATCAGAAGCAATCCCCCCCCCCTTTCGGAAACAAACAGAGACAGGTCTGATGAAGTGCGCTTAGAGAGCACACGAAAGCTCACGTTCTGAATAAAACTTGGTTGGTCTTAAAGGTGCAACTTGACTCCTGCGTTGTTCAACTACTTCAGACCAACACGGCCGCCCACTTGGATCCATAGACAGGAAAAGAGCCTTTCCACTTTCCTTCCCCCCCCCCCCCCTTGCCCTCTCTAGCAAACAGCTCCGTTGGTTTAACCCCGTCAGTGCTGCAGTCGAAGGGAAAATGCTTTTCGTTCTTTCCCCGCGAAGCAGCGCCCAGTCCAGGACACAGCGGAGTTTAGCCAGGCTGCCGGCTGACCCCCAACCCCGGCCAGCTCAGTGGGGCTGCTCGGGAGTAACTCTGCAGAGGGTCGCTCTCCCAGCGTATCCAATGGCGTTCAGCCATCTCCGAAAATTAGATGATTGAATGGCTGGGGCGGGGGGAAGGAGCGTTTTCTTTAACTCTCATCCCACAAATTTACTCCAACTGGGACCTGGGGAGTCTGTGAAATTATAGCTGCTCATCTCCAGACTATAGAGTTGAACCTCTGTATCAGACAATGAGCCTTGAAATGGAACAAGGGCTGTTTCGGGTGTTGGGGGTGGGATTTAGCCTGTGCGTATACCTGTTTTTTGTTGCAGAACAACTTTGAAGAAAGGCTGGGCTAGCTGGAATTCTGAAGATTGAATCTAGAAGGGAAATGTGAAGCACCAGCCAAATAATGTCAGAGATATCATCGTATTCTATATTATTATCCTATTTTTATATTATCTATCTGTCTAGATAATAATATAGGATGGTATCTCTGACATTTGGCTGGTGTTTCACGTTTCTCCTGGATTTAACCTTCAGAATTCTAGCTTGTCTGTCTTATCGATCTATAAAAGCCCTTTCATGGTGGCAAAATGGAGCATCCTCACTGGTTGCAAGTGTACTGCATCAAACTTTGGCCAACGCAACCATCAATGTTGCGTTCCATTGGGTAAGGGTGGGAGGAGGAGGAGGGAAACAGCCACAGAAAGCATTCCCCCAGTTGGCTGAGGGTTCTTGGAGCTTCCTGGTGAGTGTATACAAGGAAGAGAAGTGAGCAGAGTCCTTCTGTTTGTTTGGAGCTGCTCTGCTTTCATTTTTCTGTTAGTCTTAAGAAGTTGGTTGAAATACAGCAGATGGTTCTGGTGAGTAAATCGCTCCAGTGAGTAATTGCCCCAGTGAGATAACAAGTGTGCTTACAAACTGTATTTATTTGGCTACCTTGTATGAGAGAGAGAGAGTTCACTTTAATTTAGTGGAAGTGCAGTCAGCTGGTGCGGTACAAGGAAATGAAGACTGTATTCAGAGGAATAGCAATGTTGTATTTTTATGGTTTGGGGGGGGGGGGAGAATGGGAAAGTCTCCTGGCTCTACCCCCAAAGTCCCCCACGTCTTTTCTGAGTTGGACTTGGCAACCCTACAGTCACGCTTGGTTCTGTCAGTAAAAGGCGGGAGGAGGAGGCCCTTTCCTGTAAAAATGCATTAATATATAAAAGCATGAAAGAGTTTCAGGTGCTATAATGATGGTGTGTTTAATGATGGTGGATAGCTGCCTATTCATTCTGTGTCAAATTTTGCTATTCAGCTGTTTCTGGTAGGTATTCTATGTAAAAAACAGATCTTAAGGTCATGATTGTGCTTTGAGGTGGTCCAGACAGTTCAGTGTCTGTGGTTGTCTTCAATCTTAATTAGCAAATGCTTGGTGGATAAGTATATGAATCCTTATTGTACTCAGTGTTTGGGAGATTCACCATATAGTATCTCAGTTGTTGCAGCCAACATAGATGAATCAGGTTCTCCCTGACTTCCCTTTTCATGGGGTTGATATAAAATGGTTTTATGGAATCTCATTTTTTAATACGCCTGAATAAATTTATTTGTTTCAGCTTGCCAGATTTGAAGGCCTTTTTAAAAACTTCTAATTGGCAAGCTCCCCCCCCCATAAAAATTTAGGTAAAATAAATGTTTTAACTAGGTGCACTCTATCATGACAAGGGAAAGTCATTTTATTCCAAGCGTGAAGCTGAGTTTTTCTAGTCAATGCCTGCAGGTTGTTTAAAACAGAGGGGATCTGAATCTCTAGGTGTCACCAGGATTTTTCAGTCCAGTTAAAAGCAAAATGAGCTCTTAACTGCTGTTAAGAACATAACAGAAGCCATGTTGGATCAGGCCAATGGCCCATCCAGTCCAACACTCTGTGTCACACAGTGGCCAAAAAAACCAGTTGCCATCAGGAGGTCCATCAGTGGGGTGAGATTTATGGTATACAAATTAGCCTTGGTTTGGTTTACTTGAAGCCCTGAAATATTACTAAATTGCCATAAAAATACTTGGGAGAGTTTTGAGGGAAGTTTCAGGATGAGTAAGATATAGGGTCTTATCAGCATAAAGCCCAGTTTTACTGGTACAGACTTATTGATACAGCCCAGTACAGACTTATTGTTAGGGTCCTCGTGTATATTTGGGTGAGTTCTGATAAACTGTGCTAAGGGCTCAATGCCAATAGCAAAAAGAAGCAGAGACAGGAGAGCACCCTACCTCATCCCTCGGGTCAGCAGAAAGTATTCTGTCAGGATCCCATTGACCTTTAGTTTTGCCACTGGAGGTGCATATATGGCTGAAATTGTCGAAACTTAGGCCCATAATCATCAACTCTAAAACTTTCTGTAAATAATTATTTTCAATACTAATGAAAGCCTTCCTTATAGCCAGGGAGAAGAAGAAGAATTGCAGATTTATACCCCGCCCTTCTCCCTGAATCAGTGACTCAGAGCGGCTTACAATCTCCTATATCTTCTCCCCCACAAAAGACACCCTGTGAGGTGGGTGGGGCTGAGAGGGCTCTCACAGCGGCTGCCCTTTCAAGGACAATTGTGTGAGAGCTATGGCTGACCCAAGGCTATTCCAGCAGCTGCAAGTGGAGGAGTGGGGAATCAAACCCGGTTCTCCCAGATAAGAATCCGCACACTTAACCACTACACCAAACTGGCTCTCAGAAGCGCTGCCTGTTACTTATTTGATTTACAATGATGCTGCACTCAATATGCCAGCAAATCTGGAAAACACAACTGTGGCCACAGACGTGGAAAAGGTCAGTTTATATTCCAATCCCAAAGAAGGGCAATGCCAAAGAATATCCAGACTATCGCACAATTGTACTCATTTCACATGCTAGCAAGGCCATGTTCAAGATCTTACAAGCTAGGCTTCAGCAGTACATGGATAGAGAACTACCAGAAGGACAAGCTGGGTTTCAAAGAGGTAGAGGAACTAGAGATCAAATGGTGCCCGGATCATCTGCTGCACTCAGGGGACTGAACCACACTCCCACAGAGGCCTCCCAATGCCCAGGTCTCCTGCTGTGCTTGGGAGACCCAGCTGCACTCGTGTGGAGGCCCCCCAGTGCTCAGATCGCCAGCTGCAATCGAGGGACACCAAAAATAGTTGGGACTACGGAGGTACAATAACTTGAAAGAAACACACTCTCTCAGTTTACAAATTAGTAGCAATGTGTAATACGAACTACATACAACAAAACACCTTAAGCTTACATAAACTAATGCAATTGAAAAATCTTCCACTGCACAACATAGCTACTGTCCAAAGTCCAGAATGATTTTTTAGCAAGTCCAACAAGAAAAAAGAACCGATCCAATTTCATTTTGGATATACTATCCTTCTTCAAGGGACCGTCTTGCCACATTCATAGGTTCAGTAGGCTTGAAGTGCCAAAATTTCCCAGCTTCCTTGTATTTTTTTATATATATTTATAGAACGCCTCTACCAATTTCTATCAGCATTCAGTTGGAACGCAACTGAATGCTGATATAGAAATTGGTAGAGGTATTCCATAAATAAATATATAAAATCCTCTGATATGGTGGTTAGGGCTACAAACTGGTTTGAAGTAGAGACATTGTATAGGGACTGTTAGTAATGGCAAATTTACTTTGCTTAGACACTGGAGCAGAAGTTAAATCCCCAAACTCATAAGAGTGTTTACATACTAACATATCTTTGTATTTATTTTGCTCCTCCTGCAGTTAAACACAGTTTGTTTAGAAGATAATTCCAGTCGTTGGGTGTAGAAGTTACGTCAGGCAGAAAGATCAAGCACTCCTAACAATACAAATGTCCTTGAGAAGAAGCCTAATGAAAACACCAGCAGCTATTAGTCCCACACAGTCATAAAGATATGACAAACTACTTCATTAAACAGAAACTTTCATTGTTGTATGTTGTTTCAAGCTGTCCTCTGACTCTTTCAGAGCCTGTGGCATGTTTAGATGTTTTCCTGTAAATTGGACACGAAGAAAAACACCTCAAGATAATTAATTACTCCCCTTGTTCGACAGCCTTATCCAAAACTTAGTTCTGTGAATTGAGTGGATAATGTACCTCAAAGCAGCCAGAAAAATAAGGAAGGGGAGAGGAGCTTCTCCGTCGCCATCTTGAGCTCCTCCCCCCTTTGATGTTGTTGAAGAGTGCCACTCTGACTGAATCTGTTTGCACACTCACCTGTGTAGGCTGTGTGGAAGATGAAGAGTGCTACTATAACTGAATGTTTTCACACTCCCTGAGCATTCAACAGGCTTCTCTTCTGTATGTCATCTTAGATATTGTTAAATAGTATCATTGTGACTGAATTTCTTCACACACTCTGAGCCTTCAAAAGGGCTTCTCCCCTACATGGGTTCATAGATGCTGTTGAAGAATGCCACTCTAAGTAGCTTTCCACATTCTGAACATTCAAAAACCTTGTTCTGTGCCGGTTTGCTGTTGAAGCACACCACGCCAGCTGAATCACTCTGCATATTCAAAGGGCTTCTCTCTTGTGTAGGTTCGCTGATGATCTTAAAGAGTGCCACCCAAATAAATGTCTTCCCATACTCTAAACATTCAAAAGTTTCTTCCCTTTGTGGTATCGTTGATGCTTTTGAAGAGTACCACTTGAAAAAAATTTCTTCCCACACTCTAAGCATTCAAAGGGCTTCTCCCCTGTATGGGTTTTTTGATGTCCTCGAAGATTGGCACACCGAGTGAATGTCTTCCCACACTCTGAGCATTGAAATGGTTTCTCCACTGAGTGGGTTTGTTGATGTTGTTGAAGTGTGCCTTTCCGACTGAATCTCTTCCCACATTCTGAGCATTCAAACGGCCTCTCCCCTGTGTGGGTTTGTTGATGCTGTTGAAGAGAACTACTCCGATTGAATCTCTTCCCACATTCTGAGCATTCAAAAGGCTTCTCCCCTGTGTGGGTTCGTTGATGCTTCTGAAGAGCGCCACTGTACATGAATTTCTTCCCACACTCTGAGCATTCAAAGGGCTTCTCCCCTGTGTGGGTTCGCTGATGCTGTTGAAGAGTGCCCCTGTGCACGAATCTCCTCCCACACTCTGAGCATTCAAAGGGCTTCTCCCTTGTGTGAATTCGTTGATGCTTCTGAAGAGTGCCAATGTGCATGAATCTCTTTCCACACTCTGACCATTCAAAGGGATTCTCCCCTGTGTGGGTTCTTTGATGATTCTGAAGAGTGCCCCTTTGCATGAATCTCTTCCCACACTCTGAGCATTCAAAGGGCTTCTCCCCTGCGTGGGTCCACTGATGGTGCTGAAGACTGTCACTTCGACTGAACATCCTCCCACACTCAAAGCATTCAAAAGGCTTCTCCCCTGTGTGGATTCTTAGGTGATGATATAAATGGCTTCTCTGAGTGAATGTGTTCCCACACAGTGAGCATTCAAAGGGCTTCTCCCCTGTGTGGGTTCGTTGATGCTCTTGAAGACTGTCACTTCGACGGAATTTCTTCCCACACTCTGAACATTCAAACAGCTTCTCCCCTGTGTGGATTTTAAGATGTTTTTGAAAAATGGTACTGCGAATTAATCTCTTCCCACACTCTGAGCTTTCAAAGGGCTTCTCTCCTGTGTGAGTTTGTTGATGCTCTTTAAGATGGCCATGCCAGATGAATCTCTTTCCACACTCTGAGCATTCAAAAGGCTTCTCCCGTGCGTGGGTTTGTCTATGCTGTTGTAAACTGTTGCTATGATTGAATCTTTTCCCACACTCTGAAAGTTCAAACAGTTTCTCCTCTCTGTGGATCTTTTGGTGCACAATGAGATGTGATCTGTTTCTGAAGTACTTTCCACACTGAAAACATTTATGCGCCTTCATTATACTGGGTTTTGGGAAGTGTACATTATGCTTTCTTCCATCAGAGAATGCCATTCCAGTCTCTGAGTAGATAAATTGCTTCTCTGTTGAATGTGTGCTTTGGTGTTTGTCAAGGTCTGATTTCTCTGAAAAGCTCTTGGCACAGTCTGAGTACCTATAAAGGTTCTCTCCTATATGTGATCTTTGATGTTTACAAAGGTCTGCTCTGTGAATCATGGTCTCTCCACTCTCCAGGGATTGATGGGTGCTATTTCCACTATGCATTTCTAAATGGACGTTACATTGTGTTTGACCTAAAATGTTCTTTCCGCACTCCAAGCCATTGACTGTTTCTTCCAACATGTGCACAACCTCTTGGAAATCCCCCCCTTGGCGAGGAATGGGTTTACTCCTCTTCTTGACCACATGGCTGACTTTCTGCCTCTTAGGTCTTACGTGATTCCTGACATTTCCCCTCATATCTTCATTCTGGATTTCATCTGGTGATAAAAGATGCTGTTCCTCATCCTCCTCAGCCCACTGATCATCTCCTGAAGGAATAAAGAGAGAGAGATCCTTTTAGAACCCACACAAGGAGATCTAATCTGCACCTGAACTTCCATCCAGGCACTCCAAATATTTCAGTGGCTTCATCCTAACGTACACTGAAGTGTACAATAAAGGTACATTAAACCTGCATCAGAGAACCTTGTTTGGGACTCTGACCATTTGTACAACTTCCCATCTGTATGATGTCTTAGATGTGAAGTGGGAAGAAATGCACTTTGGGATGCAGATTTGAACTGAGCAAAACCTCAATTCTGAGTTTAAAAGGAACAGGGCCTGCAGGTGAGAGCAGGACAGTTCCACCAGAAGTAAGACTATATTAGAAGAAACATCAGGGTGAAACTATACTAGCAAAATCTTTATTACAGGAAAAAAAGTATGTGATAGGAAAAACCCTGTGGCCTTCACTTCTGAGTAGACTCTATTTCTAAATAATCTAAGATGAAAAATATAAATGTGCACACAGGCACTTTAGTATTCCAAAGCTTCTACCTTTAAACAGACTGCAATATGAAACACAAGAGTGCACGCAGGCACTTTGGCATAACCTCTTTTCCCAAACAGTCTTCACTAAAATGAATTTAAACATTTTTTCCACATTTCCGCTTAAAAGTCATCAGTCTTGAAAAAGGCAACGAAACATTTGACACCAGCTAACATGGACTGGCTTTATGTGGATGAACTTCTTCTTTGTCCTAACACCTCATTGAAACAATAGTGGACTAAATATGAAAGACTGTGAAGTGGGATAATTTAAGTGTCTGTGTGTGATCTGGATGAAAGAATTCATTACAGACCGTCGTCTCATGATTTTGGTTTATGCGTCAAAAGCAGACTCTTAACCTTTAAAAAGTGCCTGCGTGCACTTTAAAAGTGCCTGTGTGCACTCTGATTTATTTTTCTGCGGGCTGTTTGAATTCATTTTAGTGCAGAATGTTTTGCTTAAACGCAGGGAGCCCCTTTTTTTTCCTATAGTGCTCACCTGGACTGTTTTCCCATAGACGCTCTTTCTGTACTTCAAGTGATTATACGGTTTCTCTCCTAAGGGAACTGGTGTCTAATGACGTTCTTTCTTTGACTGAAGGTGTCTGCGAAGGCCACAATTTTATTCCACTTTTTTCCTTGGAGAGGATTTACTGGTTCCCATGCAGGCCTCCCTCCCTTTCTCTCTCTTTTTCTTTCATGACCTGTCTTGGTCTGGGATTTCATGGAAAACCCCTCCTTGGCAAGAAATGGGCTTATTCCTCCTCTTACCTGCATGGCTTTGCTCCTGCCTCTGTGCTACATCTCCATCTCCCAACTTTCCTTCAGCATCTTCATTCTTGGCATTTTCCAAAGAGAATCCCTGGAATTCCCCAGCTGTCTCCTCTGCATCTGCTGCTGGAATAAAGAGAGTCTTCATCAGCACCCAAGCAAGAAGCCAAGCCACCAGCTAGGCCCTGCTCATGAATAGGTGAGTAAGTCCTCAGTAAGATTTTCCTTCCTCTGAAACTCAGCCACTGGTCACACCTGCCAGGCCCTCCCATAGTGTAGCAATATCAGTGAACACACAGTAATGACCCAGAACAAGCCAAAAGAACTGTGCTAACCAATTATATAAATATCATAAACCACTGAAAATCACTTATGTCATTTATATACTCAATAATACATGGATACACGGATATAGATATACAGAAATATTCTTACCCATCACCATCAAACAATATATGAATTTGTCACTCCCCGGTTCCCTGGTTGATGGGCCCCTCCGGTGGCTGTCATCCCACCTTCCCATGTCCCTCTCTTGAAGGCTGCTGGGGGCTCAGTATGGGGATGGCCAGGTTTTAGTCATCCTGTTCCCCTTCTGGGTCATGCCCCTCTCTTGGGAGGTGCTGGCTTGCCTCATTCTGGGGCCACAGCACCCGCATAGGCCGCAGGTGGGCTCTCTTGGCCCTGGGCTGTTTTTCCAGCTTCCTGTGGATAGAATATTCGGAAGACATTTTCTATCTAAGGACATCTTAGAACACCACAGCATGCCGTAAGGTTTAAATCAGCCCTTGAGAAAGCAATGGAAGTGAAACACAGCTTCTTGTAAGCTAGCGGGCGTATTGAGAGGAGAGAGAAGCCAGCAAGAGACTGAACCATTTCTTTTTGGATGAAAACTTCTTTATATTGGACCACACTGAAAGCAAGCCTTTCATTCTTTGTCTATATTTCTGACATATGCAGTCAAAACTACAGAGATACTTTTGTGCAATTCTGTCCCAACAATTCCCCGGGTGGGACTCGTGCAACAGCACCCCTTCCCTCCAGGTGAGCCAAATGATCCCAAACCATCGAGCCCCATGACCCAAGCACCCACCAGGAAGGGAGGTGAGCCAGCCAGCTAGAACGCCATGGTGTTGTCCAGCTGGCCGAAAAGAGGCAGATCGTGACGTTGGCCAGCCAGCTGAAGAAGAGGCAGGGCCCCGATAAGGAGCTGGAGCCACCCTGAAGGACCACCAGGCCAGGCCCTTTCAGTGGATGGGATGACACCACACCCTTGTCATCCCCATTCAGAGACCCCCTGGCCGCCTTCAGGAGAGGGACTCTGGGAAGATGGAACAACAGCCTCCACAGGGGGCCCGCCATCTAGGGAGCCAGGGCGTGACAAATTCATATATTGTTTGATAGTGACATCTAAGAATATTTTTGTATGTCTGTATCCATGTACTTGAGTATATAAATGACATCATAAGAGACTTTCAGTGGTATGAGATATTTATTCAATTTGTTAACGCAGTTCTTTTGGCTTGGTCTAGGCCCTCCCATAGCACTGAGTTCATATTCTGCCTATTCCTCCAATCCCCCCCTCCCGCAGAATGTACATCAAGGGGGAAAGTGACAAAGATTTGTTCCCTCACTAGTCCCACTTGATGTGCTGAGCATGTCTTTTGATTCTCTGGTTATGATTAAATACAAGAAGTTATCAAGATATCCAGTCCTGCAACTACACAGAGAGTGTCCTTCAAGATGTGATGAGAGCCACAAAGGAGTTGGTTTTCAATCACCCAAAAATACAAGTTTGCTTTCCCCTTGTGCATTTCTGACTTCAACAAACAATACTCCACTCTTTGTAGGAGGGGTTGTGAGGCTGTCGCTTCCTACCTTCATTGCTGGTGGGACTGCAAAAGAGTAACAGCATTTTGAAAGCATATACTTCATTATCCTATACATATCAAAGCCCTTCCGTGGTGGCAAAATGGAGCATCCTGATTGGTTGGGACTGTACTGCATCAACCTTTGCCCCATCAAACCATCCATCAAGGTCTGTTGCATTCCATTGGCTGAGGGTGGTAGGAGGAAGGGAACAGCCACAGGGAGCCTTCCTCCAACTGGCTGAGGGCTCCTGGATCTTCCTGGTGAGTATATAAAAGGAAGAGAAGTGAACAGAGTCCCTCTGTTTGTTTGGAACTGCTCTGTTTTCATTTTCCTGTTGGCTGAAATACAGCAGATTGTTCTGGTGAGTGAATTGCTCCAGTGAGTAAATTGCCCCAGTGAGATCACAAAAGTGTGTGCTTGCAAACTGTGTTAATTTGGCTGCTTTGTATGAGTGCACACTTCAAATTAGTGAAGTGCACTCAGCTGCTGGGGAACAAGTAAACGAAGACTGTATTCAGGGGAACAGAAGTGTTGTTGTTTTTGGAGGCGGGGGAATGAGAAAGTCTCCTGGCTCCACCACCCAAGTCCCCAGATATTTTCTGAGTTGAAACTGGCAACCCTACAGCCAAGATTGGTTCTGTCAGTAAAAGGCGGGGGGAGGAGACCCTTTGCAGGCCTATTTTGTTGTCACCTGACTGGTATGACTTAACTAGGCCTGGCTGCTTGCTCCTGTTCAGAAAACAGAAAAAAAACCACCACTGTGATATACTGGCTAACAGTATACTTATTTTTAAGAAATCATATAAATCCTTTTAAACACATTATAAAGAAGTTCAACTTTACAAGACTGCAATGAAAAGTTCATCCAACGTAGGCTCATTTAATCAAAAGTCTTCCTCAGGAGTATTCCTATTTTCTTAAAAGTTATCAGCTTCTTATTACAATTCAGTGTTAATACCAGGAACCAGCCGGGCCTTAACATCTTCTCTAAACAGATGCAAAAGCTTTCCTGATTTGGGTGCCAAATGCTCTCTGCATTACATTTATATTAGGAGCCAACTATTCCTGAACCTCTCTTCTACCCAAATGAAAAGCCTTCTGAATTTTGATGGCAAAATGCTCTCAACACCACTTAAGTGTTTAATTTAGAAGCCAGTCCTTGAAGCTCTTCTCTCATTAGATGCAAAAGCCTTCTGGATTTTACTAGCAAAACACTCTCTCCAAAAAGCTTGAAAACTAACTCTACTTCAAGAAAACTAATCTAGGTAACTCCATGCAGCTGTGTCTTGGATATCTCTTTTTTAAAAGGTATAAGACACACACATATAGTAAAGATTCAGTGATATAATAAAGATTCATAAATAGTGTCCCATTAAAACTTCAGGGAAAGAATAAGTTTCTGGTATCATTTTAAAATGTTTGAAATTCTTCACTGATGTATCATTAAAGGGGATGGTGCTGCAGTTATTTAATAAATGTAAGAAACAGAGCCCAGTTCATACCTTAAAATGATCATAATTAAAGTACATTGAAATGGAAGTATAACATATGGTTTCAGCCCACATACTTTGACAGCCAGTATGATGTGACAGTCAGCACTTCAGGGCAGGGTCTGCCAGAACCAGATTCCTACAGTGGAAGCTGATGGAGGATTTTAGGCCAGTCACAGACTTTCAGCCTAACCTACCTCACAGGGTTGTGCGGATCAAAAGGGGGAGAGGAAAATGATGTAAGCTGCTTTAGAGAAAGACCTGGGTTGGAGGGGTGGGGGGAGGAGATGGAAAGCTGAAGTGAGAGGTCAGATAAATGTAGGTTAGTGATTGGCTAGGAAGGAGAGAGGGTTGCCAACCCCAGTTTGAGAAATTCTTGGAGATTTGAGGGTTGGAGCTTGGAGAAAGTAGGGTTTGAGGAAGAATGGTAACTCAGACAGGTATAATGCCATAGACTCCACCTCCAAGCCAGCCATTTCCTCCTGGGGATCCATTGTTGCCAATTTCCAGGTGAGGCCTGGCGATCACTCAGAACTACAACTGTTCTCCAGATGGGCAGATATCAGTTCCTCAGGAGAAAATGGTATTCTGAGTCATTGTACCCTGCTGAGGTCACCCCCCTTGGTGTGACGTGGCAGCTAGTGCTTCAGAGAAGGGTCTGCCAGACCCAACTTCTTGCTGCGGAAGCTGACTCGGTGATTTCGGACCAGTCGTAGACTTTCAGCCTAACCTGCCTCATAGGGTTGTTGTGCAGATCGAAAAGGGAAAGACAAGAATGATGTAAGTTGCTTTGGTCCCCACTGCAGAGAAAGACTACACTTTTCTTAGATAGAGGCTGTAGGGAGGAGATATCACTATGGACAAGAGCTCTTCTGGCCAGGATCAATCTGATCCCTACCAGGCTGTATCAAAACTACATGGCTAATGGTTTCCTATCCTTGAGAAAATTGATTATGACTCCTTTTATACTAACTCCGTTGCTAAACACATTGCTTACAAAGAAAACTTGCTACTCCAGCTTTTATCTGCAGGTCGAGAAATTGTTAATTATATTTCTTTAATTGTTTGTTTTTGTGATTACAGTGATGTACTGCTGTTCTACCATTTTTTGTTCCTCCTTCCCACTCCACCTCCTTTTAAAATTTTTCCTAATTACAGTTGCATACGTTTGGCCTTGTTCCTTGATTGTATTGTTTATTGACAATTGTTTCCTATGTTTCTTCTATGTATTATGGCTTTAAACATTTTCTTTCAGTAAAACATTTTAAATGGGGAAAAAAAAAACACCCTTGCTATGGGGCAGCGAGGAGCCAGGAACTCACAAAGGGTACCCTACAGTTTAAAAGAGACACCCATGGTTTTGGAAGAGGTGCCATTTGTTAGGGGGGGGGAAGGTAATGACAAGTAAGAAAAGCAGCCCTACAGTGTAAGTCCACCTACATTCAGAGCCATTTTCTTGCTATCTCCAAGTGCTCTCTAGGCCATCTCTGAATCATCCAGGCACTTCTGCCTTTCCTAGAAGCACAGAGTCAACCTGTCTCTCTGGAAAGAAGTGCATCTTATGGTCAGCCAGAAAAGTGGCTTATTGAACTCAAGGTCATTTTCTGATTACAAAATGACACAGCAGAGAAAGCCCCACTGGAAATCAACCCTAGAGGAGCACGTAGTGTCAGAAAGTCCAGATCCGACCCCAGGAGAGTTTGTCCTGACCCATCCTCCCCAAACCCTTGCAACCCGCAGTGAACATGCAGATATGCACAGGAACAGCATGACCAGAGCGATGGAAGGGAAGTGCGAGGAAGTTAGTTGGGCAGCACCTTAGAAAACCACACGGTTGTTATTGTTGTCAATCCTCTTTCCTGGGGACAGGGCGAGATAGTGCTGGCTGGCCTTGGAGAAAGCCACACATCAGGGCACACTGATCAGACAGATATACCCGTTATTTCTGTTTGTGTATGTCTGTTCTTCTGCAGCAGATGCTTTCCTACCTGAAGGGGGTGGAAGGGAAATAGTGTTTGGGAAGGAGTCAGTCACCTGCCTGTTGGGGAGACAGGAAGGGGCTACAGGGCTTTCCCTATCCTGTTGTGGCTCAACCAACTCTGCTTCAAAGGAGAACTTGACTTTGTGCTTACTGGGTTGACAAGGTGAGTGGGAATCGCTTAAATAGCACACGATTCCACACCCGTGGGGTGAACATTGATTCCCCTCACCACAACAGAGCATGCTGTGTGGTTTGACAGAAGCTGGTCCTCCTTGAGTGGAACTATCTGCAAGACGCCATCCCTGCAAGGTAGAGCACCTCGAAAGAAAGAATTGGACACCACCCCTACAAGGTAGAACAGCTCCGAAGAAAGCACTCAAACCCAACTCCACCTAAGGAATGAAGACATCCAGCAGACCATAGTAGGAGAGGGCAAATGTGCCTTTGATCTCATCCAGCAGGGTTGTTCTTAGATAACCCTCCCCTCCATGGAATGTCCTTTATTTAAGGAGAGTGCAGCCCATCAATAGCCACAGCTGAGCTCAGACCCAGAAGGAGCTCCCAAATCTTCATATATCCGGCCTAGAAGCCCTCCTTACCTACCAAACTTGATCATTCTACTAAACCAAGAGTTGCCTAGAAGTGAAGAGGAAAGGTCCCCTGCTATTTCTTGCTAATTTCCTTGACATAACCATGAAAGATACTCACTGGCAGGCAGCTCATGTGGAAAAGAAAGAGTCTCCTGAGATCTTCCTGAGAAACTCTCCAGCCATTCTTTGGACACAAAGTGTCCATTGCTCTCCACTGTAGTCTCTCTTCCATTCCTGGCTTCTTTGACAGAGAGACAGAAAGTTATTGTTCTTATATGAGGAAGAAAAAAAATCCGAGGAAGAGGAAAAATTCTTATGGGGGGGATGGAGCCATGGTCAAAATCAAAGCCCCAAATTCCAACCTAAAGAAAGGAGTTAGATCCCTTCCTGATCACAGGCAGAGAGGGTGGCTGTAATCCCATCTGGGGCAGGGGCATGTGGTAGAGGATGGCCCCTGAGAAATCAGGATCTGGCCCCTTCCAGAGCCTCTTTTTTTAAATTAATAAATTTTATTTCCTGAATTGTTTAAAAAATACTATCTACAGATAACAATGATAGAATCATAGTGTTGGAAGGGACCTCTAGGGTCATCTAGTCCCACCCCCTGCACAATGAAGGAAACTCACAAACACCTCCCCCTAAATTCACAGGGTCTTCATTGCTGTCAGATAGTGAAAAATCAACAAAAACAACACATATTTAAAACTATAATCTATCCTATAACACTATTCACAGCTAAACATTTATCCTTCTTCCAAGCAAATGCATCTCATATAGTTATCTCGGGGAATCGGGAATTTACATAATAAGATATGTTTCCAGTCTTTCTGAGGGCCTCTCAGCCCCACCTTGGCCACAGGCCATGGCACCCTCTCTGGCTTGGGTGAAGGCCGAAACACTGCTGCCCCTGGGTTAGCCAGGGAGCTGGGGTCACTCTCTCCAGCCATGCTGAACTTCATTTTCAGTGCCACCCCAGGTCCTGGAGGCCCTGGGGGGGGGGGGGGAGCAAGTAGCTTAGCAGGCCTCACAACCACATACTGCATTTCAATATTTTGAGTCACGCATCATCCCAATGGCAGCAATTAGCACCTATAGTTAGAAGATCCTTACCCAGAGAGGCCACATTTCCATAATTCTCCGCCATGACTTCCGTATAAAGAGTTTTTTGACCTGGATTCAGCAGGCCCCACTCAACTTCGGTGAAATACACGGCCACCTCCTCAAAGGACAAGGGAGACTGAAAGCAAAAGCAGATTCCCTTGTCACAGGTCATGGCAGGCAGAGACGACAGCCTTGATGGACGGGGGCATTCTGGGAGGGTGCAGGATGCAGAGCTTACTATGTGCACAAGGAGTTGTGTTCAGAGCCTCACTTGCTCAGAAAGCTGGAGCAAAGATGTCCCTGAGAAAGGAGCAGTCCCCCATTCATCCCCCCTTACCTGGGCCAGAGGGGGAGACATTTGTGCTCCACTGTAAAGATGATGGCTTGACAACATCTCTTCACAACCTGCGAGGGAGACAAAATTGGAAGGGTGAATTCTAGCCTTGACTCTGCATTTTGTTAAATGTGTAATGCTTTTTAATAAACTAATGGAGAGGTGAAAGACAATCACAAGGTACCCATGACACATGTTTTTTTGTTTCGTTAGAAATGCCCTGTGAACTCTGGAGCTCAACAAGTTACAGCATCCTTGTTGGATCAGACCAAAACCCCAGGCACTCCATTCTCCTGCCAGCTGGGCCCTCCCACAAACCCTTGAGTCTGGATTGGAGGGAGAAAAAGAGGGGCTGGAAATCACATTGAACTCCATGTTCTCAGAACATCCAGCCCCCAACCTGGATATAAGAACACAAAAGCATAAAGAAGCCATGTTGGATCAGGCCAGTGGCCCATCCAGTCCAACACTCTGTCACACAGTGGCAAAAAAAAAAAACCCAGGTGCTATCAGGAAGTCCACCATTGGGGTCAGGACACTAGAAACCCTCCCACTGCTGCCCCCCTCAAGCACCAAGAATAAAGAGCATCACATGCCCCAGACAGAGAGTTTCATCTATACCTTGTGGCTAATAGCCACTGATGGACGTCTGCTCCATATGTTTATCTAGTCCCCTCTTGAAGCTATTTGTGCTTGTAGCTGCCACCACCTCCTGTGGCAGTGAATTCCATGTGTTAATCACCCTTTGGGTAAAGAAGTACTTCCTTTTATCCGTTCTAACGCAACTGCTCATGATATTAATACAACTGAAGTTCTGTGCCACCAAAGAGGTTTCAGGGCAACTGCTGATGCTCTGACTTCACATCCAGGTATTTGGCTGGACATCAACACGACATCACGTCCACTTCATGCTCCACCCTGAAACCTCTTGTGGGGGCAGGATATGGGCTGGCATTACTAGTCCAGTATCCTTGTTCTGTGACTTGCAAAAACCCCTGGAAAACTCTTAAGCAGGGGCTGAGAAGCCCAATTATGTCAGAGGCAGACTGCTGCAGAACGTGTATGTGTGTGTGTGAAGTGGCATCAAATCACAACCAAGTTATGGAGACCCTACAGTTATTCATGGCAAGAGACAATCAGGGGTGATATGCCATTGCCTGCCTCAGCACAGCAACCCGGCCTTCTTTGGTGGTCTCTCATTCAAATGCGAACCAGAGCTGACCCTGATTAGCTTCTGATGAGATTGGGCTAGCCTGGGCCATCCAATTCACAGCAATATTCACCATGGCTAATAGCTCCATCCACATTTGTCTTCTTTCCCTTTTGGAGCCACCTCGAGTCCCTCTAACAGAAAGAAAGTGAGATACAAAATATTTTAACTCAAGTAAATAAGAATGTAATGGCATTCCATGAATCTGTCTTTTCCCCCTTCCAGGGAGTGGCCATCATGACATCCTGGGGCACTAAGGCCCAGAACTTGAGTCTGCATAGTGAGGAAAGCATCTCTTTTTTTCTTCTGTCCCAAATCTTCCACCCAACAACTTGACTACGTGCCCAAATCCCATCTGGGCAGGAGGCACCTTTACCATTTGACAGGCCACCCAGGGCACACTTCTGGGTCTTTGCCCTCTGACTTTCCTCGAATGGATCTCCTCCTGCCTTAGAGAGCTTTGCTTCCATCTTCACAGCTGGTCCCCAAATCTGAAACAACAGGAAGGGAGACTAGTAAGAGAAGAAATGGAAGAGGCTGAGGAGACGAATCCTGTCCCACTACCAGACTCCTCATCCCTGCATCCACCAGCAGAGCTGGTTCAACCACAAGGCTAAGAATCAGGGTTGGGTTTTCTTCCCAGCCCAGTGAATTCTCTCAAGGTTGAAATATCTGGCAGGCAAACCTTAAGATAAGGTCCTTGCTGGAACTGAGCGAATGAAAGCCCCTCACCTGCTCTGCCTGCCTCTTCTCCTCAGCCTGACTCAGAAGGAAACCTTCGGCCAGGGCCACCGCTTGCGAACTGGTCTCTGGCTCACATTCTGTCACCCAGCACTGCATTTCCTGGGGAAGGATGGCCAGGAACTGCTCCATGATCACCCGGTCCACGATCTGCTTCTTGGTGTGCCTCTCGGGCTCCAGCCAGTGATTGCAAAGTGCATGGAGTTGGCTGCAAACACCTCGGGGTCCATCAGCCTCATGGTAGCGGAACTGTCGGAAGCATCGGTTGCGTCCATCTGCACTCATCGTGTCCTGTGACAGGATCCCTGGCACAGCTCTTTCCCAGGATTCAACACCACTTCCAACCTGGGTGGGTTGGGCACTTTCCCTTGATCTCTTGCCTATTCCAGGTCCTTCTTCCATCACCTTCCCTTTCTCTTGGGTTGCATCCTACTGTGTTCAGATACCCTTATTTTTGTGGCTATGAAGAGGAAGAAGAAAGAAAATCAAAAGGGCAGAAATAAATCAAAAGAGAAAAGAGCTACATCACCAATCCTGGTCAAGAGACAGTGAAGCATTGGCCCAATGGATCAGAAGAAGCATTATTGTTGCAATTTGCAGATCACAATTAGCGTCATTGTGCTATATTATGTATTGAGCTTTGTTAGATATTCCTGTTTGGTCCTTCAGGAAAGCAAACCCTCTCTATTTAGCTCATAAAAAGTATGTTGCAGATGATATCACCTTGGGTTTTAGTTGACTGGCGAATCAGCCTGTTCCACGGGATACATCTCAATGTAAACTGGAACGTGTAGCAAGCAACTGGCATGAATCATTCCTCCCCTCCTGACCTGGTGTGGGCCTCCTGACCCGGTGTGGGAAGGATGGTGGCTCAGTGGTACAGCATCTGCTTGGTAAGCAGAAGGTCCCAGGTTCAATCCCCGGCATCTTCAACTAAAAAGGGTCCAGACAAGTAGGTGTGAAAAACCTCAGCTTGAGACCCTGGAGAACTGCTGCCAGTCTAAGTAGACAATACCAACTTTGATGGACTGAGAGTCTGATTCAGTATAAGGCAGCTTCATATGTTCCATTCTGGGCCTCCCTAAGACCTCAGTGGCTGGGAATTGATTTAAAAAGTTCAGATCTCATCCATCAGTCTTCCACAAAGGCCACCAAGACAACCAACAAATTAAAAACATACTTTTTTTAAAAAAAATCACACTTTGAAAGCATTTAAAGCCCGAGGGTCTTTAACTGAGACTCTCCATTAAGCTTAAGAAGAGAGGTAAGCTTGACAACAGGGTCTCATTTTATGACTCTCAACATCTCACAAATAAGGAGGGGACACCTGCCCATCAGCCTCCAATTTTGATATATATCCTTCCCTATCCCGCCCCCCCCCCCCAATGAACTCGTCAAATGGTAACCATAAGAACTAAGCATGTTATTCCTGCTTGGTCCTGTTAAACATCATCATCAAGCTGTATGCAAATTTTTTGCTCACCTTTGCCTATATGTATGGACTGGTAGCTTCCATTTTAATTGAACTGAAGCAGCCTGCATGCTCGCAAAAGCTTATACTGTTAATAAAACTCGGTTGGTGTTAAAGGTGTCCATGGACTCGAACTTTTGTTCTTCTGCTGCAGACCAACCCGGCTCCCAACCTGAATCTATACATGAGAACCAACATGCCTCTTTTTCAAATTTAAGAGCTTATACCTCCCCTAACCCCCGTGTCTTACTTGTGAGTAAACCTTCCCAGGATCCGGTTGTACAGCTTTTCCTCGCTGTTACCTGCCTGAAGCCCCTCCTGCCCTCTAGGGCGATGCAGAACCAACCTGCCTCCCCCCGCCGGAAACATACACAAGCAGGAAAAGAGCCTTTCCACTCCCCTCCCTCGCTTGCCCTCTCTAGCAAACAGCTCTATTGCTTTAACCCCTTCCGTGCTCCAGTCGAAGAGAAAATGCTTTTCGCTCTTTCCCCGCGCCCAGTCCAGGACAGAGCGGAGTTTAGGCAGGCCGCCGCCTCTGACCCCCTCCCCCCCAGCTCAGTGGGCTGTTGTTGTTCAGTCGCACAGTCGAGTCCGACTCTTTGCGACTTTAGTAGGCTGCTCAGGAGTAACTCTGCAGAGGGTTGTTCTCCCAGCGTATCCAATGGCGTTCAGCCATCTAGGAAATTAGATGGTTGAATGGGGGGGGGGGGGGCGGTGTTTTCTTTAACCTCCGTCTACAAAGGCTGAAGTTATATATCGGACAATGAGCTTTGAAATGGAACAAGAGCTTTTTCGGGTGGGTGGGGGGAGAGACTGTGTGTGTTCACGTTCTTTGTTGCAGAACTTCTTTGAAGAAAAACTAGGCTAGGTAGAATTCTGAAGGTTGAATCCAGAAGGGAAACGTAAAACACCAGCCAAATAATGTCAGAGGTATCATCCTATATTATTATTATTATTCCCTGTTTTTATTTTTACATTAATATTAATAATAATAATTTTTGTGGTGCCAAAATGGAGCACCCTGATGACAGTACCACATCAACCTTTGGGACATCGAGGTCTGTTGCGTTCCATTGGCTAAGGGTGGGAGGAGGAGGGAAACAGCCACCGAAAGCCTTCCCCTAATTGGTTGAGGGCTCCTGGAGCTTCCTGGTGAGTGTATAAAAGGAAGAGGTAAGCAAAGGCCCTTTGTTTGGAACTGCTCTGCTTTCATTTTCCTGTTAGTCTTAAGAAGTTGGTTGAAATACAGCAGATGGTTCCAGTGAGTAATTGCCCCAGTGAGATTACAAAAGTGTGTGCTTACAAACTGTGTTTATTTGGCTACTTTGTGAGAGTGTGTATTCACTTTAATTTTGTGGAAGTGCAGTCAGCTGCCGGGGAACAAGGAAATGAAGACTGTATTCAGGAGAACAGGCAGGGCTTTTTTGGTAGAAAAAGCCCAGCAGAAACTCATTTGCATATTAGGCCGCACCCCCTGATGTGCTTTGCATAGGGCTTCTTTGTAGAAAAAGCCCAACAGGAATTAATTTGCATATTAGGCCACACCCTCTGGCACGAAGGCAGTCAGAACTGCGTTTCTGTGCGTTCCTGCTCAAAAAAAGCCCTGGAACAGCAATGTATTTTTATGGGGAGGGGGAGTGGGAAAGTCTGCTGGCTCTACCCCCAAAGGCCCCAGGTCTGGTCTTTCTTTCTTTCACAGTTTTTTTGTTTTCTTTATTAGGCAAAGCTGAATGGTAGTTTTAAATCTTACATTTTTATGCCATGGTTTACAAAATCTCAATGGGTTTGACTTTTTGTCAACTGAAGTTTATACAACTGTAATACACAAGAACAAAAATTTTGCCACCAAACCTAGCTTTATTTAAAATTCAGGGCCACCAAGCATATTCCCACCCTCATGCAGTTTATTACATCCTCCATTTAGATATCCAGTATTTGCTATACATTATAAATTAGATGAAGCATTTGGTACATCAGGTTAAAAAAACCCACAAAATTTTCTTCTCTACATGAACACTGTAATTTATCACGGGAAACAGATGAACCAAATGGAGACTCTTGAAGAAATGTAATGTTGCTAAGCAGATACTATCAGGAGCTGCTTATCTTCATAGTAAACATTACCTTTATGTGAATTCACTTAAATAAGAAGCTGTATGAATAGCCATGGTACTTGGCGCGGAATATTGAAGCAGGAAGCTGAAGAAGAAAATGACCAGCCTCAGACCTAGCAAGCATATTATTCTTTGTTTCCCAGCATCCCCTTTGAAGGTAGCAGCTTCATTCAAAAGCACCATCCCCATGGTGATAGCAGCATTCAGGAGTAGTATACTGTGAAGTTCAGCAACAAATTGTGCCTGGCTGCTTCCATGAATGTAACTCACCTGCCCATTCTGAGGATTTTTATGAGCATAGGGGGGGACCACAAACGCGATTCCACATTTGGCCAGAAGTCTTCGCAAATGCAACACACAGTGCTGCCATTGCCCAGCCAATCTTGTTGTAGATGAACTCTCAAGTTATTTCACTGCAAGTAGAGCAAACCACTGATCAGTGAAACCAAGAGGGCCAAGCAATAGTACCTGAATTGTTTGGTGGCCTGAATACTCTAATATGAACATCAGTTCTGTCAGCTAACTGTTCTGCTGCGAATCCAATTTTCTGCAGGTCAAATGTGTCAGCTCTCTTGAGCTTACCTTTTGGGGGGAAATGCATGAATGTTGGAGCAGAGTTCATATTGAGCTGCTGAAAAACATCTGCTCCCTCATCATAAGAACATAAGAGAAGTCATGTTGGATCAGGCCAATGCCCATCCAGTCCAACACTCTGTGACACACAGTGGCCAAAAAAACCAAGTGCCATCAGGAGGTCCATCAGTGGGGCCAGAAGCCATCCCACTGTGCCCCCCCAAGCACCAAGAATACAGAGCCTCACTACCCCAGACCTATTTTGATTCCACCTGACTGGTATGACTTAACTAGGCCTGGCCGCTTGCTCCTGTTCAGAAAATACCAAAACAAAAAAAAAAACCCCTCACAGTGATATACTGGCTAACAGTATATTTAGTAAAACGTTTTTAAGAAGTCATATAAATCCTTTTAAAAGCATAATAAAGAAGGTCAGCTTTGCAAGATTGCAAAGAAAAGTCCATCCAACAAGCACCTGCATGTAGGCTCATTTCATCAAAAGTCTTCCTCAGGAGTATTTCTATTTTCTTCCAATAGCTTCTTGTTACAATTCAGTGTTAATATTGGGAGCGAGCCAGTCCTAAACCTCTTCCCTAACCAGATGCAAAAGCCTTCTGAATTTGTCCGGCAAAATGCTCTCTGCAACCTATTTTCATCAGAATTTCTCATCCTGGAATAAACCTTGGTGATTATAGCAAGCGACAATACAAAGCTGGATGGAAGTGGATAACGTAAACATTTTAAACGTGTAATTTTTAAAAATATATTGATTATTATCAAGAACTTACCTCTCAATCTCACTTAAGTGTTTCTATTTATACTAGGAGCAAGCCAGTCCTAAACCTCTTCCCTAACCAGATGCAAAAGCCTTCTGGATTTGGCTGGCCAAATGCTCTCTACATTACATTTATATTAGGACCCAGCTATTCCAGAACCTCTTTTCTAGCTAGATGCAAAAGTCTTCAGAATTTTACTGGCAAAACACTCCCTCCAAAAAGCTTGATAACTAACTCTACTTAAAGAAAACTATTACAGGTAGTACATGCAGCTGTGTCTTGGATATTTTTTTCTTAAAGGTAGAAGGCACAGTGATGTAGTAAAGATTCATAAATGGTGTTCTAAGATCGTAAAGGAAATAATAAGTTTCTGGCGTGATTTTAAAATCTCTGAAATACTTCATTGATGCATGATTGAACGGGATGGTACTGTAGTTATTTTGTAAATATGTAAGAAATATAGCCCAGTTCATCTCTTAAAATTATATTTAAAGTACATTGAAGTGGAAGTATAACATGGTTTCAGCCCAAAATCACTTTGGCAGCCACTGTGATGTGACAGTCAGCACTTCAGGTTCAAGGTCTGCCAGAACCAGGTTCCTACTGGGGAAGCTGACTGAGTGATTTCAGACCAGTCACAGACTTTCAGGCTAACTTACCTCACAGGGTTGTGGGGATCAAAAGGGGGAGAAGAAAATTATATAAGCTGCTTCATTCCCCACTGTGGAGAAAGATGGCGCGGGGAAGAGGGGAGGAGATGGAAAGCTGAAGTCAGAGGGGCAAACAAAGGTCGGTTGATGGTCAGCTGGGAAAGAGAGGGTTGGCAACTCCAGGTTGGGAAATTCTTGGAGATTGGAGGGGTGGAGCTTGGAGAGGATGGGGTTTGAGAAGGTACAATGCCATAGACTCTACCCCAAAGCCAGCCATTTCCTCCTGGGAACCACTGTTGCCAATCTCAGAACTACAACTGCTTTCCAGATTGGCATCTATCAGTTCCCCGGAAGAAAACAGTACACTCTGAGTCATTATACCCTGATGAGATCACCCCCCCCCCCCCCCCGCAATGCAATAGGGTTTCCAAGTCTGAGTCAAGAAATATCTGGGGAATTTGGGGGTGAAGCGAGGAGACATTGGGGGTAAAGCTGGGAGCAGAGGTGTGACAAGCAGAACTGAACTCCAAAGGGAGTTCTGGCAAGAGACCACATGCCTTTTAAATACCTTCTCTCCATTTGGAATAATGGAGAGAGGCACCTTCTTTTTGGGGCTCATAGAATTGGACTTCCTGGTCCAATCTTTTTGAAACCTGGGGGGTGTTTTTAGGAGAGACAACAGATGCTAGGCTGAAAATTTGGTGCCTCTACCTCAAAAATCAGTTCCCCACCAGAGCCCAAGATACTCACAGATCAATTCTCCATTACACTCTATGGGAATCATTAAGTACAATGAAGTGTCCAGCACAGTCTCCCCCCCCCCCTCGCTTTCTAATGACCCTGAAGTGGGGGGAGGGCCTCCAAACCAGGGGATCCCCTGCCCCCAACTGGGGATTGGTAACCCTGCTAGGGACAGCCAGTGTGACATGGCAGCTGGCACTTCAGAGTGGGGTCTGCCAGACCCAACTTCTTGCTGTGAAAGCTGATGAGGTGATTTCAGACCAGTCACAGACTTTCAGCCTAATGTGCCTCACAGGTTTGTTCTGCAGATCAAAAGCAGGGAAGAGGAGAAGTTTATAAGTTGCTTTGGTCTCCATTGTGAAGAAAGACCGCACTTTTCTAGATAGACGCTGCAGAGAGGGGGGAGGAGATAGAAAGCAATCTACCCCATCTCTTTTGCCCCCCATCTTTTTTTTCTGACGAAACCCCCTTCTCTGATAACCTACCTCACATTTCCCCACTTTCTCCATTTACCTTCCCAACAGCTGCCTTCTTGACATACCTTGCTTTCCTCTATCTTTTCCTTCCTTCCCTGCCAAAGCCATGAAACTCACCCATAGCAAATTTCTAACGCCCGTTGTATTCTCCCCACAAAAAACAAGATAGACAAAAATAATATTAGAAACCTGATACTATATATTTAAAATCGTAAGACCACATTTCACAAATTTTGTAATTTTGCCATTCTTCAAGCACCTGGTATAAACATAGTTTTCACCATTCAAAATAGAACTGTATCTCTATACCAGGGTTCAGAAGGTAGAATATTTTTTCTGACAAAAATTGTAGCACAGAATACCAGATGCTAACAAAGATATTGGATTTATATCCCGCCCTCCACTCCGAAGAGTCTCAGAGCGGCTCACAATCTCCTTTACCTTCCTCCCCCACAACAAACACCCTGTGAGGTGGGTGGGGCTGGAGAGGGGCTCTCACAGCTGCTGCCCTTTCAAGGACAACCTCTGCCAGAGCTATGGCTGACCCAAGGCCATTCCAGCAGGTGCAAGTGGAGGAGTGGGGAATCAAACCCGGTTCTCCCAGATAAGAGTCTGCACACTTATAACCACTACACCAAACTGGCTCTCCGGCCAGTTATGATACTTTCTTTCTGAAAAGGGGATTGCAAGTTCACTGTTATTTTAGAGAATACGATATATGTCCATATTTGAGTATTCCACAATTGAATATTTAAACTCATTTTTCCAGTTTGCAGCTATTGTGGTTCTTGCTATAGACAACAGTATTGAGATTAACTCAGCCTGTAATTTATTTGCTATACTATCAAGTTCAAATGCTAATAATAAAAACAGCTCTGGAGTAAATTCCAGGGAAAGATTTGTTATTTGAAGGCCGGCCCTAGAACTATCTGGTGCTCTAGGCAAAGCTCACTTTTGGCACACACACACACGCACACACACACACACCGAACCAATTTTCGAAAAAAGATGAATTATCATCATGACTTCCAGATGCGCACACAAACACAAATACCAAACAAACCAGAGAATTCTGAGAACAAGTAATACGATAATCCTTCATTTTCTTGTAGGCCTGTTCTCTTTAGTAGCTACATGTTTTTGCTGTAATGACAGACAGCAGATATAAACTTCATAAAAGATACAGACCAACACAATTAAATATAATATGGAAACAGAGTTGAAAGGGATCTCCAGAGTAATCTAGCTGGACTCCCTGAACAATGCTGGACATTCACAATTACTCCCTCCCCTTTTTTTTTACTTACAATACAAACATGCTTAAAACTCTTGCAGTATTTTGTTACTTATGCTCCCATGTTGCCTGGAATGGGGAGTCTACAAAACTGAACTGGAGGTGTGTGTCTACAAAACTATATTTAACCCCAGAAAAATAACTACAACTCCTAAGAGGCAGTGTAATAATAGAGAGACAGCCATGCATAGTGGTATGAACCTACTATTCGGAAGGCTTAGATTCAAAAACCCCAGTCTATAAAGCAAAATGTGCTGGGTGAACTTGGTCTGAACAAATACTCTCAGCCTAATGTCCACCTCACTGCCTTGCTTTGTACACACACAGAGGCTCAGTAGCAAGGTTAGGGAAGGAGGGAGGTGAGGGGAAGGCAGACCTACTGGATTCAGACCTTTCTTTGCAAACACATAGATGCATTCAGGGGGGCAGGGAGAGAAGGAAAGAGACCCAGCTACTGAACTCTTTGTGAACACATAGACATGGGGGAGGGGGAGAAAACAGACGAGGGTGGGGGAAAAACAGACCCGCCGCCCTGAGCCCACCTTGGTAGGGAGGGTGGGATATGAATCGAATAAATAAATAAATAAACTTGAAGGAAACTTTGTGAGTCTGAGGTGGCACTGAACTTGCAGACTACAACTCCCATGATGCAACTGAACATGCTGCTATTTTAACCCTTTATTGGGCCTCAAAGTATATCTAATAGTCCAGCAATCAGCAGGATGTGAGTCACATTTGTGCCCAGGTTTGTGACAACTAGAAGAGACAATCGAGGCTCGAGAGGCTTTGTAGAATGGGAGGATAGGGAAGCAATCGCCAGACGCAGCTGCCCTCGCTCCTCGGGATACCGAGCTTGGTGATATGACGACAAAGCAGAGAGATACAGGAGGGGAGCTTCATTCGGTTACCCCAGCGAAGGCTTGCCTGAGTGGCTCCAAGAGAGCCTAATGGTACATAGCCAACACTTGAGAGATGAGATGCTCACCATGAATGACTATTTAATGCGGGAGGTGAGAACTCTTGCGTGTCAGCTAGCAAAATTAGCTGTTTGGGTCACCGGGGCACCTCTTGTACAGCAACCAGCTGTTCCCCCCCCCACGCCAGATGGAGGAGTATCTCCACCCCCACCAGATGGTGGAGGGCAATCAGCCTGGCTGCTTCAGCCAGCCACCCTGCCGGAGTCATCCATCACCCCAGGGGGCTCGAAGGTGTACGAGACATGGTTTGACAGGAACCCCGCCAATGTGGGGTACTTTTTGGTCCAAATCAGGGGCCACTTTCAAGTTTGAGCTGATAACTTCCCAACAGAGGATGCCAAGGTTATCTACACCGGAGGATATCTACAGGGAGTGGCCGCAGACTGGTATATTACCCTGTATGACTCACACTCGCCCACTTTAGACACAGCATGGGACCTATTATGGGCCTTGAGGGAACAGTTCGAGGACCCTTTGCAGGAGACCAGCACCATTTCCACTCTCCACGACCTGAGGCAAGGAGTGAAGTCAGTCCGGGATTACATGTCAGAATTCCTGCTCCTGATACTCCTCCATCTGGCGTGGGGGGGGGGAACAGCTGGTTGCTGTACAAGAGGTGCCCCGGTGACCCAAACAGCTAATTTTCCTAGCTGACACGCAAGTTAAGCTGGGTTTCACATCGTAACAACACCGTCAACTTGGCTAAATGTTCAGCTGCTCAAATTAAACAGTTTTTCTTTGCAAGGGGCAACCAATTAGTTCCAGCAGCTATTAAAGTGTTCAAAGCCAAAACACTTGCCCAAATCCTCTATGGTATCCCTATTTGGATCTCAGCTTTTACCAGGAAAGTGGAGGGCATTCAAGCCTCATTCTTTAGACAAATTCTTGGTTTGCCAAAATGTGTGTCCTACTTTGCTCTCTGCTCTGAAGTGGGTCAGTCTTTGGTGGAGACAAAAGCCTGGATTGCAGTGTTTAAATTCTGGCTCAAAATTCATTTTAGAACAGATCCCAACAGCCTTCTTGATTGTATGAAAAGAGACCCATATATTTCATCCTGGACAGCAGTGCTTCTGTCTAAACTCAATCAATTGGGGTTAGAGGTAGATGATTTTTCTACCGCTGATGAGTCATATATCTCCAGATGTATTAAACTGAGACTATGGGAATTGGAGGAAATGAAATTACGGCCAACTGACCCTTATATTTGCTCTCCAGCTTCCTTAGGTCTTTATGCTTTTTGTGGCAAAATGCCCAATTATCTATCAGACCTAACCACTCCAAGTCATCGCAGGGCATTTATGTTGGCTAGACTAAACGCGTTTCCCTCCAAAGTTTTACAAGGGAGATATCAGCGAGTCCCTTTAGCCGACAGACTTTGCTCCTGTGGAGCAAATTCCCCTGACTCAATCCAGCATATATTGCTTGATTGTTCTTTATACCATAACCTCCGTAAAGATTTATTTGGCAAGCTTTCTTTTTCTCCAGATTTGTCTATTCTGCCACCCTGTTATTATTTATTGAGTGATAGTGAGGGGGTGGTTAGTGAGGCTGTGGCAAAATTTCTGGCTGACATCCTTAAATTTAATTCTGACCATGTTTGAATGCATCTGTAAGCTCGGTTTTATTTTGATTTTATCTCCAATGTTTAAATTTTTATATTCTGTGTATTTTTATCTGAATCTTTTATGCCATTAAAGGTTTGGTATATAATGGTATATAGAGTTCTCACCTCCCGCATTAAATAGTCATTCATGGTGAGCATCTCATCTCTCAAGTGTTGGTTCTAGCAAGGTGCACCATTGGGATGCGGGGGTCTGGGTCGAGCAGTACAAGAGGGGTCTCAACTCATTGCTCTTTGCTGAAGCCCTGTACATGGGGAAACCCCAGACCCTTGTTGGATGGATACAACTTGCCTGTGAGATCAAAGACAGGCAGAAGGTGGTAGCACTCCACCACAAGTAGCAGGGGGGCCCTAACCCTTGAAAGGCTAAAAGTAGAGGGAGAAGGGAAACCCCCGCAGACCTGCGCTTACTCCCAGTGAGGAGAGGGACGCCAAAAACTGCCTGTGCTTCAAATGCAGAGGGGAGAATCACATTGCCAGCGAATGCCCCAGCACCCCTCGGGGTGTTCTAGCCCCAACCCTTAAGAAAGGGGAGCCAAAAAATAAGACTCCCCCACCACCATTGAAGGCTGCGAAGGTGGGAGCAGCCTTACTCCACTATCTGGACCAGCACACCAAGGTTTTGGAGGAGAGTGGAGAGGAGCAGCTGTGGGGAAACGCCAACAACCTGCTGTGAGGAGAGCAGACCAGCAGGTCACTGCCACCGCCATGCCACTACGGGTGAGAGTTTCTGTGACTTTGTATTTTATCCCCATCACCCTAGTAAACCCCTTGACCAGAAGTTTTATGAGTGTCTGAGTGTTACTAGACTCAGGGTGTTGCCGAGATCTACTGTCTCTGGGATTAGCTGAGGCTTTAGGGCTGCTATGCAAAACCCTACTTTTCCTGTTATTGTTTGAACAAATGGATGGAGAACCCATGAAGGGGGTGCCGTACACTCAGGAAACAGATCTCTATGCTGTGGGGGTGGGGCCCCACTGGGAAGGTCATTCGTAATAGTACCCTCCGCCTACTTCCAGGTAGTACTAGGGATAGAGTGGCTAGCCGACCATGACCCCTTCATTAAATGGAGAAGCCAGGCCATCTACTTCCAGGATGAGAAATGTAAGAAATGTAAGGTTTGGAACAAGGACTAGGGCTCCAAACCCCCTCCCCAAATGGAGAAATTATGCTTAACCAGACAGGAGATATCCTCCATCGCCCCTGAGTATCAAGACCTAAGGGGAGTGTTTGAAGCAGCAGAAGCAGACAAGCTCCCCCACCACCACCGTCCCACTGACTGTGCCATTGAGCTTATTGAGGGGGAAGCGTTGCCAAAAGCCAAATTATTCTTAATGAGCCGCCAGGAGAGAGAGAGGAACTTTAAAAATTCATTGATGTCAACCTGCAGAGGGGCTTTATCCGCCCCACCCAATCCCATCATCGCGGACCCAGTGCTCTTTAGGAAAAAGAAAGATGGGAGCCTAAGACTGTGTACTGACTATTGGGGGCTGAACGCCATTTCCATGAACAATACCTACCCTCTCCCACTTATAAAGGATCTTCTTAGTGAAGTCTCTCAAAGCAAAATTTTCACAAAATTGGACTTGCGCGATGCTTACTTCTGAGTGCAAGGGGGAAGATGAATGGAAGACAGCATTTAATTCCCCCCTAGGTCAGTTCGAGTATTTGGTGATGCCGTTTTGGCTGAAGGGGCCCCCAGGGGTGTTCATGAACCTGATAAATGAAACCCTACAACAGTAGCTATTTAAGGGCATGGTCTGTTACCTGGATGACATGTTAATATATTCAGAGGATTTCCCCTCCACATTAAATTAGTGCATACTGCTGGATTCCTTTTATATATAGCTGAAATATTTATGTGTATTAATAACTAGGGTTTTATCTGTTTTATCTGTTTTAAATATGGATCCCTCTATATGTGTAATTTTGATGGATCTACTATTGGAAGCCGCCCTGAGCCACTTGTGGGAAGGGCGGGGTATAAATCTTAAATAAATAAATAAAAATAAAATAAATAAAGTACTGCAGACCTTTTATGAGAACAAATTATTTGCTAAACTTTCCAAGTGTGAGTTCCGTAAGATGGAACTCTACTTTCTAGGCTATCAGGTTTCAGCCGGGGGGCTGGGAATGGACCCTGCAAAGATCCAAGCTGTAGTAGATTGGGTGCCCTCCAGACTCGGAAACAACTCCAAAGCTTCCTCGGTTTTGCAAATTTTTACCAAAATTTCATTAATAATTTCACAACTGTGGCCCTCCCCCTCAGTTTTTGACGTTAAAAACTAAAGGAAAGGGCACAGAAGTGCAAAAGTCAGGGGCTTGACTTGCATGGTCTCCAGATTCCCAAGCAGCCTTTAATGAACTAAAACAATTATTCACTTCCGAACCAATCCTCATCCACCCTGACAGAATAAAAAATTTGTGGTGCAATGTGACGCAAGCGATGTTGTCTAAGCGACCGTTCTCCAAGAAGGAGAGGACGGGAAATTACACCCCTGCATGTATCTTTCAAAAAAGTTTTCATCGACTGAACGTAATTGGTTGGTCTGGGACAAGGCGGCTTTGGCCATCCAACTAGCATTGGAAACTTGGCGCCACTACCTTGAGGGGGCCAGGGTACCATTTGAACTCTAGACTGATCATAAAAATCCAGCATCGCTTGTGGCCACCTGTAAGCTTAGTACCAAGCAAATTCGGTGGGTGGGATTCTTCCATAGATTCCACTTTACCTTGGGGCATATATTCGGAAAACAGAATATTTTGGCCAACGTGCTCTCCCATCTCCAGCAGCACGATAGCAAACAGGAAGTGGTAGTGGACTCATTATTCTCCCCTTCCCAACTGGGAGCACTCATCATCACTTGGCGCCAGGCACAGATGCAACAGGGAGGGGAGGATGGCAAGTCCCTTGTGACATCATTGCACGCTGCACTGACTGGACAGACACCAGATCCAAATTTAGGATTGTTCTTATCTCCCAATGGACTCTGGTATAAAGACTCTAAGCTGTTCATCCCAGAACCCCTCCGCCTAGCGATTTTGCAGCGCTCTCACGATGCAAAACTGGGGGGCCACTTCGGCTTTGTAAAAACTCTCCACCTAATTCAACTTCAGTTTTGGTGGCCTGGGTTGCACAGAGATGTTTCCCAATATGTCACAGGATGCCCTGTATGCCTGATGGTGGAAAGGCAAGGGGGAACCCCCCCCCCGGGAACTACAACCACTGGAGACGGACTCTCAGCCGTAGGAATGTATTTCCATGGGCTTTCTCACAGAACTGCTCCCCTCGCAAGGGAAATCCGTGATCTGAGTGGTAGTGGACACTTTTTCCAAACAGGCACATTTTGTTCTGTGCAAACAGCTCCCCACCGCAAAGAAACTAGTCCAGCTTTTCCTACAACAAATTGTTAAGATCCGTTTCTTCCCGACCAAAGTAATTTCTGACCGCAGCCCTCAATTTGTTGCCAACTTCTGGGGACAACTGTGCAAGTTAACAGGCATCGAACAAGGACTAAGCTCTGCCTACCACTCCCAAACCAACGGGCAGATGGAACGCATGAATGGTGTGTTCGAGCTGTTTCTTTGATGTTATTTTTCATTTCAACAGGATAACTGGGTTTCCTTACTGCCTTTTGCTGAATATGCGTACAATAACAGTGTCCACAGCTCTACCAACACGAGCCTGTTCCTTATTGTTAAAGGTTATGAGGGAAAACCATTCCCAGAACTACCGGGAGGGCCTGAGAACTCGAACTCCCCGAAATTTACGGAATGGTGGCAATCTAGAGCCCATGGCTGAACAACAATCCAGACCAAGCTCAAAAAAGCTGAAGAGATTTACAAAAAGTACCATGATAAGCAACATTCCAAATTATGGGACCTCAAGGTGGAAGACACAGCATATATCTCCATTTTAAAATGGCTTGAATATCCATTTTGATCCTCATGCAGACCTTTATGCTGAGAATCCTCTGATACAGTGGTTAAGGCTGCAAGCCGATTTGACACAATTGAGGTTTACGAGATTATGCATGGGATAGAGACGGCAGAGAAGGAAGTGCTTTTCTGCCTTTCTCAGAATATGAGAGCTCGTGGACATTCAATGAAATTGCTGAGCAGTCAGGTTAGAACTGATAAAAGGAAGTACTTCTTCACCTAAAAGGTGATTAACACATGGAATTCATGTCCATAGCAGGAGGTGGCGGCTGCAAGCTTAGACAGCTTCAAGAGGGGATTGGATAAACATATGGAGCAGAGGTCCATCAGTGGCTATTAGCCACAGTGTATTGTTGTTACTCTCTGTCTGGGGAAGTGATGCTCTGTATTCTTGGTGATGGGGTGGCACAGTGGGAGGGCTTCTAGTGTCCTGGCCTCACTGATGGACCTCCTGATGGTGCCTGGGTTTTTTGGCCACTGTGTGACACAGAATGTTGGACTGGATGGGCCATTGGCCTGATCCAACATGCCTTCTCTTATGTTCTTATGAAGTATAAACATTGTATAGGGGACTGTTAGTAGGGCCAACATAATCTCCAAATTTACTTTGCTTAGACATTGGAGGAGACGTTAAATCCCCAGAATCATGAAAGTGTTTACGTACTCCCATATCGCTGTATCTATTTTGCCCCTCCTGCAAACACAGCTTTGTTTGGAAGGTAATTCCAGTAGTTGGGTGTAGGAGTTACATCAGACAGAAAGATCAAGCACTCCTAACAATACAAATGTTCTTGGGAAGAAGCCTAATGAAAACACCAGCAGCTATTACCCACATAGTCATAAAGATATGCCAAACTACTTCATTAAACAGAAACTTTCATTGTCTTATGTTGTTTCAAGGTGTCCTCTGACTCTTTCAGAGCCTGTGGCATGTTTTAGATGTTTTCCTGTAAATTGGACATGAAAAAACCCCACCTCAAGATAATTAAATAACTCAACTTGTTTGACAGCCTTATCCAAAACTAAGTTCTGTGAATTGAGCAGATAATGTATCTCAAAGCAGCCATAAAAATAAGGAAGGCGGGGAGGAGCTTCTCCAGTTAGTTGTTACTCCGTTGCCATCTTGAGCTCTACCCCCCTTTGATGTTGCTGAAGAGTGCCACTCTGACTAAATCTGTTTCCACACTCACCTGTATGGAAGATGAACAGTGTTACTAAAATGGAATCTCTTCACAGGCTTCTCCTCTGTATGGCATCTTAGATGTTGTTAAAGGGTGCCATTGTGACTGAATCTCTTCCCACACTCTGAGCATTCAAAAGTGCTTCTTCCCTGCATGGGTTCATAGATGCTGTTGAAGAGTGCCACTCTGACTAAATGGCTTTCCACATTCTGAGCATTCAAAAGCCTTGTTTTGTGTGGGTTTGTTGATGATGTTGAAGCACACCATTCTAGCTGAATCATTCTGCACACTCAAAGGGCTTCTCCCTTGTGTAGGTTCACTGATGATCTTAAGTGCCACCCAAATAAATGTCTTCCCATTCTCTAAACCAGGGGTGTCAAACTCATTTGTTATGAGGGCTGGATCTGACATAAATGAGACCTTGTTGGGTCGGATGTCACTTTGTTGGGTTGGGCCGAACCACATTGGGCTGGGCCATATGTGTATCTATTTAATATTAGGGGGCAGAAATATAAACGTTATAAAGAACACAAACATATACTTTTTAAAAACTTAAAACATGCTTAAAATGTTACCACTCATTGGTGTTAAAGATGCTCTCTTTGTATTTCTCCCATGGGATCCAGGGAACTGGGCAAAGGAAGCTCTGGCTCTTTCCTTCCTCCCCCAGGGGACTGGGGGGAGGAGCCTCATTCAATAGAAGGAAGAGAGACTTGGCTCAGTAGCTCTGCTGTGCGATTAAGAGAGCCTGGCAAAGCAAGCTATCCCTTCTCCCCTTCCTCCCCAAGGGAAGAGCATCAGCCAATGGAAAGAATAGAGGTTTTGCTGGGTAGCTCCTGTGCAATTGAGCAAGCCTTGCAAAGCAAGCTGTTATGCAGAAGGCAGCGAGATATAGACAGAAGGAAGCAGATGACAGCCAGTTGCTTAGGGCCCTGATAGGAGCCCTCCAGGGGCCTGATTCACCCCCCCCCCCAGACTGCATGTTTGACACCCCTGCTCTAAATATTTCAAGGCTTCTTCCCTGTGTGGGTTCGTTGATGCCTTTGAAGAGCGCCACTTGAAAAAAAATTCTTCCCACACTCTAAGCATTCAAAGGGTTTCTCCCCTGTATGGGTTCTTTGATGCTCTCGAAGATTGGCACACCGACTGAATGTCTTCCCACACTCTGAGCATTCAAATGGTTTCTCCCCTGAGTGGGTTAGTTGATGCTGCTGAAGAGTGCCTTTCCGACTGAATCTCTTCCCACACTCTGAGCATTCAAATGGCCTCTCTCCTGTGTGGGTTTGTTCATGCTGTTGAAGATAACTGCTCCGATTGAATCTCTTCCCACATTCTGAGCATTCAAAGGGCTTCTCCCCTGTGTGGGTTTGTTGATGCTTCTGAAGACTGCCACTGTGCATGAATCTCTTCCCACATTCCGAGCATTCAAAGGGCTTCTCCCCTGTGTGGGTTTGTTGATGCTTCTGAAGACTGCTACTGTGCATGAATCTCTTCCCACACTCTGAGTATTCAAAGGGCTTCTTCCCTGTGTGGGTACTTTGATGCTGTTGGAGAGTGCATTTCTGACGGAATCTCCTCCCACACTGTGAACATTCAAAGGGCTTCTCCCCTGTGTGGGTCCATTGATGCTGCTGAAGACTGTCACGTCGACTGAACATCCTCCCACACTCTGAGCATTCAAAAGGCTTCTCCCCTGTATGGGTTCTTCGATGATGATATAAATGGCTTCTCTGGGTGAATGTCTTCCCACACAGTGAGCATTTAAAGGGCTTCTCCCCTGTGTGGGTTCTTTGATGCTCTTTAAAGTGGCCGCTCTCACGGAATCTCTTTCCACACTCTGAGCATTTGAAAGGTCTCTCCCCCGTATGGGTTTTTAGATGCCTTTGAAGAGTGACACTGTGCATGAATCTCTTCCCACACTCAAAGCATTCAAAGGGCTTCTCCCCTGTGTGGGTTCGTTGATGCTTCTGAAGAGTGCTACTGAACATGAATGTCTTCCCACACTCTGAGCATTCAAATGGCTTCTCCCCTGTGTGGGTTTGCTGATGCTGTTGAAGAGGGCCACTCCAACTGAATCTCTTCCCACACTCTGAGCATTCAAAGGGCTTCTCCCCTGTGTGTTTCCATTGATGGTTTTGAAGGCTGCCACTAGAACTAAATGTCTTTCCACACTCTGAGCATTCAAAGGGCTTCTCCCCTGTGTGGGTCCATTGATGCTTTTGAAGGCTGCCACTAGAACTAAATGTCTTCCCACACTCTGAGCATTCAAAGGGCTTTTCCCCTGTATGGGTTCGTTGATGCTCTTGAAGATAGTCACTCCGACGAAATCTCTTCCCACACTCTGAACATTCAAACGGCTTCTCCTCCGTGTGGATACTAAGATGTTTTTGAAGAGTGCTACTGCGAATGAATCTCTTCTCACACTTGGAGCATTCAAAGGGCTTCTCTCCTGTGTGAGTTCGTTGATGCTCTTTAAGATGGCCACTCTCGTTGAATCCTTTCCCACATTCTGAGCATACATATGGCTTCTGCCCTGTGTGGGTTCGTTGATGCCGTTGAAAACTGTCACTACGATTGAATCTCTTTCCACACTCTAAGCATTCAAAAGGCTTCTCCCCTGTGTGGATTCGTCGATGCTGTTTAAACTGTCCACTCCGACTGAATCTTTTCCCACACTCTGAACATTCAAATGGTTTCTCTCCTCTGTGAATCTTTTGGTGCAGAATGAGATGTGATCTGTTTCTGAAGTACTTTCCGCACCGAAAACATTTATGCCCCTTCATAATACTGGGTTTTGGGAAGTGTACATTATGCTTTCTTTCATCAGAGAATGCCATTCCAGTCTCTGAGTAGATAAATTGCTTCTCTGTTGAATGAGTGCTTTGGTGCTTATCAATGTCTGATTTCTTTGAAAAGCTCTTGGCACAGTCTGAGTACCTATAAGGGTTCTCTCCTGTATGTGATATTTGATGCTTACATAGATGTGCTCTGTGAATCATGGTCTTTCCACTCTCCAGAGATTGATGGGTGCTCTTTCCACTATGCATTTCTAAATGGATGTTACATTGTGTTTGACCTGAAATGTTCCTTCCGCACTCCAAGCCATTGACTGTTTCTTCCAACATGTGAATAACCTCTTGGAAATCCCCCCCTTGGCAAAGAATGGATTTACCCCTCCTCTTGACCACATGGCTGCCTTTCTGCCTCTTCGGACTTCCTTGATCCCTGAAGTTTCCCCTCACGTCTTCATTCTGAATTACATCTGGCGATACATGATATTGTTCCTCATCCTCCTCATTCTGCCGATCATGTCCTGCTTGAATAAAGAGAGATAATTTTCTTTAGAGCTTAGAGTGGCCAGCGCGCAGCAATGTTGGAGAAGGCTCCCCACACCGTCCCAATGTGGCCCGGCGGGTTGAGTGCCTCCAGGGGGGAGAGATCAATAAAGAGAGATCACAGAGTTTTCCTGGAATAAAGAGAGATCATTTTAGAGCCAACACAAGGAGAGCTAATATGCACCTGAACTTCCATCCACACTCCAAATATTCAAGTGGCTTCATCCTGCTGTACAATAATATACACTTTAAAGGTACGTTAAACCTCCTGCATTGGGCTGGTGGGGGGAACCTCCTCCAACATTGCTGGCACAATGATGTCACCCAGAAGTGACGTCATTGTGCTGGCAATGCCGCGCGCCGGCTGCTCTAGGCATTTTTGGGAAAACTCTATGGTTTTCCAGGACACTCTAGAGAGAGAGAAAAGCTCTATGGTACCTATTGTACCATAGAGTTTTCCCTCCCAAATCACTAGAGCGTCTGGAAAAACCATAGAGTTTTCTCAGAACCGCTTAGAGTGGCCGGTGCGCAGCATTGCCAGCACAATGATGTCATCGGCTTTCAGTGTGACGTCATCAGCTTCCGGTGTGATGTCATCAGCTTCCGGGTGATGTCATTGCACCAGCAATGTTGCAGGAGCTTCCCCCCACCGGCCCAATGTTGCCCAATGGGTTGGGAACCTCCAGGGCAGGAGAATCCCCGCCCATCCTAGGGGCTTGGCAGCCCTAACAGCTCCCCACCTGTATGACGTCTTTGATGTGAAATGGGAAGAAATGCATTTTGGGATGGAGATTTGAACTAAGCAAAACCTTCATTTTCCCATAGAAGCTCTTTCTACACTCCAAGCAATTATACGGTTTCTCTCCCAAGGGAACTGGTGTCTGGGTAATGACCTTCTTTCTCTGACTGAAGGTCTTTGCAAAGGCCACAATTTTATTTCCTCTGAAGAGGGTTTTCTGGTTCCCTCACAGGCCTTCTTTTCCTTCTTTTTTTGGATGATCTGACTTTTTGGTTCGGGATTTCACAGAAACCCCCTCCTGGACAAGGAATGGGCTTATCCCTCCTTTACCTGCGTGGCTTTCCTCCTGCCCCTGTGCTCTGTCTCCATCTCCCAACTTTCCTTTGGCATCTTCATTCTTGGCATTTTCCAAAGAGAATCTCTGGAATTCCCCAGCTGTCTCCTCTGCATCTGCTGCTGAAGTAAAGAGAGAATCTCCATCAGCTCTCAAATAAGAAGCCAAACCACCAGTTAGGCCCTGCTCATGAATGGATGTTTAAGTTCGCAGTAAGATGAAACATAGCCGCTGGTCACACCTTATCCCTGCCAGGCCCTCCATGGTGCAGCAATATCAGTGAACATGCAGTAATGATCCAGAACAAGCCAAAAGAACTGTTAACAAATTAAATAAATATTTTATACCACTGAAAATCTCTTGTGATGACATTTATATACTCAAATGCATGGATATAGATATACAAAAATATTCTTACACATAAGTATCAAACAATATATGAATTTGTCATGCCCTGCTACCCTGGTTGGCAGGCCTCCCCAGTGGCTGTTGTCCCACCTTAGAATCACAGAATTGGAAGGTACCTCCAGAGTCGTCTAGTCCAACCCCTGCACAATGCAGGAAACTCACAAATACCTTCCCCTAAATTCACAGGAGAGAGCCCCGTGGCGCAGAGTGGTAAAGCTGCAGTGCTGCAGTTGGAGCCCACTGCTCACGACCTGAGTTCGATCCCAGCGAAAGCTGGTTCAGGTAGCCGGCTCCAGGTTGACTCAGCCTTCCATCCTTCTGAGGTCGGTAAAATGAGTACCCAGCTTGCTGGGGGGAAAGTGTAGATGACTGGGGAAGGCAATGGCAAACCACCCCATAAAAAGTCTGCCATGAAAACTTTGTGAAAGCAACGTCACCCCAGAGTCAAAAATAACTGGTGCTTGCACAGGGGACTACCTTTACCTTTTTAAATTCACAAGATCTTCATTGCTGTCAGATGACCATCTAGTCTCTGTTTAAAAACCTGCAAGGAAGGAGAGCCCACCACCGCCAGAGAAAACCTGTTCCACTGAGGAACTACTCTAACGGTCAGGAAGTTCTTCCTAATGTTGAGCTGGAATCTATTTTGATTTAATTTCAACCCACTGGTTTTGGTCCTACCTTCTGGGACCACAGAAAACAATTCCACATCATCCTCTATATGACAGCCCTTCAAATACTTGAAGTTGGTGATCATATCACCTCTCAGCCACCTCCTCTCCAGGCTAAACATGCCCAGCTCCTTCAACCTTTCTTTATAGGACTTGGCCTCCAGACCCCTCACCATCTTCGTTGCCCTCCTCTGGACCCATTCCAGCTTGTCTATATCCTTCTTAAAATGCAGTGCCCAAAACTGAATCCAATACTCCAGGTGAGGTCTTACCAGAGCAGAGTAAAGCGATACTATCGCTTCACAAGTAAAGCAATACCATCACTTCACCTTCCCAATATCCATCTCCTGAAGGTGGCCAGGGGTCTCAGAATGGAGAAGGCTGGGTTTTATTCACCCATTTGGCCTATTCCCTGGCTGGGTCATGCCCCTCTTTTGGGAGGCGCTAGCTTGCCTGGTTCTGGGGTCACTGCATCTGCATTGGCCTCAGCTGGACTGTTTCCCAGCCTCCTGCGGATAGAATGTTGGGAAAAAATTTTCTCTCTATGGATGTCTTATGACACCACACAATACTGTAAGGTTTAAATCAGTTCTTGAGAAAGCAATGGATGTGAAACACAGCTTCTTGTAAGCTAGCGAGTGCATTGACAGGAGAGAAGCACGCAAGAGACTGAACTATTTCTTTTTGGATGAATTGGGCCACACTGAAATCAAGCTTTTTGTTCTGAAACAGGAAGTCCATTTTTGAGTTTTGTCTATATTTCTGGCATATGCAGTCAACTCTGCAGAGATATTTTTGTACAATTCTCTCCCAACAGCTCCCAGCAGGGACTCGCACAATGGCCCCCCACAGGAGAGCCAAATTATCCCAAGCCAGCCAGCCCCATGACTCAAGCACCAACCAGGAAGGGAGGTGAACCAGCCAGCCAGAAGCTCACAGCATTGTTCAGCTGGCTGAAGAGGAGGCGGTTTGCAATGTCAGCCAGCTGACTGAGAAAGAGGTGGGTCCCCACTGAGGATCTGGAGCCACCCCGAAGGGCTGCCAGGCCAGACCCCTGCCATGGACGGAATGACATCCCACCTCTGGATAGCTGCAGAAGGCTGGAAAAACAGCCCAGGGTCAGGAGAACCTGGCTGTAGCTGATGCAGGTGCTGTGCCCCTGGAACAAGACAAGCCGGCATTTCCCAAGAGAGGGACACAACCCAGCCGGGGAATAGGCCAAAAGGGTAACTAAAACCTGGCCATCCCCATTCTGAGACCCCTGGTCACCTTCAGGAGAGGGACCCTGGAAAGGTGGGATGATGGCCACTGGAGAGGGCATGCCAATCAGGGAGCCAGGGTGTAACAAAATCATGTATTGTTTAATAGCAATGTGTAAGGATATTTTTGTATATCTATATCCACGTATCTGAGTAATGACATCACAAGAGACTTTCAGTGGTATAAAATATTTATTCAATTTGTTAACACAGTTCTTTTGGCTTGGTCCTGACCAGGGGTGTCGAACTCATTTGGTACAAGGGCTGGATCTAACATAAATGGGACCTTGTCGGGCCAGGCCATGTGTATCATAAATTGTAATGCCAGGTAGTGGAGATATAATTCGTTATAAAGGACACAGACAAACACAATTAAGAATATTTTTTAAAAAAATACAAAAGGCTTAAAACATTAACATTCTTGCAACATTTGTTTGATGACTGACACCTCTTGCTCTGAATTTCTATGTTAAAATTTGAAAACAATTTCTGTGCTATAGCAATCTTGAGTATGCTGTTTATATGTGTATCTGTAAACTGCGAATGTACTTTTGTTTTTTTTACATTCATTACAGAGAAGAGCTGTTCATGAACATAACTTTTGAAGGCCTACAAAATGTAGCAGCAAATAAACCCAATTGTGCCTGCTTAAAGAATATGATAGGTAAACCTGCAATTAAACCTAGGAAGACAAGAGAAGCCATGTTGGATCAGGCCAATGGCCAATCCTGCTGGGCAGTGAGCTCTCACTAAAGTTCCCAAATTGCAATCAGGCAACATTCCAGGGAAAGCACCATCAAAGGTCACAGAAAGATACCACAAGTAGGGTTGCCAAGTCCAATTTAAGAAATATCTGGGGACTTTGGGGGTGGAGCCAGGAGACATTGGGGCGGAGCCAAGAGCAAGGGTGTGACAAGCATAATTGAACTTCAAGGGAGTTCTGGCCATCACATTTAAAGGGATTGCACATCTTTTTAAATGCCTTCCTTCCATAGGAAATAATGAAGGATAGGGGCACCTTCTTTTGGGGCTCACAGAATTGGACCCCCTGGTCCAACATTTTTGAAACTTTGGAGGTATTTTGGGGAGAGGCACTAGATGCAATACTGAAAATTTGGTGCATCTATCTCAAAAAACAGCCCCCCCCAGAGCCCCCGATGCCCGCGGCTCAATTCCCCATCGTTCCCTATGGGAATCGTTCATGGAGGTGCATGATGGCTGTGGGGGTGGGGCTTCTCCCGCCAGCCAGCTGGCTGGGGGAGGGGGAAAGCCTGTAAAACCGGGGGATCCCCCTCTGGGACCTGGGGATTGGGAAGCCTAACCACAAGCAAGCCTGGGCTTCAATGGATCAATTGTAACACAGATGCTGTTTCCTAAGATAATCAGGGCCGGATCTAGGGGGGTGGGGGCAGAGGGGGGTGCTTCCCCTGGGCGCCATTGGAGGGGGGGGCACCAAATTGTGTATGGAGTCCATTCCATTCTATGGGCCTATAAGGTAGAATAAGGTACCATTTTTTAATTTTGCCCCCCCCCAAACATGTAGATCCGGTCCAGCAGATAATATTTGCAATATTAAATGCAGTTTCACATTATAAATAGAGTGTTACTTACTCAAACAGATCTTTTTGACTTGTTTTTCATAACCTCAAGTAAATTTTAATGCAGCTTTCCATGCAACCACACTTAAATGTAATTTAATGGCGAAAAAAAAATTTATTCATTCCAACCTGCAATGCTCAGAGAACAGACCACCGGTCTATAGCAGACAACTGTGCTTCTTTGGGCTCTGCTGCTTTTGCAGATAGAACACGAGGCAGCTTCCAGCCTTGATGGAAGAAAGTGTTGCCTGACACCACAGAAGCAATGTTCCCTCTAAGCCACAGTGTCTTGTGAGCAAAAATTGGTATTAAATTTGTGAGCTACTGGCATGAAAGTTGTGAGCTACTGCATAAATTATTTTGCTCTGGGGCCAATTTTCCTGAGCTAAGACGGAAATGTGTGAGATGGAGGCTAAGAATCTGTGAGCTAGCTCACGCTAACTCAGCTTAGAGGGAACACTGCACAGGAGAACCCCAGAGGCCCCTGGAGAATCAATCCAGTCGAACCTTGCAGGAGCCCAAATGCTGCTTAAGAGCTCAAGAAAGCCACACTCTGCATCACTACAGCGTAGCTCCCCGCCAAAACATCCAACTCAACTCAGCCCTCCCAGTGACGCAGCAGGGCCAGCTAGCTCAGTCAACTGAGCTCCTGCCTTTGCAAACCTGCTTGGTGGGGAGGGGAAGAGGCCAGGGCAGCTGCTTTTCCTGAATAGGCAGATGATTCACAAAGCTGCTGTTTTAATTATTAGAATATTTTACTGATTGTACTATTTTTATAGGATATTTTGTTTTACTACTGTGAAGTTTTTATGTTGTGAGCCGCCTTGAGCCTGCCTTGGCGGGGAGGGTGGGATAAATCAAATAAAATAAAGGCACCAGAACAATGCAAGGCCAGTTGGCTCCATCAATTGAACTCCTCTCTTTGCAAACCTGCTTGGTGGGGAGGGGAAGAGACCAGGGCGGCTGCTCTATCCCAACAGGCACACAATTCAAAGAGGCATCAGAATGAAGCAGGGCTGCCTGGCTCCATTGACTCCATTCCAAAGGCTCCATTCCAGCCTTTGCAAACCTGCTTGGTGATGAGGGGAGACTAGGGCCACTGCTCTAACCCAACAGGCACACAGTTCAAAGAGGCATCAGAACGAAGCAGGGCTAGCTGGCTCCATTGATTGGGGTCCAGCTTCTGCAAACCGGCTTGGTAGGGAGGGGAAGAGGCCAGGCAGCTGCTTTGCCTCAGCGATTCAAAGAAGCTCCAGGATGACGTGGGCGCCATTGACTGAGCTCCTGCCTTTGCAAATTTGATTGGTGGGAAGGGGAAGAGGCCAGGGAGGCTGCTCTACTTGAACAGGCGTGAGCTCAAAGAGGCACTGGAACAACGCAGTGCTAGTCGGCTCAGTCAACTGAGCTGCTGCCTTTGCAAACCTGCTTGGTGGGGAGGGGAAGAGGCCAGATGGCTGCTCTACTCCAACAGGAGCACAATTTAAAGAGCCCACAGAATGACGTGGAGGCTGACCAGAATGGTCGAGTGAGTTCCTGCCTTTCCGAACTGTTTGGTGGGGAGAGCAGGAGACCTCCGCTGGCCGGATAAAAGCCCTGGGCGGGCCGGGTGTGGCCCGCGGGCTGTATGTTTGAAACCCCTGCTCTAGACTCTCCCATAGAGCTGAGTTCATATTCTGCCTATTCCTCCAATTCCCCCCCCCAGGATATACATCAAGGGGGGAAGTGGCAAAGATTTGTTCCCACTTGATGTGCTGAGTACGTCTTGATGATTAAATACAAGAAACTATAAGAACATAAGAGAAGCCATGTTTGATCAGGCCAGTGGCCCATCCATTCAAACACTCTGTGTCACACAGTGGCCAAAAAAAAGGAGGTTCACAAGTGGGGCTAGAAGCCCTTCCATTTTGCCACCCCACCAAGCACCAAGAATACAGAGCATCACTGCCCCAGACAGTTCCAATAATATGCTGTGGCTAATAGCCACTGATGGACCTCTGCTCCATATTTTTATCCAAACCCCTCTTGAAGCTGGCTATGCTTGTAGCCGCCACCACATCATGTGGCAGTGAATTCCACATGTTAATCACCTTTGGGTGAAGAAGTACTTCCATTTATCCGTTCTAACCCTACTGCTCAGCAATTTCATTGAGTGCTCACGAGTACTTGTACTGTGAGAAAGGGAGAAAAGTACTTCTTTCTCTACTTTCTCCATCCCATGCATAATCTTGTAAGAGAGAGTGTCTTTCTAGATGTGATGAGAGCCACGAAGGAGCTGGTTTTCAGTCACCCAAAACTACAAGTTTGCTTCCCCCTTGCGCCTTTCTGACTTCAACAAATAATACTCCTCTCTCAGTTGGAGGAGTTGTGGGGCTGTTGCCTCCTACCTTCATTGCTGGTGGGACTGCAAAAGTGTCATCACCTTTTGGAAGTGTGTACTTCACTATATTACATGCTGTGAAGGAACTAGTCACCGTCAGCTTGGGAGGGTGACCACAATAAATTTTTTCTGTCACCTTCCCCCAGTACTTCAAGCAGACAGACTGAAATCCAGTCAGAAATATAAAAATAGGCACCAAACATTTTCAGAAACCACAAAGGATATTTATTGGCTCACAAAAGGCAAGGGAGGGGGTAAAATAAAATGAGGCTAATGAAAAGGGAAATCAGTTGGCAGGCAGAAATACAAAATAATCAATTTCTGAACACAAGAGATATATCAGGCTGAGATAGTTTAAAAATATAAAAACAGGCAGGCTTTAGAAATATATAAAACTTTGAACAGGCAGGCAGTGCCTACTGGGCACTAGAAATGCTCTGCAGATGATTTTATAACGGTATGCTCTGGCTTCTCGAATCATAAAAATAATAAAACTCCACACACTCTTTTCCATTCACACTGAGGACTCCTGACTTGTGCCAGAACAATATTCCCTCACAGATGTACACACTAACATTCAGGATTCACACCTTTTGAGTGCTCTTCTAGCCCCTCAATCCTGTGTGTCCCACCCAGCTAGATTTCTAGTCTGACTCTTGGGATTCCTTTCTAGCCACCAGAATCCAGTCCTTCCTTCAGAGTGTTCGAGGGTTTTCAGCTTAATTAGGATGCTTTCCTGCATCAAGGGGGTGGAAGGGAAATAGCCTTCAGGAAGAAGTCAGTCACTTGGCTCCTGGGGAGACAGGAAGGGGCTACAGGGCTTTCCCTGTCCTGTTGTGGCTCAACCAACTCTGCTTCAATTGAGAACTTCACTCTGTGTTTACTGGATTGACAGGGCTAGTGGGAATCTCTTAAATAGCACACAATTCCACCCCCTTGTGGTGAACACTGATTCCCCTCACCACAACAAAGGATGCTGTGTGGTTTGGCTGAAGCTGGCTCTCCTTTTGTTGCAATGTTAACTCTGGTGGAACTATCTGCTGGATGCCACTGCTGCAAGGTAGAACAGCTCGAAAGAAAGAACTCAGACCCATCTCCACTTACGGAATGAAGACATCCAGCAGACCACAGTAGGAGAGGCCTGATGGGACTTTGATCTCGTCCAGCAGGGCTGTTCTTAGGTAACCCTCCCCTCCATGGAATGTCTATTTAAGGAGAGTGCAGCCCCTCAAGAGCCATAGCTGAGCTCAGACCCAGAAGAAGCTCTCAGATCTTCACATCTCAGCCCAGAAGGCCTCCCTCCCTCCTTACCTAGTGGGCTTGCCCATTCCCTTGACATAGCCATGAAGGATACTTACTAGCAGGAAGTTCATTCAGGAAAGAAAGAGTCTCTTGAGATCTTCCTGAGAAATTCTCCCGCCATTCTTTGGACACAAAGTGTTCGTTGCTCTCCACTGTAGTCTCTCTCAAATTCCTGGCTTCTTTGGCAGAGAGAGAGACAGACAGACAGACAGAAAGTGATTGTTCTTATATGACGAAGGAAATCCAAGGAAGAGGAAAAATTCTTATGCAGGGATGGAGCCATGGTCAAAATCAAAGCCCCAAATTCCAACCAAAAGAAAGGAGTTAGATCCTTTCCTGATCACAGGCAGAACAGATTGCTGTAATCCCATCTGCGGCAGGGGCATGTGGCAGAGGATGGCCACTGAGAAATAAGGATCTGGCTCCTTCCAGAGTCTTCATGAGGGCCTCTCAGCCCCACCTTGGCCACAGTCCAGGGCACCCTCTCTGGCTTGGGTGATGGCCACAACACTGGCCTCAGTTGCCCCTGGATCAGACAGGGGGCTGGGGTCACTCTCTTCAGCCATGCTGAACTTCCCTTTCACTGCTACCCCATGTCCTGAAAGCCCCCAGTGGGGGGCAAGCAGTTCGGCAGGCTTCACAACCAATGTTCCTTCTAAGCTGCAGAGTCTTGTGAGCAAAAATTCTACTTTATGAGCTACTGGTATTAATAGCCCAGCTGGCAGGAGACTGGAGTGCCACATTGCATAAATTATTATAAATCACATTGCATAAATTATTGTGCTCTGGGGTCATCCTTCCTGAGCTAAGACAAAAATGTGTGAGCCGGAGGCTAAAAATCTGTGAGCTAGCTCACGCTAACAGCTTAGAGGGAACACTACTCACAACCACATACTGCGTTTCAATATTGTGACTCATGCATCATCCCAATGGCAGCAACTGGCACCTATGAAAGGTCCTTACCCAGAGAGGCCAAATTCTCATAGTTCTCCAGCATGACTTCCCTATAGAGAGTTTTTTGGCCCAGATCCAGCAGGACCCACTCAGCCTTCGTGAAATACACGGTCACCTCCTCAAAGGAAAAGGCTGACTGGGGGAAAAAAAGCAGATTCCCTTGTCACAGATCATGCCAGGTAGAGACGACAGTTTTGATGGGGAGGGACATTCTGGGAGGGTGCAGAGCTTGCTATGTGTGAAGAGAGTTTTATTCAGAGCCTTACTTGCTCAGACAGCTGGAGCAAAGGCAACACTGAGAAAGGAGCAGGCCCCATTCATCCCCCCCCTTACCTGGACCAGAGGGGGAGCAGGCATTTGCCCTCCACTGTAAAGATGACGGCTTGACAACATTTTTTCACAGCCTGCAAGGGAGACAAAATTGGGAGGGTGAATTCTAGCCTCAACTTTGTATTTTGTTAAATTTGTTATGATATTCAATAAACTAAGGGAGAGGTGGAAGAGAAGCAGCAGGTACCCATGAGACTTGGAGGGGCAGTTAGAAATCCCCTGTGAACTCTGGAGCTCAACACATTACAGCATCTCTGCTGTATCAGACCAAAACCCCAGGCACTCCAGTCTCCTTACAGCTGGGTCCTCCCACAAACCCTTGAGTCTGGACTGGAGGGAGAAAAAGAGGGGCTGGAAATTACACTGAACTACATGTTGTCAGAACATCCAGCCCCAAACCCAGACATAAGAGAAGCCATTTTGGATCAGGCCAGTGGCCCATCCAGTCCAACACTCTGTCACACAGTGGCCAAAAAACCCAGATGCCATCAGGAGGCCCACCACTGGGGCCAGGACACTAAAAGCCCTCCCACTGCCCCCCCCCCCCAGCACCAAGAATAAAGGGCATCACATGCCTCCACCAGGGAGTTCCATCTATACCTTGTGGCTAATAGCCACTGATGGACGTCTGCTCCATATGTTTATCTAGTCCCCTCTTGAAGCTATTTGTGCTTGTAGCTGCCACCACCTCCTGCGGCAGTGAATTCCATGTGTTAATCACCCTGTGGGTGAAGAAGTGCTTTCTTTTATCTGTTCTAACCCAATTGCTCATGATTTTAGTACACTAACTGAAGTTCTGTGCTACCAATGAGGATCCAGGGCAACTGCTGATGCTCTGACTTCACATCCAGGTACGTGGCTGGACGAGACATCAACACGACATCATGTCCACTCCATGCTCCACTCTCAAACCTCATGCAGGGGTCAGGATATGGCCTGGCATTACTATTCCAATATCCTTGTTCTGTGGCTTACTAAAAGCCCCTGGAAAACTCTTAAGCAATTATTTCAGAGGTATACTGCCGCAGAACGTGTGTGTGTGTAAAGTGGTGCCAAGTTACAACCAAGTTATGGGGACCCCACAGTTATTCGAGGCAAGAGACAATCAAAAGTGGTGTGCCATTGCCTGCTTCTGCACAGCTAGTCTGGCCTGCTTTTGTGGTCTCTCATCCTAGTATGAACCAGGACTGACCCTGCTTAGCTTATGAGACCTGATGAGATTGGGCTAGCCAGGGCCATCCAACTCAGGGGAACATGGAGGTTTTATTTATTCACCTTGGCTAATAGTTCCACCCACATCTGCTTTCCTCTCCTTTTTTTGAGCCACCTTGAGTCCCTCTAATGGAAGGAAAGTGAGATACAAATATTTTAATTTGTATACATAAGAATGTAATGGCTTTCCATGAATGTGTCTATGCACCCTTCATGTGAACAGCCATTACTACATCCTAGGCCACTAAGTCCCAGAAATCAATCCTGCATAGTGACCATAAGCATTTCCTTTTCCTCCTGTCCTAAATCTTCCAACTTTACTAGGTGCCCCAATCCCATCTAGGCAGGAGACACCTTTACCACTTGACAGGACATCTTGGGCACACTTCTTGGCCTGCACACTCTGACTTTCCTCTGACGGAGCTCCGTCTGCCTCAGAGAACTTCACTTCCATCTTTACAGCTGGTCTCCACATCTGAAACAACAGGAAGGGAGACTAGTAAGAGAAGATCTGGAAGAGGCTGAGAAGAAGGATCCTGCCCCACTCTCAGACTCCTCATCCCTGCATTGACCAGAAGAGCTGGTTTAACCGAAGTGCCAAGAATCAGGGTTGGGTTTTCTTCCCAGCCTAGAGAATTCTCTCAAGGTAGAAATACCTGGCAGGGAAGCCTTAGGATATGGTCCCTGCTGGAACTGAGTGAAGAAAAAACCCTCACCTGCTCTGCCTGCCTCTTCTCCTCTGCCTGACTCAGGAGGAAACCTTCGGCAAGGGCCACCGCCTGTGAACTGCTCTCTGGTTCACATCCTCTCACCCAGCACTGCATTTCCTGGGGCAGGATGGCCAGAAACTGCTCCAGGATCACCAGGTCCAGGATCTGCTTCTTGGTGCGCTTCTCAGGCTCCAGCCAGTGGCTGCAAAGTCCATGGAGCTGGCTGCAAACATCTCGAGGTCCATCAGCCTCATGGTAGTGGAACTGCCGGAAGCAGTGGTTGCGGTCATTTGCAGTCATTGTATCCTGAGACAGGATCCCTGGCACAGCTCTTTCCCAGGATTCAACACCACTCACAGCCTGGGTGGGTTGGAGACTTTCCCTTGATCTCTTGCCTATTCTAGGTCCTTCTGGGTCCTCCTCTTCCATCTCCTTCCCCTTCTCTTGGGTCGCCTCCTACTGTGTTCAGATACCCCTACTCCTGTGGCTATGAAAAGGAAGAGGAAAGGAAATCAAAAGGAGAGAAAGAAACCAAAAGAGGAAAGAGCTACATCACCAACCCTGGTCAAGAGACAGTGAAGGATTTGCCCAGTGGATCAGGAGAAGCATTATTGTTGCAGTTTGCAGATCATGATTAGTGTCATTCAAGGGTCATTTTGTAGAAAATGTGCCAGACCTCATTAGCACAACTCACTTGCATATGCCTGACATCACCCGAAGGTATACTAAATTATATCAGCTCAGCATCTACCTTAAAATGCTCCTTAAATTATAATTGTCATAATAAACCTTACTCCCATCATAATTTTAAAACTACTCTCTACTATGCGGCCGCAGTGGCATGATGATTTCCATCCGTTTGCTTTCTATATTTTGGTTGTATTCCCATTTTTTGTGGCTGGGCGGGGAGGGGTTAGAAAGTTTGTCAAATCTTAGAACTCAGCAAAATTCTCACAGGGAGTTTGAACAATGGAGCTCAGAAGCAAGTATTTTTGGGGTGGGGGGTGGGGGGGTGGGTGGAGTTGTAAGAAAGAAAGAGCACAATAAAATTTAGAGGTTCTAAAGCTCCGCTCCTGTGAGCTCCTGCCCAAAATGAGGCCTGGTGTCATTGTGTTATATTATGTATTGGGTTTTGTTGGATATTCTGGTTTGGTCCTTTAGGAAAGTAAACTCTCTCTATTTGGCTCTTTAAAAGTCTGTTGCGGATGATATTGCCTTGGCTTTAGTTGACTGAGGAATCAGCCTGTCCCAGGGGAGTCTCACTGGAACATGTAGCAGCCAATTGGCATGAATGATTCCTCCCCGCCTGACCAGGTGTGGGCCTCTTTTCTGGGCCTCCCTGAGACCTGAGTGGCTGAGAATTGATTTTTATTTATAAAGTTCAGATCTCATCCATCTGTCCTCCACAAAAGCCACCAAGACAACTAACTAATTAAAAACATACTTTTTTAAAAAAAAAATCACATTTAGAAAGCATTTAAAGCCCTGGCAGGAGAGTCATTAACTGAGACTCTATTAAGCCTGAGAGGAGATAGATGGAGTGTGACAACAGGATCTCAGTTAATGACTCTCAGCATCCCACAATTCAGAAGGGCACTCCTGCCCATCAGCCTCCAGTTTTGATATATTTATTTACTTCACTATGTTTCCCCCAGAATTAAGCCCAATCAAATGGTAACCATAAAAACTAAGCTTGTTATTCCTGTTTGGTACTGGAATCTGTTAAACATCTTCATTATGCTGTATGTTAATTTTCTGCTCACTGTCTACCTATATGTATGGACTGGCAACTTCCAGTGTATCTGAAGCAGTCTGCATGCACATGAAAGCTTATACTGTGAATAAAACTTTGTTGGCCTTAAAGGTGTCCTGGACCAGTATTCCCTCTTAGCTGAGTTAGCGTGAGCTAGCTCACAGATTTCTAGTCTCCAGCTCACGCATTTTTGTCTTATCTCTGGAAGGATGACCACAGAGCACAATAATCTATGCACAGAATCATAGAATCAAAGAGTTGGAAGGAATCTCCAGGATCATCTAGTCCAACCCCCTGCACAATGCAGGAAACTCACAAATACCTCCCCCAAAATTCACAGGATCTTCATTGCTGTCGGATGGCCATCTAGCCTCTGTTCAAAAAACTCCAAGGAAAGAGAGCCCACATAAGAACATAAGAGAAGCCATGTTGGATCAGGCCAATGGCCCATCCAGTCCAACACTCTGTCACACAGTGGCCAACATTTATATATATATATATACACACACACACACACACACACACACACATTGGGGCTAATACCCACTGATGGACCTCTGCTCCATATTTTTATCTAAACCCCTCTTGAAGGTGGCCATGTTTGTGGCCGCCACCACCTCCTGTGGCAGTGAATTCCACATGTTAATCACCCTTTGGGTGAAGAAGTACTTCCTTTTATCCGTTTTAACCTGTCTGCTCAGCAATTTCATCGAATGCCCACGAGTTCTTGTATTGTGAGAAAGGGAGAAAAGTACCTCTTTCTCTACTTTCTCCATCCCATGCATTATCTTGTAAACCTCTATCATGTCACCCCGCAGTCGACGTTTCTCCAAGCTAAAGAGACCCAAGCGTTTCAACCTTTCTTCATAGGGAAAGTGTTCCAGCCCTTTAATCATTCTAGTTGCCCTTTTCTGGACTTTCTCCAATGCTATTGGAAACCTCCTGAGGAAGCCTGTTCCACTGAGGAACCACTCTAACGGTTAAGAAGTTCTTCCTAATGTTTAGCCGGAAACTCTTTTGATTTAATTTCAACCCATTGGTTCTGGTCCTACCTTCCGGGGCCACAGAAAACAATCCCACACCATCCTCTATATGACAGCCCTTCAAGTACTTGAAGATGGCGATCATATCACCTCTCAGCCGTTGCCTATCCAGGCTAAACATCCCCAGCTCCTTCAAACTTTCCTCATAGGACTTGGTATCCAGACCGCTCACCATCTTCGTCGCCCTCCTCTGGACTCATTCCAGCTTGTCTATATCCTTCTTAAAAAGTGGTACCCAAAACTGAACACAAGACTCCAGGTGAGGTCTTCCCAGAGCAGAGTAAAGCGATACCATCACATCACGTGATCTGGATACTATACTTCTGTTGATACAGCTCAAAATTGCATTTGCCTTTTTAGCCATTGCATCACACTATTGACTATGTTCAACGTATGATCCACTAAGACCCCTAGATCCTTTTTGTACACACTACTGCTAAGACAAGTCTCCCCCATCCTATAACTGTGCATTGGATTTTTCCTACCTAAATGCAGAACTTTACATTTAATTCATTTTATTGGTTTTAGCCCAATTTTCCAGCCTGTCAAGGTCATCCTGTATCCTGTTTCTGTCTTCTACTATATTTTCACCCCCTCCCAATTTAGTATAATCGGCAAATTCAATAAGCATTCCCTCTATTCCATTTATAAAGATGTTGAACAGATGTTGCAGTAGCTCACAACTTTAATGCCAATAGCTCACAACATACCAGTAGCTCAAAAAGTAGAATTTTTTGCTCACAAGACTGTACAGCATAGAGGGAACATTGCCCTGGACTCGAATTTTGTTCTTCTGCTGCAGACCAACCCGGCTCCCCACCTAAATCTATACATGAGAACCAACATTCCTCTTTACCAGGATGTTATCCCTCCCCCCTCCCCGTCTCTTACTTGTAAGTAAACCCTCCCAGGATCTCTGGCTGCATGGCTATTCCCTGTTGTTACCTGCTTGAAGCCCCTCCAGTCCTCTTTGGCGATTCAGAAGGAAACCTCCCCCCGCGCTCCCAAAACCACACCCAGCAAAGAGGCCTTTCCATACATGCCCTCGCTTGGCCTCGCCTCTCTACCAAAGAGCTCTATTGGTTTAACTCTTTCGGTGCTGCAGACGAATGAAACATGCTTTTCGTCCTTTTCCCGAGGAGCAGCGCCCAGACCTGGACAGAGCGGGACTCCCGCCAGGTTGCCTAATGGGCTGCTTGGGAGTAACTGCAGAAGGTAGCGCTTCCAGGGTATCCAGTGCTGTTCAGCCATCTCAGAAAACGGGATGATTGAATAGGGAAAAAATGCATTTTCTTTAACCCTCATTCCACACACTTAGGGATGCTGGACTCCAGCTGGGACCTGGTATTACAGCTGCTCATCTCCAGACTGTAGAAATAAATTGCCCTTCTGGAGGACAGATTTGGTTGTCTCCCGGCAGGAGACTGGCAACCTCCGTCTGAACCTCCCCCTGCAAAGGTAGAAGCTGTATATCAGACAGCGGGCTTTGAGGTGGAGCAAAGGTTGTTACATAGGTGGGGTGTGGGTGGGGGAGGCTGTGTGTATTCCCGTTCTTTGTTGAAGAGCTTCTCTGAAGAAAAGCTAGGCTAACTGGAATTTTGAAGGTTGAATCCAGAAGGGAAACGGGTAGCACCAGCCAAATAATAATTTGAATAATATAGAATAGCAATGTGGATCGAGTTTTAAAATTAACGTGAGAAAATCAGCAAGGGGCAATATTTCAAGACAAGTCAAGTTCGCCTTTATTGGCATTATTTATATATATAGCAAATTGGTTCAAAAAAGGTAAAATGGAACGATTGCATACATATACATCAGGAAAAGCGGAAACATAAACTGTTTCTATGAGATCCTCTGACGTTCCTTTAAAACAGAATAAAGAAACTTAGCCACTTTCTCAGTGACACTAGATGAAGTATTGTTCAAAAGACTATAGACCTTAAGTGTATCAGAACAATTAACCATGCTAACTAAAAGAGGATGTAAATACTTGTGGTGAAGATCTGTATACAAATTACAATAAAGAAGAATATGAGTAACTGACTGCACACATTTTTGCTTACAGAGACAGTATCTGACTGAGTAGGCTGTCTTGTTAAATCTGCCATAAAGAATGGCAGAGGGCATGGCGTTGCATCTGGCAACGGGAAAAGCTCTACTGCTGTGGCACCTGCAAGATGAATAGATATGAGGCCATACTCCCAGTACTAAGAGAGATCTCAAAACTCAGTGGGGAACAAGTTTTCTTATCCAGACTGTATATGTCACGTTCTCAGGATGCAGGCAGGCAGGAGCCCAAAGCCAGTTCAAGGTCAAAGTCCAGGAAGTCAAGCAGGAGCCAAGTCACCAATGCAGAATCACAAACCGGAATCAGAAGTCAATGTCCAAAAGCCAAAAGGTCTGGGTGCCAAGGAAATCAAGCAGGTCAGGATCAGGAAGGAGCGTGGATGCAAGCCAGAGAATAGACTTGTTGCTTAAGAACATAAGAGAAGCCATGTTGGATCAAGCCAATGGACCTTCCAGTCCAACATTGTGTGTTACACAGTGGCCAATATGTGTGTGTGTATGTATGTGTGTATATATATATATATACACACACATATATACACACATATATGTGTGTACATATATATATATACTGTGGCTAATAGCCACTGATGGACCTCTGTTCCATATTTTTATCCAATCCTCTCTTAAAGCTGGCTATGCTTGTAGCCGCCGCCGCCACCTCCTGTGGCAGTGAATTCCACATGTTAACCTTGCTTCTACAAGGTTACCAGGTCCTGGGTGGAAGCTATATAGGAGCCTCAATCAGCCTGCTCCCTGGGTGGCAGTGACTCTGCTAGAACTCAGGGCTGAGAGATCTGAAGCACTGGCATGCCTCATGTCTTCGCTCTGAAGGTTCTTTCCGGAGCCTGCTTCAAAGTCTTGAAATTTAGTGCCTCCATGGCCAAATACAAACTCCCATGGTCAGAGTCCTCCTGAATGCCACCAGAATTCATGCCATGGTTGTTACCTTGAGATTGGATTACTGCTCCTCGCTCTACTTTGGGCTGCTTTGAGGCTGAACTGGAAATCACAGCTTGCCCAGAATATTTATTTATTTTAGATTTATATGCCGTCCACTCTGCAAACGGACTCTGGGCGGCTAACAGGCATGGTAAAAACAATTCAAATTACAACTATAAAAGAATACAAACATATATAAAGAATTTAAAAACTGCATTATTAGGTGCTATAAGAAGATTTCATAAGAAAGGCGGTTTCTCCATATCTCAGTTCTCTGTTCCCTTTATTACTCTATTAGCAGTATTACAGATAATATTGTTCAGCGACGTAACCGTGGCAGCCTCCTCCCACGTTAGTTGTTGTGGGCCTGTCGAAAAAGTTTAGTTTTGCAGGCCCTGTGGAATTGGGAGAGGTCCTGCAGGGCTATCGTGGCCTCTGGGAGAGCATTCCATAACATCAGAGCTGCCACTGAGAAGTCCCTAGCTCATGTGCATCAGTGGGGGTACTGAATGGGTGCCCCAGTGGTGACATACATTCAGCCTGTGCTCTGCCGGTTGCACCGGCTCCAGGTTGAGTCCTGGATCCATTTCAAGGGTTTGGCGCTGACCTTTAAAGCCCTTAATGTAAAGGGGAGGGACGGTGGCTCAGTGGTAGAGCATCTGCTTGGGAAGCAGAAGGTCCCAGGTTCAATCCCTGGCATCTCCAAAAAAGGGTCTAGGCAAATAGATGTGAAAAACCTCAGCTTGAGACCCTGGAGAGCCGCTGCCAGTCTGAGTAGACAATACTGACTTTGACGGACCAAAGGTCTGATTCAGTATAAGGCAGCTTCATATGTTCATATGGGAGGAGGAGAGCTTGGAGGAGATTGATTGTCAACAGCTGATACTGGTGCCTGGAGAGTGATTGATGGGCCAACTGCTGTTTGTTCAGCTGAGGAACTGACTGGCAACTCTTCCAGGTCTGTTAACCCTTCCAGCTCCCCCTCATCAGGGCTCATGACAGTATAGGTCTTGGCGCTCAATATCTAGCAACCTGCTTTTAATTTGTTGGACTGCGGTGGTGAAGGACAGCATGGACAATAGTTCTAGGGAAAAACCAATTCCTTTGATTTTTCTCTTAATATGTGCTGACCAATTTGACAAATTAAATTCAGAGAGCATTTGAGAGATATAGCTCCCTGGTTCAGAGTTGTAGTGCAAGCGTAGCCAGAATTTTAAGATCATGAGCACTAGTAACCATTAAAGACATGCCAGTTTCTAAGCAGATAACTGCATATGGGACACATTTTGGCATGCCCAGAATTTTACACAAGAATTTGGATTGGACACATTCGATAGCACATTCATAAGATCCAATCCAGATTGGGATACCATACAGAAGTTGTGAAATCACTTTGGCTTTGAATATTTTTATGGCAGCTGGCACAAATTGGTTACCTCTGCCATAAAAAAAAGTGAGCTATGGCAGATGCACTGATGTTAGCTATCTTGTTGTAAGCCGCCCTGAGACACTTCGGTGAGAAGGGCGGGATATAAGTTCAAATATAAATAAATAAATAAATAAATCTTTGCTGCATACTTTGCAATGGGTAGACCAAGTCACATTATATTGAAAATAAACACCTAAGTATTTAAAATACTTGACTTGCTCTATCTCTTTACCATCAGTAACCCATTTGTAAAATCTCCACTTTTTTGAGAAAACTAAGATTTTGGACTTCTCATAATTGAGCTGGAGCTTATTACTAGTAAAATACAGAACACAACGAGACAAAAGACGTCTTAAGCCCACTCTAGAGCTGGACAACAGCACCATATCGTCCGCATAAAGTAACAAGGGTACATATAATGCACCGAGTTTTGGACTATGGCAGTCAGGACCAGACAGCTGAATAGCCAGGTCATTAAGGAAGAGATTGAATAGAAAGGGAGCCAAAATGCAACCCTGTTTGACACCCTTATTGGCAGCAATCTTTGATGATAGGTTGCCTGCTAATGAGCATTTGATCTGACAGGTGGTAGAAGTGTGTAATCTGTTAATAAGCATAAGGAGTCTTTTATCCATGTTTAGTTTATCTAGCTTAATCCAGAGGAGGTCTCTGTCAACTGAATCAAATATGCCTTTTAAAACTAAAAAAGCAACAAATAATTTCTGGTTATTATGCACAGTGTACTTGTTGACTAGATGGGATAGGGTAATGCAGTGGTCTAAAGTGGTCTTCCCTTTGCAGAAGCCCAGCTGTTCAGGGTCTAGAATATTTTCCTGCAACATCCAGAGATTGAGCTTGACTAATAGATGTTTGGAGTAAAGCTTGCCAATGATGGAGGGTAGTCGAATCGGCCTGTAGTTGGGTTAGTGTGATCACCTTTTTTGTATAGCGGGACCACTATTGCATTCAGCCATGCCAAGGGAATTATGCCAGTTCGATCTACAGTTGTAAACAGAGATGTAAGGAGACAAGCCAACCGTCTGGGTCTAATTTTAAGATTTCGGAGGAAATGGCATCCTGGCCGGGAGCCTTTCCTAATTTCAGTTGTGTAATTAATTCTTTTATTTCCTCCAGAGGGACAGGAGGCCAGTCAGATAAATCGGATAGGGGAAAATCAGATGGTTCAGCACAAGTTAGATCTTGATGGAACAGAACTGTGAAGTGCTGAAACCAAACATAAGAGGAAATGACAGACATAGATGGGTCATCAACCCGGAATGCACCCGAGACTATGGCCCAGAACGTATTAGAATACTTTAAGGTAGTAGCATGGTGTAGCTCAGGGGTCCTCAAACTACTGCCCGCGGGCCAGATGCGGCCCGCTGAGGATGTTTATGCGGCCCGCCGAGTTATGGCAAAATCAGACCGGAAGTGACGTTCGACCTAAACTCGCGTTAGCAACGCACACTTCCGGCACTGGGCTGAAGCGGCGGAGACAGAGTGTGAGGTGATACCGAGGTGAGGTGAGTTCCCAGGCCGGGGTGTGTGGTGTGGGGAAGGGAGAGAGATGCAGAAGACGGAGAACTGACGGCCCGTGGCCTTGTACAGTAACGGCGGTCCGGCCCTCCAACAGTCTGAGGGACAGTGAACTGGCCCCCTATTTAAAAAGTTTGAGGACCCCTGGTGTAGCTCTTCCCATTGAGTTTTAATATAATTGTGCCTCTTTTTTGTGATAAGGTGGTGCAACTAGGGTTGCCAATCCCCAGGTGCGGGCAGGGGATCCCCCGGTTTGGAGGCCCTCCCCCCGCTTCAGGGTCGTCAGAAAGCAGGGGGAGGGGAGGGAAATGTCTGCTGGGAACTCTGTTATTCCCTATGGAGATTTATTTCAATAGAAAAACATGGAGAATTGATCCATGGGTATCTGGGGCTCTGGGGAGGTTGTTTTTTGGGGTAGAGGCACCAAATTTTCCATATAGCATCTAGTGCCTCTCCCCAAAATACCCCCCAAGTTTCAAAAAGATTGGACCAGGGGGTCCAATTCTATGAGCCCCAAAAGAAGGTGCCCCTATCCTTCATGATTTCCTATGGAAGGAAGGAATTGAAAAGGTGTGCCGTCCCTTTAAATGTGATGGCCCCAACTCTCTTGGAGTTCAATTATGCTTGTCACACCCTTGTTCCTGGCTCTGCCCCCAAAGCCTCCTGGCTCCACCCCCAAAGTCCCCAGATATTTCTTGAATTGGACTTGGCAACCCTAGGTGCAACTGAGTCTTAAGCTCAAAGTAGTCTGATGGCAAGGTCAGGGCCTTTAAATTGCGGTATTGGTTGTAAACGTTATGCAGTAGAGTTTTTGTTACTTTACATTCTCTGTCGAACCATTGGTGTGTAGAGTTTACTAGAATAGTTGCACCTCTGGTTGGGCACCCTGAACTGACGCTCAGTGATTCAGAGATATAAGATGATAAAGAATTGTAAGTTGATACAGATACATTAGGGTCAGATGCACATATTAAAGAGGATCTGTATTCTACAGCGGGACCAGATCTGAAGAGCTGTTGGGTTTTCCAAACTGTGCGATCGTTCCATGGGATTCTGGGCAATAAGTCAGTCTTATAAGGTTGCAAGGACAAGTTACAGGTAGGATAAATATGAAGACCAATTTGAAGACTCAAAATGATGGGAAAATGGTCACTAATAGTAAAATCCCCCAATGTAAAATCTTTGACATAAGGTTTCAATAAAGGAGAGATTAAAATGTAATCAATTATGCTACAGCCCCTCGGGGAGACAAAGGTGAATTCACCTGAATTTGGGTAGCCAATCAAACCATTTAACCAAATTCTGTTGTACTGCATACAGAATTTGGCAAGACAGATGCCTGCTGAATTTAGAAGGCTATCCTTGGAGTATCTTGGACAGGAGAAAATGGGTGGAAGGGTGTTGTCTTGGTTAAAATCAAAAGCTTTAAAAAATGTACTACAGTCCTTCCTTACCCTAGCATTAAAGTTGCCCACTAGAATTATTTCTATGGTTGGAAATTTCCTCACTAATTCCTCCATGAGTATGGCCAAGTGTTCCCAGTATTGCAAAAGAGTTAGCTTATCTAGAGTGGGTGGTACATATAAATTCACAATAATTAAGGAGAATTTTTTGAGGAGAAGCTTGACGATCTGCACCATAGAGATGTTTGCCTGTAGAGTGATGTGTTCCAAGGAAAAATATGAGGAGACAAGTATAGACAATTCTGCTTGAAAATGACCCCTTGTATTACTCCTGAAGGCTGGGAGGGAATAGGACTTGTACCCTTCTAGTTGGATCTGGTGTGGAGTCCAGGTTTCTTGGAGTACGTCACTTCTGGGTAATGTCATTGCATTGCGTGCAGCCACTCTAGGTGTTTCTGGGAAAACTCTCTAACCATTTGGGAGGGGAAAACTATTGTACCATAGAGAAATACAAAGAAAGCACCTTTAAGACCAACAAGTGCTAATGTTTTAAGCATGTTTTATTATAATTTTTTTTTAAAAAATCTTTGTGTTTGTCTGTGACCTTTATAAAGTTTATATCTCTGTTACCTAATCTTAAACAAGTACACATATGGCCCAACCTAACATGGCCCGGCCCAACAAGGTCTCATTTATGTCAGATCCAGCCCTCATAACAAATGAGTTTGACAACCCTGGTTTAAACAATGTCTACAGAGCACCTGCCTTATGGACCTATTTTATGAAATGGAACCTATTCCCATAAATATTCGTTTGTGCAAACAAACCCTTGTCCTTCACTCTCATACACTAGGATCTTCCCAGTGAAAAAGTTAGTTATTTTTTGTTTGAATTTCTTTATGGCAAGCCTTTTCTGATGGTATAGCAAATGGGAAGGACAACTCTGGAAATGGAGGATACAATCTCAAAGAGAATGCGTTATTGTTTTGCAGTCTTGTCCGTTTTCATTTCCAGAAATGTAGTAGCAAATTTTGTTGGATGTTTCAAGGTGCCATTTCCTGTCTAGAAACTGGACGCATGAGAAGACTTGGAATATAGATCTCCGAAGCCTGACTCAGAGGATCCAGCATCAATCCCATTGACGTTGTGTTGCAGTGTAGGTAGAAGGAAGTGATATCTGGCTATGCCATACCTGAAGGAAGAGAGCTTCTGTGCCTGCCCACAGACCCAGGACAAGAAGCAGCAGACTTTGGGTTAGCCAAAACCTGCCAACAGACCAGGATGAGAAGATGCTGACAGCAAGGCAGCTGAGACCTCAGCAGCTGGCAGAAGTAAGGAGAAGTGATCTCAAGAAAAGTGGCTGAAAAGTAGTGGGTCAGATGCTAGAGTGATTCCAGCATAGCTCTTTTATTAGCGAAAACCCAACTGAAAACACATGTGGCTAGCTGTAACTATATGCACAGAAACTCCACCCAAAACACACCTCCAGCAATAAACGCCTCAATAGAAAAACAGGCGCTCAAAATCCTCATTTGCATGTAAAAAAAAGTTAAAGGTAGTCCTCTGTGCAAACACCAGTCGTTTCCGACTCTGGGGTGACATCACATCATTTTCATGGCAGACTTTTTTAACGAGATGGTTTGCCATTGCCTTCCCCAAGGTAAACGTAGTCCCCTGTGCAAGCATCAGTCGTTTCCAGCTCTGGGGTGACGTTGCATCAGATGTTTGGGCTTCATTCAGATAGATATTACCTGATTGGCTGGCTCAGCAAGGGTGGCCAATCTGAATGTAGCTGCAAGGAGTCACACAATGGGTGCTCACTCATAGTTCCCAATATACTACAGTGGCTCTCAGAAACCTGTTTGGGTTTGGCCTGAAATCGGAATCTACATATGATAAATGATTAAGTTAGACTGAGCAGTGAATCTCTTACTTGATATAGGAGAAGAACCAGAAAGATGATATCGCTTATAGTTTGACAATTACAGGAATTTGAGGGGTCACGTCTTAATAGAGCAAGATCATCTATATTACCTGGGAAGAGACAAACATCTTTTTTTCCAGGTTTGTTTTCCTTGTGCTATATGTGATAGGCTTGCAAATGAGATTATAAGAATCCAGAACTTTTGCTTACACGCTATAATCAACCCTGATGTGTCATACATCTCCGTAACAGCCAGCCTGACCAGGTGAATGACCAACCTGATCAGGAAAGTTCCTCCAGAGAAGAAGAGGAGCACCCAGCTGAGGTCGAGCCAAACACTCTCCACCGACAGGAGATGCAGGCTCTTGACAGAATGGCAGCTGTTTCCAATCTTCCCTCTTCCTCCAGCTGACAGTACTTTACCAGACATGGGGTGGAAGAGGAGGCAGGACCAGTGTTTCCCCAACACCCTTTTATCCACCTTCACTGTCAGTGGAGATCAGATCTGAGGGCTGGTTGCACTGAGTGTCTGATGAACCACAGACACCTGTCACCAGATGAGTACTTGCAGGGATGCATGCCACAATTAGCAGTAGCTAAATAGCCCATGGAAAACCAGCTATAAATCCAGGCAGGGAAAGCTGCTAATTGTGGATGCAACTTGTACCATGGCTGCCTAACCAGCAACCTTGTGTCCTGAACTTCTGGCTGAAACCTTGGCTGCTTCAGACTCAGACTGGACCTTGGACATCCTGACTTCTGAACTCCCAAACCTCAGCCTGATGATTCTCCCCCAGACTTCTGAAGCTTGGACTGTCTCTTGACCACTCTAGCCACTTGTGAGTGACTATCAGTGCTTTCTGTGTGCTTGCCTGCTGATCCTATGGAACTTCCTGCACCCGACTCACTGGGGCCAGTACATGACGCAAACGTTATTGATGTAGATATAGGGAATTAAAAAGAATATTTGGACCTCTGAACAGTTCTGGATTTAAAAAAAGGAAAAGAATACATCAACTTTATAGAAATTTTGGAGTGTAGTACAGAACCAATTTAAACAGTGTGTGGAAAGAAGAAAATAACCAATTCATTCCCAAAGGTCAAACTGTTGTTTAGTGGGGAAATAGGGATCCCTCATTCTCCCCCTAGAATATTTACAAAATGTCAGGAGAGGAATCTCAGATGTTTCTCCCACAGTCATTCAGAGATGTTAGGGGGTATTATTCTCTGAGATAGATGGAATATGGGCATTAGATGTGAGAAATAAGAATATAAGAGAAGCCATGTTGGATCAGTCTAATGGCCCATCCAGTCCAACACTCTGTGTCACACAGTGGCCAAAAAAAAGTTTTATATACTCATCCTGCCGGGCCCAATAACTAATGAAGCACTGGCAGCAGAGGCCTGTCTTTTTGGATATGTACAGGGCTTTTTTTGTAGGAGGAACTCCTTTGCACATTAGTACACCTCCCTGATGTAGCCAATCCTCTAAGAGTTTACAGTAGCGAGGGTTTTGGTGGGAAACCCAAGGCCATTCCAACAGTTGCAGGTGGAGGGGTGGGGTATCAAACCCAGTTCTCCCAGATAAGAGCCCGCGCACTTAACAACTTGTCATGATCCTGGGCGTAGTGAGGCCTGAGGCCCCAGGGAAGCCTGCTTAGGAGTTACTGGGAAAAGTCTACATCTCCCAGGATCCTCTCTGTCCCTTTGATTGGGTAGCGAGGGTTTTGGTGGGAAACAGGCCCAGAGAGGGGTGGGGCTTGGGAAGAGAATATATAAAGGCCAAGCCCTGGAAGTGGGTGGTCTTTTCCTAGGAAGCAGAGCTGAGGAAGAGCTGCTGCCAGGAAAAAACCCTCGCCCTTAGAGGAAGGGTGAGTAGACTCAGGTCTGACTGAGACAGTAGGGACTGTATAGAGAGACACATTGGGGCATTTATTTTCCCTTCACCCCTTTACTCTTCAGTGCACCTTGTTTGTTTATATTGCACTGAACTTCTTTTAAAATAAAACCTTTTTGTTGTTCATTCTGCCTGGTCCTCACACCTCTTATTTGACCTAAGCTACAAGAAGCCTGAAGGGCTTCGGAGGGTACTCTGGGCCTTCTCAAGGGGAACCCTTAACCCAGGTGGTGGCAGCACTTGGTAAGGCCCCCCTGAGTTGTGACACCACTACACCAAACTGGCTCTCAAAGGAGGCATTTGTGTGGTCACAGATATTTCCTGCTGTATGTATGAACATTGTTGAGGATCTGGCCAGCACCATAGCTCAGGAGGGGGAAAGTGAGATAGAGAATAATAATATAATACATGGTGGGGAGAAGATTTAATGAATTGGTTTGGAGGATGGGGACATTGGGCAAAAACTGTTTTTAGTCTGATAAGTATGTTAATGATTCTAGGCTTTTGCTTATGCTGCTGCAGCCAGTGTGTCCCTAGCATGTTTTTTTTTTTATGTCTGCAAGGAAATGACACCAAAACCAACATCAGAGGGCAAAGCTTATATGATGATACAATGGAAATGTGAAGAGTATGTGCAGACATATCAAACGGTGCCAGTATTTATTTATTATTTATTACTTTAAATTTCTATCCTACCCTCTCCGCGAGCGGACTCTGGGCGGCTAACAACATAGGCCTTGAGGTGGTCACTGGACCAAAAGGGGGGACTTGTGGAATAAGCACTCTGTGCCTTATAACCATATTAGGATCTCCACTTGTAGATATAGTAGAAGCATCGCTCAGGGGATGAATTGTTTAATTATATTTAGCTACACAGAGGCAGCAGGCAGTGTGCACATATGTAGAAAGAGTAGTTACACAACCTAAAAGCAGCCAATCAGTAAATGCCATAATTTAGATTCAGCATCCATTAACAATTGTATTTGTATCAAAGTAACGAATCATGTAGAACAGTGGTCCCCAACCTTTTTGGCACCGGAGACCGATTTTGCTGCCACTGCTGCTGCCATGGCCCGCCTTAGGGTTGCTGAGTCCAATTCAAGAAATATCTGGGGACTTTTGGGTTGGAGCCAGGAGCAAGGGTGTGACAAGCATAATTGAACTCCAAAGGAAGTTCTGGCTATCATACTTAAAGGTACCGTACACCTTGTAAAATGCCTTCCTTCCATGGGAAATAATGAAGGATAGGGGCAGGGGTTGTTTTGTAGAAAAATAGGTGGTGGAGCTCATCCAGGGATTGTTATGCAGCTGCAATACTAGTCAATGGACAAGGAGGTGGAACTCTCAGAAAGGTTCAGGAGTTGTGCTCCTGTGAGCTCCCACTGCATCTGAAGTATGGATAGGGGCACCTTCTTTTGGGGCTTACAGAATTGGACCCCCTCGTCCAATCATTTTGAAACTTGGGGGTATTTTGGGGAGAGGCACCGGATGCTATGCTGCAATTTTGGCGCCTCTACCTCAAAATACAGCCCCTCCAGGGCCCAGATACCCGCAGATCAATTTTCCATTATTCCTTATGGGAATAAGTCTCCATAGGGAATAATAGAGTTCCCAGCAGACATTTCCCTCCCCCCGCCCATGCTTTCTGATGACCCTGAAGTGGGGGAGGGCCTCCAATCCAGGGGATCCCCTGCCCCCACCTGGGGACTGGCAACCCTAGCCCACCGCCTCCCCTTCCCAGTGCCGCGCTGTGTGTTCGCCACCCCTCCCCCAGCCTCGTGAGGAGGCTCAGAGTCAGCCCTACCTGCTTCTGCAGGAACCGGGTTGATTCAAAGTTTTTTGAAGTACAGGCTGGAGGAGAGTTTCACCCCCTTCCTCACTTCTGGAAATGAAGGGGGAGAAGCCTCCTTCAGCATGCTATTGAATAACTTAGAATCAGCTCGGGCCCTGCTGAAGCAGTAGAGTCGAGCCTCATCGCCGCCCCCTCCCCATGCAATCAGAGGGGCACTGCGACAGGCTTCGGCAGGGCCAGTTATTTCAATAGCGTGCTGAAGGAAGTGAGGGAGGGGGTGAAACTCCTCCTCCAGCCTGCTCTTCAAATGACTTAGAACCAGCCTGGCTCCTGCCTAAGCGGGTAGGGCTGACTCCAAGTCTCCTTCCTCCTCTGCTCAAGGAGCGGAACGAGGCGCTGGGAAAGGGAGGGAAGGGGACAGGCCGGAGGGGGAAATAGGCAGGCTTGCAAGCTCTTCTCCTTTACTGCAGAGGCTGCCCAGAGACCTAGAAGGGCGAAAGAGAGTGCAAGAGCTGAAAGGGATTGCAAGAGCTGAAGGAGCCACTGGAAGGGGGGATGGAATTAATAAGGGTGGTGCAGGTTTCCCCCTTAGTTTCATAGCTATTGTAGGAGCTGTATTTTCTAACCTCAATGTCAAGGCAAAGAGAGATGCATAATGATGCAAATGGTGGCCAGTTATTAATGGGGAACATGTGTGTTTCCTTCTCCCTCTGGTGCCAAAAAATAATTCCCTAACCTTTCCCTATGCTGGTATTATGGGGACTGTTATTCCCAGCGTTTGTTTTTTTAAAAGTCTCCTTCTGGCATGATGGTGTTGTCAAGTGCATACATATGTATTTTATCTTTTTGTGCAAAGAAAGTATTAAGAGTTTTAAGAAAGACATGTGTGTAATATTTGTTCATGTCTCGAGGCTCTCAAATATCTGCCATTTATTCTATGTGGCTCTTACATTAAGTATGGTAAGTTTGGCCACCACTGCAGTCAAAAGGGTTCTCAGTGTGGGTTTGTTGATACTGGTGAAGATGGCCACTCTGACTGAATCTCTTCCTATACTCCAAGCATTCAAAGGGGTTCTCCCTTGTATGGGTCCTTACATGCTGTTGTAAGTGGATTCTCTGACTGAATGTCCTCCCACAAAAGGAGCATTTAAAAGGCTTCAAAGGGCTTCTTCCCATGTGGGTTTGTGGATGCTGTTGAAGAATGCAACTCTGACTGAATCTCTTCCCACTCACTGAGCATTCAAAGGACTTCTCCCCGTGTGGGTCTGTTGATGCTGTTGAAAACTGCCCCTGGGACTGAAGAATCCCTGTGTGAGTCTGTTGTTGCTGCTGAAAACTGCCTGAGACTGAATCTCTTCTTACACTCTGAGCATCCCAAGCGCTTCTCCCCTGTGTGGGTTCGTTGATGCTCTTGAAGACCATCACTCCGACGGAATCTCTTCCCACACTGTGAGCATTCGAAAGGCTTCTCCCCTGTGTGGGTTCGTAGATGCTCTTTAAAATGGCCACTCTGACCGAATTTCTTCCCACATTCTGAGCATTCAAAGGGCTTCTCCCCTGAGTGGGTTACTCGATGGTTCTGAAGATGGCTACTTCGACTGAATCTCTTTCCACACTCTGAGCATTCAAAAGGCTTCTCCCCTGTGTGGGTTCGTTGATGGTCTTTAAGATTGGTACTGGAACGGAATCTCTTCCCACACTCTGAGCATTCAAAGGGCTTCTCTCCTGAGTGGGTTAGTTGATGACGTTGCAGAGTGCTACTGTGTCTGAATCTCTTCCCACACTCTGAGCATTCAAAGGGCTTCTCCCCTGTGTGGGTTCGCTGATGGTCTTGAAGAACGTCACTCCGACGGAATCTCTTCCCACACTCTGAGCATTCAAAAGGTCTCTCCCCTGTGTGGGTTCGTTTATGCTCTTTAAGATGGCCATTGGAACTGAATCTCTTCCCACACTCTGAGCATTCAATGTGCTTCTCCCCTCTGTGGTCCTTTTGGTGCACAATTAGATGTGATCTATATCTGAAGTACTGCCCACAATGAAAGCATATATGTCCATTCATTATACTAGGCTTTGGGAAGTGTAGATTATGCTTTCTTCCACTAGAGGACACCATTCCAGCCTCTGAGCAGAGCTTCTCTCCTGAATGAATCATTTGTTGCTGAACAAAATCTGATTTCTCTGGAACACTTTTGCCACAATCTGTGCACATATAAGGTTTCTCTCCTGTATGTATTCTTTGATGTCTACAAAGGTCTGCTTTGCCAATCATGGTCTTTCCACTCTCCAGAAATTGTTTGGTTTCCTTTCCACTGTGCATTTCTAAATGGACACTATATTGAGTTTGATCTGAGATGTTCCTTTTGCACTTCAAGCCCTTGTCTGTTTTCTCCACCATGTGAATGACTTCTTGGAAATTCTCTCCATGGCTAGGAATGTGTTTACCCCTTTTCTTGACCACAAGCCTGCCTTTCTGCCTCTTAGGTTTCCCTTGATTTCTGAAGTTTCCACTCATGTCTTCATTCTGGATTTCATCTGGTGATAAAGGATGCTGTTCCTCATCTTCCTCGTTATGCTGATCATTCCCTGTTGGAATAAAGAGAGATCCTTTAAGAACCCATGCAAGGAGATCTAATCTGCACCTGAAGTTTCATCCATAATCCAAATATTTCAGTGTCTTCTTCCTTCTGTACATTGAAGCATACAAGAATAAAGGTAAAGGCAGACCCCTGTGCAAGCACTGAATAATTACCGACCCATGGGGTGATGTCACTTCACATTTTCTTGGTAGACTTTTTGTTATGTGGTAGTTTACCATTGCCTTCCCCAGTCATCTACACTTTACCCCCAGCAAGCTGCATACTCGTTTTACCAACCTTGGAAAGATGGAAAACTGAGTCAGCTTTGAACCAAATACCTGAACTTGGCTCCCTCTGGGATCGAACTCAGGCCGTGACTGCAGTACTGCAGCTTACCACTCTGCCTACACTTTTAAAGTAAATTAAGCCTCCTACATTAAAGATGCTAGTTTGGAACTCTAACTATTTATATGGCTCCCCACCTGTGTGATGTCTTAGATGGGAAGTAATGAAGAAATGCATTTGGGGATGGAACTTTGAACTGAGCAAAAACTTCATTCTGAGTTTCAAAGTTTTTCCTTTCAGAGCAGGCAAGAAACAATGGGATAATTAAATTCTCTCTCTCTCCAACCTGAATCAGGGGACAGAGATCTGGAGGAATAAAGACTAGAAAGGCTTCAGGAAGAAACTATTGGAGACTTCAGGCGAAGCTTCTTTGACCCAGCATGACCTCATCAGTGGGAGGGAAAAGAGAGATAAGACGTCTGAGAGAAAGAAAGAGGGGCTCTTTTGTGCTCACTACACTTGAGGGAGAAGCCTGAAGTTACTGGAACTCCTGCAAAAATCTGTAACTTTTTATGCTAAGGAGCCCTCCTTAAACTTAAGAATTAATAGGATATGTAGAGAGGGAGATACACAGAAATTGCATTTTATTCATTTCTTTTCAGTCCCTTGTTGTTCTATGAGTATGCTCATAAAAGGTCTTTTGTTAATAAACACTTTATAACTTTTGATCCTGGTATTGGTTCTGTGTACCACACAGACCTCCCCCATCTTGGACATGCTATTTGAAAAGGAAGCAAGCTGTCCCTGTGGCAACCAGGTGCTGAGTAGAGGGAGACACAGAGGAAAGGTCTCAGAACTTGGAAATGAAACTGTCAGGATCAGCCAGGTTTCAGTCAAACAAACTCTGATGAAACCACAGATAAAGTTTATTAGTACTAAAATGCCAGCACTAATCTACACATGACCAGCATTGTCAGGAATGCATATTAACTGTTACAACTGGGTAGATATAGGGCAGTTGCGTGGGTAAATTCTGGCACTCATTCCTCCCACCTCCAAGACGTTCAAACATATTCCTACTGCTCTAATCAGTCCAAGTTTGCTATACTTAGGGTATCTTTGGAAGGGCCAGATGCCAGTTGCCTTAGTAACAAGATAACTTAACAATCCTGGGAAACATTGGAGTTCACAGTCAAAGTGAATATACAGAATTTTCCATCCCCCCCCCCCCTTCCACTCTCCTCTCAACAGGCATTGATTTAGCAAGCTATATAGATCATGGCAGTATGGAACAAGCAGCATGGATCATGGCAGGCACACCTGACAGAATCCTGCTCCTCTCAGTGGGCAGATCCTACAGACACGGGGGGAGCCAGTGGTCGACCTGAGAGAGGGAGACAAAGCCCCTCCAGATGTTTGGAAAACCTCAGAGGACAGGGTGGAAGAGGGCTTGCTGATCACACAGGACCATAACGTCACATGAAGTGAGGACTGTTTTTCCACTGAAGCTCTTTCTAAGAAATTATACGGTTTCTTTACTAAAGGAACTGGTGTCTGTGAAATGATGGCCATTCTCTGAATTAAGGTTTTTCAAAGGCCGCTTTCATTTCCATTTTTCCTTGGAGTGAATTTCCTGGTCCCCACTCAGGCCTTCTTTTTTAGGTTGACTTCTTCTTGGACTGGGATCTCACAGAAACCCCCTCCTCGGCAAGTAACTGGTTTATTCCCCACTCTTACCTCCGTGCATTTCCTCCTGCCTCTGTGGTCCATCTTCATCTTTCAGATTTCCTTCAGCATCTTCATTCTTGACAATTTTCAAAGAGAATCCCTGGAATTCCCCAGCTGTCTCCTCTGCATCTGCTGCTGGAATAAAGAGCGAGTTTCCATCAGCACCCAAGCAAGAAGCTGAGCCATCAGTCAGGCCCTGCTCATGAATGCGTGCGCAAGTCCTCAGTCAGATCGTCTTTCCTCTGAAACTCAGTCATCAGTCACACCTTATCCCTGCCAAGCCCACCTGTACAGCTGAGTTCATATTCTGCCTATTCCTCTCCTCCCTCCCAGTATGTCCTTCAAGAGGGAAAGTGGCAAAGATTCATTTCTCCGCTGTTCCCATTTGATGTGCCATGCAGCTCTTTTGATTCTCTGCTCTTGACAATTACATACAAGAAGTTATCAAGATGTTAGTCTTGTAGCTACACAGAGAGTGTCCTTCTAAATGTGATGAGAGCCAAGGAGCTGGTTTTCAGCCACCCCACAATACAAGTTTGCTATAAGGCAGTGAGAAATCAGGAGCTCATGAAGTGGACCCTACAGTTTAAAAGGGACCCCCTTGGTTTTTGAAGAGGTCCCATTTCTTTGGGGGGGGGAGGTAATGACCAGTGAGAAAAGCGTAGGGCCACCTACACTGAGAGCCATTTTCTTGCTACCTCTGAGCCATTCTCAGCTGTCTATTGTCTAATGCACAACCATGTCTGAATCATCTAGTCATCTCACCTTTTCTAGAAATAGAGAGTCAGCCTATCTCTCTGGAAAGAAGCTTGTCTTTATGGTCAGTAAAAGAGAGCCAGAAAACTGGCTTACTGGGCCTCAAGGTCTTTTTTGTGGACAGAGAGTGTCCTTCTAAATGTGATGAGAGCCAAGGAGCTGGTTTTCAGCCACCCCACAATACAAGTTTGCTATAAGGCAGTGAGAAATCAGGAGCTCATGAAGTGGACCCTACAGTTTAAAAGGGACCCCCTTGGTTTTTGAAGAGGTCCCATTTCTTTGGGGGGGGGAGGTAATGACCAGTGAGAAAAGCGTAGGGCCACCTACACTGAGAGCCATTTTCTTGCTACCTCTGAGCCATTCTCAGCTGTCTATTGTCTAATGCACAACCATGTCTGAATCATCTAGTCATCTCACCTTTTCTAGAAATAGAGAGTCAGCCTATCTCTCTGGAAAGAAGCTTGTCTTTATGGTCAGTAAAAGAGAGCCAGAAAACTGGCTTACTGGGCCTCAAGGTCTTTTTTGTGGACAGAGAGTGTCCTTCTAAATGTGATGAGAGCCAAGGAGCTGGTTTTCAGCCACCCCACAATACAAGTTTGCTATAAGGCAGTGAGAAATCAGGAGCTCATGAAGTGGACCCTACAGTTTAAAAGGGACCCCCTTGGTTTTTGAAGAGGTCCCATTTCTTTGGGGGGGGGAGGTAATGACCAGTGAGAAAAGCGTAGGGCCACCTACACTGAGAGCCATTTTCTTGCTACCTCTGAGCCATTCTCAGCTGTCTATTGTCTAATGCACAACCATGTCTGAATCATCTAGTCATCTCACCTTTTCTAGAAATAGAGAGTCAGCCTATCTCTCTGGAAAGAAGCTTGTCTTTATGGTCAGTAAAAGAGAGCCAGAAAACTGGCTTACTGGGCCTCAAGGTCTTTTTTGTGGACAGAGAGTGTCCTTCTAAATGTGATGAGAGCCAAGGAGCTGGTTTTCAGCCACCCCACAATACAAGTTTGCTATAAGGCAGTGAGAAATCAGGAGCTCATGAAGTGGACCCTACAGTTTAAAAGGGACCCCCTTGGTTTTTGAAGAGGTCCCATTTCTTTGGGGGGGGGAGGTAATGACCAGTGAGAAAAGCGTAGGGCCACCTACACTGAGAGCCATTTTCTTGCTACCTCTGAGCCATTCTCAGCTGTCTATTGTCTAATGCACAACCATGTCTGAATCATCTAGTCATCTCACCTTTTCTAGAAATAGAGAGTCAGCCTATCTCTCTGGAAAGAAGCTTGTCTTTATGGTCAGTAAAAGAGAGCCAGAAAACTGGCTTACTGGGCCTCAAGGTCTTTTTGTGGTTACAAACTGCCACAGTTAGAAGAAGCCCCTCTGGAGGTTCTTCCTAGAGGAAAATTCAGTGCTGAAAAGTCCAGATATGACCCCAGAAGAGTCTGTCCTGTTCCATCTTCCCCAAACCTTTGCAATACACTGAGCATGCAAATACACACAGCATCATAAGAAGATATTGGATTTATATCCCACCCTCCACTCCGAGTCTCAGAGCAGCTCACAATCTCCTTTATCTTCCTCCCCCACCACAGACACCCTGTGAGGTGGGTGGGGCTGAGAGGGCTCTCACAGCAGCTGCCCTTTCAAGGACAACCTCTGCCAGGGCTATGGCTGACCCAAGGCCATTCCAGCAGGTGCAAGTGGAGGAATGGGGAATCAAACCTGGTTCTCCCAGATAAGAGTCCGCACACTTAACCACTACACCAAACTGGCTCTCCATAGTGATGGAAAGGGAGCATGGGGAACTTAGTTTGGCCGCACAGGGCGGTCACCCTTGTCATCCCTCTTCCCTAGCGATGGGGGAGACAGTGCTGGATATCCTCAGAGAAACCTGGGCATCAGGGCAAGCTGATTGGACAGGTATACATGTTTGTCTCTGTTTGTGTGTTTGTTTTTATGAGACAGATACTTTCCTGCCTGAAGGAGGCAGGAAGAAATTAGTCCCTTGCCTCTTGGGGAGATGGGAGGTAGCTACAGGACTTTCCTATCCTGTTCTGGCTCAACCAACTATGCTTCAACTGAGAACTTAACTCTGGGTTTGCTGGGTTGACACGGTCAGTGGGAATCTCTTCAATAGTGATGATTCCACTCTCTTGGGGTAAGGACTGATCCCCGCCACCACAACAGATGGTGCTCTGTGGTTTGGCTGAAGCTGGTTCTCCTTGGGTTGCAGAATTAACTGGTGGGACTACCCACTGCAGGTCACCCCTGCAAGGTAGAAGAACAGCTCCGAAGAAAGCACTCAAACCCATCTCCAACTAAGGAACGAAGACATACAGAAGACCACAGTAGGAGAGGACTGATGTTCTTTTGGCCTTGTCCAGCAAGCCTGTTCTTATGTAAATCCCTCCTCCCTGGAATGTCCTTTATTTAAGGAGAGTGCAGCCCCTCAACATCCACAGCTGTGCTCAGACACAGAAGGAGCTCCCAAATCTCCACATCCCATGCCCAGAAGGCCTCCCTTCCTCCTTACCCACCAAACTTGATCATTCTACCAAACCAAGAGTTGCCTAGAAGGGGAGAGGAAAGATCCCCTGCTATTCCTTGCCCATTCCCTTGACATAACCATGAAGGATACTCACTAGCAGGCAGCTCATGTGGGAGAGAAAGAGTCTCCTGAGATCTTCCTGAGAAACTCTCCAGCCATTTTTCAGTCACAAAACCTTCATTGTTCTCCATTATAGTCTCTCTTACATTCCTGGCTTCTTTGGCAGAGAGGTAGAGAGACACACAAAGTAGTCATTCTTATATGAAGGAAGGAAAGAAATGCAAGGAAGAGGACACATTCGTACTGAAGGATGGATGGGACCCTGGCCAAAATCAAAGCCATAAAACTCAACACGATGGATCCCTTCCTGACCACAGGCAGAGAGGATGGCTGAGGGGCATGTGGTAGAGTTTGGCCAATGAGAAATCCGAATCTGGCCCCTTCCAGAGTATTTCTGAGGGCCTCTCAGCCCTGCCTTGGCCACAGGCCAGGGCACCCTTTGTGGCTTGGCTGATGGCCATTGGCCACAACGCTGGCCTCAGCTGCCCCGGACCAGCCAGGGGGCTGGGGATGCTCGCTCCAGCCACACTGAAAGAAGCTTTCACTGCCACCCTACATCCTGGAAGCCCCCAGTGGAGGGCGAGTACCTTGGCAGGCCTCACAACAACATACTGCTGTTCAGTATTTTGATCCATGCAACATCCCAATGCAGCAACTGGCACCTGTGAAAGTTCCTTACTCAGAGAGGCCGCATTCCCATAGTTCTCCAACATGATCTCCCTATACAGAGTTTTTTGGTCCGGATCCAGCAGGGCCCACTCAGCCTTGGTGAAATTCACAGCCACCTGAAAGAAAAAGCAGATTCCCTTGTCACAGATTATGCCAGGCAGAGACAACACTCTCAATGGATGGGAGCACTGCAGGATGCAGAACCTGCATTGTATGAAGGCAGTGGTATTCAGAGCCTCACTTGCTCAGACAGCTGGAGTAAAGGAGAATGCAGTGGGGCGTGACTGTCCCCCTTCATCCCCCCCCTTACCTGGACCAAAGGGGGAGCAGACATTTGCACTCCACTGGAAAGGTGACAGCTTGACGACATCTCTTCACTGACTGCAAGGGAGGCAAAATTGGAAGGGTGAATTTTTGCCTCGACTCTGTATTTTGTTAAATGTATAGTGCTTTTTAATAAACTATGGGAGAGGTTGGAAGAGAAGCATCAGACTTGGAGGATATGAGACTTGACGTTCTGTACTACAAATGGGGTTCCAGGATGTCTGCTGATGCTCTGACTTCACATCCAAGTATTCGGCCAGACAAGACATCAACAGGACATCACATCCACCCCATGCTCCACCCTCAAATATCATGGCAGGGAGCATGCCATGGCCTTGCATCCCTAGTCCAGTATCCTTTCTGACAGGGGCCAGCCAAAAGCCCCTGGAAAGCAGAGGCTGAGAAGGCCAACTATTGGCCTCTGGCAATGGGTTTTCAGACATAGGCTTCCCCAGAACATGTGTGGGTTTGTGTTTGTGTTTTTATGTGTGTTATGAGCCATCAAATCAGGCTTTATGAGGACCACTCAGTTACTCAAAGTAAGAGATGATTGGGGTGGTGTGCCATTGCCTGCCATGGCAAAGTAACCCTGGACATCTTTGGTGGTCTCTCATCCAAGTCTGAACCAGGGTTGATCCTGCTTAGCTTCTGAGACCTGATGAGATCAGGCCATTGACTCTCACAGCAATATGGAGGATCCATTTATTCACCATGGCTAATAGCTCCACCCACAGTTTTCTTCCAGCCACCATGAGTACCTCTAACAGCTGGTGAAAGTGAAATACAAATAATTCAATTCATTTAAATAAAATACAGTGACCTTCCATGAAACTGTCTATGCTCCCTTCAAGTGAACAGCCATTACTACCTCCTGTGCCAATAAGTCCCAGGAATTGATTCTGCGTAATGGCTGTATTTTCTTTTTTTCCTGCCCCAAACCTTCCACCCAACGACTAGGTGCCCCAATCCCATTGGGCAGGAGGCACCTTTACTATTTGACAAAGCACCTTGGGCATGCTTCTGGGCCTGCACACTCTGACTTTCCTCGTACGGAGTTCCGTCTACCTCAGAATACTTCACTTCCATCTTTACAGCTGGTCTCAACACCTGAAACAACAGTAAGGGAGGCTAGTAAGAGAAGAAATGGAAGAGACTGAGGATCCTGCCCCACTCACAGAGTCCACAGGGCCAAGAATCAGGGTTGGGTTTTCTTCACAGCCTAGTGAATTCTCTCAAGGTAGAAACACCTGACAGGGAAGCCTTATGATAAGGTCCTTGCTGGAACTGAGCAAAGCAAACACCCTCACCTGCTCTGCCTGCCTCTTCTCCTCAGCTTGATTCAGAAGGAAACCTTCGGCCAGGTCCACTGCCTGGGAACTGGTCTCTGGCTCACATCCTTTCACCCAGCACTGCATTTCCTGGGGCAGGATGGCCAGGAACTGCTCCAGGATCACCAGGTCCAGGATCTGCTTTTTGGTGCGCTTCTCAGGCTCCAGCCAGTGCCTGCAAAGTCCATGCAGTTGGCTGCAAACTTCTCGGGGTCCATCTGCCTCATGGTAGCAGAACTGCCGGAAGCATTGGTTGCGTTCATTTGCAGTCATCATATCCTGAGAAAGGATCTCTGGCACAGCTCTTTCCCAGGATTCAACACCCCTCCCAGCCTGGGTGGGTTGGGGACTTTCCCTTGATCTCTTGCCTATTCCAGCTCCTTCTGGGTCCTCTTCTTCCATCTGCTTCCGCCTCTCTTGGGGACTGTGGAAATATACTGTTGCTCTCGTGGCTACAAAGAGGAAAGGAAATCAAAAAGGCAGAAAGAAACCAAAAGAGAATGGAGCTACATCACCAACCCTGGTTAAAAGAAACTGAAGGACTGGCCCAATGGATCAGAAGGAGTGTCATTGTTTGCAGTTTGTGGATCATCCTGCTATATCAAGGTTTGTTAGATATGGCTGTTTAGCCCTTCAGGAAAGCAAACTATTTGGCTCTTTAAACGTGTGTTCTGGATGATGTCATCTTGGCTTTAGATTACTTGGGAATCACTCTGTCCTAGGGGCTACATCTCAGTGTAAACTGGAAACTGGGATAAAGTGACTATTAGCGGCTTCTGCATTGCTGATATCTCCTCAAGAGGTTGGAAAGCTTAGGCAATAGCTGTGTCCAAGCACCCAGCAGAGGGGATGGGACGGGTCGTCCAGCTCTCCAGATCAGGGCAGAAGGGTTGCCTGGATGGACCAGAGCACAGGGAGGCAGTGAACCTCCAGTCTCCAATGTTGATATATTTATTTCCTTCACTATCTGTCTTCCCCCGTAATGAAACCCAATCAAATAGTAACCATAAGAACCAAGCTTGTTATTCCTGTTTGGTCCTGGAATCTGTTAAACACCTTCATCTCATCGGATAGTAACTGGCTGCTCACCCTCTATCTATAGTTATGAACTGGCTACTTCCATTCCGATGTACCTGAAGCAGCCTGCACCCACAGAAAAGCTTATACTGTGAATAAAACTTGGTTGGTCTTAAAGGTGCGGCTGAATTCGAAGCTTGTTCTTCTGCTTCAGACCAAAACGGCTTCTCACCTGAATCTATACAGAGAGCCAACATTCCTCTTTTGTAAGATTTAAGGGCTTATCCCTCTTCCCCCCGTCTTACTTGTGAGTAAACCTTCCCAGGATCCGGCTGCACGGCTTACTTACATGTTTGAAGCCCCTCCAGTCCTCTTTGGCGATTCAGAAGCAACCTCGTCCACGCTTCCTCCCAAAACAGACAGGAAAAAAGCCTCTCCGCTTCCCCGGTCCTACCCTAGTCTGGCCTCTCTAGCAAACAGCTCTGTTGGTTTAACTCTTTCAGTGCTGCAGGCGAAGCAAAAATGCTTTTTGTCCCTTTTCCGAGGAGCAGCGCCCAAATCTGGACAGAACGGATTTCAGCCAGGCTGGCCCCCCTGGTCAGTGGGACTGCTCGGGAGTAACTTCAGAGGGCTTGTTCGCTAGGGTATCAGTGCTGTTCAACCATCTCAGAAAACGGGATGGTTGAATAGGAAAAAAAAAAACCCACACATTTTCTTTAACCGTCTCACTTAGGGGTGCTGTCTTCTCCAGATGGACTCGTGAGGATTCCCTGGAATTACAGCTCATCTCCAGACTACACAGCTAAGTTCCCCTTCTGGAGGACGGACTTGGTTGTCTCCCGGCAGGAGACTGGCAACTCCCCACTCTGAACTCCCCCATCTGCAAAGGCCAAGCTGTGTATCAGACAATGAGTTTTGTGGTAAAGCAAAGGCTCTTGGGAGGCTGTGTGTATTCCCATTCTTTGTCATAGTGCTGCTTTGAAGACACGCTAGGCTAGGCTGGAATTCTGAAGGCTGAACCACGAAAATCATGAAGGGAAACATGTAGCAGTTGAAGAGAGATATGTGGAATAATACAGAATAACATTTTTGATTGAGTCTTAAAAGTAACATGAGGAAAATCAGCCGAGGGGCATTGATACAGATAGTCAGAATGAAGGTGCCAATGGTTTGGATTATTAAAATTATGATTGTATCAAGAGAAAGGGTATTTCAGGTTCTTGCAAAAAAAAAAAAGTATGTCTTCCTGGCTTGACTGCTAGGGGCCTTTCTCTGCCCAGAAATAAAAAGTTTAACCATTTATTTCTGGATCCCTTTATACCAAACCGGGGAGAAAATGGATGCTTTGGCATAGGGGTGGCCAAACTTGTTTAAGGTAAGAGCCACATAGATGTTTGAGAGCTGCAAGACAGAGGAAAGAAGGAAGGAAAATAGAGAGAGGAGAAAGAAAGCAACTTTAAATGCATTCTCCAAGTCACCAGCTGGTTTGGGTTGGAGAAGTGATTTAAAGAGAGAGAAATGCCTTCTCCAAGTCGACTGAGGAGGCAGTGGGTGCTTCATGAGCCACACAATATGTGTGAAAGAGCCACATGTGCCTCCTGAACCACAGTTTGGCTATCCCTGCTTTGGCGGGTGGACTCTCTATACCACTGAGGTTTCTGTCCTCTCCAGGCTCCATTCCTAAATCTCCAGGAGTTTGTCAACCTGAAGCTGGCAACCCTCCCACTCCCACCCCCACCAGTGGCCACAGAGAACATAGCAACTTCACTCGCCACTTCCAGTATCTTTGGCCAGCCACCTGCAGTTGCCAACTCCTGGGTTGGAAACACCTGAAAATCGGTGGGGGTGGAGGGTTGGGATGCAGGGGTTTGGGGTGAGTGGGACCTCCATGGGGTCTAATGCCATGGAATTCACCCTGCCAAGTAGCCATTTCTGTTGCTGGGGAGACTTGCAGACCCCACTGGGAGACTCATAGATACACACAACCATCAGGTTACAGTGACAAGATAACAAATATAACAAGAAACAAGTTCCTATTAAAAGTCCAAATGAAATGTGTCTGTTTCTAATTCCTGATATGACTCAATGAGGATGTCTTCTTGACATGAAATGTTCTTTCGGCATGCAAGCTGTGAAATAATTCCTTGGAACTCCCTGGACAGGCCGTCGACTTCCGTTGCACCTGTTTCAAAGCCTTTATCAACAAGGGATGTTCCACCTTGTTTCTAAAATATGAAAAGGAAAACCTCATCCCAACCAATATATTATCTATACTGCTAAATGCAGCATACAATACAAATAGTGCACAACCAACATGCTTACTCAAATAATCAATATCACTGATTTACACACAATTCTCATAGGGATCTGAAGTCTCCAAAAGACTGATGGGCGGGGGGAAAGCAGCACGCCAACTCACAGCTCTGCAGCAGCTTGTGTGAAAATGGAGAGAAGCACAAGGAGCAAAAGGGCTCTCCACCCGGAACAAGCCTAGTGTGAAATCGGCCAATCTCTCACTTATGGCTCATGCTCTAAAATGGCTCAAAGTGGCAGCACACTCCAAGCTAAAGAGTATAAGAAACCATAATTAAAAGCACCTGTATTCCTTATTAAAGGACCCTTCTGCAACGTGCATAGCAAAGAGCTGGAACATTAACATTAATACAAAACAAGATCCATATGATAGTTCAGACCAAGGATTAATCCAATATGGGACTTATACATCTATCCATTATACATGTTTACAAAACAGGATAAATTCATACAGTTATTCAAACCATAGGGTGACACAGTATTAAACTTATAAATCCATTTGCATTCCTCCTGAAGTAATTTAGTGTGTATGTCCTCAGAGTTGCACCACATTTCATGTTTATGTAAAACCAAAAAAAACAAAGCTGTCAAATGCATGTGATTTCCCCAAAAATGGCTGACAAGAGAAGCATCATAAATTTTGTTCTTAATGTGACTTCAGTGTTCCAAAACACGGTGGGATATTATTAGGGACTTGTTTCTCTTTATTGTTCATTGTATACTTGTTATATTTATTTTGTCACTATAACCTGTCACTATAACCTGATGGTTGTATGTATCTATGAACTTTGAGTGACTTCTCTCATTTGTATTTTCACTACTGGGAGACTAGCAACTGTACCTGAGCCTCCCCTTCAAACATCGCAACCCTTTCCATCCCTGATTTTTGGCTCCCTTGTGCAAATCCCCCCTCCCTGCCCCACCCAGAAGCAGGCTGTAGCTTCAGATATACCCCCGCCCATACAAAAAAAAACGTCTCCCCCCTCTCACTGGCTCCTCTGCACCAAGAGATAATTTGGGACAGAGAAACAGTACACAATAGTACCGCAGAAAACATGAGATGCATTACAGACACTCAAGAACAATTTTTTACAAATGAAAATGCAGAACACTTGCACCTTAATTAACCCATTTCAGGCCAAAATCCCTAGTGAACAGGCCAGAATGAGTATTAAACAAACCATAGTACTGCAGAAAACAATGGGATTAGCTTGAGGCGGTGATTTAAGCCCCAAACTACAACCGGACAGTTGGGAGGGGGGTTTGGCGATGAGAAGATCCTGCTGCCTGCCTCTCCCACCCAGTCCTCTGCTGTTCTCCCCTCCTGAAATCTGGCCAAGAAGTCCTTTCCACAGCATTCCCTTAGGCCATCCCTGCCTTTTGATGGGGACCTTCAGGTGCTGGGCAACCTGACATTTATTGAAGGTAGTATGGTGGACAATGACATCCAGTTATTACATTCTTGGCACTTTATGGACTCTGAAGAATTGTAGAGACATTTTTTGCACAAATGTTGGATTTTTGTGAGCTTACTGCCGTTTGAAATCCATTCCATTGTCACAATGCTTGTTTGACATTAAAGGCTTCTTTATTGATTCAATACAATTAATATAAGTTGAAAATAGTTCAAGTACTGTATAAGTTAATTTTCATGGGGTTTTTGCTTCTTGCGATAGTCCTTTTCTGTAATTCCCTCTGTGATTTCAACCTCCATGTGGTGCCTGGAGAATTCCTGCTATTACAGTGGATCTCCAGGATACAAAGGTCAGTTCCTTTGGAGAAAATGGTTGCTTTGTATGGTAGACTCCATGGCATTATACCATCCTGAGATGCAACCCCCCAAATCTCCAGGTATAACCCAACATACAGCCACTCTAGCCAAGGTGTTGTTATGCATGTAGTGAGAACGCACTTGCTCCCAAACATGATCGTGGTTGTTTGGAACTCTTGAGAGGGAAAACTTCCATTCCACCTCTCACTGCTAGTTTGAAGTAGGGTTACCAGATATTTAAAAAGAAAGAGAAACACGGAGGCACCCCCCCTCCCTGTGCAAACAGCATGACGCACACTGTTTGCACGGGGCGGGGAGGGGGAAGCACCCAGAAAAAGTGCGAAGCAGCAACCAGACATTTAAACATCCAGTATTTTTTTCATTCCCCCCGCCCCCGAGAAAATACTGAACTGTACAGGTGAATTTCTGACATCTGGCAACCTTAGTTGGAAGAGGAAGATTGAAAATAGCACCTTAACAGTCACTAGTTCCAATGGCTATACAGTTTACAAATAACTAACTCATTCTCTTTCCAGCTTTTTGTGTGCTCTGTAAGGAAATCATGAAGCCCAAACCTCTGTCATGAAGTCCAAAGCTCTGGGCCCACAGAGCTTCCTTCTGGAATCTTCTTCTCTCAGTACAACTTGCTGGAAATATGTCAAAAGCTAGCAAGGCTGGCGTTTGTGGTGGAGCCTCCTTCTTTGATGTGCCCACACTGTGTCATATTGTTTTGAAAATTGGGGGCTATGCTGAAAATGGATACCAGATATAAAAAAAACAGCTACTCCAGAATCCCAGATACCCACAGATCAATTCTCCATTATACCTTAAGGGATTTGGTCTCCATAGGGTATAATGGAGTGCCCAGCAGACATTTCCCTCCCCTGCTTCTTTCTGATAGCTCTGAAGTGGGGGGAGAGCCTCCAAACCGGGGGATCCCTTGCCCCCAACTGGGGATTGAGCAACACACAGAGAATCACACCAAAAGGTGACAAGCGTAAACCCTAAGGTTCTGTGATAACCAGCTTCTATATCACTTAACACAATTTTTGATCCTTATAAACCTCTTTATATTCTCTGAAACATTCTCACAAAACATTGTTCCAAATCATACACTGATAAATAGAACACCCTTAGTGAACAAAGAGGAAGAACATAGGCTTTAAAAGTTCAGAGTAAACTGTCTCATAAGAATACAATTCTGTCCTTCCGTATATTAAAGGGAATCCTCGGTCCGCTTGCTCCTAAGGAGACCCAACGATGTCTCTTGAAGATTCAGCTTGAGATGTACACAGCCCAACACAGCTACGAGGTTGTACTTTGTTTTCCCCGTTTCACCAAAGGCTTTGACCAGCTTTTTACAATTTCATCAGAGCACAGGCAAGATTCCAACTCTTCTCCTTCAGAACATTCTCAACTTAGGCAAGACTTATTTTGAAAGTTGAGAATGTTCTGATGGAGAAGAGTTGGAATCTTGCCTGTGCTCTGATGAAATTGTAAAAAGCTGGTCAAAGCCTTTGGTGAAACGGGGAAAACAAAGTACAATCTCATCACTGTGTTGGGCTGTGTACATCTAAAGCTGAATCTTCAAGAGACATCGTCGGGTCTCCTCAGGAGCAAGCGGACCGAGGATTCCCTTTAATATATGGAAGGACGGAACTTTATTCTTATGAGACAGTTTACTCTGAACTTTTAAAGCCTATGTTCTTCCTTTTTGTTCACTAAGGGTGTTCTATTTATCAGTATATGATTTGGAATAATGTTTTGTGAGAATGTTTCAAAGAATATAAAGAGGTTTATGATCAAAAATTGTGTTAAGAGATATAGAGGCTAGTCATCATAGAACCTTAGGGTTTACTCTTGCCACCCAACTGGGGATTGGCAACCTTAAAGCATTAAACAAAGAATAGTACTACTAAAAACAGTAAGGTGCATTAAAGGCGCTCCAGAATAATATTCTGGAAATCAAAATACAAAGATATCATGCATTTATTAACCCTTTATAGTCCAAAAATGCCTCTGAAACACCAGGGGAGGGCCGGAAAGCTCATTAAACAAATCATAGTACTGCTGAAAACAATGAGATGCATTAAAGGCACTCAAATATTTTGGAACTGAAATGGATAGAAATAGTAGCAGGCCAAAATGCCTACAGAACATGTGTGTAATATCTGTTCATGTCTTGAGGCTCTCAAACATCTGCAGTTTATTCTCCTCAGTGTGGGTTTGTTGATGTTGTTGAAGAGCACCACTCTGACTGAATCTCTTCCCACACTTTGAGCATTCAAAAGGATTCTCCCCTGTGTGGGTTATTTGATGACGTTGTAGAGTGCTACTGTGCCTGAATCTCTTCCCACATTCTGAGCATTCAAAGGGCTTCTCCCCTGTGTGGGTTCGTTGATGCTCTTGAAGACCGTCACTCCGACGGAATCTCTTTCCACATTCTGAGCATTCAAAAGGCTTCTCTCCTGTGTGGGTTCGTTGATGCTCTTGAAAATGGCCATTCTGGCTGAATTTCTTCCCACACTCTGAGCATTCATAGGGCTTCTCCCCTGAGTGGGTTACTTGATGGTTCTGAAGATAGCTCCTCCGAATGAATCTCTTTCCACACTCTGAGCATTCAAAAGGCTTTTCCCCTGTGTGGGTTCGTTGATGCTGTTTAAGAGTGCCACTGTGCATGAATCTCTTCCCACACTCTGAACATTCAAAAAGCTTCTCCCCTGTGTTGGTCTGTTGATGCTGCTGAAAACTGCCACTGAGACTCAATCTCTTCTCATACTCTGAGCAATCAAAGGGCTTCTCTGCTGTGTGGGTTCGTTGATGGTTTTGAAGAGTGTCACGCCGACGGAATCTCTTCCCACACTGTGAGCATTCAAAGGGCTTCTCCCCTGAGTGGATTACTCGATGGTTCTGAAGATGGCTCCTCTGGTTGAATCTCTTTCCACACTCTGAACATTCAAAAGGTTTCTCCCCTGAGTGAGTTCGTTGATGATCTTGAAGAGTGGTACTCCGACGGAATCTCTTCCCGCAGTCTGAGCATTCAAAAGGCTTCTCCCCTGTGTGGGTTCGTTGATGTTCTTTAAGATGGCCACTGGAACTGAATTTCTTTCCACACTCTAAGCATTCAAAGGGCTTCTCCTCTGAGTGGGTTCTTAGATGTCTTCGAAGGCTATTGGAACTGAATCTCTTCCCACACTCAGAGCATTCAAAAGGCTTCTCATCTATGTGGGTTTGTTGATGTTCTTTAAAATGGCCACTAGAACTGAATCTCTTCCTACACTCTGTGCATTCAAAGGGCTTCTCCCCTCTGTGGTCCTTTTGGTGCACAATCAGATGTGATCTATATCTGAAGTACTGTCCACAATTAAAACATCTATGCATGCTCATTATGCTGGGTTTTGGGAAGTGTACATTATGCTTTCTTCCAGCAGAGAACACCATTCCAGTCTCTGAGCAGATAAAGTGCTTCTCTCCTGAATGGATCATTTGTTGCTGAACAAGGTCTTCATTCTGGATTTCATCTGGTGATAAACGATGCTGTACCTCATCTTCCTCGTTCTGCTGATCATTCCCTGTTGGAATAAAGAGATGTCCTTTAAGAATCCATGCAAGGAAATCTAATCTGCACCTGAAATTTCATCTAGACTCCAAATATTTCAGTGTCTTCTTTCTTCTGTACATTGGAGCATACAAGAATAAAGGTAAAGGTAGTCCCCTGCGCAAGCACTGAATGGTTACTGACCCATGGGGTGATGTCACATCACAACATATTCTTGGCAAGAGTATTTATGATGTAGTTTGCCATTGCCTTTCCTAGTCATCTACACTTTAACCCAGCAAGCTGGGTACTCATTTTACCGACCTCAGAAGGATGGAAGACTGAGTCAGCCTTGAGCCGGCTACCTGAGCCTGGCTCCTGCCGGGATTAAACTCAGGTGATGAGCAGAGCTTGGACTGCAGTACTACAGCTTTGCCACTCTGCCGACGCTTTCAAAGTAGATTCCGACTATTCCATCAAGCCTCCTGCACCAGAGATGCTTGTGTGATGTCTTAGATGGGTAGATGAGGGAGGGACGGTGGCTCAGTGGTAGAGCATCTGCTTGGGAAGCAGAAGGTCCCAGGTTCGATCCCTGGCATCTCCAAAAAAGGTTCCAGGCAAAAAGGGGTGAAAAACCTCAGCTTGAGACCCTGGAGAGCCGCTGCCAGTCTGAGTAGACAATACTGACTTTGTTGGACCAAGGGTCTGATTCAGTATAAGGCAGCTTCATATGTTCATATGTTCATGATAGAGTTTGGCCAATTAGAAATCCTAATCTGGCCCCTTCCAGAATATTTCTTGAGGGCCTCTCAGCCCTGCCTTGGCCACAGGCCAGGGCACCCTTTGTGGCTTGGCTGATGGCCATTGGCCACAACGCTGGCCTCAGCTGCCCCTGGACAGCCAGGGGACTGGGGATGCTCGCTCCAGCCACACTGAATGTCGCTTTCACTGCCACCCTACATCCTAGAAGCCCCCAGTGGAGGGCAAGTACTTTGGCAGGCCTCACAACCACATACTGCTGTTCAATATTTTGATTCCTGCATAATCTCAATGGCAGCAATTGGCACCAGTGAAAGATCCTTACCCAGACAGGCCACATTCCCATAGTTCTCCAACATGATCTCCCTATACAGAGTTTTTTGGCCTGGATCCAGCAAGGCCCACTCAGCCTCAGTGAAATTCACGGCCACCTGCAGGAAAAAGCAGATTCCCTTGTCAGAGGTCATGCCGGGCAGAGACAACAGTCTTGACAGAGAGAGGCATTCTGGGAGGGTGCAGGATGCAGAGCTTGCTATGTGTGAAGAGAGTGGCATTCTGAGCCGCACTTGCTTGGACAATATCAGAAGGATAGGGAGGAAAGGTTTGGTGGCTCTGTATGTCAGAGAGGGTATACAGTCCAGTAAGACTGAGAAGATAAGAGAATTAGATTTGCTTCTGGAAATGCTTTGGGTTTTCATAGTGAGCCCAAAAGGAAGCTTAACTCTGGGAGTTTGTTATTGCTCACCATATCAAAAGATAGAGGATGATTATAAAATGATGAAAGAATTAAGAGATAGCGGCTAGATGTAAAAACTATGTCATAATAGGTGATTTTAACTACCTGCACATTGATTGGGTCAATATATGTTCAGTTTGGGAGAAAGAGAATAAGTTTCTAGACACTCTCAATGACTGTGCTATGGAGCAGATGGTCACAGAATCTTCCAGGGGAGAGGTGATCCTGGACTTGGTCCGAAGTAATGCCCAAAACCTGGTGAGAGATGTAAAAATTATTGCACCGCTTGGGAGCAGTGACCATAATGTTGATTTCACCATTTGTATAAGTAGGGAGCAGCCCAAAAAGACTAATACAACCACTTTTAACTTTAAAAGGGGTTACTTCTCTGAGATGAGGAAGCATGTGAACGGAAAACTGGAAGGAAAAGTAAATAGGGTCAAAACCCTTGGGGAAGCTTGGAGACTATTTAAAACTACAATCCTAGAAGGTCAGATAAAATATATAACACAAGTCAGGAAAGACACAAATAACAAACCAAATAATGGAAGCTGTAAAAGACAAGGATTCCTTTAAGCGGTGGAAAGCTAGTCCAAGGGATCTGTCTGAGGGATCTGTTGAGACTGGGCGAGTGGGCATCAACATAGCAAATGAGGTTCAATGTGGCCAAGTGCAAAGTAATGCACATTGGGGTCAAAAATCCTAGCTATAAATACAAGTTGGTGGGGTGTGAATTAGCAGAGACTGACCAAGAGAAAGATCTTAGGGTCATGGTAGATAACTCACTGAAAATGTTGAGATAGTGTGCCACTGCAATAAAAAGGTGAACACTATGCTGGGAATTATTAGGAAAGGAATGGAAAACAAATCAGCCAGCATCATAATGCCCCTGTATAAATCGATAGTGTGGCCTCATTTGGAGTACTGTGTACAATTCTGGTCACCACAACTCAAAAAAAGATATAGCATTGGAAAAAGTCCAGAAAAGGGCAACTAGAATGATTAAAGGGTTGGGATACTTTTCCTATGAAAGGTTAAAATGCTTGGGGCTCTTTAGCTTGGAGAAATGTCAACAGAGGGGTGACATGATAGAGACGGTATAGAGGTTTATGAATGGGATAGAGAAAGATTATGCATGGATAGAGAACTTTTCTCCCTTTCTCACAATACAAGAACTTGTGGGAACCCAATGAAATTGATGAACAGTTGGGTTAGAATGGATAAAAAGAAGTACTTCTTCACCCAAAGGGTGATTAACACATGGAATTCACTGCCACAGGAGGTGGTGGCACCTACAAGCATAGCCAGCTTCAAGCGGGGATTGGATAAACATATGGAGCAGAGGTCTATCAGTGGCTATTAGCCACAGTGTATTGATGGAAGTCTCTGTCTGGGGCAGTGATGGTCTGTATTCTTGGTGCTTGGAGGTGGGGGGCAATGGGAAGGCTTCTAGTGTCCTGGCCCCATTGCACCTGGTTTTTTTGGCCACTGAGTGCTCGACTGGATGGGCCATTGGCCTGATCCAACATGATTCTCTTATGTTCTTATGACAGCTGGAGCAAGGGTGTCCCTGAGAAAGAAGCAGGGCTCAGCTGTCCCCAATTCACACACACCCTACCTGGACAAGAGGGGGAGCAGAAATTTGCACTCCACTGGAAAGATGATGGCTTGACGACATCTCTTCACTGCCTGCAAGGGAGGCAAAATTGGAAGGGTGAATTTTAGCCTCAGCTCTATATTTTGTCAAATGTGTAATGCTTTTTAATAAACTATGGGAGAGGTGGAAGAGAAGCATCAGGTAATCAACAGACTTGGAGGACATAAGACGATATTCTGTACTACCAATGGGGTTCCAGGGCGTCTGCTGACTTCACATCCAGGTATTCAGCCAGACAAGACATCAACAGGACATCACATCCACCCCATGCTCCACCCTCAAACATCATGGTGGGGGGCAGGACATGGTCTGGCATCTCTAGTCAACTACTCTCTGATGGTGGCTGGCCAAAAGCCCCTGGAAAGCCCTTAAAGCAGAGGCTGAAAAGCCCAACTATTGGCCTCTGGCAATGGGTTTTCAGATATATGCTTCCCCAGAACATGGGTGTGCGTTTGTGTTTATTCTTGAAGTTTGTGTGTCTATTCTTGATTTGGTTGGTCTCCCATGTCGGCACTGTCATCTGTGCTATAAAATGGAATAATATCTGCCATCTCTATGGAATAACATCTCATCATGATGTGAGACAGCCAGGCTGGGCAATATTGTGACGATATGGAAAATTTCCTGAGAGCTGTTGAGTTGTTCGTTTATAAAATGTTTTTCATTGTATTTTATTGTTTTATTATATGTTGTACTCTGCCCTGAGCCCTACAGGGAATGGGCAGAATAGAAATATACTAAATAAATAAAGTGTGTATAAAGAACCATCAAATCAGAACTGACCTATAAGAACCCCTCAGTTATTCAAAGCAAGAGCTGATCGGGGTGGTGTGCCATTGCCTGCCTCTGCATGGCAACCCCAGACATCTTTGGTGGTCTCTCATCCAAGTCTGAACCGGGGTTGACCCTGCTTAGCTTCCAAGATCTGATGAGATCAGGCTAGCCTAGCCCATCCAACTCACAGGAACACAGAGATTTCATTTATTCACTATGGCTAACAGTTGCACACACATTTGTCTTCCTCTCCTTTTTTTGAGACACCTTCAGCCCCTCTAACAGAAGGAAAGTGAAACACAAACATTTTAATTCATATAAAAAAGAACATAATGGCCTTCCATGAATCTGTCTAAGCTCTCTTCAAGTGAACGGCCATTACTACATTTTGGGCCACTAAGTCCCAAAAATCGATTCTGTGTAGTGAGCAGAGGTATTTCTTTTTTTCTTCTGCCCCAAATCTTCCACTCAAGAAGTTGACTAGGTGCCCAGATCCCATCTGGACAGGAGGCTCCTTTACCACATGACAGGGCATCTTGGGCATGCTTCTGGGCCTGCGCTCTCTGACTTTCCTCTGACAGAGCTCCTTCTGCCTCAGAGAACGTCGCTTCCATCTTTACAGCTGGTCCCCACATCTGAAATAGCAGGAAGGGAGACTAGTAAGAGAAGAAATGGAAGAGGCTGAGGAGATGGATCCTGCCTCACTCCCAGACTCCTCATCCCTGCATTCAGCAGTAAAGCTGGTTCAACCACAGGGTCAAGAATCAGGGTTGGGTTTTCTTCCCAGCCTAGTGGATTCTCTCAAGGTAGAAATATCTGGGAGGGAAGCCTTAAGATAAGGTCCCTGCTGGAACTGAATGAAGGAAACCCCCTCACCTGCTCTGCCTGCCTCTTCTCCTCTGCCTGACTCAGGAGGAAGCCTTCAGCCAGGGCCACTGCCTGCGAACTGGACTCCGGCTCACATTCTCTCACCCAGCGCTGCATTTCCTGGGGCAGGATGGCCAGGAACTGCTCCAGAATCACCAGGTCCAGGATCTGTTTCTTGGTGTGCCTCTCAGGCTCCAGCCAGTGCCTGCAAAGTCCATGGAGATGGCTGCAAGCCTCTCGGGGTCCATCGGCCTCATGGTAGTGGAATTGCCGGAAGCATCGGTTGCGTCCATCTGCAGTCATCGTGTCCTGTGACAGGATTTCTGGCACAGCTCTTTCCCAGGATTCAACAGCCTGCGAGGGATGAGGACTTTCCCTTGATCTCTTGCCAACTCCAGGTCCTTACGGTTCCTCTTCCATCTCCCTCCTCTTCTCTTGGGGACTATGGAAATATACCATTACTGTCATGGCTACAAAGAGGAAAATAAATCAAAAGGGCAGAAAGAAACCACAAGAGAATGGAGCTACATCATCAACCCCTGTTAAAAGAAACTGGTGGATCAGAAGGAGTGCCATTGTTGCAGTTTGTGGATCAAGATTAGCATCATTCTGCTGTATCAAGCTTTGTTACATATGGCAGTCTGGCCCTTCAGGAGGGCCAGCCTGTCCATTAGGCAGCCCTGGGCAGCTGCCTAGGGTGCAGCCTGGGGGGGGGGGTTATGCTGATTTTGGCCCTCCCACCCACCCTCACCTCCTCAGCGAGAAAAATAGGTGAATGGGACAGCAACATGACGCTGCTCCTGTGCTTCGGAGCATGTACACCACCCCACAAGAGAAACAAGGTCTGAGGGGCGGACACTGCAGGCACGTGCCACCCCATAATTTGCCAGTTTAAAGGTTTGCTGATCCATTGATCTGTTGCAAAGATCGCAAACCAAAAACCTTATCTTAGGGAGGGGGGAGAGAGGGAAATGTTTGCAGGAGAAACCCATTTCTTTCCACAACTTTTGCAAAGGGATCTCTCAGTCTTTCCCAGTTCTTCCCTTGCAGGAGTTATTATTATTATTATTATAGTTATTTGGCCACCAAATGAGAAGGGAGCACTCCCTGGAGAAGACCCTGATGCTGGGCAAGACAGAAGGCAAAAGAAGAAGGGGACGGCAAAAGATGAGATGGCTGGACAGCATTACTGATGTAACAGGAATGTGAGCGAACTTCGGAGCATGGTGGAAGATGAGAGGGGCTGGCGTGACTTGGTCCATGGGGTTGCAAACAGTCAGACTCAACTGTGTGACTGAACAACATGACCCATGCATTAGTAAGCCTATTTTAAACTTCTTTGTTGTTCTACAGAACCGGGGGGGGGGTGTGTGTGTCCAACCTCCCCAATCTCTCCCTCCCCAATTAATATGGAAGAAAAACCAAACATATTGTCTTCTCTCTACTGTCGTTAAAATCCCTTTGCAGGCTTTTAAATTGCTCAGGCTGGAGGAAAGCTGATGAAATTGACTGCGCAACATGGCCACCCACCCGCATACTTCTGTCTCTCTTTAATTCAATAGTGACAATACCTCTTCCCCCACTGCCAACTATTTTAGTTATTGGACTTGAATTTACAGCCTCTCAACATGATTCTTTTTGGGGGGAAGAACGCAGGGAAGCGATTTTTTTAATGGTAGGTTTTATATGGGGAAGATATTCCCTGCCCTTCCCCATGTCAGGGGGAAGAAAGGACAATTCTCCATCCCAGTTTCCTGGTGCTCATTTTCTTCTTAAAGGCGGCTGGTGAAATTGATTTCTTCATGGTGGGGGGAAGCTGGTATTGGCTAGACTATGTGTGTGTTGGGGACGATTGACATTTCCTCTCTTTCTCCCTTGCCACTAAACCCTGGAGCATAAATTATTTTCTCTCCCTCCCCCCCCCCCCCCCCAATCTGTCTACTGTAGTTAAGGCCCATTTTATAACTTCAATTTCTCCCCTGGTTGGAAGGAGGGCAGATCTTGACCACCATGGAGGCATTTTAAAGGTAGGGGAAAAGATGAAGAGCACAAATGAATCCTTCTCCCCTAGGGTAGCCAACCCCCCCCCCCCCACGTTTGGAGGCCCTCCCCCTGCTTCAGGGTCATCAGAAAGCAGGGCGGGGGAGCTGTCTGCTGGGCACTCCATTATGCCCTATGAGACCGATTCCCTAGGGCATAAGAGAAAATTGATCTGTAGGTATCTGGGGCTCTAGGTGGGGGCTGTTTTTTGAGGTAGAGGCACCAAATAGGCAGCCCAGCATCCGATGTCTCGCCTTAAAAGACCTTCCAAGTTTCAAAATGACTGGACCCAAAAGAAGGTGCCCCTATCCTTTCTTGTTTCCAGTAGAGGGAAGGCATTTAAAAGGTGTGTGGTTCCTTTAAATGTGATGGCCAGAACTCCCTTTGGAGTTCAGTCACGCTCGTCACAACCTTGCTCCTGGCTCCACCCCTAATGTCTCCTGGCCCCACCCCCAAAGTCCCCAGATATTTTTTGAATTGGACCTGGCAACCCTATTCTCTCCCAAGAAAAAGGAGGAGGGGAAGCTTAAAAATAGAGCAGCCGCTCTCGCAGACAAATGCACGCTCACTGGCTGCAGGCACGTTCCGGCCGCCAGCTGGCGAGGGCTCTGCTAGGCCAGCGGCTTCTTCCCTCGCCCGCCCCAAGAGCTACCATCGGGGCTGGCGGGGGGGGAGAGCTTTATCCCCTCCAGCCTCTGACCCTCTTGGGTTTCTCTTTCTCTAGATGGGGCAGGCCCGGCGCTAGGACCTCGGGCGTCCCAGGCCAGCACCTGCCCTCGCCGCACCCCCGCCCTGGGGAGGACAGGCGCCGCAGTAGGGGAGGGTTGCACGGGCTCCAGGCAAGCCGCGCCTGCGCAGTGCTCTTTTGCGCCTCCGGGAGCGCATTGCGCAGGGACCCGAGAGGGGGCTGCAGGTGATCCTTGCCGAAGCCCCGGCCTGCTCCTGCCCTGAGCAGCGGGGCGGGCTTGGAAGAGAGCAGGCGCCATCCCGCTGCTCTCAGCTTCCCGGGCTGCAAGTGGTCGCCAAACAGTCTTTCCCCGTCTTACTTGCGAGGAAACCTTCCCAGGATGTCGGCTTTTCTCCGGTGTTACCTGCCTGAAGCGCCTCCTGTCCTCTTGGGCGATTCAGAAGCAAAGCCCTCCTCGTCCACCACCCCAAACAGAGAGGAAAAGAGCCTCTCCACTTTCCCGCCCCTCCCTCGCTTGGTCTCTCTAGCAAGCAGCTTTGTTGATTTAACTCTTTCCCTGCTGCAGACGAAATAAAAATGCTTTTCGTCCTTTCCCCGAGCCGAGGAGCGGCGCCCAGATCTGGTCAGAGCGGACTCCAGCCAGGCTGCCCTCCCTGACCCCCTGGGTAGTTCAGTGGGGCTGCTCGGGAATAACTCTTAACTTAAGACAGCTTGTCTGCCCAAGATATCCAGTGCTGTTCAGAAAATAGGGTGCTTGCATAGAAAAAAAGAAAACGCATTTTCTTTCACCCTCTCATTTAGAGATGCCAGCCTCCAGGTGGGTCGTGAGGATTCTCTGGAATTACAGCTGATCTCCAGACTACAGAGCTCAATTCCTTTTCTGGAGGACGGATTTGGTTGTCTCCCGGCAGGAGACTGGCATCCCCCTGGTCTGAACCAGGGCAGAAGCTGTGTGTCAGCCAATGAGCTTTGTGGTAGAGCAAAGGTTTTTCCACAGGGTGGGGGAGGAAGGCTGTGTGTATTCCCATTCTTTGTTGTAGTGTAGGCTAGCTGAAATTCTTTATTGTAGTGCTGCTTTGAGGACAAGCTAAACTAAGCTGGAATTCTGAAGGCTAAACCACAAGGGAAACATGTAGCAGCTGAAGAGTTAAGAGGTATTTGGAATAATATAGAATAGCATTGTTGGTTGAGTTTTAAACTTAACATGAGGAAAATCAGCCAAGGGGCTTTCTATCCACCTCTCCTCCCTCCCCATTTTTTCCCTTCTGTTCTAATAATGGAGCCAAAATAAATCAATAAGGTTGGGTTATTAAAATGATTTTCTCTCTCTCTCGGCTTGGCTTCGCGAACGAAGATTTAAGAAGGGTGCAATAGTCCACGTTTGCTGCAGGCTCGCTGGTGGCTGACAAGACCAATGTGGGACAGGCAGGTCCGGCCACAGCGGCTGCAGGGAAAAGTCTGATTTAGGGTTGGTCCTGTAGCAGTGCGATTCTTCCTCAATCTCCTTTTGTCCTCAAGACCAGCTATGCGTGTGTTCTCAAAGGAAGAGACAGCCTGGTGGATGGTGTGCCTCCATGCTTTGCGATCTGAGGCTAGGTCAGACCACTGGTGATGGTTGATGTGGCAGGTGCTAAGGGATTTCTTCAAGGAGTCCTTGTACCTCTTCTTTGGTGCCCCTCTATTTCGATGGCCGGTGGAGAGTTCGCCATACAGGGCAATCTTGGGAAGGCGGTGGTTTTCCATCCTAGAAATATGCCCTGCCCAGCGCAGCTGCGTCTTCAACAGCAGTGCCTCGATGCTGGTAACCTCTGCCCGCTTGAGGACTTCAGTGTTGGTCACAAAGTCACTCCAGTGGATGTTGAGGATGGTGCGAAGGCAGCGCTGATGAAAGCGCTCAAGGAGTCGCAGGTGATGACGGTATAAAACCCACGATTCGGAGCCATAGATGAGGGTTGTCATCACAACCGCTTTGTAAACATTGATCTTTGTGCCTTTTTTCAGATGCTTGTTGCTCCACACTCTTTTGTGCAGTCGGCCAAATGCACGGTTTGCCTTTGCCAGCCTGTTGTCAATCTCCTTGTCGATCTTGGCATCTGAGGAGATGATGCACCCCAGGTAGCTGAACTGCTGGACTGTCTTCAGAACTGATTCACCCACAGTGATGCAGGGAGGGTGATAATCTTCCTGGGGTGCAGGCTGGTGGAGAACTTCTGTCTTCTTCAGACTAACTTCTAGGCCGAATAGCTTGGCAGCCTCTGCAAAGCAGGACGTCATATGCTGCAGAGCTGATACCGAGTGGGAGACGAGTGCAGCATCATCAGCAAACAGTAGCTCTCGGATGAGTTTTTCCATTGTCTTGGAGTGTGCCTTTAGTCGCCTCAGGTTGAACAGGCTGCCATCGGTGCGATAGCGGATGTAGACACCATCGTCCTCATCTAGATCTACTGCGGCTCTTTGAAGCATCATGCTAAAGAAGATCGTAAAGAGAGTTGGCGCGAGAACGCAGCCTTGCTTTACACCTGTGCCTATTGGGAAGGGCTCCGAGAGGTCGTTGCAGTGTCTGACTTGGCCTCGCTGGTCTTCGTGTAGCTGGATGATCATGCTGAGGAACCTTGGGGGACATCCTAAACGTTCCAAGATTTGCCACAGGCCTTTCCTGCTAACGGTATCGAAAGCTTTGGTAAGGTCGACAAAAGTCACATACAGACCCTTGTTCTGTTCCCTGCATTTCTCTTGGAGCTGCCTGAGAACAAATACCATGTCGGTGGTGCTCCTGTTAGCTCTGAAGCCGCACTGGCTCTCTGGGAGGAGTTCTTCTGCAATGGTGGGCACCAGTCTGTTCAGGAGTATTCTGGCAAGGATTTTGCCTGCGATGGAGAGCAGGGTTATCCCCCGGTAGTTGGAGCAGTCTGACTTTTCCCCTTTGTTCTTGTATAGGGTGATGATGATTGCATCGCGAAAGTCCTGTGGTAATTTGCCTTGTTCCCAGCAGGTGACAAGTACTTTGTGAAGTGAGCTATGTAGTACTGTGCCCCCATGCTTCCAGATCTCTGGTGGAATTCCATCAACTCCTGCTGCCTTGCCACTTTTCAGTTGCTTGATGGCTTTAACAGTCTCTTCTAGGGTGGGGATCTCATCCAACTCTGTTTTCACCGGTTGAAGTGGGGTGAGGTGGATTGCTGAATCTTGAACTACGCGGTTGGCACTGAAGAGAATCTGAAAATACTCCGACCACCGGTTCAGTATGGATGCCTTGTCTGTGAGGAGCACTTGGCCGTCTGCACTATGCAAGGGACTCTGAGCCTGATATGATGGACCATATACTGCCTTCAGGGCTTCGTAGAACCCTCTTAAATCACCAGTGTCTGCACACAGCTGGGTTCTCTCTGCAAGCTTGGTCCACCACTCGTTCTGAATGTCTCGAAGCTTGCGCTGGAGGTTGCTACATGCAGCGCGAAAGGTTGCTTTTTTCCCAGGACAGGAGGGCTGAGCAAGATGTGCTTGGTAGGCAGATCTCTTTTTTGCCAGTAATTCTTGGATCTCTTGATTGTTCTCATCAAACCAGTCCTTGTTCTTCCTTGTGGAGAACCCGAGGACTTCTTCAGAGATCTGCAGGACGGTAGTTTTTAGGTGTTCCCAGAGTGCTTCTGGAGAAGGGTCTGTGGGGCAACTGAGGTCCTCAATTCTTGACTGGAGTTTTGCCTGGAAGGCAGCTTTAACTTCGGCTGACTGGAGGCTGCCAACCTGAAACTTCCTCCGAGGGATACCTCCTCTCCTGGGTGTGGGTTTAAAGTGAAGACGGAGATTGCAGCGTACAAGACGATGATCCGTATGACATTCTGCACTGGGCATTACTCGGGTGTGTAAGACATCTCGAAGGTCTCTCTGGCGCACCAGAATGTAGTCGATGAGGTGCCAGTGCTTGGACCGTGGGTGCATCCAGGTTGTCTTCAGACTGTTCTTCTGCTGGAAGATAGTGTTGGTGATGGTGAGCTGGTGCTCCATGCAGAATTCTAGCAGGAGGCGCCCGTTGTCATTGCAGTTGCCAATGCCGTGTTTGCCAAGTACTCCTTTCCAGGCTTCCGAGTCTTTACCTACTCTGGCATTGAAGTCGCCAAGGATGATCACCTTGTCCTCTGTAGGGGTCTTCCGTACGAGGTTGTGTAGATCAGCATAGAACTTGTTCTTTTCTGCAGGATCTGCTTGAAGGGTTGGGGCATACACACTGAAGAGTGTTGCATGCTGCTTGTTTTGAAGTGGGAGGCGCATGGACATGATGCGATCTGAGTGACCTGTTGGCAGGTTTTCGAGTTTGGAGGCAATGGAGTTCCTGACCATGAAGCCAACGCCAGAAAGGCGGCTCTCAGCCTTTGACTTACCCGACCAGTAGAGGGTATAGCCAGCACCGTGTTCTTGAAGACTACCTTCCTCAGGGAAACGGACCTCACTGAGAGCTGCTATGTCGATATTCAACCTGAGAAGTTCTGTTGTGGATGCAAGCGATACCCATAATAGCCTAAAGAACTCATACTTTGTTCTTGACTATTTCTCATTGCTAAGTAATCACTTAACATAGTAATCTTCTAGGCTGAAGATAAATGCTTTAAATTATTTGCAGAATAATAGAACAGCTGTCGAAACTTTCTAGCATTGTAAAAACAGTCATGTAATCAAAGAACAGTTCTTCATTAGCCAGAATCACTTTGTATGTTTTTTGATTTGGGATACATGTGATTTGCAACAGAATCTACTTTGCTAAAAAGTGATGTTGGTTTCAGTTCTACTAATACTGAATACCTAGGATTGGCAGCCATTTAATGGAGGTGGGAAGAGAGGCACCAATTGCTTGACCTAGCATCCAATAGACCTTTGGGATTCAAGGGAGCAGGCATGATTTTGGGTCCAGTTTTAACATAAAAGGATTCAAATGTGCAAGTGCTCATGATAGAATCCTTTGGCATGATTATGCTGCCTCAAAATTCATGCTGGAGGGGAAAGTGTTTCCTTCCTACATTTGAATAAATATCCCCCTCCTCCATTCTGTGCATTATAGGGTGGTATGGTAGCATGAGAAGAATTCCCTCTGGGAATCCTACCCCCCCAGGGAAAGTGCATGCGCAATACATAGCCTCTCCTCTCCCGGTGTAGTGAACGCCGTGTGGTTACTGTCTGGCTATGCCTGGCAGATGGTCACTGCAATGGCCTCTCCTACATTACTGCATCCGTAGCAACACCTTCTCGCTGGTCCCCCCCCGTTTTCACAGAGTTTGCTACGTCATGGTGTGACCGAATTGTCCGGCGGTATAACCGGATGGGCAGGCTGGGCCCACCAACTTCGTCAGCCTAAGAGAAGGAAAACTCTAACATCAAACCCGGGCAGATAGAGCTCGTTAATGTAACACCTACCACCTGGAGGACTCGCTGCCGGCGTCCCGGCTTACTGGGCCATGGCAGATGACCCCCAGGTGAAAGGGTGGAGCCAGTACCGCGCACACTGCGCTTCACCTAAAAAATTCCTCTGCGCAGGCCTGAAGGGCATATCCACACACACAACCCACAACGCATCAAGTCCTGCAGCGATAGGCAAGGGGCGAAACGGCAGGTGGAAGGTGCCACTGGAAGCCGCAGTCCCGATCCTGCATGTAGGCGGTTCAGGATATTGGTCGCCTGATGCTAACCCGGAGACGAAAGCATCTTTCGGCAGCACCCTGAACGACCAAGCAGCCTTATCTAGGGACAGCACTGCTTGCTCCACACGGAGAGGGGCCTAGAAAAGGTGGCCTAAACAAAGCTCGTCTCCCCCACCCCAGTTGGCTAGCCGCGGTCAACGGGCATCCTTACTTGCGGTCGAAAAATAACAACAAAGAAAAGGCATGCACCTGCCTCACAAAGTGTGCAAAGACTAAAGCTTGCGTGTTGGAACATCAGAACCATGCTTGACACAGTAGGCAGTGGTCGCCCTGAACGACGCTCTGCTCTAGTTGCCCACGAACTTCTCAGATTAAAATGATTATATCAAGAGAAAAGGTATTTAAGGTTTTTGCAGATAGGTCATAGATTTCAATCAGTCAGTCAGGCTTCTTGGCTTGACTGCTAGGGTCCCTTGTCTGCAGAGAAATAAACAGTTCAACCTTCTATCCTGATCACTTTGTACCACACACAGGAGGAAATGGATGCTTTGGCACAGGGGTGGCCAAGCTTAAGGTAAGAGACACATAGAATAAGCGTCAGATGTTTGAGAGCTGCAAGACATGAGCGTCAGGTGCTTGAGGGGAGGGAGAGAGGAGTGGGGTGGGGAAGATGGACTGGAAAAGTTCCTCTACAGTGGGAGGCGTATTCAAGCAGAATTACACATAGTGAGTCAGTACAGTCAACAGAATGGGACATTCACACTGCTCCCTGCCTACTTATGAAAGGATTGTACAAATCTCAGGTAGTTGGGGGAGCACTGGGATGCTGTGATGAAAGGTAAACTTTCTGAAGTTGGCATTAGCAAATTTCAGGTGATCCCCAACTTAAGGCTTTTGCTTCTAAAATTCTGCTTGTGTTTGGGACAATGTTTTATTTATTCAAAATGAAATGAAATGTATGTCTGTGAACAGCTCTTTTCTGTAATAAATATCCATAAATCAAAAGTACATTCTCAGCTTCAAGATACACACTAAAACAGCATACTCAAGATCACTACAGCATAGACCATGGATGGCCAAACTGCGGCTCATGAGTCACATGTGGGTCTTTCACATATATTGTGTGGCTCTTGAAGCCCCCCCCCATCCCATTGGCTGGCTTGGAGAAGGCATTTCTCTCTTTAAATCTTTCTTCTCCAAGCCAAGCTAACCAGTAGTTTGGAGAATGCATTTAAAGTTGCTTTCTATCCACCTCCCTCCATGTCACAAACATCTGACATTCATGCCTTACAACTCTCAAACATCTGATGTTTATTCTATGTGGCTCTTACATTAAGCAAGTTTGGCCACCCCTGGCATAGATGTCGACTCCAAATTTTGATGCAATAATTCAGAGCAAGCAGTGTCAGTTATCAAAGAAAACAGTGTACGGCTGTTAAGGATTTAAGCGTGTTTGTATTTTGAATAAAAAATAGTATCGTTAATTGGGTTAATTGGGTGTCCTTTCTGAAGTTTATATTGCTTGTTCTTGATGTTCTATTTAATGGCACACATGGCCCAGCCTGACTATAATAATTCCATAAGCACACTGTGCCAGAAGGATTGACAGTTTTACTGGAACAAAAGCAGGGCTTTTGGTGCTGGGGTGGGGACGCAACAGTGTCCTGATTGGACCTTCGGATGGCACCTTGTTTTTTTACCACTGTGTGACAGTGTTGGACTGGGTGGGCCATTGACCTGATCCAACATAGATTCTCTTATGTTCCTATGTTCAATGCCTCTGCTTGAAGAAACACTAACATCCAGCCACTGACAGAGGAAATGAAAACACAGACTATTGGGCCTAAGGTACCAGGGAAAAACAATTATACAATAAGGGAAAATCGCCATTTTTACAACTTGCCACAATGTAACACTGCCAAAGTGACATTTACATCCCATCAGGCCCTCATAACAAACAAGTAACAATTCTGGGCTGTTACGGAGTTTCTCTTTATGTGGTTACTTACATGCTGTTGAAGAATGCCGCTGTGACTGTACCTGTTTGTGCACACAGAACGTTGAAAAGGTTTCTCCCCTGTGTGGGGTCTTAGATGTCTTTGAAGAGTGCTACTGTGATTGAATCTCTTCCCACACTCTGAGCATTCAAAGGGCTTCTCGCTTGAGTGGATTATAGGTGTGTGCCCTTGGTAATATATCTCATCAGTATTTTTCAAGTATTCAGCCAAATACAGATTAGACCAGGAGTGTCAAACATGCAGCCTGGGGGCCAAATCAGGCCTCCGGAGAGCTCCTATCAGATCATCAAGCAACTGGTTGTTGTCTGCTTCCTTCTTTCTCTCTCTTGCTTCCTTCTGCATCACAGCTTGCTTTGCCAGGCTTGTTCAGTCGCACAGGAGCTACAGATCAAAGCCTCTATTTTCCCCATTGGCTGTAAGCTGATCCTGCATTGAGAAGGGGGTTGGACTAGTCCCACTGCATCATCCATGAAATTGGATGTCAAGCTAAGTAGCCCTTGCTGTGCTACAAGCCAGCATAGTAGGGATGCACAGTTCAGTGATACAAACAGTGGGCATTATTACATCACCCACTGTATCATCCACCAAACAGGATGTCAAGCTGAGCAGTCCTCACTGTGCTACAAGACAGCATGATAGAGCCACACAGTTCAATGATGCAAAAACTGGGCATTATTGTGGAACAAGAACTCTGTGCCTTATAACCATATTAGAATATCCACTTATAAATATAGTAGAAACACAACCCAGGGGATGAATTGTATAATTATATTTAGCTACACAGACACAGAAGACAGTGCACACATGCGTAGAAGAGAGTAGTTATACAACCTTAAAAAAGCCAATCAGTAAATGCCATAATTTAGATTCAGCATCAATGAACAACTGTATTTCTATCGAAGTAACTAACAAATCATGTAGATGATTTGAAGAACAGAAATGTATAAAACTAACTTGCCAATGAATGAGAAGCCGGAACTGTGCTTTTGTCCAAGGAGGGAATGGTTTCCTGCTTACTGCAATAAATGTGTATCTTTTTTTCTTCTCATTGAGACTCCTCCATCTGATTCTCATATCAGCTGGGAAATGGGAGAGACATGCTTGTGTAATATTATTAGATCACCCACTACATCATCCAGAAAACTCAGTGTCAAGCTTAGCAGCTCTCACTGTGCTACAAACCAGCATGAGAGGGCCACACAATTCAGTGATGTAAACAATGAGCATTATGAGATCACCCACTGCATCATCCACCAAACCTGATCTCAAGGTGAGAAGCCCTCAATGTGCTAGAAACCAGCATGATAGGGCCACACAGTACTTCGATGATAACAGTGGGCATTATTAGATCACACATTGGGGCTGGCCAAACTCTGGCTTGGGAGCCACATGCAGCTCTTTCACACATATTACATGGCTCCCAGAGATCAAGGAGGCACTTAATGCAGGCTTACTCTCAAGTAACCCTGTTTAGCATTGGGACCTCAGTCAGTTTCCTAGGTCTGACCCATATGTAGGCAAATATTTCCATGGTGTGAAGTGGAGAAGAAAGGGGAGATAGGCAGGCTTGCAAGCTCTTCTCCTCTACCACAGAGGTTGCCCAGAGATCTAGAGGGGGGAAAGAGAGTGCAAGAGCTAAGGAAGCAACAGGGAGGAGGGACAGAATTAAAGAGAGCGGTGCAGGGTTCCCCCTTAGTTTCATAGCTATTCTGGGAGCTGTATTTACTTGCCTTGGTGTCAAGGCAAAGAGAGATGCATAAGGATGCAAACGGTGGTCAGTTATTTATGGGTACATGTGTATTTCCTTCTACTATGCCAAAGATTTGTCTTTTAAAAAATTTGTCTTTGCATTTGTCTTTTAAAGAATATCCTTCTTGCACAGTTGTGTTGTCAAGTGCACACATATGTATTTTATATTTCTATGCAAAGAAAGTATTAAGACTTTTAAGAAAGACATGTCTGTAATATTTGTTCATGTCTTGAGGCTCTCAAACATCTGCCATTAATGTGGCCCTTGCATTAAGTGAGTTTGGCCACCACTGCTCTGAGCATTCTAATGGCTGCTCCTCAGTGAGGGTTCATTGATGCTGTTGATGATGGCCACTCTGACTGAATCTCTTCCTACACTGAACATTCAAAGGGCTTCTCCCCTGTGGGAGTTCACTGATGCTGTTAAACAGTGCCACTCTAACTGAATGTCTTCCCACACTCTGAGTATTCAAAAGGTCTTCTCCCCTCTGTGGGTTCACTGATGCTGTTGAAACCTGCCATACCAACTGAATCTTTTCCTACATTCTGAACATTCAAAGGGCTTCTCCCGTGTGGATTTTTTAATGCTGTTGAAGAGTGGCTCTCTGACTGAATGTTTTCCCACACTGAGTATTCAAAAGGACTTCTCCCCTCTGTGGGTTCGCTGATGCTGTCGAAAACTGCCATGCCAACTATATCTTTTCCCACACTCTGAACATTCAAAGGGCTTCTCCCCTGTGTGGGTTCTTTGATGCTGTTGAAGAGTGGCTCTCCGACTGAATGTTTTCTCACAGTCTGAACATTCAAAGGGCTTCTCCCCTGTGTGGATACTCTGATGCTGTTGAAGAGTGCATTTCTGACGGAATCTCCTCCCACACTGTGAGCATTCAAAGGGCTTCTCCCCTGTGTGGGTTTGTTGATGCTGTTGAAGATTGCAACTCCGATTAAATCTCTTCCAACACACTGAGCATTGAAAGGGCTTCTCTTCTGTGTGGGTTCGTTGATGCTGTTGAAAACTGCCAATGAGACTGAATCTCTTCCCACACACTGAACATTCAAAGGGATTATTCCCTGTGTGGGTTCGTTGATGCTGTTGAAAAATGCCACTGAGACTGAATTTCTTTCCACATTCTGAGCATTCGAAGGGCTTCTCCCCTGTATGGGTTCTTAAATGCTGCTGAAGAGAGGCTCTCCGACTGAATGTCTTCCCACACTCTGAGCATTCAAAGGGTTTCTCCCTTGTATGAGTTCTTAGATGCTGTTGTAAGTGGCTTCTCTGAATAAATGTCCTCCCACACTCGGAGCATTTAAAAGGCTTTTCCCCTGTGTGGATTCTTTGATGCTCTTGAAAATAGCCACTTCGACTAAATGTCTTCCCACACTCGGAGCATTCAAAGGGCTTCTCCCCTGTGTGGGTCCGTTGATGCTGTTGCAAACTGCCACTGAGACTGTACCTCTTCCCACACTCTGAGCATTCAAAAGGCTTTTCCCCTGTATGGGTTCTTAGATGATTTTGAAGACCACAACTGTGACTGAATCTCTTCCCACACTCTGAGCATGCAAAGGGCTTCTCCCCTCTGTGGGTTCTTACATGATTTTGAAGACCACAACTGTGATTGAATCTCTTCCCACACTCTGAGCATTCAAAGGGCTTCTCCCCTGTGTGGATCCGTCGATGCTTCTGAAGACTGCTACTAGAACTAAATGCCTTCCCACACTCTGAGCATTCAAAGGGCTTCTCTCCCGTGTGGGTTCGTTGATGCTCTTGAAGACCGTCACTCCGACGGAATCTCTTCCCGCATTCTAAGCATTCAAAGGGCTTCTCCCCTGTGTGGGTTCTTAGATGACTTTGAAGACCACAAGTGTCACTGAATCTCTTCCCACACTCTGAGCATTCAAAGGGCTTCTCTCCTGTGTGGGTTACTTGATGCTTTTGAAGATGGCTACTCTGACTGAATCTCTTTCCACACTCTGAGCATTCAAAAGGCTTCTCCCCTGTGTGGGTTCGTCGATGTTCTTTAAGATGGCCACTGGAACGGAATCTCTTCCCACACTCTGAGCATTCAAAGGGCCTCTCCTCTGAGTGGGTTCCTAAATGTCTTCGAAGAAGGCTATTGGAACTGAATCTCTTCCTGCACTCTGAGCATTCAAACGGTTTCTCCCCTCTGTGGACCTTTTGGTGCACAATGAGATGTGTTCTATATTTGAAGTACTTTCCACACTGAAAGCATTTATGTGCCTTCATTATACTGGGCTTTGGGAAGTGTAGATTATGCTTTTTTTCACCAGAGGACACCATTCCATTGTCTGAGTAGATAAACTGCTTCTCTCCTGAGTGAATCCTTTGGTGCTGAACAAAGTCTGATTTCTCTGGAACACTCTTGCCACAATCTGAACACCTATAAGGTTTCTTTCCTGTATGTATTATTTGATGTCTACAAAGCTCTGCTCTGCAAATCATTTTCTTTCTACTCTCCAGGGACTGGGTCTTTTTTCCACTGTGCATTTCTAAATGGATATTATATTGGGTTTGATCTGAGATGTTCCTTCCACACTCCAAGCCCTTGTCTTTTTCCTCCACCATGTGAATGGCTTCTTGGAAATCCCCCCCTTGGCAAGGAATGGGTTTGTCCCTCTTCTTGACCACATGGCTGCCTTTCTCCCTCTTAGGTTTTCCTTGATTCCTGAAGCTTCCACTCATGTCTTCATTCTGGATTTTATCTGGGGATAAAGGATGCTGTTCCCCATCTTCCTTGTTATGCTGATCATTTCCTGTTGGAATAAAGAAAGACCCTTTAAGAACCCATGCAAGGAGATCTAATCTGCACTGGAAGTTTCATCCACACTCCAAATATTTCAGTGTCTTCTTCTGTATACTGAAGCATACAATAATAAAGGTAAAGGTGGTTCCCTGTGCAAGCACCTAATAATTACTGACCCATGGGGTGATGTCACATCACGACATTTTCTTGGCAGACTTTTTGTTATGCGGTAGTTTACCATTGCCTTCCCCAGTCATCTACACTTTCCCCCAGCAAGTTGGGTATTCATTTAACCAACCTTGGAAGGATGGAAGGCTGAGTCAGCCTTGAGCCAGCTACCTGAACCTGGCTCCCTCTGGGATCGAACTCAGGCCATGAGCAGAGCTTGGACTGCAGTACTGCAGCTTTACCACTCTGCTCACACTTTTAAAGTACATTAAGTTTCCTGCATCAGAGATGCTTGTTTGGGACTCTGGCCACTTACATGACTCCCCACCTGTGTAATGTCTTAGATGTGTGAAGAAATGCATTTTGGGATGGAGGTGTGAACTAAGCAAAACCTTCATTCTGAGTTTCAAAGTTTTTCCTCTCTGAGCAGGCAAGAAACAATGGGATAATCAAATTCTCTCCCTCCACCCTGAATCAGGGAACAAAGATCTAGGGATAATCAAGTTATCTCCCTCTATCCTGAATCAGGAAACAGGGATCTGGAGGAATAAAGACTAAAAAGGCTTCAGGAAAAAACTGAAAACTGAAAACTTTAGGAAAAGCTTCTTTGACCCTGCCTCACCTAATCAGTGGGAGGAGACAGAGAATAAGACTCCTCGGAGAAAAGAGGAGAAAGGCTCTTTTGTGCTCACTACACTTGGGGGAGAAGCCTGAAGTTAATGGAACTCCTGCAAAAATCTATATATTTGTGCTAAGGAGCCAGCCTTATATTTAACAATTAATAGGAGATGTAGAGAGGGAGATATATAGAAATTGCATTCTATCCATTTCTTTTCAATCCCTTTCTCAGTCTGATCCTGGTAGTGGTTCTGTGGATGGACTTTTCTTTGCAATCTTGTAATGTTGAACTTCTTTATAAGAACATAAGAGAAGCCATGTTAGATCAGGCCAATGGCCCATCCAGTCCAACATTCTGTGTCACACAGCGGCCAAATATATATATATATATACACACACACACACACACATACACACTGTGGCTAATAGCCACTGATGGACCTCTGCTCCATATTTTTATCTAACCCCCTCTTGAAGGTGGCATGCTTGTGGCCGCCACCACCTCCTGTGGCAGTGAATTCCACATGTTAATCACCCTTTGGGTGAAGAAGTACTTCCTTTTATCCGTTTTAACCTGTCTGCTCAGCAATTTCATCGAATGCCCACGAGTTCTCGTATTGTGAGAAAGGGAGAAAAGTACTTCTTTCTCTACTTTCTCCATCCCATGCATTATCTTGTAAACCTCTATCATGTCACCCCTCAGTCGACGTTTCTCCAAGCTAAAGAGCCCTAAGCGTTTCAACCTTTCTTCATAGGGAAGGTGTTCCAGCCCTTTAATCATTCTAGTTGCCCTTTTCTGAACTTTCTCCAATGCTATAATATCCTTTTTGAGGTGTGGCAACCAGAACTGCACACAGTACTCCAAATGAGACCGCACCATCGATTTATACAGGGGCATTATGATACTGGCTGATTTGTTTTCAATTCCCTTCCTAATAATTCCCAGCATGGCGTTGGCCTTTTTTATTGCAAACGCACACTGCCTTGACATTTTCAGTGAATTATCTACCACGACCCCAAGATCTCTCTCTTGGTCAGTCTCTGCCAGTTCACACCCCATCAACTTGTATTTGTAGCTGGGATTCTTGGCCCCAATGTGCATTACTTTGCACTTGGCCACATTGAACCGCATCTGCCACGTTGACGCCCACTCACCCAGCCTCAACAGATCCCTTTGGAGTTCCTCACAATCCTCTCTGGTTCTCACCACCCTGAACAATTTAGTGTCATCCGCAAATTTGGCCACTTCACTGCTCACTCCCAACTCTAAATCATTTATGAACAAGTTAAAGAGCATGGGACCCAGTACCGAGCCCTGCGGCACCCCACTGCTTACCGTCCTCCAATGCGAAGACTGCCCATTTATACTCACTCTCTGCTTCCTATTACTCAGCCAGTTTTTGATCCACAAGAGGACCTGTCCTTTTACTCCATGACTCTCAAGCTTTCTAAGGAGCCTTTGATGAGGAACTTTATCAAAAGCTTTCTGGAAGTCAAGGTAAACAACATCTATCGGGTCTCCTTTGTCCACAAGTTTGTTTACTCCCTCAAAGAAATGTAACAGGTTAGTGAGGCAAGATCTTCCCTTACAGAACCCATGCTGAGTCTTCCTCAATAACCTGTGTTCATCAATGTGCCTACTCATTCTGTCCTTGATAATGGTTTCTACCAACTTTCCCGGTATTGAAGTCAGACTGACTGGCCTGTAATTTCCTGGATCTCCTCTGGAACCCTTTTTAAAGATCGGGGTGACATTTGCTACCTTCCAGTCCTCAGGAACAGAGGCAGATTTCAATGAAAGATTACAGATTTTTGTTAGAAGATCCACAAGTTCAACTTTGAGTTCTTTCAGAACTCTCGGATGTATGCCATCCGGACCCGGTGACTTATTAGTTTTTAATTTGTCTATTAGTTGTAGGACCTCCTCTTTTGTCACCTCAATCTGACTCAGGTCTTTCAACACCCCTTCCAATATTAGTGGTTCTGGGGCGGGCAAACACTTCTCATCTTCCACGGTGAAGACGGAGGCAAAAAATGCATTCAGCTTCTCAGCCATTTCCCCATCCTCCTTCAGTAATCCTTTTACCCCATGGTCATCCAAGGGCCCCACTGCTTCCCTGGCTGGTTTCCTACTTCTAATATATTTGAAGAAAGTTTTATTGTTGGTCTTTATGTTTTTTGCAATATGCTCCTCATAGTCCCTTTTTGCCTGCCTGATCACAGTCTTGCATTTGATTTGCCACTGCCTGTGTTCCCTTTTATTAATCTCACTTGGACTGGTTTTCCACCGCTTAAAGGAGTCCTTCTTACCTTTTACAGCTTCCATTACTTTGTTTGTTAACCATGCTGGCCTCTTCTTATACCTGTTTGTGCCTTTCCTAACTTGTGGTATGTATTTTATCTGAGCTTCTAGGATTATAGTTTTAAATAGTCTCCAAGCTTCCCCAAGGGTTTTGACCGTATTTACCTTTCCTTTCAGTTTCCTCCTCACATGCCTCCTCATCTCAGAGAATTTACCCCTTTTAAAGTTAAATGTGGTTGTGGCGGTCTTTTTGGGCAACTCCCTATTTATACAAACGGTGAAATCAATAACATTATGGTCACTGTTCCCAAGCGGCGCAATCACTTTTACGTCTCTCACTAAGTCTTGGGCATTACTTAGGACCAGATCCAGGATCGCCCCACCTCTGGTAGGTTCTGAGACCATCTGCTCCATAGCACAGTCATTGAGAGCATCAAGAAACTCAATCTCTTTCTCTCGACCAGAACACATATTGACCCAATCAATCTGAGGGTAGTTAAAATCACCTATTACAACACAGTTTTTACGTTTAGCCGCTATCTTTAATCCTTCCATCATATTATAATCGTCTTCTCTCTTTTGATTTGGTGGGCGATAAACTCCCATAGTTAAATTTCCTTTTGGGCCCTCTATTTCAACCCAAAGCATTTCTAAAAGGGAATCTAATTCTCTGACCTCAGTCTTGCCGGACCGTATATCCTCTCTGACATACAGAGCCACCCCACCTCCAACCCTTCCCTCCCTATCCCTATAATGTGTTTAAAAGGATTTATATGACTTTGAAAATGTTTTACTAAATGTTTAGTTAGCCATTATATCAGAGTGTTAAATCATGCCTGTCAGGTGGCATCAAGTCACCCAGAGGGTGCTGCCAGGCCTAGAGCAGGAAACATCCAGGAGGAGGGTGAAGATATCCTGGTATCACAACTGAACTCCAGACAACAGATCTCTTTTCTCTTGGAAAAAATAACTACTTTGGAGGGTGGGCTCTATGGCATTCTATTTAGCTGGGATTTCCCATCCCCAAAGTCTGACTTCTGTAGACTCCACCAAAAAATCTCCAGCAATTTCCCACCAACCTGGAACTGGCAGCCTTAGTCAGGACTGGCCCCAATGAGTTCTCTCTCAAAGGCCAAAACAGGCCTAGAAATGGCCTCCTCCCCCAGCCTTTTACTGACAAAACCAAGCTTGGCTGCAGGGTTGCCAGGTCCTACTCAGAAAATACCTGGGAACTTTGGGGGTGGAGCCAGGATATTTTCCCATTCCCCCCCCCCAAATAAAAATACAACAACGTCATTCCCCTGAATACAGTCTTCATTTCCTAACCCCCGGCAGCTGACTGCACTTCCACTAAGTGAAAGTGAACACACACACACTCTTTCAAACCACAAAGCAGCCAAATAAACACAGTTTGCAAGCACACACGTTTGTGATTTCACTGGGGCAAATTACTCACTGGAGCAATTTACTCACGGGAACTGTTGGATGTAACCATCTGTTGTATTTTTTTACTAACAGGAAAAATGAAAGCAGAGCAGCTCAAAATAAACAGAGGCGCTCTGCTTGTTTCTCTTCCTTTTATGCACTCATGAGAAAAACCCTGAAGCCCTCAGCAAATCAGGGGAAGGCTTTCTGTGGCTGTTTCCCTACTTCTTCCACCCTCAGCCAATAGAGGGAAGGTTTTCTTTCTCTTCTCTGCAAATCAGAGCCTCAAAACTCAGCCAATGGAATGCAACAGACCTTGATTGATATTTTGACAGGCCAAAAGTCGATGCAGCACAAGCCCAACCAATCAGGGTTGAATTTGCTACCACAGAAGGAGTTTTTATATATATATACAATATGTCACAGAAATGAGTACACCCCCTCACATTTTGTAAATATTTAAGTATATCTTTTCATGTGACAACATTGAAGAAATGACATTTAGCTACAATGTAAAGTAGTGAGTCTACAGTTTAAATGTGCTGTCCCCTCAAAATTACGCAACACACAGCCATAAATGTCTAAACTGCTGGCAACAAAAGTGAGTACACTCCTAAGTGATAATGTCCAAATGGGGCCCAAAGTGTCAATATTTTGTGTGGCCACCATTATTTTCCAGCACTGCCTTAACGCTCTTGGGCATAGAGTTCACCAGAGCTTCACAGGCTGCCACTGGAGTTCTCTTCTACTCCTCCATGACGACGTCACGTAGCTGGTGGATGTTAGAGACCTTGCGTACCTCCACCTTCTGTTTCAGGATGCCTCACAGATGCTCAATAGGGTTTAGGTCTAGAGACATGCTTGGCCAGTCCATCACCTTTACCCTCAGCTTCTTTAGCAAGGCAGTGGTCGTTTTAGAGGTGTATTTGGGGTCGTTATCATGTTGGAATACTGCCTGCGGCCCAGTCTCCGAAGGGAGGGGATCATGCTCTGCTTCAGTATGTCACAGTACATGCTGGCATTCATGGTTCCCTCAATGAACTGTAGCTCCCCAGCGCCGGCAGCACTCATGCAGCCCCAGACAATGACATTCCCACCACCATGCTTGACTGTAGGCAAGACACACTTTGTACTCCTCACCTGGTTGCCGCCGCACACGCTTGACACTGAACCAAATAAGTTTATCTTGGTCTCATCAGACCATAGGACATGGTTACAGAAATCCATGTCCTTAGTCTGCTTGTCTGCAGCAAACCGTTTGTGGGCTTTCTTGTGCATCGTCTTTAGAAGAGGACGACAGCCCTGCAGACCAATTTGATGCAGCATGTGGCGTATGGTCTGAGCACTGACAGGCTGACCCCCCCACCCCTTCAACCTCTGTAGCAATACTGGCAGTACTCATACGTCTATTTCCCAAAGCCAACCTCCGGATATGACGCTGAGCACGGGCACTCAACTTCTTTGGTCAACCATGGTGAGGCCTGTTCTGAGTGGAACCTGTCCTGTTAAACTGCTGTATGGTCTTGGTCGCCGTGCTGCAACTCAGTTTCAGGGTCTTGGAAATCTTCTCATAGCCTAGGCCATCTTTATGTAGAGCAACAATTCATTTTTTCAGATCTTCAGAGTTCATTGCCATGAGGTGCCATGTGGAACTTCCAACGAGCAGTATCAGGGAATGAGAGTGATAACCTGCTCCCCCTTCACACCTGATACCTTGTACCACTAACGAGTCACATGACACCAGGGAGAGAAAATGGCTAATTGGGCCCCATTTGAACATTATCACTTAGGGGTGTACTCACTTTTGTTGCCAGTAGTTTAAACATTAATGGCTGTGTGTTGCGTAATTTTGAGGGGACAGCACATTTATACTGTTATACAAGGTGCAGACTCACTACTTTACATTGTAGCCAAGTGTCATTTCTTCAGTGTTGTCACATGAAAAGATATACTTAAATATTTACAAAATGTGAGGGGGTGTACTCACTTCTGTGACATACTGTATAGGATTCAGTCCCACAACTACACAGAGAGTGTCCTTCTAGGTGCCACGAGAGCCAAGAAGGAACTGGCTTTCAGCCACCCCAAAATACAAGTTTACTATGAGATAATGAAAAGCCAGGAGCTCACGAAGTGAACCCTACAGTTTAAAAGAGACACCCATGGATTTTGAAGAGCTCACATTTCTTAGGGGGACAGGTAACAACCAGCAAGTCCTGTTTCACCATCTCCAAACCTTTGCAACACACAGTGAGCATACAAATACACACAGTACCATGTTGATGTAAAGGAAGTATGGGAATTTAGTTTGGCAACACAGGGTGGTCATCCTTGTCAACACTCTTCCCTAGCGACAGGGGAGACAGTGCTGGACAGCATTGGAGAAACCTGGGCATCGGGGCATACTGATTGGACAGGTATACATGGTTTCCTCTGTGTATGTGTCTCTGTTTTTCTGAGACAGACACTTTCCTGCCTGAAGGGCATGGGAAGAAATTAGTCCCCTGGAGAGCCAGTTTGGTGTAGTGGTTAAGTGTGTGGACTCTTATCTGGGAGAACCGGGTTTGATTCCCCACTCCTCCACTTGCACCTGCTGGCATGGCCTTGGGTCAGCCATAGCTCTGGCAGAGGTTGTCCTTGAAAGGGCAGCTGCTGTGAGAGCCCTCTCCAGCCCCACTCACCTCACAAGGTTTCTGTTGTGGGGGAGGAAGGTAAAGGAGATTGTGAGCCGCTGAGACTCTTCGGAGTGGAGGGCGGGATATAAATCCAATATCTTCTTCTTCTCTTGCCTCTTGGAGAAATGGGAGGTAGCTACAGGGATTTTCCTATCCTGTTCTGGCTCAATCAACTATGCTTCAACTGAGAACTTGACTCTGAGTTTGCTGGATTGACAGGGTCAGTGGGAATCTCTTCAATAGTGCACGATTCCACCCTCTTGGGATAAGGACTGATCCCCACAACCACAACAGAAGGTGTTCTGTGGTTTGGCTGAAGCCGGTTCTCCTTGGGTTGCAGTGTTAACTGGTGGGACTATCCCCTGCAGGCCACCCCTGCAAGGTAGAGCAGCTCCAAAGAAAGCATTCAAACCCAACTGTACCTAAGGAATGAAGGTGTCTAGGGGACGACTGTAGGAGAGGGTTGATGTGCTTTTGATAGATCCTTTCCTGATCAGAGGCAGAGTAGATGGCTGTAATCTCATCTGGGGCAAGGGCATATGGTAGAGTTTGGTCAATGAGAAATAAAGATCTGGCCCCTTCCAGAATATTTTGGAGGGCCTCTCAGCCTGCCTTGGCCACACTGGCCGCAGCCTCACCTTCATCAGCCTGGATCAGGCTTGGGTTGCTCTCTGCAGCAATGCTGAATATCCCTTTCACTGCCACCCTACATCCTGGAGGCCCTCACTGGAGGGCAAATAGCTTGGCACAACCACATACTGCGTTTCAATATTGTGATTCATGCATCATCCCAATGGCAGCAATTAGCACCTATGAAAGGTCCTTACCCAAAAAGGCCACATGCCCATAGTTCTCCAGCATGACTTCCCTATAGAAGGTTTTCTGGCCTGGATCCAGCAGGGCCCACTCAGCCTCAGTGAAATACACGGCCACCTCCTCAAAGGAAAAGGGAGACTGAAAGAAAAAAGCAGATTCCCTTGTCACAGACCATGCCAGGCAGAGACAAGAGTCTTGAGGGACAGGGGCATTCTGGGAGGGTGCAGGATGCAGAGCTTGCTATGTGTAAAGGGAGTGGCATTCAGAGCCTCACTTGCTTGGACAGCTGGAGCAAAGATGTTCCTGAAAAAGGAGCAGGGCCCAGCTGTCCCCCATTCACACAAACTTTACCTGGACCAGAGGGGGAACGGACATTTGCACTTCACTGGAAAGATGATGGCTTGACAACATCTCTTCACTGCCTGCAAGGGAGGCAAAATTGGAAGGATGAATTTTAGCTTCAATTCTGTATTTGTGGAATTTTTTTTTAATAAACTATGGGAGAGTTGGAAAAGAAGCACCAAGTACCCATGAGGCTTGGAGGATATGAGACTTCACGTTCTGTACTACCAATGGGGTTCCAGGGCGTCTGCTGATGCTCTGACTTCACATCCAAGTATTTGGCCAGACAAGACATCAACAGGGCATCACGTCCACCCCATGCTGCACTCTCAAACCTCAGGGGGAGAGCCCAAGCCATGACCTGCAATCACTAGTCCAGTATCCTCTTTCTGACTGTGACCTGCCAAAGGTCCCTGGGAAACTCTTAGGAAGGGGCCAAGAAACCCAATTATTGGCCTCTCGAAATAGGTTTTCAGAGATATTCGTTGCTCATTTCGTTGCTCTCTTTTTGTTGAGAACAATGACAATAAATTCATCTATCTATCTATCTATCTATCTATCTATCTATCTATCTATCTATCTATCTATCTATCTATCTATCTATCTATATGCTTCCTCAGAACATGAGGGTGTGTTTGTGTGTTTATGTGTGTAAAGAGCCATCAAATCACAACTGACTTATGAGAACCCCTCAGCAATGTTCCCTCTGAGATGCAGAGTCTTCTGAGCAAAAATTCTACTTTGTGAGCAAGTGGCATTAAAGTTGTGAGCTACTGCAGAACTTATTGTGCTCTGGGGTCATTCTTCTTGAGCTAAGACAAAAATGTGTGAGCTGGAGGCTAAAAATCTGTGACCTAGCTCACACTGACTCAGCTTAGAGGGAACACTGCCCCTCAGTTATTCAACACAAGAGATGTTCACAGGTGCACCCACATTAGTCTTCCTGTCATTTTTTGAGCCACCTTGAGTCCCTCTAGTGGAATGAAAGCAAGATACAAATATTTTAATTCATATACAAAAGAATGTAATGGCCTTCCATGAATCTGTCTATGCTCCCTTCAAGTTAATGGCCATCACTACCTCCTGTGCCGCTAAGTTCCAGAAATTGACTCTGCCTAGTGAGCAGAACTATTTCCTTTTTCTCCTGTCCCAAACCTTCCACCCAGCAACTTGACTAGCCCCAATCCCATCTGGACAGGAGGGACCTTTACCACATGACAGGGCATCTTGGGCACACTTCTGGGCCTGCGCCCTCTGACTTTCCTCTGACAGAGCACCTTCTGCCTCAGAGAACTTCACTTCTGTCTTCACAGCTGGTCCCCACATCTGAAACAACAGGAAGGGAGACTGGTAAGAGAAGAAATGGAAGAGGCTGAGAAGACAGATCCTGCCCCACTACCAGGCTCCTCATCCCTGCATCGACCACAGAGCCAAGAATCAGGGTTGGGTTTTCTTCCCAGCCTAGTGAATTTTCTCAAGGTAGAAATATCTGGCAGGGAAGTTCCTTGCTGGAACTGAGTGAAGGAAACCCCCTCACCTGCTCTGCCTGCCTCTTCTTCTCAGCCTGGCTCAGGAGGAAACCTTCAACCAGGGCCACTGCCTGGGAACTGGTCTCTGGCTCACATCCTCTCACCCAGCACTGCATTTCCTGGGGCAGGATGGCCAGGAACTGCTCCAGAATCACCAGGTCCAGGATCTGCTTCTTGGTGTGCCTCTCAGGCTCCAGCCAGTGGCTGCAAAGTCCATGGAGCTGGCTGCAAACTTCTCGGGGTCCATCAGCCTCATGGTAGCGGAACTGCCGGAAGCATCGGTTGCGTCCATCTGCAGTCATCATGTCCTGTGACAGGATTTCTGGCACAGCTCTTTCCCAGGATTGAACACCACTCCCAGCCTGGGTGGGTTGGGGACTTTCCCTTGATCTCTTCCCTATTCCAGTTGCTTCTGAGTCCTCCTCTTCCATCTCCTTCCCCTTCTCTTGGGGACTGTGGAAAGATACCTTTGCTCTCGTGGCTACAAAGAGGAAAGGAAATCAAAAAGGCAGAAAGAAACCAGAACAGAATGGAGCTACATCACTGGCCCTGGTTAAGAGAAACTGGTGGATTAGAAGGAGTGTCATTGTTGCAGTTTGTGGATCAGGATTAGCATCATTCTGCTATATCAAGCTTTGTTAGATATGGCTGTTTGGCCTGTTGGAAAAGCAAACTGTTTCTATTTAACTTTTTAAAACATATGTTCTGGATGACCTCCTCTTGGCTTTAGATTACCTGGGAATCAGTCTGTCCTAGGGGTTACATCTCAATGTAAATTGGAACCTGGGATAAAGTGACTATTAATGGCTTCAGCTTTGCTTATATCTCCTCAAGAGGATGGAAACGTTAGGCCAGGGGTGTCAAACTCATTTCTTATGAGGGCCACATCTGACACAAATGAGACCATGTTGAACCAGGCCATATGTGCCAAGGGAGGAGGTACTCCTTAATAGAGGACACAAAGAGAATTAAAGACTTTTTAAAAACTTAAAACATTAGCACTTGGTCTTAATGGTGCTTTCTTTGTAACTTTCCCATGCAATCCAGGGAATTGGGCAAAGGAAACTCTGGCTCTTTTCTTTCCTTCCCAGGGGACCAGAAGGGGGAGGTGCTGTGGTCAGTAGAAGGAAGAGAAGCTTGGCTCAGTAGCTCTGCTGTGCAACTGAGACAGCCTGGCAAAGCATGCTGTGCTGTCCCTCCCCTCCCCGAAGAAAGGAGCCTCAGTCAAATGAGAAAATAGAGGCTTTGCTCTGTAGTTCCTGCGTGACTGAGCAAGTCTGGCGAAGTGAGCTGTGATCCAGAAGGAAGCAAAAGAGAGGGAGAAGGAAACAGATGATAGGCAGTTGCTCGGAGGCCTGATAGGAGCTCTCCGGGGGCCTGATTTTGACACCCCTGCATTAGGCAATTGCTGTGTCCAAGCAGTCAGCAGAGGGAATGGGCCTAGGGTCGTCCAGCTCTCCAGGTCAGGGAAGAAGGGTTGCCGGGATGGACCAGAGCACAGGGAGGCAGTGAACCCCCAGTCTCCAATGTTGATATATTTATTTCCTTCACTATTCCCCCTCCCCTGGAATGAAACCCAATCAAAGAGTAACCATAAGAACCAAGCTTGTTATTCCTGTTTGGTCCTGGAATCCGTTAAGCATCTTCATCTCATCAGATGGTAATTTGCTGCTCATCCTCCATCGATATGTACTGGCTGGCAACTTCAGTTCCAATGTATCTGAAGCAGCCTGCATGCACACGAAAGCTCCTACTGTGAATAAAACATGGTTGGTCTTAAAGGTGCTGCTGAATTCGAACCTCGTCCTTTTGCTTCAGACCAACACGGCTCCCCACTGAATCTATACATTAGAGCCAACATTCCTCTTTTCTAAGATTTAAGGGCTTATCCCGATTCTCCCCCCCCCCTTTACTTGTGAGTAAACCTTCCCAGGATCCGGCTGTACGTCTTTTTCCCGCTGTTACCTGCCCGAAGCCCCTCCTGCCCTCTTTGGTGGTTCAGAAGCAAACAACACCCCCGCCCCCACAGACAGACAGGAAAAGAGCCTTTCCGCTTTGTCCCTACCCCCTAACCAGCCTCTCTAGCAAGCAACTCTTGGTTTAACTGTTTCATTGCTGCAGACGGAGGAAAAATGCTTTTCGTCCTTTCCCCGAGCCGAAGAGCAGCGCCCAGACCTGGACAGAGCGGATTCCAGCCAGGCTGCCCTCCCTGACCCCACCCCCGGGCAGTTCAGGGACCTTGGAATAACTCTTCAGGGGGCTTGTCTGACAGTACTGTTCAGCCATCTCAGAAAATGGAATGGATGAACAGAAAAAAGAAAACGCATTTTCTTTTTCCCTCTCACTTAGGGATGCTGGCCTCCAGGTGGGTCGTGCGGATTCCCTAGAATTACATCTCATCTTCAGAGCCCCCTGATGCAGAATGATAAAGCTGCAATACCGCAGTCTGAGCTCTCTGCTCAGGACCTGAGTTCGATCACGGACGGTGGAAGCTGGGTTCAGGTAGCCGGCTCAAGGTTGACTCAGCCTTCCATCCTTCTGAGGTTGGTAAAATGAGTACCCAGCTTGCTGGGGGGAAAGTGTAGATGACTGGGGAAGGTAATGGCAAACCACCCATTAAAAAGTCTGCCCTGAAAACATGATGCGAAGTCACCCCAGAGTCAGAAACGACTGTTGCTTGTACCCTTACCTTTTGCCAGATTACACAACTCATTTCCCCTTCTGGAGGAAGGATTTGGTTGTCTCCTGACAGGAGATTGGCAACCACCCGCTCTGAACCCCCTCCATCTGCAAAGGGCGAAGGTGTGAGCTTTGTGATAGAGCAAAGGCTCTTGGAGGGGGCGGGTGGGGGGACTGCATGTATTCCCATTCTTTGTTGTAGTGCTGCTTTGAAGACAAGCTAAACTAGCTGGAATTGTGAAGGCTGACCCACAAAGGGAAACATGTAGCAGCTGAAGAGTTAGAGATATATGACATATTATAGAATAGCATGGTTGACTGAGTTTTAAAGTTAACTAACATGAGGAAAATCACCCAAGGGGCATTGATATAGATAAATCATAATAATGTATATACAAATCAATAAGGTCGGGTTATTAAATTATGATTGTATCAACAGAAAAGGTATTTCAGGTTCTTGTGCAAGGGCAGCCAAACTTACTTAAGCTAAGAATCACATAGATGTTTGAGAGCTGCAAGGCATGGATGTCAGATGTAGGGAGGGGAGGGGAGGGGAAGGAAGGAAAATAGATAGGGGAAAGTGAGGAGGGGGAAAAAGCAACCTTAATTGCAGAGGTTGTGGGAAACACCTGAAGATTGTGGGAGTGGAGAGCATGGATGGAAGGGTTTGGGGGAGGTGTGGGACTTCCCTGGGGGTCTAATGCCATGGAGTCCACCCTGCCAAGTAGCCATTTCTGTTGCTGGGGGATCAGTTTGAATTCTGGGAGATCTGCAGGCTCCACTGGGAGACTGGCAACCATACCTGAGCCACCCCTTCAAGCATCACAACCCTTTCCATCCCTGCTCTGTGGCTCCCTTGCGCAAATCCCCCCTCCCTGCCCCACCCAATGGCAGGCTGTAGCTTCAGATACAACTCCCCCCCCCCAATACAAAAAACAACATCTCCCCCTCCCAACAGTTTTGCAAAAAGATATAAATTGGGACAGGGTAACAGTACACGATAGTACCGCAGAAAACACTGGAATGCATTACAGACACTCAAGAACAATTTTTTACAAATGAAAATGCAAAATACTTGCACTTTTATTAACCCATTTCAGGCCAAAATGCCTAGTGAACAGGCTGGAATGGGTATTAAACCATAGTACTGCAGAAAACACTGGGATTAGCTTGAAGCTATGACTTAAGCCCCAAGCTACAACTGGGCAGTTGGGAGGGGGATTTGGAGATGAAAGTATTTCTGGAGCATTTTCACCCTGGCTCCCTGCAGAAGACCCTGCTGCCTGCCACTCCCACCCAATCCTCTGTTGCCCTCCCCTCCTGAAATCTGTCCATCTATTCACAACACTCCTCTTAAACCATCTCTATCTTTTGATGGGGGCTTTCAGGTGCTGGGTAACCTAACATTTATGGAAGGTGGCATGGTGGACAATGACATCCAATTATTACATTCCTGGCACTTTAAGGACTCTGAAGGCTTGTAGAGGCATTTTTGCACAAGCACTTTATCGAGTTGTATTGTTGTGACTTCATTGCCACTTGAAATCCATTTCATTGTCACAACACTTGTTTAACTTATTTTTTAAAAAGTAAAGGTAGTCCCCTGTGTAAGCACCAGTCGTTTTCAACTCTGGGGTGACACTGCTTTCACGTTTTCACAGCAGACTTTTTATGGGATGGTTTGCCATTGCCTTCCCCAGTCATCTACATTTTCCACCCAGCAAGGCTGGGTACTCATTTTACCAACCTCGGAAGGATGGAAGGCTGAGTTATTAGAGGCTTCTATATTGATTCAACACAATTAATATAAGTTGAAATATAATTCAAGTACTCATCCTCTTTCCAGCTTTTTTGCGTGCTCTATAAGGAAGTCATGAGGTCCAAACCTCTGGACCCACATAGCTTCCTTTTGGAATCTTCATCCCTCAGGACTATTTGAGAGCCAGTTTGGTGTAGTGGTTAAGTGTGCAGACTCTTATCTGGGAGAACCAGGTTTGATTCCCCACTCCTCCACTTGCACCTGCTGGAATGGCCTTGGGTTAGCCATAGCTATCGCAAGAGTTGTCCTTGAAAGGGCAACTGCTGTGAAAGCCCTCTCAGCCCCACCCACCTCACAGGGTCTCTGTTGTGGGGGGAGAAGATATAGGAGATTGTAAGCCGCTCTGAGTCTCTGATTTAGAGAGAAGGGCAGGGTATAAATCTGCAGTCTTCTTCTTCTTCTACTTGCTGGAAACCTGTCAAAAGCTGGCAAGGGCTGGCTCTTGTGGGGAAGGGGGGCTCCTTGTTTTTTAACATGCTCCACACTGTGTCATACCACAGGAGGTTTCCAAAGAGTGATATGGAAGGAATCTACAAAAAGGTAATGGATTACAAAACCCCACAGATACTGGCATGGGCATCATATTCAGCTATTTCTCAGGGTCCTGAAATTTCAACCAGTTCTTCCTAGTACAGCAATATAGCTCAGACTTTTGAGCTTCTTCCCCCTTTATTAAAAAAAAATGAGGCCTTGCAGGCTTCACTAACTAGCTGGTGTGTTGCTGCTGAGAGAGGGGGATAAGGGTGGACAACACATGACCTCTCCGTCTCACTTTCTGAGGCCTTCCCTGGGGAAACAAATGGTGTATCATATCAAAGAAACAAAGCATCACTAGCCTTCTCCATATGGGCCGACCTTGGTTTGGGTGAGCCAGCAAAGGTGCCTGCCACCCTGCATGCTATGTATAGCGTTCTACCATGGTTTGTCTACTGTGGTCTTGCTGCTTCTTTAAACAAAAAAAAAGTACAGATTTTCTGGTGTGACATGGGTAGGGTCTCTGTGTTGGATGGGGTGGGGTTTAAGTAGACTTATGTCACCCTGGCCATTGGCCCTGTGTTGGGCTGCTCAGCATTATTGCACTGGTTATGCTCTCCTTGCAAAAAACCAAAACAAAACAAAACTCCCACTACCTTGCTTGGATTGTAATTTTGTTCCTGAACTCAATCCCATCAGTATTATTTATTGTTATTTATCATATGGCAGAGTTACACACAGGAAGTGTATTGTAATATAAAATATGTAACCAGGCCGACACAATGAGTTTGGGTATGCAGTTGGGCAGTCCCCCTAAATATTAACATTTAGATTTTAAAGTTTTCTTTGGGGTACAACTCTAGCTCACCTGCTTGAGGTACCCCCTGGGTTATGCTATAGAACTATAGAGCTAAAAATTCAGTTCAATAAGAAAAAAATCACCAAATTCACAATTTGCCACAATATAACACTGCCAAAGTGATATTTACATCTGATTTGTCCCTTGTAACCAATGAGTTCTGCAACTCTGAGCTAAATAGTTACATGGTTCCTCCTTATGTGAGTTCTTTCATGCTACTGAAGAGTGCCGCTCTGATTACCTCTTTGCACACCCAGAGCATTGAAAAGGTTTCTCCCCTGTGTGGGTTCTTAGATGTCTTCAAAGAGTGCTACTGTGACTGAATGTTTCCCCACACTCTGAGCATTCAAAGGATTTCTTGCCTGGGTGGGTTTTTGCAGTGTGGTTTGATATATACTGAGCCAAATAAATACACCAAAAATACCTTATTGGTATTTTTCAGATATTTATTCAGCCAAATTATATATATATATATATATATATATATATATATATATATATATATATATATATATATATATATATATATATATATATATATATATATATATATATATATATATTATATATATAATTATTTTTAAATAATCTTTATTTAAACTTATACTTCACATACACTACCAAGCCAATACACTGAAAGAATTTACAAAATAACAAGTACAAGAGTTAATAACAAAATGCAGAAAACCATATCTGATACAAATAAGGAATGACATGTATTAGAAAACTAACAAGTCACTATAGTATCCCTTATTAGGAACCACATTATGCTGAGTTATAAATTAAATAAGATATTACTGGAAACCATTGTTGTTGTTGTTCAGTCGCACAGGCAAGTCTGACTCTTTGGGACCCCATGGACCAAGTCATGGCAGGCTAATAATTTTGCAAGTTTGGCATGAGATTAGCTTGGAATTTTGCAGCGTAGAAAACATTCCCACACCTTATTTTGCCAAGATAATAAAGAAGGAAAGTTGTTATCCCCCCCCCCGCCCAAATTTTGTAGCAATAACAATCCTAGCAATGGCAAAGTTGTAATCAAAATTTTTAGACTTTTGTTTCCAAAGCCCACTGGTAGCATAGATAATAAAAGAATTTCTGGCTTGGCAGGAATCTTGACTCTTGTTATCATAAAAATATGCTGCATAATCAACTGCCAACATGAGTATATGCGAGGACAATACAACCAGCAGTGCATAGTCCCCCAGATGACCACATCCCTTCCAACATTTTGCACTCACACCAGCCTGAATACAGTGTAATCTACAAGGAGGAAGATACCCTTTTTGTAACACTTTAAACAAATGTTAAATACATTAGACTTAAGAGCATATGAGTCATAGATTGAGTGCCAAGCCCGCTCTTGGATGTTCTGCTTACAAATATCCTGCCAAAATAGTTGGATTTGTAAAGTTTTTGTGACGTAACTGAAACCAGAATTTTATAAAATGTTTGAGATAAGACCTTTAACTTCTCCCTGATATTTATGTAGGAGCTGCTCAAAAGGAGTAAGAGGAACCTTAATAATCTCATGGAAGTTGTTTGTAAAAAAAATATTTTTAACTTGCAAGTACTTACACCATGGGACCTTTACACCCAGGTTTTTCTTTATGAACCTTTATGAACTAGGTCAGCCAAATATATTAGACAATCTGATTTGGCTAGCAAAACGGCCAAGCCTGAACAAAACCCACTATTATTCAGCTCTCAATTGGTGCAGCCAGAAGGCATTTAAAGAGCCTATAATCATTCGTTTGTTCAATTTATAGTCTCTTTAAATGCCGTTAGCCCACTCAGTGAATCATGCTGCCATCACAACATGACTCAGAAAGTTAACTGAAGGCATTCATACTTGAAATGCCTTTTGCCCACAGGGTGAATCATGCTATCATGGTGGCATGACTTGGCAAGTGAACTGAAGACATTTGAAGTTGAAATGCTTCCAGTTCATGTGCTGAGTGGCACCCCCAGGGTACCATGTCTCAGAGAGTGAAATTCTCCAATATGTGGAAAAACACAATTTTGGGCCCTGCATGTATTTGTCTGGGAGTTGGCTGGAGGAGTCTGTCAAACTGGGGTCAGGCTTCGGCCTAGCCTCTTCCTCCTCCCTCCTCCCCTCCTGTCTAGAACCGGGAATTCTGGGGGGAGCCTCCTAGAGAGACAGGAAGTCCTTGAGGCCTGCTTCCCAGAACTCTGCAAGCAGGCCAGGTGCTAGGGGTGCCTGCGCCCCTAGGTCGGACTGTGATCATCCACCCCCCTCCCTGTCATTTTAGTGTGCGCAAAGCATGCGCACCCGCAACGTCACAATGACATCACTGTCACCCCCCCTAACTTTGCTGAAGACTCCTGAGCCTCGGGAGACCCTGGCAAAGTCTGGAAGGGCAGTGGGCTCTGACCCTCCTCCAATGGGGGAGGGCCCCCAGCACCGTTTGCAGGGAGAGCTCCTTGAGAGCAGCCTTCTATGCAAACGCCCCCTCCAACCTTCCTGCACCTCTTTCCTCCGCCCAAGTCTCGGGCGCGGGAAAGAGCCAGTGCGGGGCGTCCTCTTCGCTCTTGGGCTGCCTTTCCTGTAGGGGAGCCAGCCCAAGAGCAAAACGAAGCTCTCTTTTCTCCACCCGAGTCTTGGGCGGGGGAAAGAGCTGGCGCAGGGGCTTGTCCTCGCTCTCAGGCTGTCTTCCCTGCAGGAGAGGCAGCCCGGAAGTAGGCTTGCCAATCCCCAGGTCCCAGCGGGGGTTCTTCCGCTTTCCCAGGCTCCTTCCTGCCCCCAGTCAGCTGGCTGGCGGGGGGAAGCCTCGTCCCCAGAGGACCATGTGCCTTTGCACCTCCAGAGGCTTCAGTCTCCGATTGAAAGGCTTCCTCTTGGGATGGTATGTCTGTGTGTACTTTGAAGAAGTTGGCTGCAACTTGTGAGTAGAGAGACCGATCCCTCGTTTCAGAGTTGCCAGAAACGGGGTGGGGGGAGGGAAACGTCCGCTGAGCACTTCATTATTCCCTATGTGGAGATCAAGTCTTATAGGGTATAATGGGGAATTGATCTGGAGGTTTCGGGGGCTCTGGGGGAGCTGTGGTTTGAGGTAGAGGCACCAAATTTTTCATATAGTATCTAGTGCCTCTCCCCAAAGTACCCCCCAAGTTTCAAAAAGATTGGACCAGAGGGTCCAATTTTATGAGCCCCAAAAGAAGGTGCCCCTATCTTTCATTATTTCCTATGGAAGGAAGGCATTTAAAAAGGTATGCTGTCCCTTTAAATGTGATGGCCAGAACTTCCTTGGAGTTCAATTATGCTTGTCAAACCTTGTTACTGGCTCCACCCCCAAAATCTCCTGGTTCCGCCCCCAAAGTCCCCAGATATTTCTTGAATTGAACTTGGCAACCCTACCCGGAAGCGAGATCGAACTGCCTCTTTTCTCTGCCAGAGTTTCAGGAGGGGGAAAGAGGCAGAGCTGCCATGTAGGGAGGGGGTGCCTTGCGGCGTCCTATAGGCCATGCAGCGCCCAAAGCAGCCGCTTACATGGCCTACTCCCATGTGCTGGGCCTGGCTGCAAGAGAGGTAAACCAGTTCCTGGGCGGGAACTGGATTTTATATTGAAGGTTTTGGGTGGGTAAACAGATAGTTCAGAGTTGGCAGTCAGTCAGTTGAGTTCAGTCTTGGGAGTTCAGACTGACTCAGGAAGGTATGGTCAGGCTTGCAACAGTCCAAGTAAGGTGCCTGCCCTGTTAGTGAAGTTTTCTGACACAGGCTGTAAAGTGTCTAAAGGTGGAAAAATTCTCACAGAGGGAAAGTTGGTTGATGATGTATATGTGGTGGGGAGTGAAGCCGTTAAGGCAGATCAAGTGTCTATTGTATGCTCCCATGATTCATGTTTATACCTCCTCCACCGTAGACTTGGGCATTCAAGTTTTCATACTATTAGCAAGACGCTGACTTTGCTGCCAAATGTAGCTGTAAAATCTTGTAAAGCATATCTAGACTGCCAAGTGTGCAAAAAGGTCAAAAGCAAGGCATTCCCGGTAGCTAAGGAGAGCGTGAGGGTGTCTGAGCGACCGCTAGCTCTAATCCATGCTGATATTATTGGGCCATTTCCAAAGAGCCATTCATCTAACAGATATGTATTTCTGATAGTGGATGACTGTACAAGATATTGTTGGTCTTATGTACTAAAACAGAAGTCAGAAGTGTTTCAATGCTTTAAACAGTGGGCTAAAAGAGTACAGAAGCAGCTTGGAGTACAGCTGCTAGCTCTACAGACTGACAGAGGGGGTGAATTCATGTCAAATCAATTTGGTACATGGTTGAAGCATCAGGGGATTGCACATAGGGTGGCAAATCCGGCAACACCTTCAGAAAATGGGGTGGTTGAGAGGAAAGCTGACATATTGCAAACAATGATGTATGCCATGTTAGATGATGCATCGCTACCTATTGCATATTGGGCTGAGGCATTCATGGTAGCCACATTCTTGGTCAATAGATTGTGGACGAAGTCTACAGATAATATCCCCTATAAGGCTATGTTCAAGAAGGAGCCTAGTTTAGAGTTCCTCAGAGTGTTTGGAACGAAAGCCTGGGTTAATATTCCTCTGAAATTGAGAAGGAAAGGAGGTGCCAGATCCAGAAAATTGATATTTCTGGGATATCAAACCAATATGAAGCCATATAGGTTTAGTGACACTGAACAGAAGGTGACGTTCAGTAGATCTGCTAACTTCAGTGAGCATAGCAATTAGGCTAAGCTGCCTAGAACTGAAGGGAATACTCATGTATTGCTGCCACTGACCAATGATAGTCAGGAACAAGGCTCTGCACCAGTACCTGCTGTGGTGCAGCAGGAGATATCTGAGAACGAGCAAAACGACTGTCAGGAGACTCGGGTTTCATATATGAAGCATATGAACATATGAAGCTGCCTTATACCGAATCAGACCTTTGGTCCATCAAAGTCAGTATTGCCTTCTCAGACTGGCAGTGGCTCTCCAGGGTCTCAAGCTGAGGTTTTTCACACCTGTTTGCCTGGACCCTTTTTTGGAGATGCCGGGGATTGAACCTGGGACCTTCTGCTTCCCAAGCAGATTCTCTACCACTGAGCCACCGTCCCTATGGTTTCATCCCGTAGTACAAAAGGTGTTCCTCCTGTATGATATGGTTTTGATAACAGCGTAAACCATGTGTATGTGTCTAAATCTGAGAATTATCAGGAAATAATGACTCTGGCAGATGAGGAGAAAAAGGCCTGGCTGGAAGCCATGGAAAGAGAATATTTATCTCTGTACAAGAATGTTTTCTCCCACAGGGAGGCTGAAAGGGAATAATTTACTGCCAGCTGGGCAGATCGCCCAGAGGCTGTCTACTTCAGCGTTTGTAGTGTACCTGGGAAGAGCACTCATTATGTAGAAGGCTGTAAAGCAAACTTTAGTAGCTTGCGGCACACGTGAAGCAGAATTCAGTGCATTGAATGAATGTGTATTGAATCTGGAGTGGCTTGTACAATTAATGAAAGATCTAAATGTAACATGTGACCAAGCAATCACTGTATTTAATGATAGTTCTGCTGCAAAGCAGTTAGCTGAAAATTTATGTGCCAGATGAAGGAGTAAACATATCCTAATCAGATATTACAATGTGAAAGAGTGGGTTACTCGGGGAATTGTGATATTGGAAAAATGTGCCACGGAGGACAACATTGCTGATCTGTTTACTAAATGTCTGTACAATGAAAGACATGCAAAACTGGCTGAATTATTAGGCATGCATTCACTAGCAGTCTAAGGAGGTGTGTTAGTATTATGTAGCCTGCTGTGAAGCATGCTAGATCAAGAACTGTCAAAGTGACAGCTAATCACATGACAAGAGTCACAGGACTACTCAACCTGGCTGATGCAAGAATTGGCAATATCTGGATCTGTCCAGAGGAATCACCATGAGTCAGCAGTTTACCTGATTGGTGGGCAGTACTATATAAGCAGCAGAGTACCAGAGTGGTTTTTCTCTCTATGTATATGGATTACTAGCAAAGCACTTTGCTACTCTGAACTGTATATGTATATAACTTCACTGTAAATATCTGTATAATACACGGTTTGTTATACTACCAAACTGGTGTGTTGGCTCTTCATATCGATGTTCCTATTGCTAAGGCAAGTTACTGCTTTGGTCTACCTGCAGTCAGCGCACGCTCCTGCCGTCATGCCCTGCATGTCATCTAGTTAGGGCAAGTATTTTAACAGGGAGAGAAGGAGCGTTTTTCCCTACTATGATTTGTTTCTTCTGTTCACTCTTTAAAAAATGCGTGTAAATAGTTGTAAACTTTAAATAAATATTTTGCCTGTTTAAAGTGGAGTTCTTCTGTACCACATAGTCCCCCCAACTGCTTGAAACACTAGGAGTGGGTTGGGAAATCCCTAGGGTGGAGAGATGTGGCACTGTGGCTGGTTGCCAACTCTCCAGGGGAGCCCCAAAGATCCCTGGGAAGCCCTGAGGCAGGTTTCTAGTGAATTCAGAGGGAGGTTAGGAGGCTGTCCCACCTAACCAGAGCCCAGAGAGGGACAGTGGTGGCAGCGAATACCCTGAGGCAGCAAAGTGGAGCGGCCCTTTCAGGTCAGTATAACGGGAAGGGCTGGGGCTAGCTAGCAGACGCAGGACCGGTCTGCCACATACTCTACAGGGACAGTTCTCGTAGGTTATAATAGAGCTGAATACACTTGGGTTTCCCAAAATTTTCCTGAATCTCATTACAACACTGATATTGGGATTCAGCAGTATTCTATTTTTCTGGTCCAACTGATCCATATCCAAAATAAATATTTTTTTTGCAAACCTCTTCTGGGTTATTTAATGCTGTTGAAGAGTGCTGTTCCACCTGATTTCCTTTGCACATTCACCTGTGGTTTTTCAAAAATGTTTTCAAAGAGTGCCACTATAACTGAATCTCTTCCCACACTCTTCTCCCTTTTATGGGTTCTTAGAAGTGCTGAAGACTGCTTCTGTGATTGAATCCCACATTTTGAGCATTGAAAAGTTTGTCTGTAATCTGCCCTAAATCCACTTGTGGGGAGGGCAGAACATAAATTTGAAAAATAAAATGAAAATACATAAAAGTTTCTCCCCATATGGTTTCTTAGGTGCTGTTGAAGAGTGCCACTGTGACTGAACATCTTCCTACACTCTGATTATTCAAAAGCTTTCACCACTTATGGGTTTGTTGATGCTGTTAAAGAGTACCACTCCGACTGAGTGTGTTCCCACACTCTGAACATTAAAAGGGTTTCTCCACTGTGTGGGTACGCTGATGCTTTTGAAGAGTACCACTCCAGCTGAATCTCTTCCCACAAGCTGAGCATTCAAAAGGCTTCTCCGCTGTGTGGGTTCTTGTCGGAGCGGGAGTAGCAGAGTGAGGGAGATGACTTGCCCGACACAGGGCTTCAGGAAAGAAAATCAGGCAGACACGTGCAACTAGTGCCAAAAGGTGTATTAACATATATACACGACAAGTGCTCTCTTGTGCAGTCTATACAATATCACCTCCACGGACAAAGTGCTTCGCCTAACCACCATCTCACAGGGAGAGACCTGTGTGATGCACACACAGATCATATATAGTCCAAGCAGCCAATCCTGGCCGTGCTGACTCAGCAGATTGCATCACTTGGCTTCTGCCGGCTCAAGCCGGTCTGCTGATCAGGTTACTGTGACCTAGCCTGGCAGCTAGATCACCAGCTGTCATACTGTAGCTGTCAGACTGGGTTTATGTAGATTCTTGCTCCAACACACCTCCTAATCTATTTAAACCCAGTGCACCAAAACACTTTACACAGTTTACATACATGTCCACCAGCAACATTACAGTTCATATTTACGTAGCTCGGAACCCTTTCCGGAATTCGTTCAGGAACTCATCATGATTGTAAAACACATCATCGTGTTCCTGTTCAGCCAGCTCTTTCAGACGCTTGGCTTCAGCCTCCTTCTCCCTTGCCTCGCACTCTGCCACCCAGGCTTTCCATTTCTTAGCCTTTTCTTTTAACATTTCCTCAAATCCGGGTGGGTCTGGATTGACAGTCAGAGTGACATAGGGACACTTGTACCTAGCGGGACGTTGGCCTTTGGTGGACCTGGCAGACACCCGTGGCCCTGTGCTTGGACCAGCTTTGTCTTCTTCGGGTTGCTCTGTTCCCACCTCCTGGGCTGGTTGCTCTGCCCCTGTAATTGGGTGTTGAACCTCCTGACTCTCACACTTTACCTCCAGTTCCTGCATTTGAGGCTCTGCCTCCTGACTCTGCTCGTCAGGCTCTGTGCCAGCATTCGGCTCACCTTCTCCAGCCCCACTGGGTGCCACCTCCTGGGCTGGAGTTCTGGGCTGCGCTCCAACATCGTTATCGCTACTTGGCAGCAGGACAAATTGTTTCTGCAAGGAGTGCAACCTTGGCCAGCTGCTTTCTTCATTGAACTGGGCACTCTTACTAAGTGTTATCTTGCTTTTGCTATTGCAGAAACGATAACACCTGGCCCTTGGCTTGTAGCCCAGAAAAATTAGGCTCTCTGCCCGGACATCCCCCTCCCCGCTACTCGTGGAGTGGATGCCAACCCGAGCCCGTGACCCAAAGACTTTTAAAGAACTCAAATCTGGGGTCTTGTTCAACAGTAACCTGTAAGGCACATTTTTCACAGTATTACACCAAACCCTATTTTGCAAAAAAACAGCTGCATGTATGGTTTCTGCCCAATAGGTCATTGGCAGTTGTGCATCCTCTAACATGCAATACATCACATTCTGCAATACAGCCCCATGCCCATTTTCTCGGGGCGTTGCCGGGTTCGTCAGACGGTGGGCAATGCCCTTGTTCTCCAGCCAACGTTTCATCTGGTTAGATAAGAATTCCCCCCCTCTGTCGGTTTGTACAGCTAGGAGATTAACCCCTAATTGTCTCTCCACTGCTTTGACCCACTTGGTGAATGTCTTATACACCTCAGACTTATGCACCATGGTGAAAACCCACGCGTACCTCGTGTGGTCGTCGGTGGCCACCAAGCAGTATCTCCTCCCCGACAGACTCTTTGGCAATGGGCCAATAACGTCTAAATGGACTAGTTCCAGGGCTCGTGTGCTTTCCCTTGAGCTTTCTTTAGCAACAGCACACGCCTTGCTTTTGGTCTTCTTGCAGACCTGGCAATCCAAGTAACATTTGCAAGGATTTACTTTCAAACTAGGCACAAGCTCCAGGGTTTTCTTTAACGCCCTAAATCCGCAGTGCCCAAGTCTCCTATGGAGCAAATGTATACAATTATTGTGCACAGGCTCATTCGACACCTGAGCCACCTGGGCACAATCACTCTGGACCACATACAGTTTACCTTCCCTCTTTCCTGTCACAAGCAACTTTCCCCCACCTCCCAGGATTTTGCAGCAGGTTTTCTCAAATCTCACCTGGTATCCCTGGTCAAACAGTGTGCTAACACTCAACAGGTTAGACTGCAGTGAGGGTACATACAACACATTTTGCAACATACATTTCAGTGCAGGAAATTCCACATTGCCTGAGCAAACAGAATTGGCAGTGGTCCCATCAGCCAATCTCACATACTTATGCTCAGGACTGTCAATGTTTTTCAACAACTCCTTCTCGCAGCAGAGATGGCTCGTTGCCCCGGAGTCTAAAATCCAAGCAGACCCTGTGCTCTCTACTGCAGACGTGACCAGCCGGGTTGCTTCCTCACACGGGCTGGCGGTCCTCCGCTCTCGCCGCACACGCCCCCGCCTCTTCTCCCTCTCAGGGCAAGCTCGGAGCAGGTGCTGCGACGACCCGCATCCATAGCAGCGACGGACTGCAAACGCAGTCGGCTCCACTTCCTCCACCTTCGGACGCCTGCCAGCAGCAGAAGCTGGCTCATTCTTGGCTGTCTTCCCGGACACACCGATAACAGCACGCTGCCCGGCCGACACCCCCGGACAGCTCACGGCCGCAATTCTCTCTTGGAAGTCAAGCAGGTGGGCAGAGACGTATTCCATGGTCAGGGTCGCTACGTCCACCGTCTCCAGAGAAGTTATCAGGGGAGTGTACTCAGGTGGCAACGACGACAGCAAAATGTACACTCTGTCGTCTGGAGCTACAGTCTTGCCTCTTGCCTCCAGCTCAACGAAACAGTCCGTTAGCCGTTTGATGTGATCTTTCACACACCCTCCAGCCGGCATAACGGTGCGGAACATCCTCCTTGTCAAGGCCATGAGGGAACCAGCAGTGGTGCTAACATGCACCGCACTCAACGCGTCCCAGGCAGCCTTGGGAGTGTCCTTCCCTCGCACATAAACCAGCTGGTCATCTCCTATAGATAGCACTATGTTGGCCAGTGCCTTATCCGATAACACAGTCTCGGCAGGAGATAAGTCGGCAGGGGGGTTACTCACGAACAGCCATTGCCCTTCACGCTTGAGGTAGTGTTGCATTCTCAGGCTCCACACCGCGTAGTTGGCTGAGGTGAGCTTCTCAACGGCTACTCCAAGCTGTTGCTGAGCCATCGTGCCGACTCCTCCTCACAGCTGGCTGCCGACGTCCCTCTGGCTCTCAAACAGAGAACGGTGGTGCTTCTGTGTCCTTCACCGGCGTTCCTCGCCTCCGGCTCTTTCCAAACTCACAGTCAGCTCAACTCTCAACTCTCTCCTCCGCGCAGCGGAACCGCCCTGGGCCCATAACCCTGTCGGAGCGGGAGTAGCAGAGTGAGGGAGATGACTTGCCCGACACAGGGCTTCAGGAAAGAAAATCAGGCAGACACGTGCAACTAGTGCCAAAAGGTGTATTAACATATATACACGACAAGTGCTCTCTTGTGCAGTCTATACAATATCACCTCCACGGACAAAGTGCTTCGCCTAACCACCATCTCACAGGGAGAGACCTGTGTGATGCACACACAGATCATATATAGTCCAAGCAGCCAATCCTGGCCGTGCTGACTCAGCAGATTGCATCACTTGGCTTCTGCCGGCTCAAGCCGGTCTGCTGATCAGGTTACTGTGACCTAGCCTGGCAGCTAGATCACCAGCTGTCATACTGTAGCTGTCAGACTGGGTTTATGTAGATTCTTGCTCCAACAGTTCTTTGGTGCTCTTGAAGAGTACCACTCCGACTGAACGTTTTCCCACACTCTGAGCATGCAAAGGGTTTCTCCCCTGTATGGGTCTGTTGATGCTGTTGAAGAGTGCCTTTCCGACGGAATCTCCTCCCACACTCTGAGCATTCAAACGGCTTCTCCTCTGTATGGGTTTGTTGATGCTGTTGAAGAGTGCTACTCCGACTGAATCTCTTCCCACACTCTAAGCATTCAAAGGGCTTCTCCCCTGTGTGGGTTCCCTGATGATGTTGAAGAGTGCTACTATGACTGAATCTCTTTCCACACTCTGAGCATTCAAAGGGCTTCTCTGTTGTGTGGGTACGTTGATGCTGTTGAAGAGAGGCAGTCCAACTAAACCTCTTCCCACAAACTGAGCATTCGAAGGGCTTCTCCCCTGTGTGGGTTCTTAGATGATGTTGAAGAGTGCCACTCCAACTGAATCTCTTCCCACACTCTGAGCATTTAAAGGGCTTCTCCCTTGTATGGGTTCTTAAATGCTGTTGTAAATGGCTACTCTGACTGAATGTCCTCCCACATACTGAACATTCAAAAGGCTTCTCCCCTGTGTGGGTTTTTTGATGCTCTTCAAAATAGCCGCTCTCACTGAACCTCTTCCCACATTCTGGGCATTTAAAGGACTTCTCCCCTGTATGGGTTCTTAGATGCTGTCGTAAATGGCTACTCTGACTGAACGTTCTCCCACACTCTGAGCATTCAAAGGGCTTCTCCCCTGTGTGGGTTCTTAAATGTCTTCGAAGAATGCTACTAGAACTGAATCTTTTCTGACACTCTGAGCATTCAAAGGGCTTCTCTCCTGTGTGGGTTCGTTGATGCTGTTGAAGAGGGCCACTCCAACAGAATCTCTTCCCACAAATTGAGCACTCAAAGGGCTTCTCCCCTGTGTGGGTTCTTAGATGATGTCGAAGAGTGCCACTCCAACTGAATCTCTTCCCACACTCTGAGCATTCAAAGGGCTTCTCTCCTGTGTGGATTCGTTGATGCTCTTGAAGAGTGTCACTTCTACGGAATCTCTTCCCGCACTCTGAACATTCAAAGGGCTTCTCTCCTGTGTGGATTCTTAAATGATTTTGAAGACCATAACTGTGACTGAATTTCTTCCCACACTCTGAGCATTCAAAGCGCTTCTCCCCTGTGTGAGTTACTCGATGCTTTTGAAGAGTGCCACTCCAACTGAATCTCTTCCCACACTCTGAGCATTCAAAAGGCTTCTCCCCTGTGTGGGTTCGTTGATGCTCTTTAAGATGGCCACGCCAACTGAATTTCTTTCCACACTCTGAGCATTTGAACTCTTTCTCTCTGTGGATCTTTTGGTGAGCAATGAGATGTGATCTTTTTCTGAAGTATTTTCCACACTGAAAGCACTTATGTGCCTTCATTATACTTGGCTTTGGGAAGTGTACATTATGCTTTCTTCCAGCAGAGAACACCATTCCACTCTCTGAGCAGATAAACTGCTTCTCTTCTGAGTGAATGCTGTGGTTCTGAACAAGGTCTGATGTCTTGGAGAAGCTCTTGCTGCAGCCTAAGTACCTATAAGGTTTCTCTCCTGTATGTGATCTTTGATGTTTATGGAGCTCTGCTCTGTGAATCGTGGTCTTTCCAGTCTCCAAGCATTGATGAGTGTTTGTTCCACTGTACCTTTGTAAATGGACATTACATTGGGTTTGGTCTGAGATGTTCCTTCCACACTCCAAGCTCTTCTCTTTTTCCTCTACCATGAGAATGATGTCTTGGAAATCCTCCCTTAGATAAGGAATGGGTTTGCCCCTCTTCTTAACCACATGGCTGCCTTTCTGCCTCTTAGGTCTTTCTTGATTCCTGATGTTTCCCCTCATATCTTCATTCTGGTTTTCATCTGCTGATAGAAAATGCAGATCCTCATCCTCCTTGTTCTGCCAATCATCCCCTGCTAGAATAAACACAGAGATCCTGTTAGAACCCAAACAAAGGAAGTCTAATCTGCGCCTGAAGTTCAATCCACACTCCAAATATTTCAGTGTCTTCTTCCTGCTGTACATTTAAGCGTACAATAATATATGCTTTCAAAGTACATTAAGCCTCCTGCATCAGAGATGCTTGTTTGGGATTCTGCATTTTCTAATAGAAGTTTCTAATAGAAGTTTGAACTGAGCAAAACTTACATTCTGAGTTTAGAAGTTTTCTCTCTCTTTGCAGAGAGCAGGCAAGAGACAATGGGATAGTCAAGTTCTCCCTGAAATCAGGTAACAGAGATCTGGAGGAATAAATGCTAGAAGGGCTTCAGGAAAAAACTCCTGGAGACTTCAGGAAAAGCATCTTTGATCTATCCTCACCTAATCAGTGGGAGGGGAAAGAGAGATGATAAGACTTTGGGAGAAAGGGGCTCTTTTGTGCTCATTCCATCGAGGGAGAGAGAGCTCTTGACTAAGGTCTGGAGGAAGCAGCCATTGCCAGGTGCTGGACTACACTTGGGGAAGAGGCATGTAATTAGTGGAGTTCCTGTGAAAATCTGTAACTTTCTAAGCTAATGAGCCAGCCATGTTTAACAACTGATAGGGCATGTATAGAAGGAGATACAGAGGAATAACTTTTTATCCATTTCCTTTGAATCCCTTGCTCAATCTGGTGCTGTGTTGAGAGTATGCTTATAAACATTGTCTTGTTAGTAAATACTTTTGATCCTGGTAGTGGTTCTTTGTACCATGTAGATCTCTGCCATCTTGCATGTTACATTTGAAAAGAAGCCTCAAGGATGCACAAGGCAGCCAGCTATCCCCATGGTGACCAGGTGCTGGGTAGCAGGAGATGCCGAGGGAAGGCCTCAGATCTTGAAAGGGAAGCTGGGAATTTTCCTGACTGATGTTCCCCTACTAAGCAGAATACGACTGCTCATCCTGAGCAGAATATAACTGCTGTAATCTTAAAATGAGCAATGGGCAGTGCAAGACCCTGTGTGGCTCCATATTGCTGCCAAGCAGGGCTTATTGTGTTAATGAGCGGCTGCTCATGATTTTATCGTTGTATATTACCCTGACCCTGGCACTGGCCAGGATAGGGCAATTCATCAAATATAATAAAAAATAATAATAATTCTCTGACTGAATGTCTTTGCAAAGGCCACACTTTCATTTCTCTTTTCCCCTGGAGCAGATTTCCCCCTTCTTTTAATTGCTCTTTCTTCTTGGATTGGGATTTTACAGAAACCCCCTCCTTGGCAAGGAATGGGCTTACCCCTCCTCTTACCTGTGTGGCTTTCCTCCTGGCTCTGTGGTCCGTCTCCATCTCCCAAGTTTCCTTCAGCATCTTCATTCTTGGCATTTTCCAAGGAAAATCCCTGGAATTCCCTAGTTGCCTCCTCTACATCTGCTGCTGGAATACAAAAAGAGTTTCCATCAGCATCCAAGGGAGAAGCCAAGCCATCAGTCAGGGACCATATTTCGTATTTGTAGGTTCAGTAGAGTTGAGGTGCCATAATTCATAATTCACTGATCAGCATTTTAAAATTATGTATGAGCATCCATACCTTTAAAACAATGATTAGGATCAGATTAACAGCTGAATACCATTAGCAACCCTAGGTTTTTTATTCCTGAGCTCACCATTGGCAAAATGAACGCAACCAAATGCTGACGGATTGTAATTGGCAGTGGCGTTCTAGGAAAATGAATTAAAACGAAATAGAAACGTGGGAAGCCAGGGTGAGTAGAGTTTGTAATGTACATTAGTTAACTGCTGTTGGTTTTCCCAGTCTGTGTATGATATCATGTATTTTTATAAATATTGTAGAAATGAATTATGGCACCTCAACTCTCCTGACCCTATGAAAACAAAAGATGGTCCCTTGAAGAAGGATACTTCATATCCAAAATGAAATTGGACCGGTTCTTTTATCATTTGTTGGACTACAGTTGAAATTAGGGTGGCCATAATGTCTGAAGGCCAGCCAGGGACACTTTTGGGGGGGGGGAGGTAGGGGTGTGCGCGCGCGACGCGCCGCCGGAAACAGGAAGTGACGTCACTTCCGGTGACGTCACTTCCGGTGACATCATGCCACCTGCCGGAAGCAGGAAGTGACATCACTTCCTGTGACATCATTTCCCCCCCCCGCCCGCGCCACCTGCCGGAAGCAGGAAGTGACATCACTTCCTGTGACATCATTTCCCCCGCGCCACCTGTTGGATCAGGCCAGTGGCCCATCCAGTCCAACACTCTGTGTCACATAAGAACATAAGAGAAGCCCTGTTGGATCAGGCCAGTGGCCCATTCAGTCCAACATTCTGTGTCACATAAGAACATAAGGAGGGAGGGAAGGAGGGAGGGAAGGAGGGAGGGAGGGAGGGAGGAAGGAAGGAAGGAAGGAAGGGAGGGAGGGAGGAAGGAGGGAGGGAGGGAGGGAAGGAAGGAAGGAAGGGAAGAAAGGGAGGAAGGAGGGAAGGAGGGAAGGAAGGAAGGAAGGAAGGAAGGAAGGAAGGAAGGAAGGAAGGAAGGAAGGGAGGGAGAGAGGGAGGGAAGGAAGGAAGGAAGGAAGGAAGGAAGGAAGGAAGGAAGGAAGGAAGGAAGGAAGGAAGGAAGGAAGGAAGGAAGGAAGGGAGGGAAGGAAGAAAGGAAGGGAGGAGGGAGGGAGGGAGGGAAGGGAAAGATAACCTTTCCCCATGCAACATCCAGCCTTCCTTTCAAAGACAAGCGGAAAGGCATGCTGGGAAAGACAGTCCTTTGCTCCAGAAGCACCAAAGCCAAAGTCAAGCCCTGTCGAGAGGCGCAAAGACTACAACTCCCAGAAGGCACCGCCCGTCCCCTGCGCCAAACAGCATGGGATCTTGTTGCACCAATGACTCCACGGCTCAGCTCGACCAATCGCAGAGCGCAGGGGAGAATGTCAACAAACAAGGAGGCCTGCAGGCGGGACAACAAGCCCCAGATAAGGAGCAGCAACAGGAGAAACGCAGGGCTGCAAATCTCAAAGGAAAAGATGGAGTCCAAGGTGGAAAACTCACACTTTCTGCGATCACACACACTAAATTCTGCACTTTCAATGCACTTTTCAACAGGATTTTGCCAGTGGGGACAGTGAAATCCAGTTGGAAAGTGCATTATTTTAGTGTGTGCAATCGCAGCCACTCCGATCCAATTCAACAGAATTCCAGATAGGTGGATTTCTCGCAGGCATACAAAACAGGAACACCATCCAGTCCAACACTGTGTCACACAGTGGCGAAAAAACCAGGTGTCATCAGGAGGTCCACCAGGGGGGCCAGGACTACTAGAAGCCCTCCCACTGTTGCCCCCTCAAGCACCAAGAATACAGAGCATCACTGCCCCAGACAGAGAGTTCCAACAATACCCTGTGGCTAATAGCCACTGATAGACCTCTGCTCCAGATGTTGATCCAATCCCCTCTTGAAGCTGTCTATGCTTGCAGCCGTCACCACCTCCTGTGGCAGTGAATTCCACATGTTAATCACCCTTTGGGGTGAAGGCAATGTTCCCTCACGCGGAAGCCCATCGATGAGAAAAGGCCTACACAGGAGTAAGCCTTGCACGGGATTGCACATGATCCCCCCCCCCCCCCAAATAAAACTCGTCCTGATCTTAGCGCGGCTAGACTTGAGAGTCCCAACTTGCCTAAAAGGAGGGAAGGAAGGGAACCACATCCCAGGGCTCCTTCGACAGCAGCAGCTGCAGGTTGCAAACAGGGAAAACGGGGGAGGGGGGGAGAGGGAAAGTTAATGGAGCGGCCCCACCGAGCAGGGTGCAAGGCCGCCCCTCCAAAGGTGCAAAGTCTTACCCCCCCCCCCCCCCAAAAAAGCCTACAAACGTTTGCCAGCATTCAGAGAAAAGAGCTCCAGAGAGGGGCGCACACACACCCGTTGCACCACACCCCATCTCCTCCTCCCTGACTTACTTGCAAGTAAACTTTCCGGATCCAGCTGCTGCAAGGCTTTTCCCTCCTCCGCTTGCTCTATGCAGCCCCCCCCCCCCAGTCCTCCTTTGCTGCAAAAGCAAACTCCTCCTCCTCCCCCCTCCTCCGGAAAAGCCCCTTCTTCTCCTTCGCCCTCCTTTTCCTTCGGCCTCTCTAGCAAGCGGCTCTGTGGGCTTAACCCTTTCAGTGCTGCAGAGGAGCAACGGGTCCTGGAGGAGCTTCAGCTGGGCTACCGTCAGCCCACATCTCAATGGGCTGCTCAATGGGGCTGCTCGGAAGTAACTGTGCTGCAGCAGGGGGTTGCAATCCCGCGCCGTCCAGCCAGCTCAGAAAAAGGAAGCTCCAGCTGAGTCCCCCCCCATCTCCTCCTTATGCTTCTCCTCCTTATTGCACACACACCTGTTGCACACCCATTGCACCCACACCCATCTCCTCCTCCCTGACTTACTTGCAAGTAAACTTTCCCGGGATCCGGCTGCTGCAAGGCTTTTCCCTCCTCCGCTTGCTCTATGCATCCCCCCCCCCCAGTCCTCCTTTGCTGCAAAGCAAACTCCTCCCCCTCCCCCCGGAAAAGCCTCTGCTGCTCACCAAACCCCACTCCCCCACCCCATTTCCATTCAAACACATTAATTACTTACTCGGCCATGCAAGTTTGCGCTCAGGCGGCTGCTGGTGCCGCCGCCGGGGCTTTCACTCTCTCTCTCGCTGCTGCCTCCGCCCGCGCCGTCGCCTCCTTGCTGCTGCCCATGGAGCACTAGAGCGCACCATGGCCGCGCCTCCCGCCTTCTCCCGGCCGCCGGCGCCTTTGCCCCGCCGGCGCTGCTCCTGCTGCTGGCCTGTGCCCTGCGCGCTAAGGTAAGGAGGCAGGCGGTGGGGTGGGAAGGGAGGCCGTTAGGCTGCTTCCCTCGGAGAGGCGCTTTTAAAAGAGGAGGGGGAAAGCGGCTTCTCGTGAGAGTCGGCTCCCGCGCATGCGCGAGCGGCGGACTAGGCGAGAGCGGCGGATTTTGGCGAACCCGGGATTTTAATTGGTCCCGCGTTTGCCAAGCCGTGACGCGGGAATTTGAGGGCAGCGGCGGGACATTCCCGGGTGACGGGACGATCTGGCCACCCTATGTTACCTGGTTTTTGGACAGTAGTTGTGTCATGCATAGGATGGTCTTTTTTCTGCACCACTGAATTGTTATTTGCTATTCAGAAATTGCATTTTGTGGATTACCTAGAGAATTATTTTCTACATGGTTTGTTGTTTTTCAATACTTTGAGTCCTGCATCATCGCAATGACAGCAATCGGCAACCTATGAAAAATCCTTACCTAGAGAGGCCACATGCCCATAGTTCTCCACCATGACTTCCCTATAGAGAGTTTTTTGGCCTGGATCCAGCAGGGCCCACTCAGCCTTGGTGAAATACACGGTCACCTCCTCAAAGGGAGACTGAAAGAAAAAACAGATTCCCATCAGGCAGAGATGACACTCTTGACAGACAGGGGCATTCTGGGAGGGAGCAGGATGCAGAGCTTGCTATGTGTGAAGAAAGTGACATTCAGAGCCTCTCTTGCTCAGACAGCTGCAGCCAAAAGCATCTGTCCCTAAGAAAGAAGCAGGGCCCAACTGTCCCCCATTCACCCCCCCCTTACCTGGACCAGAGGGGAGCAGACATTTGTGCTCCACTGCAAAGATGACAACTGACAACATCTCTTCACAGCCTGCAATGGAGACAAAATTGGAAGGATAAATTCTAGCCTCAGCTGTGTGTTTTGTTAAATTTGTTATGATTCTTTAACAAACTAATGGAGATGTGAAAGTGAAACACCAGGTACCCAGGAGACAGGGGGGTGGGGCTAGAAATTCCACTGACACGTTTCAAACGTTCTAGATTTTATGTTGTAAGCCGCCCTGAGCCCGCCTCGGTGGAGAGCGCGGGATATAAATCGAATAAATAAATAAATAAATAAAACTTCTGTGAGACTTGAAATGTGCCCTGTGAAGTCTGAAGTGCAAAAGGTTACGTCATCCTGCTGGATCAGACCAAACCGCCAGGCACACCAATCTCCTGCCGGCTGGGCCCTCCCACACGCCCTTGAGTCTTCCTGACTCTTCACAGCAACCCTGGATCTTTGGTGGTCTTTCATCCAAGTACTAACCAGGGCTGAAGCAGAAAAAGATGGGTCGGAACGACACTCTGTCAGCACATCCAGGTGTGATTTTACTGGATCAGCTGACATTCTGTACTACCGATGGGGTTCCACAGCATCTGCTGATGCTTTGACTTCACATCAAGAGGACATATGAACATATGAAGCTGCCTTATACTGAATCAGACCTTTGGTCCATCAAAGTCAGTATTGTCTTCTCAGACTGGCAGCGGCTCTCCAGGGTCTCAAGCTGAGGTTTTTCACACCTATTTGTCTGGACCCTTTTTTGGAGATGCCAGGGATTGAACCTGGGACCTTCTGCTTCCCAACAGATGCTCTACCACTGAGCCACCGTCCCTCCCCGACATCATGTCCACCCCATACTCAAACCTTAAGCAAGGACCAGGAATCCCAATTATAGGCCTTTAGAAACAGGTGATCAGAGGTATACTGCTCCACAACATGGGTGGGTGTGTCCCCCATAAAAAGTGCCATGAAGTCACAACTGACTTATGGGAACCCCACAGTTATTCAAGGCAAGAGACATTCAGGAGTGGTATGCTATTGCCATCTTCTACATAGCGACCCTGGACATCTTTGGTGGTCTCTCATCCCAGTATGAACCATGGCCCCCGCTTAGCTTCTGAGACCTGATGCAATCGGCCTAGCCAGGGCCATCCAACTCAGGGCAATATGGAGGTTCCATTTATTCACCATGACTAACAGGTGTACTCACATTCGTTTTCCTCTCCTTTTCTGAGCCCCTCTAACAGAAGGAAAGTGAGATGCAAATATGTAAATCAGAATGTAATGGCCTTCCAGGAATGTGTCTACTCCCCCATCAAGTGAGTGGTCATTACTAGATCTCGGGGCACAAAGTCCAAGAAATTGATTCTGCATAGTGAGCAGAAGTATTTCCTTTTTCTCCTGTTCCAAGCTTTCCACCCAACAACTTGACTGGGTGCCCCAATCCCATCTGGACAAAAGGCACCTTTACCACTTGACAGGGCACCTTGGGCATGCTTCTGGGCCTGAGCTCTCTGACTTTCCTCAGAGAGAGCTCCTTCTGCCTCAGAGAACTTTGCTTCAGTCTTTAGAGCTGGTCCCCACATCTGAAACAACAGGAAAGAAAGAAATAGAAGAGGCTGAGGAGATGAATCCTGCCCCACTCCGAGACTCCTCATCCCTACTTTGACCAGCAGAGCTGGTTCAACCACAGAGCCAAGAATCAGGGTTGGGTTTTCCTCCCAACCTAGTGAATTCTCTCAAGGTAGAAATATCTGGCTGGGAAGCTTTAGGATAAGGTCCTTGCTGGAACTGAGCAAAGGAAACCCCCTCACCTGCTCTGTCTGCCTCTTCTCCTCGGCTTGATTCAAGAGGAAACCTTCAGCCAGGGCCACCGCCTGCGAACTGGTCTCTGGCTCACATCCTCTCACCCAGCACTGCATTTCCTGGGGAAGGATGGCCAGGAACTGCTCCAGGATCACCAGGTCCAGGATCTGCTTCTTGGTGCGCCTCTCGGGGTCCAGCCAGTGTCTGCAAAGTCCATGGAGCTGGCTGCAAACCTCTCGGGGTCCATCAGCCTCATGGTAGCAGAACTGCCGGAAGCATCGGTTGCGTCCATCTGCAGTCATTGTGTCCTGTGACAGGGTTTCTGGCACAGCTCTTTCCCAGGATTCAACACCCCTCCCAGCCTGGGTGGGATGGGGACTTTCCCTTGATCTCTTGCCTATTCCAGCTCCTTCTGGGTCCTCCTCTTCCATCTCCTTCCCCTTCTCTTGGGTCGCTTCCAAATATGTAAAGATACTTTTACTCACATGGCTATGAAGAGGAAAAGGAAAAGAAATCAGAAAGGCAGAAATAAACCATAAGAGAACAGAGTTACATCACCGACCCTGGTCAAGAGACACCAAAGCATTGGCCTAGTGGATCAGAAGGAGTGTCATTGTTGCAGTTTGTGGGTCAATCTGCTGTAATATGTATCAAGCTTTATTATATATTCTTGCTTAGTGCTTCAGAAAAATAAACCAGCTTTATATATATATAAGCTCATGATGCAATAGCAAAAAATAGCTTTATATATATATATAAGCTCATGATGCAATAGCAAAAAAGTCATACAAAAATATGGAAATTGATATAGGACCAAGAAAGGAGTTTTTAAAATCAAATATAGATAACGCAAGCCAAAAGGATGTTTGTGAAGACTCCTTTAATCTGGCCACATATCGGAGCCAATGAAGCACAGTTAATGCACACCTATACCGTCTGGATCACGAGTAGAAGGCATACAATAAGAGACCGCGCTCTGCATTTATGAAACTGCCTAAGACACATGGCTGGATTCAAGGAGGTTATACAACAAATAATAAATGGGAGTGACGGTTTAAAACGGTTTGTGAGAAACCTGACACTTAGGCAAAAAATATTCTAATATTAATTATGTTATGAAAAAATTGAGTCCAACGCAATGGTCTTATAGCCCAGTTCCAAACGAAGGTCCTACGTATTTTTTTTACTTTGTTTAAATTTTTTCTTCCACCTTGGTTAGGGCTCTAAAATATGATACATAATTCCACATTAATAAAATGTGAAGTAAAATTAATTACATAATTAATATGTGTAATTATTCATACAGGCTGACCTTCAATCAATTTATGTCCTGGACATCAATTGTATGCAACTTAAGTGATGATATTCTGTTAACAATGAAATAAAAATATTTGAAAATCATTTTGTGCATTTATTCCATAATGATTTATAAACCCATATATAAAGGTATACACACCCATTAGTTGCACAGGTGAATAGTACAGTTTGAAGAAAGTGAGGGCCAGCTAGCAGGACAAAGAAAATGTGGACGTTGCTCCATTTGCACATTAGCATGGTGCGTAGATAAGATAGAATTTCCTGAACTTAACTTTTGTAAAGAGATTAAAGAACTATTCACCTGTGCAACTAAGGGATGTGTATACCTTTTAATATGCAGATGTGGGCTCTTGTACATAGGAATTTCCAGCAGATCTATTAGAACATGGATAATTGAACACAAATCCACATTTAGAAGGGGTCTGACTGAAACAGTGTTTACCCAGCATTTTAATGAAATGAGACACACTACGGAGGACTTCAAATTTATTGTTTTGGAAACACTAAAACAAAAGAAATATAACAGAATAAATTTACAACAAACATGGCAAAGAGAGTCCTTCTACATACATAGATTAGCAACACTAACACCTGGGGGGCTTAACCAATGTATTGATTACACCTGTTTTTTGTGCTCTGCAAGAAATAAGATTCCTTGTGGCACTGTAACTTTAAATGTAAAGAAATGTTGTAACTTGAATAAGTATTTAGGTAGGCTTGTGAGATAGGAAGTTCAGATGTCAGAGGAGAAAGAGGCTTGATTCATTAGTTCATGCAAGGTAACTTCATAATGTTGTAATTTTTAAACTTTCTGATCTCTGCGATGAACAGAATTAATTAACTATATTATTTTGTTATAAATAGAAATGAGTAGGAGATAGAGAAGAATATCTCAAAGAAAAGTATATATTGCACAACAGCAGGTACTTATTAAATTTATAAATGGGTTTATAAATCATTATGGAATAAATGCACAAAATGATTTTCAAATATTTTTATTTCATTGTTAACAGAATACCATCACTTAAGTTGCATACAACTGACGTCCAGGACATAAATTGATTGAAGGTCAGCCTGTATGAATAATTACACATTATATTAATTATGTAATTAATTTTACTTTACATTTGATTAATGTGGAATTATGTATCATATTTTAGAGCCCTAACCACTGTGGAAGAAAAATCTGAAGCAAAGTAAAAAAAAAATACGTAGGATCTTTGTTTGGAACTGGGCTATAAGACCACTGCGTTGGACTCAAATTATTTCATAACTTAATTAATATTAGAATATTTTTTGCCTAAGTGTCGGGTTTCTCACAAACTGTATTCAAGGACGACTCACAAACGTTCTTTTGCCTTTTGTTATTTATATTTGATTTTTTAAACTCCTATCTTGGTTCTATATCAACCTGTATATTGTTTTTTGTAATTTTTTTTTTAGTAATGTATCATGAGCATGTACAGACATTGTTGACGGTTGAAGAACGCCAATTTGGGCTATAAACGTGTTGGGTTGCAAAAGTTCCCTTTGTAACATTGTATTTCTTTCCTGCAATGAAGTCAAAGTTGGGCCCATAAATGTTTATAACCATCTGAGAATAAATAATGTATTTCTGATAATATTTAAGTTTTACCAGGGCTTTTTTTGAGCAAGAATGCACAGGAACGAAGTTCCAGCTGGCTTGGTGTCAGGGAGCGTGGCCTAATATGCAAATGAGTTCCTGCTGGGCTTCTTCTTCTTTTTAAAAAAAGGCCTGGGTTTTACATACAGTTTTTTTAATTACTGGTCCTACACTGGTTTGCAGTTAATTTTTTTGGTTTTTGGCTTAATTCTCTTGGGTAAAGTCCCCCACCCTCTTTTTTCCCCTTTCCAGTAGTCCATCCCCTAATTTCTAGGAGTTTGGCAACCTGGACCTGCCAAACCTCCCACCACCACCAGGGGGCACCTGATAACCCGACCCCCCATCGCCTCTGGTTTGCAGAGCATCTCTGGCCAGCCGCCGGCAGTTGCCAACTCCTGGGTGGGAAACACCTGATGATTTTCGGGAATGGAGCGGCGTGGGGTGGGACCTCCGCGGGGTCTACAGTCATGGAGTCCACCCTGGCAAGTAGCCATTTCAGTTGCCAGGGAATTCTGTGAGCGCTGCAGGCCCCATGGAGAGGCTGGCAACCGTGCCTGAGCCACCCCTTCAAGCCTCGCCACCCTTTCCATCCCTGCTTTGCGGCTCCCTTGCGCAATTCCCCCTCCCTGCTCCACCAAAGAGCAGGCTGCGGCTTCAGATGCAACCCCATGCAAAAAGCACCCCACCTCCCTCCCCGGTTCTCTGCACAAAGGGAAAAATTCACCTTGCTGCTTTCCTGTGTTAAGCTCGCAAAGATCTGCCTCCTAGAGAGGTCGGGGACATTTGGATTGCTCCGCCTGCTTTTTCCTGTTCCTCCCTATGTCGTGGGAGGGGGCCGGGGGTGGGGGGTAGAGTAGCCTCCTTTGGCCAGTCATTCGGATTGCAGATTGCAAGAGAAACAACCACGACCTGGCAGGCTGTTTGGGCCGGAGGAGGAGGTGAGCAAAGAGGGATTTATGGGGCGGGGGAAGACGGAAAATTGGAGAACGAGCCGGCAGGATATGGGTGGATCGCCTGGGATTTCAAGTAGACTCTCCCCGTGAAGCTTCTTGCTTTCAGTCCTGCAGCTGATCTGAGCAGGGCGTCTCCTGGCCCCAGATCAGGAAGACCATTGCTGGGAGCTTCACTTTTTGTGTGTTTTAAGTAGCTACCATTCTGTATTAATGGGTTTTTAAAAAAAAAATTGTGATAAGTTAGTATGTTATAATTTTCTAACGTCCGTATCTTTTATTAATTTCAGGACTCATACACAAACTGCTGAGCTTTAAAAGGATATTTTATATTGCCATTGTTGTCGTTCTACATATATTTTAGTAGTTTTGACCACTGAAGCCCTTTGAGCCAAAACACACTGGGTCCTTTGGTTAATATACATGAGTAACCATTACTTTGATTTTTTTTGTTATTGGACATACAATTTCACCTTGTTGCTGTGTATTATGATTTGGGTATCCTATGTAGGACATTTCTGTACACTGTGTAATTAATATTTGCATTGCATTTTATTTTATAGTAGCTTAACCTCTTGGTTCTTTACATTCTATGGTACTGTAAGATCCCAGTTCTCCTCAGACTTCTCAACTAGAATCTGGCAACTCTATCTGCCCTTCCTTCCAATCCGCTACCAGTGACCTGGCACCCTTATTTCACAATAATCAAGGCCCTAGCAGGCCTTAGTAGCCACAGCCTCTGAATTTACAACAAATAACCCCAGTGTCTTAAAAGAGCTTATATTTCTCTTGTTTCTCTTTTAAATTTCTTTTCTGAAATTTCTTTTCAGAAGCTGATACTAGGAATAAAAATGGAGGACTTAGGACTCTTCAGGACCCAAATTAAAGAAGTCACTGAAAATAGAAGGAAGAGACCCTCACGTTGTCCAGGTGGGAACCATCGAGGAACCTTTGCCTAGAGCTGCCTCACAGCCCATCAAGCAAGACCCAGATGAGGGACTACAACAGTGAGAATCCCAGTGGCAGGACTTCCTGAAGACTATGCAGCCTCCACGCTTGGAACAAGACGTCCACCAGTCACCTCAGGCCTGGTCAGAGCAGGTCACTCAGAATCTCCTGGTATCTTTCAAGGGAGTAACTTGTGCCAGACGACAGTCTAAAAGAGCATCTGCAGCCCAGATTTTACGAGGCCTCCCTAAAGAAGCCCAAGAAGGCCTCATTTCTTCTGTGAAAGTGAAGGGAGAAATTCTGGAGGATAAAGAGGGCAACCTGAAGACACAATGCCAGCGGTTCAGGCAGTTCCGCTACCAAGAGATGGAGGGTCCCCAAGAGGTCTATGGGCAGTTCTGGGAGCTTTGCCGTCAGTGGTTGAAGCCTGAGCAGCACACCAAGGAGAGGATTCTAGAGCTCCTGATCCTGGAGCAGTTTATGGTAATTTTGCCACAGGAAATGCAGAGTTGGGTCACGGAACGTAATCCAGAGACCTGCATCCAGGCGGTGGCTGTGGTTGAGGGGTTCTTGCTAAGGCAGGAAGAGGATGAAAAACAGGAAGGGGAGGTGGGAGAATTTGGTTCTGAGTGTCTTGAGGGGAAAGGATGGCCAACATGTTACAAATGTAGGAAAGTGAGGTTTGCTTGATTAGGATTGCCTGCTCTGGGTTAGGATATGCCTGGAGATTTTGGGGGGTGGAGTCTGGAGGGGGCACGTTTTAGGGAGAGGATCAATCTCAGCAGGTCATAATGCATAGAGTCCACCCTCCAAAGCACCCGTTTTCTCCAGCAGAATTGATCTTGTAATAGCGGGAGATTTTCAGGTGCTACCTGGAAGTATTAAACACTTGTGTTGCCAGGTGTGTCCTGGCAACTGGTGGAGGGTGAGGGGGACTTACCAGGAGAAAAAAGAAGACTCAGGCCATATCGCTGGAATTGCACAGGAAGTGATGCCATCATGCTAGCGCCATCTAAGCAACACTGTATTTAGGCAAAAGCTCTGTGGTAGAAATGGTCATTTTTTTTGCTCCTAGGCCAGTGTTCCCCCTAAGCTGAGTTAGAGTGAGCTAGCTCACAGGTTTTTAGCCTCCAGCTCACACATTGTTGTCTTAGCTCAGGAAGGATGACCCCAGAACACACTAATTTGTGCAGTAGTTCACAACTTTAATGCCAGCTGCTCACAAAGTAGAATTTTTGCTCACAAGACTCTGCAGCTTAGAGGGAACACTTAGACCGATTTTGCACTCACCCTTATGCCGCTTTCATGTCCGTCTTCTCAGTGCGGCGTCCTCTCGATTTTCCACTATTTGCACTGGGACTGCAGCAAACATCGCAGTTTTTGCACAGCAAATAGAAACTGCTAAAAACCAGTTTCCATTTGCTGCACGAAAACCACAATGTTTGCTGCAGCCCCAATGCAAATAGTGGGAAATCAGGAGGACGCTGCGCTGAGAAGACAGACGCGAGAGCGGTGTAAGGTGAGTGCAAAATCGGCTGTACTGATCCTTTTAACTGAAGATGACAGGAACTGAGCCTGGGACCTTCTGCATGCAAAGCAGAGTCTCTTCCACTGAGCCGTAGCTCAGGGCCTCTTCAGAAAGGAATGGGGCAGGGGAGAAAAGAGCTTGGGCCAGCCTTTTGGGAGCTTGGAAGAAAATACCTGTGTTATTGCTATAAAGGTTCCTCTACCCAAAGCAGTGACTAGCCAAAAGCCTACACTGTCAGCCCATCAATGTGTATAATAATAATAATAATAACTTTTTATTTGTATCCCGCCCTCCCCGCACAAGCAGGCTCAGGGCGGCTCACAACATAGGAATGCAATATAATATAGTAAAATCATAAAACAATAAAATTGATATACAATTACAATAAAATTAACATTGAGGTGCTAAATAGTTCAGTAGAGGAGAAGAAACATACACAGCGACATTATCTTAGTTCGGTATGGGCGAAGGCTATTTTGAAGAGGTATGTCTTACAGGCCCTGCGAAATTGATTTACACATCGCAGGGCCCGTACCTCCTCCGGGAGTTGGTTCCAGAGTAGTGGGGCCGTGTTACATGCTGTGTTACCCAAAGGGGGTGGTCTCCTATTTAGTTGAGGGAATTAGCTTTCGAGAGACCCAGTGAGAGGGAGTAACCCAGGCATCCTTTCTCCATGTGGGTTCCCATTAGACTCCCACCCACCTCCAGTTCCTTTCTTTCCCCGATGGTGGAGGCTGCTCCTGAGCTTTCCTGTGCTTGCTAACTTTGGACCAGCCTTTGCCAACCACCCATGCCTCTTCTTTCCCAATGCCCCTTTCTTTGCAAACCAGCTTCACTGCATTTTCCAGTCCCTCTAATGCCTTCAAAAATTCACCTCAAAGCTGCATTTTTCTCCAGCGCCATCCCTTTTCACTCCCCCCACTCACCTCTGCATCTTTCCCCTTCCCCTGTCATTGCAGCCAACCACACCCACCCACTGGCACCCTCTCTTCCTTCTTTCTGAAAGGCCCCTCTCCCCACTCTCTCCTGGTCAGTTTCATACCACACATAGAAACACACAGTTCAGGTTTTCTCATCCTTTCTTTCTCATGCCCCCCTGCCCACCCACACAGGAGGAGGGGCTGGTTTTATGTTTGCAAAACTGTCTTTTCCCCCTCTTCTCTTTCTACCATTTCCAGATCTTTTTCTTCAACTTCAGGTCTTTTTCTTCTACGCCTTCCCTACCCCACTAAGCACTGACACATTTATTTTTCCAAAGTGCTTAGCAAAAAAACCAAAACAAAACAAAGTGCACTTCTTCCACCAGGAGGGTTCTTTTTAAAAATCTGGATTATAACACACAAATGCTTGCTTAAAAGTAAGGGGAAAATCGGATTTGCCAGGCATGTTTTGTACTGCTGCACCCCACCCCACCCCCGCATGCAGAAATGACCAATGGGAGGCAGGACCTCAATGTGAGTGGAGGAGTGCCCTCGAGAGGCTGGAAAAGGGTGGGGTGGGGATCCAAGGGAATATGTATGCTTTTGAATTAATTTCAGCTTCGAAAGTGAAGCAAGAGAAAAGAGAGGAGGGGTCAGAGGCAATACCCCCTCTAAGCTGTGGAGTCTTATGAGCAAAACTTCTATTGGCATTCAAGTTGTGAGCTATGGCATAAATTAGTGTGCTCTGTCTGGGGCCATTTTTCCTGAGCTAAGACAAAATGTGTGAGCAGGAGACTAACAAACTATGAGGTAGCTCACATTAATTCAATTTAAAGGGAACACTGGTCAGAGGGTAGCTACCAGGTTAAGACCAAGAAAGGCATCCTATTCAATGAGATAACACCTACGTACACTTAGAATGATGTAGTGCGCCCCCCGCAATGTCCACACATGCTGCATCAGTCACTCCAACAAATATTACATGTTTTGAATGTTCAGAAATGGTTTGTAAATATTATCATTACAGGCCCTGCCTTTGGAGAATGGAGCAAGCCATCCAGTCCTGACTGCATCTGAGGACTAGTTTTCCTTTGTATTTCAAATACTGGAGCCTGTGGAAGAAGTGATTGTTTATTCCCCTAAATCTGAGGAGGATCTGTTTGATGTCATGAAGACACAGTTCTCCATGGATACCAAGCCAGAGGGTGAGATGGAGAGCATTATGGGTAAGAGTGAGGACTTGCGGAGAGGGCGGGATAGAAAATAACAACAATAACAATAATTAAAAAACCACGTGGGCCCATACATGACTGTTAAGATTTATATTAAGGGCCCTGGTTTGGGACCCCCATCTTGAGAGGCAAGGTGGCTGACTAATATATATGAGACCTTCCTGGCTTCCCAGTCTGAGGAACTCCTCCTTGTCTGTCCACCTCGTGCAACTGACCCCAGGTCACAAAGCAATCTTCCATGGTATAGATTCAAAACTGGATCTCCCAGATACTAGTTCAACACTGCTACACCCCATTGACTCTCTGCTACACCCCATTGACTCTCTGATCCCTGCCTGAATAAAACTTTCAGGTGGGCAGCCACATTGGTCTGAAGCAGCAGAGCAAAGTTGGAGTCCTGTGGCATTTTTAAGACCAGCAATATTTAATTCTGGATATAATGTGTGCACACACCCTTCTTCAGATACATAAATAAAACTTTGTTGGTCTTGAAGGTGCCACTGGACTTAAACTCTTTTCCCTGTCTGACTTGAGGGATGGTGGCTCAGTGGTAGAGCATCTCCTTGGTAAGCAGAAGGGTCCCAGATTCAATCCCCGGCATCTCCAACTGAAAAGGGTCCAGGCGATAAGTTACTTTTAAAATGGTCTACGGAAGATGAAGTAGTGAAATCTCAAATGATTAAGTGGGCAATTAATGTAAATAAAGAAATACAGATGGGCACATGGGAATATTTGTGGAAGAACTCTATGAAACTCTCAACATGTCAGAGTATTAAAGAAAATTGTTTTAAGATGATGTACAGATGGTATATGACTCCTAAAAAGTTGGCAAAGATGAACAATAAGATGCCAGATAGATGTTGGAAATGTAAAAAACATGAAGGTTCTTTCTACCATATGTGGTGGACTTGTGAACGAGCGAAAAAGTATTGGCAGATGATTCAACAAGAGATTTCTAAGATCTTGGGATACGAATTTACAAAGTTGCAGAGACTTTTCTGTTGGGATTACAAATGGAAAAAATTCCAAAAGAAGATAGAGTTTTAATTTGGTACTTGCTCTCAGCTGCTAGGACATTGTATGCACAGTTGTGGAAGCAAGAAAAAATATCAGAGAAATGGGATTGGATTGTAAAAGTTATGACATGGAGTGAAATGGACAAGTTAACAAGAACCTTAAGAGACTATGATTTAGAAGTATTAAGATGGAGTGGAAAAAGTTCAGAAGATACGTAGAAAAAGAGTGGAAAATAAAAGGACATTGGACAATTTTTGATAATGACTAAGTACAAGAGGGAAGAGGATATTAATTTTGGTTCTTATTAATTAAGGGTACCTTTAATATTAAGATTTTAAGTATATAACACCGGCAGGGGTCAAGTAATGGGGGGAGGGGTGGGTAGAAAGTAATATATGGGATAGATAAAAAAAAAAGTAATGATGTAAGAAATTGAAATTTATTACTATATGTTACTAATAAAATTGTTTGAAACACGAAAAGGGTCCAGGCAAGTAGGCGTGAAAAACCTCAGCTTGAGTCCCTGGAGAGCCACTGCCAGTCTGAGTAGACAGTACTGACTTTGATGGACCGATGGTCTGATTCAGTAGAAGGCAGCTTCATATGTTCTTATGATAGGGATCAGTTAAACATCAACCATTGTTATGGATTCTATGGAATGTTTTTATGGATGTTATGTAGTCCCATTGATATTTTAATACTGTAAGCAGCTGAGAGGATTAGTCTTTAAAAATCAGTTTATAATTATTTTCAATGGAATTACAATGCTTTTAAGGAGCTCAGTAGGAAAGAGACCCTGGTTCAGAGGGTTGAGTACCTCCTTTGCGGGCAGACATTCCAGGTTCAGTCCTTGGCATCTCAAATGAAATTATCACTAGCAATAGGAAATCCCCTCCCCACTTGACTTGACATGAGGCAGAATCGTAATGATAGTCTTTAAAAAAAAAGATTTTTTTTTAAAAAAATGATCCACTTCACTTTATTGGTTACACATGAAGCTGCCTTACACTGAAATCAGACCTCCTGCCCTCTCAGAGTCAGTCTTGTCTACTCACAGCGGCAGTGGCTCTCCATTGTCTTAGAGGTCATTCATGTCTCCTATCTGATCCTGTTAACTGGAGATGCCAGGGATTTAACGTGGAACCTTCTGCATGTCAAGCTGATAACCTACCACTGAGCTACAGCCTGAACTCCTTAAAGGTTCTGTTTTGTATGACTCATATGTTTTTTCTGTGCCAGGAGCTGATGAACATTTATGGAAGGGGACCTTTCAGCTGGTACAACCTGAGCAAGGTGAGGTCAGTAAAATGTTCCTGGGAAGACCCAAAGGGACTTTTTTCCAATACGCCAAAAAGTCTGGAATTCAGAACATGTCAGAAAGTCACCAAGATAGCAGTGTGAGGAAGATGACAAAAAAAGAACTTTCTTTGCAGGAATGGTGAGAGAGGTTTCTGTAAAAATGTCTTCCAAGAGGGGATACGAAACAGTCAGACACAGCTTGTAGTAGCTGACCACCATCTGAACTCTGTCCTGAAAATTCAGGAAACACCAAGCAAAGAGAAGCTGCCCATGTGCACACATTATGGGGAAAACTTTTCTAACACATCTCACGTTATGCACCTGACAACCCACATGGAACAAAAATTGCACAGCTACTCAGATTGCGAGCAGAGACTCAGCCAAAGAATACATATTGTCAATTGTGAAAAGGTCAGTGCGGGAAACAGATTGTATAGTTGCTCTGAGTGTGGAAAAAACTTCAGTGACTCCTCATGCCTTGGAAAGCATCAGATGATATACACAAGCCAGAAACCGTACAGTTGCCTCCAATGTGGGAAAAGCTTCTCACAGCGCTCTGTTCTTTAGAGACACAAGCGATCCCACACTGGAGAGAAATCACACACATGTGCAGACTGTGGCAAAGGGTTCTGTGACAAAAATTCCCTCAGCACACACCAGAGAGCCCACAAAGGAGAGAAACCATTTGGATGTTCTGAGTGTGGGAAACGGTTTGGCTACACCCCAAACCTGGCGAGGCACAAAAAACTGCACGCGGGAAAAACCATATCTGTGCTCAGATTGTGGCAAACACTTATGTGATAAGAAATTCCTCATTATGCACATAAGAACCCACATAGGGGAGGAACTGTACGCATGCTCAGAATGTGGGAAAAACTTCAGTTGAAAAGGGTCCCTTCTCATTCATGAGAGAACCCACACAGGGGAGAGACCACACCAGTGTTCAGACTGTGGTAAAAGCTTCTGTGATAAACAGTCACTTATTACACACAAGAGAGCCCACACAGGAGAGAAACCATACGAGTGGTTGAAATGCAGGAAATGCAGGTTTGGTTATGCTCCAAATCTAGTCCGCCATAAGAAGCTACACACAGGAGAGAAGCCATACCAGTGCTCACAGTATGGGAAATGGTTTTCTCAGCCCTCAGACCTTCTAAGACATGAGATGATCTGCACGGGAGAGAAGCTGCACAAATGCACAGACTGTAATAAAGGTTTTAGCCAGAAGGCATCCCTCATTGGGCACCAGAGAACCCACACAGGAGAGAAGCCATACGAATGCTCTGAGTGTGAAAAGAGTTTTTGTAGTTTTTCTGGTTTCCGTAAACACCAGGGAATCCACATAGGAGTTAAACTGTAAGGGTGCTTGGTGTATAGGACTGTGGTGTGAAACTTTCTGAAATCTTAGATGGTGGGGAAAGTGTGGTTCAATTATAGGGGAGTCCTAAACATATTGATCAGTTTCAGGTGATCTGCAGTTGCAGTTCACAGGATACCCACCCACCCAATTATTTCTTAGGACACTATAGAATCAGAGGTCTACAAAAATCACCTTGATTCATTTCATTCATTCAGGTTATTTATAGTCTTCCTTTCTCCCTGAGATTCAAGGCAGATTACATAGCATCAGTCAAGTATGATCAACAGGATGGGACATCCAATGTACGGTGCAATAGAGTTTGGACTTCAGAAATCTGAAAACAGACAGAGATCTAATACAGAGCTGAAACAAACCATAAGCGTTTCAACGTGATGCATTAAATGGTAGAGAAATTACCTCGTCTATAGCGTACTTACAGTGTTAGGCAGCAGTACAGTAGTATAGGCCTCTGTACTTATTCCTGTAAGAGTCCCGTGGCGCAGAGTGGTAAAGTTGCAGTACTGCAGTTGGAGCCCTCTGCTCACGACCTGAGTTCAATCCTGGCGGAAGCTGGGTTCAGGTAGCTGGCTCCAGGTTGACTCAGCCTTCCATCCGTCTGAGGTCGGTAAAATGAGTACCCAGCTTGCTGGGGGGGGGGGAAGTGTAGATGACTGAGGAAGGCAATGGCAAACCACCCCGTAAAAAGTCTGCCGTGAAAACGTGAAAGCAATGTCACCCCAGAGTCTAAAACGACTGGTGCTTGCACAGTGGACTACCTTTACCTTTACTTATTCCTGTACCAATGCAACTTTCTGAACCATTTCATTACAGGACAGACCTATTTAGGGATGGGCATGAGCTGCATTTTTGCAGTTAGGTCCCTGGTTTGTCGCTGAAACATGAACTTGTATGAACAAAGAGGATGGTTCACTAACTTGTATCAGTTCATGAGCCATTCAGAACTTAAACCCCAGCTTTCTGCTCTCCACAGCTTTTCACTGGGAGCAGAAAGCAGCAGTTTCCTAACAGCTGAGTGGTGGGAGTGCCGTTCAGCTGCTTCGTTTAAATGGTCTCGAGCAATGTTCCCTCTAAGCTGCGGAGTCTTGTGAGCAAAAATTCTGCTTCGTGATCTACTGGCATTAAAGTTGTGAGTTACTGCATAAATTAGTTGGTTCTAGGGCCATCTTTCCTGCACTAGGACAAAAATGTGTGAGCCAGAGTCTTAAAACTGTGAGCTGGCTCATGTTAGCTTAGAGGGAACCGAGCTATTCAAACCAAATAGCTGAGTGGCAGGGAGCTCCAAATTTTGTGGAACTACATGGCTGCTCTTCAGTTTGTGAACATTGCTTCGTAAACCACAAACCGGCCAAAAATTGTGGTGAATGTTACTTCATCAGCCGGTTCCTGCCCATCCCTAGTTTTATTTCCTTGTACAAAAAAGTCCTCTTGTATAATTCTGTTTTACATTGTGCGAAGCCAGGACAGTGGAAGTCTTCTTGACCTTGTCAGGCAGGCCATTCCATGAGTACGGGTAGTTATTGATTTTGCCCATGGGCAGGATGGCACCTACAGAAGAAGCTGCTGGGATGAACAAAGCTGTCATGGCAGAGCAGAGGGGAAGAGGCGGACTTGCAGATAAGAGGGGCCATGGCGATGAAGGGCTTTGTAGGTGACAGTCAGTGCCTTGAATGGAGCCTAGTATTTAATCGGCAGCCGACTGAGTGACTGCAGAAGGGGAGTAATACATATGCTCAGCCTAGCTGCAGATAATAGCCTCAGCTGTCATATTTTGAACTACCTGGAGTTTATGAAATGACTCAAATGAGTTCTTTTTGTAGACTGCGTGCTGGTTGGTCACCCCCGGAGCTAGAGAACATGAATGAAATTTGGAACAAGGTAACCATCGGGGCTTTTTTTTTTTTTTGTAGAAAAAGCCCAGCAGAAACTCATTTGCATATTAGGCCACACTTCCTGACACCGAGCCAGCCAGAACTGCGTTCCTGTATGTTCCTGCTCAAAAAAAAAAAAAAGCCCTGATTGCCACCCTGTTGTTCCTCGCATCATCTCTCTTTCCTTGTATCCTGGTTAAAGGCCTTCTGTCTTCATTCTCTTGCTCAGTCTCTCTTTAATTTGCACTCAAGGCACAGCCAATTTATGGAGATCAACCCTGTAGGGCTTTCAAGGCAAGAGAGATTCAGAGGTGGTTTGCCATTGCCTGCCTCTGCTCCGTGACCCTGGACTTCCTTCGTGGTTTCCCATCCAAGTAGGGCTGCCAAGTACCCGGGCCAGGTGGGGGTTCTCCCACCTGGGAGGTTCCCAATCCGCTGGCGCACATTGGGCCGGCGGGGGGAACCTGCCCCGATGCTGCCAGCACGATGACGTCACCTGTGAGTGACGTCATCGCGCTAGCGATGTAGAGCACCAGCTGCTCTAGGTGTTTCCGGGAAAACTCTGTGGTTTTCCTGGACGCTCTAGCATTTTGGGAGAGAAAATTCTATGGTACAATTGGTACCATCAGGGCTTTTTTGGTAGAAAAAGCCCAGCAGAAACTGGGCTTTAATGTGCTGTGTTTAATGTGTGTTAATGTGCTGTTTTGCTATCTGTTGGTATTTCTGTTGGAAGTATAGGGAGCTAGACTACTCCCCTTGGTTCTCTGCCTTTGATACAAAACTCCTTAAATCAGAGAATGGAAGCAAGGACAACCTCTGCACCGAGGAAAGGGTTAAATTTAAGCCAGAGGTTGAAGGAGGAAATGGGAACAGACCATGTCAGACTGTAGAAGAGGAGACAAGACTAGGGTGCAACCTAGGAGGAAAGATTTACCATCTATACAAGCAGCCACTTGATTTAAACAGGACATTAGCCATACTGTAAAGTGAATGTATAAAGTGAATCTTAGATGGCAAGCCCATCAGGCCTTTTATGAACAGAAGCTGATGTCTACAGGCTGTAGAAGTAAATAATGCAGAACTCACATTGGAAGGCCTCATTTTCTTTTCCTGTAACCAGCAATTCAAGGGAATATTGAGGGTGTTCTGAGGGAATGCTGTCGGTGCAGATATGGCCGTGAGGTACTGCTCTTTCTCATTTCACCGTCCTCTGTTCACTCTTTATTTGAACTAGAACTATAATTGGTGGTGGTGGAAAGTACTGTCAAGTTGTGGCTGACATGGTGACCCTGTAGGGTTTTCAGGTCTATGATTACAGATACTTAAATAAGCATAGCATGAGGGACATGATACAGAACACAGACCCAATGCAGAAATAATAAGACGACGACCATAGATTTATACCCCGCTCTCCTCTCTGAATCAAAGTCTCAGAGCAGCTTATAATCGCCTTTATCTTCTTCCCCCACACCCTGTGAGGTGTGTGTGTGTGGGGGGGGGGCTGAGAGAGCTCCCCCAGAAGTTGCCCTTTCAAGGACAACTCTCGCAAGATCTATGGCTGACCCAAGGCCATTCCAGCAGGTGCAAGTGGAGGAGTGGGGAATCAAACTTGGTTCTCCCAGATAAGAGCCCACACACTTAACCACTACACCAAACTGGCTCTCCCTCCCTTTTCCTTGTCCTGTAAAATAAGGCAGTGTCAACAGGATAATATATACAGCAAACAGATAATAAATACATCCTGCACATAGTGCTATGATCCACAGTCCCTTTGTCTGTACAAAGCACCTCTCTGAACCATTCTTTTAACGTGTGTGTGTTGCTGTCAAGTCACAGACTACTCATGGCGACTCTGTAGGGTTTTCAAGACACGAGGTGCTCAGGGGTGGTTTAGCCATTGCCTGCCCCTCTTGGTCCTTGAAGTCCTCAAGAGGGTGGAGGTTTCAAGCATCGAAGCACTGCTGTTGAAGACGCAGCTGCGCTGGGCAGGGCATATTTCTAGGATGGAAAACCACTGCCTTCCCAAGATTGCTCTGTATGGCGAACTTTCCACCGGCCATCGAAATAGAGGGGCACCAAAGAAGAGGTACAAGGACTCCTTGAAGAAATCCCTTGGCACGTGTCGCATCAACCATCACCAGTGGTCTGACCTAGCCTCAGATCGCAAAGCATGGAGGCACACCATCCACCAGGCTGTCTCTTCCTTTGAGAACGCACACATAGGTTGTCTTGAGGACAAAAGGAGATTGAGGAAGAATCGCACTGCTACAGCACCAACCCCAAATCAGACTTTTCCCTGCAGCCAATGTGGCCGGATCTGCCTGTCCCGCATTGGTCTTGTCAGCCACCAGCAAGCCTGCAGCAGACGTGGACTACTGTACCCTTCTTAAATCTTCGTTCGCGAAGTCAAGCCAAGACAAGAAGGCCCCTCTTGGTGACCTTTGGACTTCCTTGGTGGTCTCCCATCCAAATACTTGCCAGGGCCAGCCCTGCTTTGGCTTCTGAGATCTGATGAGAGCCTGAGCTATCCAGGTCAGGTGTAGCCCTGTAGACTTTATAGAAACACCCTCCTGAACAATTCTGTTTGATATAGTTTGCAGAAAACCTGGAGAGTGGGAACCTTCCTGAATACCTCAGGCAGCCCATTCCATAAGGTGATGGCTACAACAGAGAATGCATGAGCGATTGCTGAACTTGTCCATTTCCAGGGTGCCACCTACAGAAGGCCCTGCTGAAATGAGCAAAGCAGTCTTTGCAAAACATAGGAGGAAAGGCAGTTCTACAGATATGATGGTCCAAGTCTATGCAGGGTCTTCTTTGTCACAGCTCCAGGCTGGGATATTCCTAGAGATTTGGGGGTGGAATTTGGGGGAGGGGAGGGACTTCAACAAAGTATAATGCCATAGAGTCAACTTTCCAAGGCAAGCGGTTTCTCCAGGAGAACTGACCTCTGTCACCTGGAGATCAGTTCTGCTCCTAGGATATCTCCAGCTACCATCTGGAGGTTACGAACAATGAGAGAAGTCACAATGCAAGAATGTCAAAAGAAACCTAAAAGGTACTTGTGACAATTTACTAAGCACCACTGTGTTTAAACTGATACTCTGTATTAATAATGCAATGCAGAACAATTTCAATAAAGATGACACTGTCATCATGGCAGAGTCCTTCAGTTCGTTCTTGCAACAGCACAATGTTCCAAAAGCACCAACATTCTCCCAAAAACTCCTGACACACACAAATTTCCACTAGAATCACTGTCTTCTCACTCCATTGTCCTGTGCTCAAATATGCAATCTCTCACAGGGTGCAAATCCCTCTGCAGACTGTCGATTTATGTCTGTTTCATGTACAATTTCATCAGGAAAGGAATTTTCCATAATTTACAATTTACAGCCATTCAGACAGAGACTCAGAGTCTCCTCAATTCTGTACAGGCATTAGCTCTTCAGGCTTCTAGCAACCCTGAGCCAGTACCTTGACTTGAACCCTATACTGATGGCCAGCCAATAGAGTGACTGCAGAATGGGTCTGAAAGCTATTTTATGTCATTTTCTAATCCTGCTGTATTGTACACTAGGCAGCCACCCCATATCTTGCTTCACTCACAGTATTGTTTTAATGGAACTCTAGCCCTTCACATTCTGCAGGCTAACCCCCAAAGTGATGTTTGGCCTGTTTTTCCCCTTAAAATAACACTACAAAATAAGTCACTTTGATTCTACAAATGAAGTAAGTAAATAAATGTTCAGTCAAGCATTATTTAAGGAAGGGCAATTGTAAAGAAAGGGGGGAATAAGAAAAGAGTTTGGCCAATTTGAACCCCAACAGCTTGCTTTGAGTCCAGTTGCACCTTAAAGGGTCAATATATTTACGGTTGCTAACTCCAGTTTGGGGAAATTACTGGAAATTTGAGAATGGTGTCTGTGGGGGAGCGAGATCTGGGGAGCGATTTCACATGTAATTTATGGTATACCATTGAGTCTGCTTTTTGAAGCTGCCATTCCTTCCAGGGCAGCTGATCTCTGAAGCATTATCAGTTATAATCCCAAAAGAGGCTCAAGTTGCCCAACCTCAAGGTTGGCAACCCTAAATCTGGACTTCTCCCCACCCCCTCAAAAAAGAACGACGTTCTCTTGGCCTCCAATAGGTAGTAAAGGGTTAAGAAGGTGACCGAGCTGTTCTTGCTAGAGAGGATGCAAAGGAAGGGGGGAAACAGTAAAGTCGTTCCCTCCCTTTTCCTTACCCTTCCGCTTGTTGGGATCCGTCGTTGTTTGCAGGGGTGCTGGAGGAACCTGATAGGAGCTGGACTGGGGGATGCCTAGAAAGGTAAAGAGCTGCAGGGTGGTGAGAGGGAGAAGCCCCCCTACCCAGGCTAGGCAGCCCTGCAAGGGGATGGGGAGGAAATGTGTGTCTCTGGTACTTAGGATTGCTAGCTCTGATTTGGGGAATTCCTGGAGATTTGGGGGTGGGGAGCTGGAATTTAGGGAGGGGAAGGACCTCAGAAGGGTATAATGGGGTAGAATCCACCCTGCAAAGGAGCTATTTTCTCCAGGGGAACTGATCTGTGTTGTCTTGAGATCTGTTGCCATTGCTGGAGATTCCATGCCCCACCTGAAGGTTAGCAACCAGGGCCCGGCTTGCAGAATGGGCCTGGAAGGACAAAGCAGGCGCCCCCCCCCCCCCCTTTCAAAACTCTGGATCCAGCCACAGGAGCTAGATCCTCAGCAAGGAGCAGACAGAAAGGGAGCAGGTTTTTCTCTGGGTCAGGAACAGATTCCGCTGCTGTGGATCTAAGGCTTGTTAAAAAGTACATGAGCGGGGTGGCCTGGATCTGCTCTGGACATTTGGCAACCCGAGTGTCTAGGTGTTTTGGTATAAATGCAGATTCAGGTATTGGTGGGGGGGGGGGCAGGTAAAGCTGGCCCCACAGAAGACACTTCTCCCCAGTGTAACAGACAGGAAAGCTCCCTGTGATTCTGCCCTTAGGGAGTTCTGCAGAGCCCTTAAAGCCAATTGAATCCCCCTTGGAGTCCTGGTGGGTAGCATGATGTGGGAAAGGGGGATTTCAGCTAGGGTGGCCAAGTTCCCCCCGTCCACCGGTGGGAGATGGAGGGGGTAGGGTTGCCAGATCCGAGTTGGGAAACTTCTAGAGATTTGGAGATGGAGCCTGGGGAGGTCGGGGACCTCAGCGGAGTACAGTGTCATACAGTCCACCCTCCAAAAGAGTCCATTTTCTCCAGGGAAACTGATCTCTGTAGTCTGGAGATGCGCTGTAATTCCAGGAGATCTCCAGGTCCCACCTGGAGGCTAAGCATCCCTACATTTTCAGAATCTGCTCTTTTCCCTAGTGTGGTAAATGGGATTCCTTTGGAGCAGGAGGGGGTGTGCAAAGGCAACCTAGATGCATGGGGATACCACAGGACCCTCCTGGGGTGTCTGTGTGTGCGTGATTCCTGTGGGGCTCTCACAACTTCCACCCCCCACATCCTCTCTTCCAAATCCCCTTTCATCCCTGCTCTCTGTGTTGGTTCTGATTTTCTTGAGCTGGCTGTTTGGAGAGAAGAAAAATGCCAAGTACAGCCATTAAAATGGTGCCCCGTAAGACTCAAAGCCACTCCTGTGGGCAAAGCTGAATTCAAGGGAGCCATGGGATGGAAAGTGTGACCTAGTTGGGGGGAGGACATTCCCCACAGGGAGTGGGCATCTGTAGCCAGGGGTGCTTTCCTCACACAGTTGCAGTTCAGCGGCTAAGAGGCCTGGCTTCCAATGCCAAGGAGAAAACAAAAAGGCTGCAGTAGTCATCACTAAAAGATAAAAATAAGGCCAAAACTGATGGTTCAAGTAAAGAAAAAAATATATTTTATTACTCAGTTAAAATTCTCATGCATTTCACCAGCAGGCTTCTTCAGGGGGATATGTAATATATAATACGTGAATACATTAGAGAGTTCTTTTAAATAGCAATCATTATTTAGTCAAATATATATAAATAAAGCATTCTGTTAAGAATCAAATTACAATTTGTCCTGTATAGTATAAACCAGGTACAAAACCACTGAACTTAACCACTAATGTTTATTCTGTCATGAGGAAAACAATGGAAAGAGAAAAACTTCCATACATAAGAGAGATAAGATAATCTGTCCAGCACACAACAGGCTTTGGCTCAGTTTTAAAAGAATTGTTCTGCTGCCTAGATGAATGTTAAAAAGGCAACGGTAGTCCTCTGTGCAAACACTGAGTCATTACCAACCCATGGGGTGATGTCACATCACGTTTTCTTGGGAGACTTTTTTACGGGGTGGTTTGCCATTGCCTTCCCCAGTCATCTACACTTTACCCCCAGCAATGCTACAAACCAGTTAATCTTGTGTTTCTGCAACTTGAGTACAAGATCAGTAGCAACAGCTAATGAAAGGACCCTAGTTATATATTAGTGTTTAGTTGATGCAGTTATCTCTCTATTTGTGTGTGTTCAGTGTTGTCAAGTTGCTTATGACTCTGTGAATGAATAATGACCCTCAAAACTTCCTGTCTTTAACAACCTTGCAAACTGAGGGCTGGGGCTTCCTTGGCGGAATCAATCCATCTCATGTTGTATCGTCCTCTTTTTTGCTGCCTTTAACTTTTCGTAGCATTATTGTATTTTCCTGTCTTCTTGTAATGTCATAGAATCATAGAGTTGGAAGGGACCTCTAGGGTCATCTAGTCCAACCCCTTGCACAACGCTCACAAACACCTCCCCCAAAATTCACAGGATCTTCATTGCTGTCAGATGGCCATCTAGCCTCTGTTTAAAAACCTTCAAGGAAGGAGAGCCCACCATCTCCCGAGAAAGCCTGTTCCACTGAGGAATCGCTCTAATAGTCAGGAAGTTCTTCCTAATGTTGAACCGGGAACTCTTTTGATTTAATTTCAACCCATTGGTTCTGGTCCTACCTTCCGGGACTACAGAAAACAATTCCACGTTATCCTCTATATGACAGCCCTTCAAGTACTTGGTGATCATATCACCTCTCAGCCGCCTTCTCTCCAGGCTAAACATCCCCAGCTCCTTCAACCTTTCCTCATAGGACTTGGTCTCCAGACCCCTCACCATCTTCATTGCCCTCCTCTGGACCCATTCCAGCTTGTCTATATCCTTATAATGTGGTGCCCAAAACTGAACACAATACTCCAAATGAGGTCTTACCAGAGTAGAGTAAAGCGATACCATCACATCACGTGATCTGGACATTATACTTCTGTTGATACAGCCCAAAATTGCATTTGCCTTTTTAGCCACCGCATCACACCATTGACTCATGTTCAGCGTATGATCCACTAAGACCCCTAGATCCTTTTCGCACATACTACTGATAAGACAAGTCTTCCCCATCCTATAACCATGCATTGGATTTTTCCTACCTAAATGCAGAACTTTACATTTATCCCTATTAAAATTCATTTTATTGATTTTAGCCCAGTTTTCCAGCCTGTCAAGGTCATCCTGTATCCGTCTTCTTCTGTGTTTGGAACCCCTCCCAATTTAGTATCATCTGCAAATTTAATAAGCATTCCCTCCATTCCTTCATCCAAATCATTGATAAAGATGTTGAACAAAACAGGTCCCAGGACAGATTCCTGAGGCACTCCACTTGTCACTCCTCTCCAAGAGGATGAAGAACCTTTCACAAGCTCTCTTTGGGTGCAATCTGTCAACTAGTTACAGATCCACCTAACGGTAACAGGATCCAAACCACAGCTTATCAACTTGTCAACAAGGATAGTATGTGGAACCTTATCAAAAGCCTTACTGAAATCAAGATAAACAATGTCTAGAGCATTCCCCTGATCCAGCAAGGTAGTCACTTTCTCAAAAAAAGAGATCAGGTTAATCTGACATTACTTGTTCTTGAGAAACCCATGCTGGCTCTTAGTAATCACATCCATTCTTTCTAAATGTTCCAGGACCGACTGTTTGATTATTTGTTCTAAAACTTTTCCAGGTATAGACATCAAGCTGACGGGTCGGTAGTTACCCAGATCCTCTTTTTTCCCCTTCTTGAATATGGGGACAACAGTACAAGATGTGACCAAAGTACAAAAGTCTCAGTTTAATCAATTTGGTTTTGAGGGAGAATTCAGGCTTGATTTGATCTGGGATCCATTTATCTATTTTTTTGGTGATCCATGGTGTCTATAAAAGTCTCCTCCAACACCACATTTCAAAGGAATCTGCTGTCTTCATAATCATATCTAGTAATTGGAATACCATGGCATGAATTCACTTGATCTTGGTTGCTTGGTGAGATATGCTTAAGAATCTTTCCTGGCTCCTTCATGGCTGCCCTCCCCAGTCTTAATTAACTTCTGACATCCTGGTTACAGTCTCCCTTTTGGTTGATAATGAAGCCACAGAATAGAAAATACTGAACAATTTCAGTTTCTTCATTCTCAACCTTAAAAGATGTGTAATTCCCCAGTAGTCAATGCCCTTCCACCTTCTACACCAGACAACAGGTCAGTCCCTACTCCCTGCCTATGTGAAAGAATAAATGAACATAAATCTGACAGTAGAACAATAGAGTTGGAAGGGACCTCCAGGGACATCTAGTCCAACTCCTGCATGATGCAAGAAATTCACAAATACCTCACACACACACACACAGTGATCCCTGTTCCATGCCCAGAAGATGGCAAACAAAAAAAGCCCCTCCAGGATTCCTGGCCAATCTAGCCTGAAATAAAATTGCTGCCTGACCTCAAAAGTGGTGATCAGCATTTCCATGGACATTAAGAACCACAGCACTCAAAAAACAGCGAGAGAACATTTTTGGTCATTCCAGGTCATTTCATTGCTGACATAAGAGTGGCAGTCGCCAAGCAAAGAAACTTCAAGGGGAGATCACAATGTGAGGCGAGTTCATTCCCAGGTTCAGTACAATGGACAGCACCCGCCCCCCTTGCTGAATAGGATTCTTTTGTGTGTGTGTGTACTTGTACCTTTAAGACATAGGTGACTTCTGACAACCCCTAGTGGGGCTTGGGCATTTCAGAGAGGTGGCTCGCTTGCCTGCTTCTGCATCCCAACCTTGGTGTTCCTTGGAGGTCTCCCATCCAAGTACTTGCCAGGGCTGACCCTGCTTAGCTTCCAAGATCTGATGAGATCAGGCTTGCCTGGGCTATCCAGGTCAGGGACATATGATTGTTATCTCACTACAGATGTTAATTTTCTGCTCCCAAGCATTTCACTTCTGCTTTAATCAAGTTGCTTACAATGCACGTTGTCCCTTTGCATCCTACTTCTTGGCAGCACCTCTTTCACTTTCTGACTGGGATATAAAGAACTGCATTGCTACTCCTATCTGATGAAGGGAGGTATTTGTGAATTTCCTGCATTGTGCAGGGGGCTGGAGTAGATGACCCTGGAGGTCCCATCCAATGCTATGATTCTATGAAGGGTGCTTTGATGCTCAAAAGCTTATACCCCAGTGTAATGATTTGAATTTATATAGGTGTGATCCTTTAGCTGTTGGTAAGTTGCAGTAGAGAAGGTAAAGGTAATCTCCTGTGCAAGCACCAGTCATTTTCGACTCTCGGGTGACGCTGCTTTCACAACGTTTTCATGGCAGACTTTTTTAATGGGGTGGTTTGCCATTGCCTTCCCCAGTCATCTACACTTTCCCCCCAGCAAGCTGGGTACTCATTTTACCAACCTTGGAAGGATGGAAGGCTGAGTCAACCATGAGCCGGCTACCTGAACCCAGCTTCCACTGGGATCGACTTCAGGTCATGAGCAGAGCTTGGGCTGCAATACTGAAGCTTTACCACTCTGCACCATGGGACTCTTGGCAGTGGAGAAAAGGGGGTAAAAAAGGAGGAATGAGTGAGTGTAATTGGTTGGTGACTGAGTGTGAGCGGAGTTGGTTGGTGACTGAGAGAGTGGGCAGAGCTAAGAAGTATATGTGCAGGGAGAGAGAGAGAGGGGTCATCAGTGAACTCTCGGCAAAGCGACAGCAGTTAACTGTCTGTCATAGTCAATCAGCAGTCTACGGAGTCTGAGAAGCAGCAGTCTTCTGATTAGAATCCCATATAGTGCTGTGAAAGGCATTAAGATTCTAGGGAAGAAAAGTAAAGTACTTCAAAGGACATATTAGGGGCTAGAGCCAAAACCCAATATTTTCAGAGTATTAGGGGAGTGTGAGAGACATACAGAAGCTGTCGGGAAGGAAGGATTTGAGAGTGAGGAGTGTGTGAGGTGAAAAAGTGACACCTCAGTCAGAAGTTATTATTATTCATTGAAGAATTAAAATATAAACATCTTGAAACCAATACATTGATTGCACAAATAAAGTTTTATTTTGTTTTATTTTAACCTGGACTCCTATGATTTCAAAATAAGAGTGTCATCCTCAGGGCCACATAGTCCAACAAAGAATGTTAGATAAAGTGTTTGGAATTAAATTCCTGGTGATAGCATTCTATACTTTAGGAGCAAAGTCGTGACACGAGGGAATTTTGTTGGTCTCTAAAGTGCAACTGAACTTGAATCTTGCCGTTCTACTGCAGAGCAACATGGTTACCCTCGAAAACTATATTATTGTTGACAGTCACCTTGGGAGAAAGGTGTGAGTGTGTACACAGGACACTTGTGTGGAGAAGGTCTCCAGGCATCTCTATCCAAAGCCAATCCAAATAACGTGATCAGGAAAGGCTCTGGGGAAGTATGACCAGTCGGAGCAGACGAGTGGAATAGGTGGCCTAGCAGCCTGATTCAGTCTAGGACAGTGTTCTGGGAGTCTCCTGTGGAGAGCAAATGTTGTTCATGTGACAGTTCTGTTGCCCTACAGAATATTCAGGGCACTTTCATGCACACTAAATAACGCACTTTCAATTTGCTTTCAATGTACTTTGCAACTGGATTTTACTGTGTGAAATGGCAAAATCCACTTGCAAACAGTCATTGAAGGGGATTATTTCGCATGTGTGAAAGTGCCACAATACAGGGCAGATTAGGTGGGAAAGTTCTTAGGACAAATTCTAAACAAGAATGTAAATGTATGCACTTAATAAAGAATGAGATATTTAATAAATACTGATGTGTTTTTACCTGCAATTGATGTACCCGACCAGTTAAAACTAAATAGAGGACAAAATGCCACTTTTCTCTTTGTTTCCCATTTCTTTCTTTTCTCCAGGGGGAAGCCCAGTCTAGAGCATTGTAATTCATGTCCACAGTTTCCAGTAGGAACAAGATCACTGAGGGATCATTCAATATGAAGACAGAAGGGCAGAGCACTGCAGTTATCTTCCAGCCAGGGAGTATGGGGGAATTCCTTCAGAGGAGAGTGGGAGATCTGATTCCTCAGCAGGCAAGAGGTGGTTCCTTTTCTCTTGCCCAGTGGGAAAACCAGTGGCAGGAGTTCCTCAGGACATTGGAGCCTTCTCAGTCTCGATGGGGGATCCCTCCCTTGCCAGAGAAACCATCACCATGGCACAATGCCAAGGCCTTTCTGGCCTCCTTTGAGCAAGTGGCCGAAGTCTGTCAGTGGTCTGAGGAAGAGCGAGTGAACCACCTGCTGCCAGCCCTCAGAGGAGAAGCCGAGAAGGCCTATATCAGCCTGGATATCGGAGACAGAGAGGATTATGGGAAGGTGAAGGCAGCCATTCTGCGAAGGGATGCCATGAGCAGAGAGAAGCAGCGTGAAGAGTTCAGGTGTTTCTGCTACCAGGAGGCCGAGGGCCCGAGGGGGGCTTACGTCCGACTCTGGGAAATGTGCCATGGGTGGCTGAGAGTGGAGAATCACAGCAAGGAGCAGATCCTGGAGCTCTTGGTCCTGGAACAGCTGCTGAGCATCCTCCCTCTGGAGATCCAGAGTCAAGTGAGGGAAAGCGGCCCTGAGAGCTGCGCTCAGGCAGTGGTCCTGGCTGAGGAGTGCCTCTCAAGGCAGCGAGTGGCCGAGAAGCAGGTGAGTGCAAGGGAGTTTGGAGTAGAACAGGTGGCTGAGATCTCTGAAGGAAAATGTGAAGGCATGAGGAGATGGCCTTCCTTCCCTGGAAGTCCCATCCAGACAAGGTCGAGGTGTTGAGGGGGGAGCAGTATTTCTTGGTCAAGGAGGAGGGGGTGCATTTCCTTGGATGGAGTCCACCTTCCCCAAAAGAGTAGGGCCTTAGATTGTATTGTGGTCATTTGGGGGGGGGGGAAGGGAGTTTTGTGGAAGTGGTAGGATTGCCAACCTCCAGATGGGGCCTGGAGATCTCCCAGTATTACAACTGATCTCCAGATTATAGAAGTCAGTTCCCCTGGAGAAAATGCCTACTCTCTGGCATTGTACCTGACTGAGACCTCTCTCCAGGCTCCACTCCCCCAAAATCTCCAGTTATTCCCCTACCCAGAGCTGGCAAACCTAAAAAGAGATATAAATGAACTAAACAGACAGATAGACTGCAGCATTTGTGAGCTGCTCTGCCAGACCTCTCCTATTCATGGGTCTCCTCCTTGTGCATTGCGCAGAGTCCTAGTTCCATTTTCTTTGTTTGATTTTAAAATTACACACACCCTCAAAATGCAGCTTTTCAAAAATAAGAACATAAGAGAAGCCATGTTGGATCAGGCCAGTGGCTCCTCCAGTCCAACACTGTGTCACAGGTGCCAAAACCCAGGTGCCATCAGGAGATCCACCAGTGAGGACAGGACTCCAGAAGCCCTCTCACTGTTGCCCCTTAAGCACCAAGAAGACAGAGCATCTAACCCAGACAGAGTGTTCCCTCTTACCTTGTGGCTAATAGCCACTGATGGACCTCTGCTCCATAGGTTTATCCAATGCCATCTTGAAGCTGTTCTTTAAAGAGCCTGTGTCCTGATCTGTCCCTCTTACGTAGTGATGGATCTGCTAAGTTTAGAGCTAGGGACAGAACTCTCCCCCCCTTTTCTCTCTCCCTCTCCCCCCAGGTTGTGTATCTTTGTCCTGACAGGTTTCCTCTCTGCCACTACAGGTGCCCTTGGAGGAAGCAGCTGGGAGTGTTTTTGAGGGGCGCCAGAATCCCTCTGAAGGGGAGTGGAGGCAACTGTTGGTGGACATCAAGGAAGAGGAGGACTCAGAGGACAGCCTGCTGGGTAAGAGGGAGGGAGGCCTTCTGGAGCCTGAGACCTGAGTAGCTCAGAAGCTCCTTCTGGAGCTGGCCTCCTCTGTCACTCCGTTCAGGAGCTGCCGTGTTCATATATCCTCCATGCTGTTGCATATCTAGCCAAAGGGGTGGTGGTTTGTGGATGAATGAAAAAACAGAGAAAAGTTAAGGATGTTAGAGGAGCCCTGTCGGGTGGGACCAAAAGCCCATCTAGTCCTGTATCCTCTTTCCTGCAATGGCCAGGTAGATACAAGGGGGAGAAAAAGAAGGCTGCAGATTTTTACCCCACCCTTCTCTCTGAATCAGAGTCTCAGAGCGGTTTATAATCTCCTATATCTTCTCCCCCCACAACAGACACACTGTAAGGTGAGTGGGGCTGAGAGAGCTCTTACAGCAGCTGCCCTTTCAAGGACAACTCCTGCGAGTGCTATGGCTGACCCAAGGCCATTCTAGCAGCTGCAAGTGGAGGACTGGGGAATCGAATCCCGTTCTCCCAGATAAGATAATCACTACACCAAACTGGCTCTCAATAAAGCTGCCTTATACAGGTTACTGGTCCATCTAGGCCAGTGTTTTCTTCTCAGACCAGCAGTGGTTCTCCAGGGTCTCAGGTGGAGGCCTTTTACATCATCTACTTTCTGGTCCTTTTACCTGGAGATGCTGGAGATTGAACATGGGACCATCTGCATGCAAAGTGGAGACTCTACTGCTGAGCCACAACCTGTCCTTGCAGGGGTGTTGATCAAGATGGCCAGCCATGTTAGTCTGTCTGTAGCAGCAGAAAAGAGCAAGAGTCTTGTTGAACTTTAAAGACTAACATTTGTGGCAGGGGATCAGCTTTTGTGAGTAACTTTTTTATCTGAAAAAATGAACAGTGATTCATGAACACTTATCCCCTGCCATGATTTTTGTTAGTCTTTAAGGTGCTACTGGACCATAACTCTTTTCTGCTGTCCCTGGGGGGGGGGGGGTGGAACCTGGGGGAAAAAAGAGGGGGAAGGAGAAACCATTGGCTATTGGAAAAGAAAAGTGGCTTAGGGGGAGCCAGTAAAGAAAGCTAAGGTGGGGAGGCAGTGGGGGGAGAGAGGATTTTCCTCTGAGGGGATTATTGCAGGTCCCTAGCTTGTCTTTGTGAAGAGCCCCATGGCGCAGAGTGGTAAAGCTGCAGTAGTGCAGTCCTAAGCTCTGCTCACGACCTGAGTTCGATTCCAGTGGAAGCTGGGTTCAGGTAGCCAGCTCAAGGTTGACTCAGCTTTCCATCCTTCCAAGGTTGGTAAAATGAGTACCCAGCTTGCTGGGGGGAAAGTGTAGATGACTGGGGAAGGCAATGGCAAACCACCCAGTAAAAAGTTTGCTGTGAAAAAGTTTTGAAAGCAACGTCACCCCAGAGTTGGAAATGACTGGTGCTTGCACAGGGGACTACCTTTACCTTTTTAGCTTGTCTTTGATAAAAAAAATATTCAGAAGGTGTCCTTCAGAATTTTAATGGCAAGGATGGTCTGAAACTAAATGGTGTGAAGCAACAATCTAAAACTATGGGGAGGGACTGTGGCTTAGGTGGCAGAACATTCAGAAAGTCCCAGGTTCAGTCCCATCATCTCCAGGTGACAAAGGACCAGGTAGTAGATGATGTAGGACCCTAGAGAGCCACTGCCTAGGCTCTCTCCGCCTAGGACCCTGGAGAGATGTTCAGAAGTTGTTTGCCATTGCCTGCCTCTGCGTAGAGACCCTGGGCTTCCTCGGTGGTCTCCCTTCTGAGCTCTAACCTTGGCCAACCCTGTTTAGCTTCTGAAATCTGATGAGATCAGGCTAGCCTGGGACATATAGGTCAGGGCCCAGACTGGTTAGGAGCGATCAAGTTGAAATTGGGCTTTTTGCAGGGGTATTCACTGGATATCTCTCTCTCTCTCTCTCTCTCTCTCTGTTCAAGTCTGTGAGATGTCTGAGAATGAAAAGGATGGAGGATTCCAGGCATTATTGTCAGAACAATGCAGGACTGAAACCATGAAAGGAAGCTTCAGGAATGGTGGTGGACCAGCAAGACAGGAAGGAAACAGCATCCAAGAGGGAAGGGATAAATCCATTCTTTGCCAAGGAGGAGAATTCCAAGAAATCCCTCTTCAGCAGGAAAGGCCATCCCAAAAGAGAAGAAACAAAGACCTCCCTGCTCACCTGAGAATCCACCCAGGGGAAAATCAGAATGAAAGTGCAGAGCTTCAAAAGAGCTTCAGTCAGAGCGTGAACCTAATTTCACATCAACAGACTCACTTGGTAGAGAAACCGTATAATTTTCCAGAGTGCGGAGAGAGTTTTGGTTGGAGAGCGACCCCTACTGCACATCAAAGAACCGATGAAGGAGAAGAACCAGATGAGCTTCCAGAGTATGAAAATGGTTACAGTTGGGGATCCCATGTGGGAGGGGAACCAGATGAGGGCTCTGAGATTGGAAACTCCAGTGGATGCCTCAGCTTTGCTGTGCCTCAAAGGATACACCCAGCAGAGAGACGGTACAAATGCCCAGAGTGCGGACAGAGGTTTAGGCGGGCAGCACATGTTCAGCAGCATCGGATAATCCACACGGGGGAGAAACCGTATGAGTGCTCTGAGTGTGGAAAGAAGTTTACTCGGTTGCCATACCTGCAACAGCATCAAAGAATCCACACTGGGGAGAGACCGTACGAGTGCTCTGACTGCGGGAAGAGCTTCAGTCGCCGCCGAAGCCTCACTGTGCACCAGAGAATCCACACAGGGCAGAGGCCTTTTGAGTGCCCTGAGTGTGGAAAGAGATTTGGTTTCAGTTCCCACCTTCAACAGCATTTGAGAATTCACACCGGGGAGACTCCATACCAGTGCTCAGAATGTGGGAAGGCCTTCCGCCATCGCATAAGCCTTACCGTACATCAAAGAGCACATAAAGGAGAGAGGCCTTTTAAATGTTCAGAGTGCGGAAAGAGGTTCAGTCGGACATCCTACCTGCAGAAGCATAGAAGAATCCACAATGGGGAGAAACCTTACGAGTGTTTGGAGTGTGGAAAGAGATTCGGTATCAGGTCCTACCTTCAGCGGCATCGAAGGATCCACACAAGGGAGAGACCATATCAATGTCTGGAGTGTGGGAAGAGTTTTATTCAGCCGTCACACCTTCATGAACATGAAACGACCCACATGCCCCAAACCACATAGTAGTTCATTTCATAATGAGAGAATTTCTGCTACATCAATCCTACGGATGATTGGACAGGTCTTCCCTGGGGCATATAATTATATTAAACAGAAAACGTAGGGAAGGAAACTTAGTTTTGATCCATCTTTGCATTCCTACACCATTGGATGAGGTGCTGCTTTGATTGCTCAGTGCTGAGGGATTGGAAATTAGTTTCTTGAAGAAAGGCCTTTTTAGTGTCTGTGTGCATAACTCTGTTTATATAAACTTAAAATGCTTTTGACCGTTAGGAAGCTGGTAAAAAATGTCTCTTTTTCAAAATGTCTCTTTTTCAAAACTTGTGAGGGAATGGGTTCGATGATGGCATGAGATATTTCCATGATCTCTGTTACTCGCATAAGATAGTGTGAGCAGCTGAAGGATCAAAATGGCTGCCAAGAGCAAAGAAGATATTGGATTTATATCCCGCCCTATACTCTGAATTGACAGTGAAATGCTCATTTCTCCGACAGTCATTGGCTGAATCACAAGGGGACCTGCCATTCAATAACAATTAAACCAGGAGTGTGCTTCTTTGCCGGTTTGAGGACCTGAGAAATAAGGCAGGGTGTGGTACATGTTGTTAATGGTGCTGGTTTTTCCAAATCTCTTCAAATGTATAATCTCTCTCTGTGGTAGGCATAACTCATTAGAAAATAAAGATAGGTGTTTATTGGACATGGATGTCATGAGTGATCATTGGAGTTGCAGTTCCAAAGATGAAGGGAATTGGGCTATCCTGGCCCAGCTTATTTTGAGAACCCTGACCATCAAAAATATCTACAAAGAGAGCTAAGATTTTCTGTGATAGGCATAACTCGTCCAGAAGTAAACAGTTAGGATTTTGAAAAGTGGCCAGCTACCTCAGGATAATAATGCTGAGAGCTGCCACGTCAAAAATGAGGGGTATCAAAACATGAACTGGTGGAGACTGACCAAGAGAGAGATCTTGGAGTCATGGTAGATAACTCACTGAAAATGTCAAGACAGTAAGTGACTGCAATAAAAAAGGCCAACACTGTGCTGGAGATTATAAGGAAGGCGATTGCAAATAAATCAGATAGTATCATAATGCCCCTGTATAAATCAATGGTGCAGCTTCATTTGGAGTACTATGTTAAAATTCTGGTCACCACACCTCAAAAAAATATTATAGCATTGGAAAAAGTGCAAAAAAGGACAACTAGAATGATCAAAGGGTTGGAACGCTTTTCCTATGAAAAAAGGTTAAAATGCTTGGGGCTCTTTAGCTTGGAGGAATATCGACTGAGGGGTGACATGATAGAGGTTTACAAGATTATGCATGGAATAGAGAAGGTAGAGAAAGTAGTACTTTTCTCCCTTTCTCACAGTACAAGTACTCGTGAGCACTCAATGAAATTGCTGAGCAGTCAGGTTAGAACAGATAAAAGGAAATACTTCTTCACCCAAAGGGTGATTAATACATGGAATTCACTGTTACAGGAGGTAGTGGCAGCTACATGCATAGATGGCTTCAAGAAGGGATTAGATAAATATATGGAGCAGAGGTCCATCAGTGGCTATTAGTCACAAGATATAGATGGAACTCTCTGTCTGGGGCACCGATGCTCTGTATTTTTGGTGTTTGGGGGGCAACAGTGGGAGAGCTTCTAGTGTCCTGGCCCCATTGATGGACCTCCTGATGGAACCTGGGTTTTTTGGCCACCGTGTGACACAGAGTGTTGGACTGGATGGGCGATTGTCTTGATCCAAAATGGCTTCTCTTGTGTTCTTGTGTTCTTATTCTGGCCCAGAGTATCTCAGACACACCCACGCTTGCTGTCTGCAGTAGAAACTAAGGTTGTCTGTGGTGGGTATAATTCATCCAAAAGTAGAGCTAGAGGTTTCAGAATTTGCCACTGGCTTTAGAGGTTGATCATGGAGGTTGCAGGACCAAACACAAGGGAAATCACAACCTCCTGGCACAGGTTATCTCCAGAACATCCCTCTGCTATCTGGAGTGAAATTGATACCTGATTCCCTAGAAGCCAGGAAGGTGGAGGCAACTCAGATGGGGAGAATGGAGTGTGTTCCGTCCTTTACCTTCCTATAATTTCTCAATTAAGAGGTCTTAAGAATGAAGCTTACTAGAATAATAAGAGGAAGCAGTAGAGGAAGATCCAGAGGAAGCAGCAACTGTATTGAAAATATATCTCAGTATAGGAGAAAAATATGTCCAAGTACTACCTTGGGGGTTAGCTTGTAAAGCATGCAGGGGCTGAGCCCCCTAATTAACCAATGGGGAGGGGACATGGCTCAGTGGAAGAGCATCTTCTTGGCATGCAGAAGTCCCAGGTTCAATCCCTGGCATCTCCAGTTAAAAGAATCAGGTAGTAGATGATGTGAGAGCTGGGCTGTCTGGCACTCTAACTTCTGGCACCCCCCCACCCCACTGATAATGTCATTGAGTCACATGGGGGACACCCAATTTGGCGCATCCAGAATGCCAGCATCCTAGACAATCACCTAGTTTGCCTAATGACAGGGCTGACCCTGTGTGAGAGACACATTAAGTTGTCTTATACTGAATCAGACGCTTTGTCCACCAAGGTCTGTATTGTCTACTCAGAAATGCAGTGGCTTTCCAGGGTCTCACCAGGATGAGGTATTTCACATCATCTACTGCCTGATCCTTTTAAATGGAAATGCTGGGGATTAAACTTGTATAGGAGAATGTGTGACAGAAGCCCTACCTTTATCCTGGTCTGCTCTCTGTTCTGAAAAACAGGTAGATCTGGAAACACGAGAGCCAGTTTGGTGTAGTGGTTAAATGTGCGGACTCTTATCTGGGAGAGCCAGATTTGATTCCCCACTCCTCCACTTGCACCTGCTGGAATGGCCTTGGGTCAGCCTTATCTCTGGTAGGAGTTGTCCTTGAAAGGGCAGCTGCTGTGAGAGCCCTCTCCAGCCCCACCCACCTCACAGGGTGTCTGTTGTGGGGGAGGAAGGTAAAGGAGATTGTGAGCTGCTCTGAGACTCTTCCGAGTGGAGGGCGGAATATAAATCCAATATCTTCTTCTTCTTCTAGATGCTTTCACTCTAACGTGACAAGGCTGTTCAGCAATGGAACACCTTTAATGGCTTAAGAAAGTTGTGCCATCTGTTTTAAACCTTGCTCAATGCAACCAGTGAGGAGCTAGAAAAGATCCTTAAGCAAAAGGATACATTGCTGTTGACCCAGATCAAGACAACTTATAGAAAGTACAAGAGAAAACCTGCAATGGATTTTGGAAGGCAGGTAGTGGCAGCTACAAGCATAGATGGCTTCAAGAGGTGATTGGATAAACATATGGAGCAGAGGTTCATCAGTGGCTATTAGCCACAAGATGGAACTCTCTGTCTGGGGCAGTGATGCTCTGTATTCTTGGTGCTTGGGGGGCAACAGTGGGAGGGCTTCTAGTGTCCTAGCCCGACTAATAGACCTCCTGATGGTACCTGAATTTTTTGGCCACTGTATGACGGACTGGATGGGCCACTGTTCTGATCCAACATGGCATCTTTTGTGTTCTCTTATGTTCCCCGTCCCCATTATTTCCTTTTTCCCTTTCCTGAAAGCACCCAGAGATGCTCCACTATTCTGCTTCCTCCTCTCTTTCCAGGACTGCCAACCTGAAGATCTCTTAGAATCACAATGGATCTCCCAACTACAGAGATCGGTTTCTCTTAGGGTTGCCAGTTCCATGTTGGGAAGTTCCTGAAGATTTGGGGGTGAAGCCTTTTGAGTGTGACATTTGGGGGAAGGAAGTGACTTCAGCAGGGTAAAATGCCATACAGTCCACCCTCCAAAGCAGCCATTTTTTCAAGAGAAAATGATCTCTGTCATCTGGAGATCAGTTGTAATTCTTGGTATCTCAAGCCTACCTGGACATTGAGCTACCTTAGTTCTCCTTGAGGAAACGGCTGCCCCACCCCTCCTCAAACTCCACCTTCCCCAGTCTCTAGGAATTTCCTAACCTGGAGCTGGCAGCCATATCTCTTTCCCACCCAACAGCCAATCTACCTTTATCTGTTCCTCCATCTCAAGCTTCCCCCCAACCTGGCAGCCTCCACCTAGGAAAACTATGGCTCAGTTGTGTGCTACCAGCCACTGGGCCATGCCTACTTGCATAGCAGGAAACCCTCAAGGACTCATGAGTAAGTGTCTCACTTTTCCCTGTATTTCCCCACACTGTTTTGTCTTGGCCAACCCATGTTCCCTCCTCATTCCTTGCCTCATTCTCTCTTTCTTAGCCACTCACTAACCTACTTTTTGTCTGCTCCCCCTCCAGTTATATTTATTATGTACTTCATTTATACCTCACCTTTTTCCACAGTGGGGACTAAAGCCGCTTACATTATTCTCTTTGCCTCCTTTTTATCCACACGACAGCCCTGTGAGGTAAGTAAGGCTAAAATTACATGACTTCTCCAAAACCTCTCAGTGAGCTTTTACAGAAAGATGGAGAATTGAACCTGGGTCTCCTAAGTCATACTCTGATCCTCTAACAGCTATACCACACTGGCTTTGTGGGGTGGCTGTTGTTGAGCAGTACAATCAACCAGGCCTAGTTGAGTCATACAAATTGGATAGTATCAAATCAACCAGAGGTTTCTGCCAGTCCTATGGTTGCCAACCTCCAGGTGATCTCCCCAAATTATAACCGGCATCAGAGATTATTTATTTTATTATATTTGTTTCCCATCCTCCCCTGACAGGTTCAGGACAGTTAACATAAATTAAAACATAAAATTACAATACAATAAAATCACAATAAATTATTAAAACATTTCAGCGTATACAATTCTTTAATACCTAGATGGCATTATTATTATTTCTTGGTTAGCGTTGTTTACTGTAATGTAGTTGGAGGACAGCTATGGCGAACCTGGGCAGTATAATAAAAAGTAGAGACATCACCCTGCCAACAAAAGTCCATATAGTCAAAGCGATGGTATTCCCAGTAGTAATGTATGGCTGTGAGAGCTGGACCATAAGGAAGGCCGAGCGCAGAAGAATAGATGCTTTTGAGATGTGGTGCTGGAGAAGAATCTTGAGAGTCCCTTGGACTGCAAGAAGATCAAATCAGTCAGTCCAAAGGGAAATCAACCCAGACTGTTCCCTGGAAGGTCAGATGCTAAAGCTGAAGATCAAATACTTCGGCCACCAAATGAGAAGGGAGCACTCACTGGAGAAGATCCTGATGATAGGAAAGACAGAAGGCAAAAGAAGAAGGGGATGGCAAAAGATGAGATTGCTGGGCAGCGTTACTGACGTAACAAACACAAATTTGAGCAGACTTCGGAGGATGGTGGAAGACAGGAGGGCCTGGCGTGACTTTGTCCATGGGATCGCAAAGAGTCAGACTCGACTGTGCGACTGAACAACAACAACAACAATTGGATGTTATTGAGCGCCTTGCATTTTTATTTGGGATAGATTAAGATATTCATGCTGTGGGGTGGTGAGATACTGGATGCCTCTATTAGTTGTTAAATGCCTGTAACCTTGTAGAAAATGCCAGCTTTGCAGGGCGGACTCTATGGCATTATATTCAGCTGAGGCCTCTCTGCTCCCCAAACTCTGCCCTCCTCACACTCCACTGCAAAATCTCCCAAGAATTTTCCAACCTGGAGCTGGCAACCATAGTAAGGCCTCTGGCCCCAATTAGTCAGCCCTCAAAGGCCCTGCCCCCTTCTGCCTTTTACTGACAGAACCAAGCTTGGAATACTGTGATTGCTTAGCAACAGCCACTGAGGGAATCTGTTGTTTAAAGCTAATGGCACTCCTTTTATCATTTTTAGGTTTTAAAAACCCCCAATGTAGGGAGGTTTTGTTTTGTTTCGTTTTGTTTTAAGATATCACATTTCCCTGAAAACCTGAGGCCCTTTTCAGATGTGTAGAAGGATCTATCTTGCCCCTTCACAGCTCCAGTCATCTGATGTAAATATCCAAAGATTTGGCCAACTTCATAATTAGAATATAAGATTCCCTATTACTATATGTAGGGTTGCCAGCTTGGAAAATACCCAGAGATTTTGTAGGTGGATCCAGGAGAGGGAGGGGTTTGGGGAAGGGGAAAAGCCTCAGCATGGTACAATGCGGTGGGGTCCACCTTTCAAAGCAGCCATCTTATCCAGGGGAGCTGCTCTCTGCCAAGGGGAGATCAGCTGGAAAACCAGGAGATCTCCAGGCCCCACCTGGAGGCTGGCAACCTGGATGCAAAAGTTGGATAGTGGGGAAAAAAGCTGATTCATTTACAAGTGGGTTCATTTGATATGTGGTGTTGGAGGAGAGTTTACCGATGCCCTGAACTGCCAAGAAGACAAATCAATGGATTCGAGATCGAATGAAGCCCCCTCCCTCTCTCTAGAAGCCATAAGATTCGCAGGGAAGGATCAGTGGGAATCCGGTGATTTCTGCCCGGCGCCGACCGCCAGATGGCTCCGGTTTGTGGCTTTGCAAAGCGCCGGTGCCTTTCCCCCCACGTTGCTCTCTTTTTCTCTTGTCTTTTGTGCGGCGACCCGGAGGGGCTGAGCTTCCTAGAGCAGAGGCTGCAAGATCCGGTCAGCGGCGTCTGTGGAGATGGAAAGCCTCGATCCTCGGGTGCTGTGGTCCCCCCCGCTGTAGGGGGGCTCCGGCGGCGGCAGAGGGGCTTGGAAGGGTGGGTGGGATCCGGTTGCAGTTGCCCCCCCCCCCTGCCTTTCCTTCCCCCGCAAGACCTCCAACTTGCTTTTGCAGTCCGGCCAGCAACATTTCTGGGAACTCGCCCTTCCCCAAGTCCCTTGTTTCATGCGCCTGCTAGGGGCAAAGTGCCGCGCTGCGAAAAGGTAACCCCCCTCAGTGCTGCGATCTTTGCGGCAGAAATGTGCTTTTGGCGGCAGGGTGGGCAAAGGGGTGAAACAAACAGGTTGCAGCGGGAAAGGTCGGTGCATTCCGAAAGGAGGCTTCCCGGGTCCTTGTTCTTCTAGGAAAAGGCAGGAACGGTAGAAAGCGGGCAGGATCGGGGCCGATCAGTAGGGGAGTGCGGAGGCACTGGAGCAGACGCGCGGGGAAGACAGCGCGCGCGAGAGATCCGGGGAGGGGAGGAATCCTGAGGCCAACATAATTTTAAAGAACACAAAGTAGAAAGGAAGTCGCTTTGGTGGGGGAATGCAAGGTGCCGTTGCATTCTAGGGGGGAGGCCAGTAAAAACAAAAGCCGCTGGGACGAGCAAGAACACCCTAAAGACTACCACAATTTGTGGAGGGTATGAGCTTTCCTGAGTCACTTCTTCAGACTTATAAAGGCTTATAAAGCTTGCCAGTCTAGGGTTGCCAAGTCCCACTCGGGAAATATCTGGCGACTTTGGGGGTAGAGCCTGGAGCAAGGGTATGACAAGCATAACAGCTCCAAAGGGAGTTCTGGCCATCCCATTTAAAGGGATAGCACGCCTTTCAAATGCCTTCCTTTCATTGGAAATCTATTGGAAATAATGATAGATAGGGGCACCTTCTTTGGGGGCTCATAGAATTGGACCCCCTTGTCCAATCTTTTTGAAACTTGGGGGGTGTTTTGAGCAGAGGCACCAGATGCTATGCTGAAAATTTGGTGCCTCTGTCTTAAAAAACAGCCCCCCCTAGAGCCCCAGGTACCCGTAGATCAATTTTCCATTATACCCATGTGAATTTCTGTGCATGAAAGCAGGAATGTGCAGTGCTCAGGTACATGTTCATGCCTTGAATTTCCAAATCCTTGCCTTATTGGAGCAGCAGAGGTGACACCCTCCCTTTCCACCCCACAAACAGAAGGATCTCTGTGGCTGCATTGAGACATCATGATAAATTGTGCTTTGATTCAATCCTGGCTTCTTGTGAGAGCGAACTGAGATTTCAAAGTAGTGTATATGTTTACTAGCCACCATTTGTACTAGTTGTTTTTAGCTGTAAATGATGTCTGAATTTACAAACCAGAGATTGGTTCCCTTGGAGGAAATGGCTGCTTTGGAGGGTGGACTCTATGGCATTATTCCCCTGCTGAGTTCCTTCACCACCCCAAATCAATGCCTCCCCAGGCTCCATCCTCCATATCTCTAGGTATTTCCCAATTCACTGGCGACCCTAGCATTGCCATATACGGTGCCTTATATAGGCTGATTGTTCTCTGATTCTGTATTCCTTTTCCCTGCTGGTGGGCCTCCTTGTGGCACCTGGGTTTTGGCTACTGTGTGACTCAGAGTGTTGGACTGGATGGGCCACTGGCCTGATCCAACATGGCTTCTTGTATGCTCTTTTGTCTTGAGCCCTTGGCAGTGTTGTCTTCATTATTTGATCATTATGGGGAGGAGAGTGAATGGTTTTGTTCCGGCCCCACTGCTGGACCTCCTGGTGGCACCTGGGTTTTGACCACTGTGTGACAGAGTGTTGGACTGGGTGGCCACTGGTCTGACATTTCAGAGAGTTCTGAGATAGAGCAGAGAATAACTGATATAAGGGTGATCAGCTGGGGAAGTTGCTGAGAATTTCTGAGTTTGTGTGACTGCTGAAAATTCTGAGTTTGTGGTTGCTAGGGAACTGCTGTTTGTTTGGTTGAGTGGGCTGAAGGTGAAGGTGATTGAAGGTGATTGTTGCTGATTGATTAGGAGTGGCTGTGTTCCCCACTCTCTTTGCATTGTTAAGCTGCACCTTGCCAGAGGCTGAGCACATTTCAGAGAGTTCTGAGAGAGAGCAGAGAAGCTCTGAGATAGAGCAGAGAAGAAGTTATATAAGGGTGAGCAGCTGGGGAAGTTGCTGAGAATTTCTGAGTTTGTGTGACTGCTGAAAATTCTGAGTTTGTGATTGCTGGGGAACTGCTGTTTATTTGGTTTAGTGGGGTGAAGGTGATTGAAGGTGATTGTTGCTGATTGATTAGGAGTGGCTGTGTTCCCCACCCTCTTTGCATTGTTAAGCTGCGCCTTGCCAGAGGCGAGCCGAAGGGCGAGAGGTAAAGGGCTCTTGGCCTGTGGCTCTTAGCCTGGGGGCTCTGTAAGGACCAGGAACACATATCCCTAATTTCCTTGTGCTCCCAATAAGGTAAGTTGATCCTCCAGAAGGGGAGCCACATAAACAAACAGGATTTAAAGGGGACTGTATATATATATATATATATTTTTAAAAAGCTATTATGAAGGTAGAATGCCAGCAGGGGAGTGGGGGCTTTCCAGTGTTTTGCACTGAGTGTCACATGTATGACTATCTGCCCAAAGGACAGAAGTCTTGGGTGTGTGCTCAATGCAAGGAGCTCCTGGTCCTCAGGGAACGAGTTCGTACCCTTGAGGCCGAGGTGACTGGCCTGGAGAAGCAGTCAGTTAGGCACTCGGGGAAGACTCTTGGGGGCGTATTAGATGAGCCCTGCTCTGAACATGGCAGCCCCATTGCTCCCAAGGAGCATGAGGGTCGAGGGGGAACATGGCACCGTGCTGAGGATAAGGGGAATGCGCCCTCAGAAGGGACCTCTTTTTCAGTTGGTGAGCGGGAATCCTTTCGCACCAAGGAACCATCCCTGGGCAAGGAGAGAGGAGGGGTCTTGGTAGTTGGTGATTCAATCCTTAGGCAAGTAGACAGCTGGGTGGCAAAACCGCATACTGACCGTATGCTGACTTGCCTGCCTGGTGCGAAGGTAGCGGACATTACGTGTGTAGTAGATAGGCTGATAGACAGTGCTGGGGAGGAGCCAGTGGTTGTGGCGCATGTTGGCACCAACGTTGTGGGGAAATGCAGTCATGAGGTCCTGGAGGAAAAATTTAGGCTGCTAGGCGGGAGACTTAAGTCCAGAACCTCCAAGGTAGGCTTCTCAGAAGTACTACTGTTCCACGTGCAGGGCAGGAGAGACAGGCACAAATTAGAAGTCTCAATGTGTGGATGAGATGATGGTGTAAGGAGGAAGGGTTTAAGTTTATTAGGCACTGGGAAGCTTTCTGGAACAAGCGGGAGCTGTACAAAAGAGACGGTCTCCACTTGTCCCCAGATGAAACCAGACTGCTGGCGCTTAAAATCAAAAAGGTGGCAGAGCAGTTTTTAAACTAAATCTTGGGGGAACATAAGAACATAAGAGAAGCCATGTTAGATCAGGCCAATGGCCCATCCAGTCCAACATTCTGTGTCACACAGCGGCCAAATATATATATATATATATATATATATATATATATATATATATATACACACACACACACACACACACACACACACACACACACTGTGGCTAATAGCCACTGATGGACCTATATATACACACACACACACACACACACACACACTGTGGCTAATAGCCACTGATGGACCTCTGCTCCATATTTTTATCTAACCCCTTCTTGAAGGTGGCTATGCTTGTGGACGCCACCACCTCCTGTGGCAGTGAATTCCACATGTTAATCACCCTTTGGGTGAAGACGTACTTCCTTTTATCCGTTTTAACCTGTCTGCTCAGCAATTTCATCGAATGCCCACGAGTTCTTGTATTGTGAGAAAGGGAGAAAAGGACTTCTTTCTCTACTTTCTCCATCCCATGCATTATCTTGTAAACTTCTATCATGTCACCCCTCAGTCGACGTTTCTCCAAGCTAAAGAGCCCTAAGCGTTTCAACCTTTCTTCATAGGGAAGGTGTTCCAGCCCTTTAATCATTTTAGTTGCCCTTTTCTGAACTTTCTCCAATGCTATAATATCCTTTTTGAGGTGCGGCGACCAGAACTGCACACAGTACTCCAAATGAGACCGCACCATCGATTTATACAGAGGCATTATGATACTGGCTGATTTGTTTTCAATTCCCTTCCTAATAATTCCCAGCATGGCGTTGGCCTTTTTTATTGCAAACGCACACTGTCTTGACATTTTCAGTGAATTATCTACCATGACCCCAAGATTTCTCTCTTGGTCTGTCTCTGCCAGTTCACACCCCATCAACTTGTATTTGTAGCTGGGATTCTTGGCCCCAATGTGCATTACTTTGCACTTGGCCACATTGAACCGCATCTGCCACGTTGACGCCCACTCACCCAGCCTCAACAGATCCCTTTGGAGTTCCTCACAATCCTCTCTGGTTCTCACCACCCTGAACAATTTAGTGTCATCCGCAAATTTGGCCACTTCACTGCTCACTCCCAACTCTAAATCATTTATGAACAAGTTAAAGAGGATGGGACCCAGTACCGAGCCCTGCGGCACCCCACTGCTTACGGTCCTCCACTGCGAAGACTGCCCATTTATACTCACTCTCTGCTTCCTATTACTCAGCCAGTTTTTGATCCACAAGAGGACCTGTCCTTTTACTCCATGGGAAAGCCGACAGGAGATGAAATGTCTCTGGTTCGGGAGGACTCATCTCAAAGAGATAAAGGGTTAGCTGTTACTTTTCTACCGGGTAATGGATCAGAGTTGTCCACTGAGATGGTGACAAACAGTATGGACTGTCTGCCAAAGTCTCGAGGCGGCAGGAGGAAGATTGCGGGCCTAGCTTGCCTGGGAAATTATAGATGTTTGTATGCAAATGTTAGAAGTGTTAGAAGTAAAATTGGTGAGTTGGAATGTTTAGTGTTGGGAGAAAACCTTGCCTGTGAAAATCCCTTATGCTCTGTTGCAATTGTGTGGGTTCTTAAAATCATTTAATTTAAATTAATGGATCAGATGTTTCTTCACTACTGTATTCATTTTTAAAACCGGATTTGGGTGTCCTTTTCTACTCCTGAAGTTACCCCCCTCCCCTCCAAAAATAACCCTGATGAAAACAGATGTCGCCTATAACCATTCCTCTCTAAGCTTGGTTCTCACATAGGATTGCTAGCAACCTGGGGGGAAATGCCTTGCCTCTTTAATGGGATGAGATTTACCAAATGATGCTGTTTACCTTCATGGTGTGAAAAACTTTAACTGCCCATTTCCATATTTTAAGTTCTGTATGCAAAGGACAAGACCAGGGGTAGCCAAACTGTGGCTCAGGAGCCACATGTGGCTCTTTCATACATATTGTGTGGCTTCTTAAGCCCTCCCGCCCTGTTGGCCAGCTTGGAGAAGGCATTTGTCTCTTTAAGTCACTTCTCCAAATCAGTTGGAGGCTTGGAGAATGCATTTAAAGTTAAAGCTGCTTTCTTTCCACCTCTCTTCCCTCCCCCTTCCCCTCATCTATTTGCCTTCCTGCCTGTCTGTCTGTCTGTGGCTCTCAAACATCTGACATTCATGTCCTGCAGCTCCTAAACATCCGATGTTTGTTCTAAGTGGCTCTTATGTTAAGCAAATTGGGCCACCCCTGGACAAGACATTTCTCTCTCTCCAGAAGATCTGAGGTGATAGCAGGGACAGCAACATGTCCGGGTGCTGGTCATGGGTTCCAGCTTTTATTTTCATTAAAACCCCCCACAAACAGAAAACTAACAGAGCAGGGAGTCATGTTCTGTTTCCTTCTCCTTGCTTTTAATACTGGTTTTTTTACTTGTGGGCTTTTTTCCACATATGGCTGTCTTCCAGAATTCAGTTCCCCACCTGCAGTCTGTTCTTATATTCTGATCAAATTCCCACCTTCAGAGGTGGGTTTGTATTTGGTTCATCTCATTATCATATCTGCTATTTTAATCAATGTGGACTTCAGTGGGGTACGGTGCCGTAGGGTCCACCTTCAAGCTGCCATCTCCTCCAGGGGAACTGATCTCTGTTGTCTGGAGGCCCGTTGTAATCCCAGGAGATCTCCAGCCACCACCTGGAGGATGGCAACCCTGATAGACCTCTCCACAAATCTATCTAATCCCCTTTTAAAGCTGTCGATGCCTATGGCGTTGTGTTTTGTTACTATTTTTGTCTGACTTCTGCAGCAACAAAAAATGATTTCCTTCCAGTTTTTGTGTGGGGTGGGGTATGTTTGTGTTATTACAAAGGAAATAAAGAAGAAGTGTGTGAAGGGGTGAAGAGAAATTCTCTGAAGTCCAGCATGTGGTTTGTGGGCGAGATTTTTTTTAAAAAAACCAAATGCAAATATCCCTTCTGACATCCCTCCCCCCTTTTCTCCCTAACAGATTGGCAAAATGATGTGTGTGTTTGTCATTGGAACATTCCCTCCCCCTGGGGGAAGAGATATGATGGCAGCGGAAACAGCTCAGGTAGAGGATGGACTGGGGGAAATGACCACTTGTGGTTTAAAATACAATGAGAAAGAAATGGGGGGGATATAGTGATGGAGCACACCATTTTCTCTTCCCTTCTAGGCCCCACCGTTTTCCTTCGAAGAGGTGGCCGTGTACTTCACTGAAGAGGAATGGGCGCTTCTTGATGCTGAGCAGAGAGACCTGTACTGGGATGTTATGCAGGAGAATTATGAAAATGTGGCTTCCCTGGGTAAGGAACTCATTTGTCCTTTGGTTAGTCGTGACCACGGCACCTCTGAAGCCAGGTGGCGCGTGGCTCACAGTGGCTGTTGCCAAGGCTAGTTGGGGAAGTTATCTTTAGGTCTGTTGTGGCAGAAATGTGGGATTCTAAATGTCAAAGTAGGAAGAACTCACTTTTAAAAACTGGGGTGTAATGTTTTTCAATCCCGTGTGGTGTCTTGGTTAGAGTGCTGGACTATGACCTGAGTTCAAATCCTCTCTTGCCAAGAAACTCACTGGGTGACCTTGGACCAGTTACTTTCTCTTAGTCTAACTGCCTGATGGATGCTGTGGAGATAAAAATGAGGATCAGGGTTTGTTTGTTCGTTTTAAGATTTCAGATTTTCCCACAACCCTGGGGTTTTTCTTTGGTTTGTAAAAAGATCTGTCTTGTCTGTTGATGGCTTCAATATCCAGATTTCAGTACCCACAGATGATGGCATCTTGAGAATTAGCTATATTGATTATTTGTATGGCCCCTTTTGTTTGAAAATATCCAAACTGCTTCTTAGCACTGTAAAAAATGAACTTGGTCCTAACTCTGGAAGTGAATCTTTTAGTCATTTTTAAAAATATATATTAGGTTCATGTGACTTTGGAGTTCCGGTTATGGAACTCCAGATCTGGTGGGGGGTGTTGGTTCTGAAAGGCAACAATGAAAGATTTCTAAATTGCTACTTGGAGGGGCTGCACCTTTTTCCTGCTCATAAATGCCCAGTGCAGGGTGCTTTAAACCCACTGAAGAGAAAAGATTGATGGAATAACTGTCTTTTTGCCCTGCTGGGAGTTGAGGTAACCTTGGCTGTGGGTGGGATTCGCTATCTAGGAAACGGTGCTGAGGGAAAAGTTGGCACTCACGTCCCCATACTAAGATCCCAAACCTGCCCACCAAGTTGCTTCTTAGGGCTATAATATGCATCTTTCTAATTCCAGTTACATGTCATTTATCCCTGAACGGTAGTTTGAAACCTTGGTCTCTAACCCCTATGCCACACTGCCTCTGATGTTTGAACAGTCCCAAATGGAGAGCTCTGAGCTCATCTACAGGTCGTGAAGACACGCTTGATAAGCATTACAGAAACCCCCTGGGTTGTGTCTGAATTGCTGGTGTCACTGAGGCCATGGGTCACCTACAGAGAGGTGGGAGGAAAAAGGAGTCATGCACATTTCTCCTCACTTTGACTACGAGTCAGATTTGCCGAAAACTTAGGGGAGCTTTGTATTAGCAAATGGGGATAGATATGTTCTAGGAAAAACAATCTCTTCCTTCGATTTAGCAGCGAAAGGATTGAAAGCAGGTCTGCGTGACACAGTGGATGTATAGTGTTATCAGGGTTTTTTTGTTTGTTTCCAGATGTTTATTTACTTTATTTATATCCTGACTTTCTCCCCAATGGGAGCCCAAGGTGGCTGTTATTGTTCTCCTCTCCTTCCCCCCCCTCAAAACAACCTTGTGAGGTAGATTAGGCTGAGAGGGTGTGACTGGCCCAAGGTCACCCAGCCAGCTTCCATAGGAGAGTAGGGACTCAGTCCTGGTTCTCCCAGATTCTAGTTTTAACACTTTAACCACTACACCACACTGGCTCTTTTTGCCCACAGTCACCCAGCCATGGCAGACTGGGGATTTCAACCTGGATCTCCTAGGTCTTAGTCTGACACTCTAGCCAGTACACCACAGTGGCTCTGTAGTTAGGGTTGCCAGGTCACACGACAACTGGTGAGGGATGGGGGGAGAGACTTACCAGGAGCAGGAGGGAGGCCCAGCCGATGTGTAGCAACATGTCTATGTGACCTGGAAGTGATGTCATCATATTGAGGATGTCAGAACAACTCTTTGGTGGGCAAAAACTCTATGGTAAATTTAGCTTCTACCATTAAGTTTTTGCCCAACTACCAGAGTGTCATTCTAATATGATGACATCAGTTCTGGGTCATGTGGACAGTGATGTAGACATGTCACTGCATGTTGACTGGGCCTCCCTCTCTCCCCATTCCCCACCAGTTGACAAGAGTGACCTGGCAACCCTAATTAGGGAGCCAGTGTGGTGTACTGGCTAGAGTGTCAGACATTAGTTAGAGTGACAGACACAGTGTTCCCTCTATACCTTGTGGCCGATAGCCACTAATGGACCTGCTCCATGTGTTTATTCAACCCCTTATTGAAGCTATCTCTACTTGTAGCTGCCACTGGTTCCTGGAGCAGTGAATTCCACATGTTAATTACTCTGTGGGTGAAAAAGGACTTCCTTTTATCTGTTCTAAGCCTAATGCTCATTAATTTCATTGAGTGCCCATGAGTTCTTGTATTGTGAGAAAGGGAGAAAAGTACTTTATGCTCAAGCTTCTCTGTCCCATGCATAATTTGTAAACAGCTATCAAGTCACCCCTCAATTGTCATTTCTCCAAGCTAAGCAGCCCTAACCTTTTTAATCTTTCATTCTCATTTGGGTATGCTCTTATAGGTAATTGGGTACCAAGGGCCACACTGGCAGGACTCTGTGTGTTTTCTGGGTGTGAGTGTGTGTGTATGCCAAATTTAATATTGATATTTAATACTAAGTACAGAATGTGTTGACCTAAGAAACTCTTTACACTTTAAATAAAAATCAGATTTCCAGCTCTGAAGATTGCAAAAACAGGCAAAATGGTATGGATGGAGGATGGGTAGCTTCTGTGCTCTGCTTAGATCTTACGACCCAGTCAAATGAGAATAAGCAGGACTACATGCAAATATACTTGATTTGCATAGTTTCTTCAGGTTGCTGCATTCAAAGCTTAGCAACTAATCTTTGTTATTTTTCAAAGTGAAAGACATATAAATGAGTGAGGCTATGGCTTGGTGGCAGAGCTTCTTCTTGGTGCGCAGAAGATCCCAGGTTCAGTTCTTGGTGCCTCCACTTAAAAAGATCAAGTAGGAGGTGATGTGCAAATCCTCAGTAAGGCGGTTTGGTGAGAATAGACAATACTGACCTTGATAAGCCAACAACCTGACTTAGTAGAAGGCAGCTTCATGTATTTAATTAGCTCAGTATTTGAGACACCCAACAACATTTTCGGGATCTACGCTTCCAAGAGTCAGCGTTCCCTTCATCAGATTACATTTTGCATTGTACCTTTACATTCTAGCTCCTTTCTCTGCAACTCCCCTCCCAGCTTCTGGCTGGGATTGGGGAGATCTCCATTCCGACTTGTATCTCATGAAGGGAGTGTTCACTTTTGAAAGCTTATGTCCAGAAAACCTTACTGGTCTCTAAGATGCTGCTGAACTTGAACCCAGCTCTCCTGCTAAAGACCAGCATGGCTTTCCTTTAACTGAGTGTTACTAATTATGAGTATATTACTAATCATGTTTTTTGGCAATGAAGTCTGAGGAAAACTTACTGAAAGTATTAAATTGGTTGCTGACCCTAGCTGCTGCAGTCTGTGGGTCATCTTAATGTATTTTCCTTTTTTCATTGTGTGGCCTAGCCGTTCCGATACCAAAACCTGAGTTGATCTCTCGGCTAGAGCGAGGGGAAGGTCCATGGATCCAAAATCCCCCGGCTTTTGAGGAGAAGAAGCTATGGATCACAAATCCCCATGTGTCTGAAGAAAAAAAGCCATGGATCCTAAACCCCTATCCTTTGGAGGAAAAAAAGATCCCTGTAAATATTTGTGAAGGTGAGAGAAGAGATGATTATTTTTTACAAACTTAGGTCCGTGGTTGTTGTTTTTGGTGAAACAAATACCTATAATAACCTTATAATAGTGTTGTTAATAATGGTAGCATGTTATAAATCTGCCAAAGATATAGCATGTTATGACATTAATACTTGCATTTATACAACACGCTTCAAGCATTCCTATCTTTTACATGATGTACCATTTTACAAGATCCTTGTAAGGAAGTAAATATAATTATTGCCTCATGACCAGGCCCATAGCCATGGGGGTGGCATGGCCCCCCACCCAATCCCCCCTTAGGCCTTTATGGCCCGTATTTTCCCCGACCCCACTCTCTCCGCTGCCACTTTTCTGGCAGTCCCACCCCCTCTGCGCAGCACCTCCCCCCCTCCACTCACCAACCCGGGGAAACAGTAAAGAACAGGCTCCTGGGGCTCTTTCAAGGTGCCCGCCATCCCCCGCCAATCACCTGATCACGGGAAAAGCTGCCGAGGCTGGCAGTTCTCTTGCTGTGTGCGCTGGAAAGCCGGCGTAGAGAACCGCTGGCCTTGGCGCAGCTTTTCCCACGATCGGGTGATTGTCAGGGGAGGGGTGACTTGAAAGAGCCCCAGGAGCCCTCTCTTTACTGTTTCGCCAGGTTGGTGGGTAGGTGTGTCATGAGCCCTGACAAGGAGCTGGAAGGGTTAACAGACCTGGAAGAGTTGCCAGCCAGTTCCTCAGCTGAACAAACAGCAGCTGGCCCATCAATCACTCTCCAGGCACCAGTGTCAGCTGTTGACGATCAATCTCCTCCAAGCTCTCCTCCGCCCATCTCAAGAGTTCGAAGCAGGCTCTGGAAAGAACTTTCAGAGCAAAGACATGAGGCACGCCGATGCTTCAGATCTCTCAACCCTGAGTTCTAGCAGAGTCACTGCCACCCAGGGAGCAGGCTGATTGAGGCTCCCATACAGCCCCCACCCAGGACCTGGTAACCTTGTGGAAGCAACAAGTCTATTTTCTGGCTTGCATCCACGCTCCTTCCTGATCCTGACCTGCTTGATTTCCTTGGCACCCTGACCTTTTGGCTTTTGGACATTGACTTCTGATTCCGGTTTGTGATTCTGCATTGGTGACTTGGCTCCTGCTTGACTTCCTAGACTTTGACCTTGGACTGGCTTTGGACTCCTGCCTGCCTGTACCTTGAGAACATGACAGGGTGGGAGGGAGGGGGAGGTGCTGCGTGGAAGGGGGTGGGGCCGCCAGAGAAGGGCGGTGGGGAGAGTGGGGGCTGCCAGAGATGGGGCCCTCCACCCCAAAATTTTTTCCATGGGCTCCCCCAATGAGAATTTTCTGGCTATGTGCCTGCTCGTGACACACTTGAGGTGAGGGGGGAAGGCATAGGTCACATTTAGGGATGCCAGCCTCCAGGTGGGGGCTGGGGATCTCCTGGAATTACAGTTTATCTCCAAACTACAGAGATCAGTCCCCCTAGAGAAAATGGCTGCTTTGGATGGTGGATTGTGGGGCATTGCACCCCACTGAGGTCCCTGTCCTCCCGAGGCCCCATCCTCAAATGTCCAGGAATTTCCCAACCTGGATCAGGCAGCCCTTCCCCTCCATCCCCTGCCCATGGCCAGCGAGGACCTGGCAACCTTAAGGGAGTAGCAAGAGTCTAGACCTTAAAGACTAACAAAAATTGTGACAGGGTATAAGCTTTCATGAAGAAGTGAGCAGTGATTCACGAAAGCTCTTACCATGCCACAAATCTGGTTAGTCTTTAAGATCAGGGGTCCCCAGCCCCTGGTCCGTGGACCGGTACTGGTCCATGGCCTGTTAGCAACCGGGCCTTGAGTTGTATAATTATTTCATTATATATTACAATGTAGTAATAATAAAAAGAAGAAGATGAAGACATTGGATTTATATCCTGCCCTCCACTCTGAATCTCAAAGTCTCAGAGTGGCTCACAATCTCCTTTACCTCCCCCCGCCCCCCACAACAGACACTCTGTGAGGTGGGTGGAGCTGAGAGAGCTCTCCCAGAAGCTGCCCTTTCAAGGACAACTCTGCAAGAGCTGTGGCTGACCCAAGGCCATTCCAGCATCTGCAAGTGAAGGACTGGGGAATCAAGCCCGGTTCTCCCAGGTAAGAGTCCATACACTTAACCGCCACACCAAACTAATAGTAATAAAGTGCACAATTGTATCATCCCAAAACCATCACCTCCACCCCCACCCCGGTCTGTGGAAAAATTGTCTTCCACAAAACCGTTCCCTGGTGCCAAAAAGGTTGGGGACTGTTGTTTAAGATGATACTGGACTCTTGCTTTTTCTACCACTACAGAGAGGCTATCACGGCTACTCATCCTGAACAGTAAAGGAAGAATGTGAGCTGGATCGATGCACAAACTGAGCTTTGTTTTGCATGGGAATGAATAGTGACAGGTTCAGTTTGAGGATTCAAGGAGGGATTAGGTTTGCACTGTGTTGTTAAGGGAACATTCAAAGTTTGAGTGGGCAGGAGACATGTAAGCACATGCTCCTGAGATGGCGGGCTTGGTTGGGGAGTGGGGGGAAGGTTAGCTGTGGGAAGGTCTGGTGGATTCCTAGTAATCCCTTCCGAGCATGCGGAGAATCTTTAATAGGGAACAGCATTCCGGGGAGATACAACTGGAGGTGACTGGAGAGCAAGGAAGAATCGAAATGTGGAATTCTGCATGCCGAGCCGAGCCCCTGTTGAAATGCCTGAGCTGGTCTGCTGAATCCTCAGTAGGAGATTATGCAAATTTTGCATGCGTTCCACGATTTCTTAGTTCTTAAGGGGTGTGGTGGAGCAGGCCTGCTCTGGCCAAGTGGGGTTTTGACCTTTGTCTCCCCAGCTTTAGTTCAACAGTTGTAGCCCCTACGAAAGGGACGTTCCCCTCCAGTGTTCCCTCTAAACTGCAGAGTCCTGTGAGTAAAAAATTCTACTTTGTGAGCTACTGGCATTAAAGCTGTGAGCTGCTGCATAAATTAGTGTGCACTGGGATCATCCTTCCTGAACCAAGACGAAAATGTGTGAGCTGGAGGCTAAAAATCTGTGAGCGAGCTCACGCTAACTCAGCTTAGAGGGAACATGGTTCCCCTCAAATTCTTGTGAATGCTGCTTCTAAATCTGGATCTTTAGGACTGATTGGGGAGGAAATCTAAAACAAATGTACTCATGGAACTATTTCCAAAAGAAAGAAAAAGAAACTTGGATTGTTCTCCTTTCCAGAATCTCTGTTACTCTTTTCCCACCTCTGTTCCACAGGGATCACAGGGAATAATATTTGTCTGGATTCTCCCTCTGTCCCAGCAAGTGAGGTCATAGTGAGGGAGATCAAAGAAGAGACCCCCGAACAGGAAACCCCCAAACAAGCTGAGCCCCAGTGGACTTTACTGGGGTCATCCTCAGGGAACGCCAGCTTGAACCCCGAGACCTGTGAGACCCGGTGTGGATTGCTGAGGCAGTGGGACATGCCGCTGGGGGACACGTGGCGAGAACCCTCTCGCCACTTGAGGGCTGCCAACTCCAAGAGGAGCATGTTCCACGTGGGGCGGAAGAAGCTGATGTGTCCGGAATGTGACCGGTGGTTCCACTGCAAATCGGAGTTTTTGCTGCACTGGAGGACTCACACGGGGGAGAAGCCCTACGAATGCCTCGCTTGCGGGAAGAGGTTCATCCAGAGCTCCCATCTCAGTGCCCACCGGCGCATCCACACGGGAGAGAAGCCCTATGAGTGCCCCAAGTGTGGACGGAGCTTCAACCGCCGCTCCACCCTGACCGAACACCTGAGGATCCACACGGGGGAGAAGCCCTACAAATGCCTTGAGTGCGGGGAGTGCTTCCGATGGAGGCCGTACCTGACTAAGCACCAGAGGGTCCACATGGGGAACACTGCCTTTAAAGGCCTGGACAATGGAGAAGCCATGTTTGAAAACTCATCCCTGGCTGATCATCAGGGAATCCACCCAGGTGAGCAAATTCTTTCTTCAGTGGTAATTCATGTAACTCTCCCTTACAACGTTTTTCTCCTTCTCTGTTAAGATTCCCACAAAAACCCTATGAAGTATTCTAGGCTGAGAGTATTTGACTGGCCCAAGGTTATCCAGAAACCTCTGTAGCACAGATGGGATTTGAATCTGGGCCTCCAAGAACTAGTCTGGCACTCTCATTCAGTTTTTCAGTGAGATTATAAGACCAGCCCTGCAGTGTTGGCCAGCAGGATGCTCGCAGGGACTGTGGAACAGAAAATTGAACACGAGGGCAGTGTCTCTCCTTGTAGCTGTTACTCAGAGTTAGACTGGTTTGGGCATGGAGGCTTTCTTTAGCTATTTGTGCAAATAGCTATTAATGGGCCATTATAGTAGAGGGCTTGGACTGAGGAAGCTGGGGTTCAAATCTTTAGTGTACTTGGAAGCTTAATGGTTGATCACTTACCACCTGCCCCTGCCCTACAAGGTTGCTGTTATGGTCAATGGGAGCTGGGGGAGGGGCATCCCTCACTAGGGTTGCCAGGGCCCTCCTAGCAATCAGTGGGGGATGGAGGAAACTTAACCAGGAGCAGCAGGGAGGCCCATCTGACATACAGCAGTGTATGTCCACATCAGTGCTTACGTGATCCAGAAGTGACATCATCACATCCAGGTGTTGGGGGTGACACTCTGGTATTTGGGCAAAAACTCTAAGGTAAATTTGGCTTTTACCGTAGAGTTTTTGCCCAGATACCAGAGACGTCCTGGATGTGATGATGTCACTTCTGCATCACGTGGATAGTGGTATAGATACATTGCTGCCTGTCGGATGGATCTCCCTCTAGGTTAAACTATATTTATTGCCTGGACTTTTTTTTTAGCTGGAACGCACAGGAACACAGTTTCGACTGGTTTGGCATTAGGGAGTGTGGCCTAATATGCAAATGAGTTCCTGCTGGGCCTTTTCTACAGAAAAGCCCTCTGTGCAACAATGGTGATGTTGGGGGAGTGTGGCCTAATATGCAAATAAGTTCCCGCTGGGCTTTTCTACAAAACCCTGTTTATTGCTAGGTTGTATTTTAATTGGTGTGAGCTGTCCTGAGCCCACTTGCGAGGAGGGCAGGATAGAAATCCAATACTAAATAAATAAATGTAGTTTAGTGGGTAGAATGTCTGACTAGGACTAGAAACCAAGTTCAAGTCCTCACTTTGCTACTGAAGGTTTCTGGCTGAGTGGTGCTGGGGCAGACGCACATTCTTAGAGTAACGTACCTCACAGTAGATAGATCAAGACAGGTAGCTGTGTTAGTCTGTCTGTCACAATAGAAAAGAGCAGGGCTTTTTTTGTAGCAGGAACTCTTTTGCATATTAGGCCACAAACGCCTGAGGTAGCCAGTCCGCCAAGAGCTTACAGGACTTTTCTTACAGGGCCTATTGTAAACTCCAGGAGGATTGGCTACATCAGGGGGTGTAGTCTAATATGCAAAGGAGTTCCTGCTACAAAAAAAGCCCCGAAAAAGAGGCAGAGTCCAGTAGCATCTTAAAGACTAACAGAAACCATGGCAGGGTAGGAGTTTTTTTGAGTCACTGCCCACTTCTTCAGATACCCAAAGAAGTAAGCAGTGACTCATGAAATCTCATCCCCTGCCACAAATTTTGTTAGTCTTTAAGGTGCTAGCAGACCCGTGGTGCAGAGTGGTAAAGCAGCAGTACTGCAGTACTGTGGTCTGAACTTTCTGCTCACGACCTGAGTTCGATTCCGGCGGAAGCTGGATTCAGGTAGCCGGCCCAAGGTTGACTCAGCCTTCCATCCTCCTGAGGTTGGTAAAATGAGTACCCAGCTTGCTGGGGGGGAAAGAGTAAAAGACTGGGGAAGGCAATGGCAAACCACCCCATAAAAAGTCTGCTGTGAAAACGTTGTGAAAGCAATGTCACCCCAGAGTCAGAAACGACTGGTGCTTGCACAGGGGACCTTTCCTTTCCTTTCCTTTCCTTTCCAAGGTGCTCCTGGCCTCTGGCTCTTTTCTAATACCTCTCAGGGTTGTTGTTGTGAGGATAAAAAGGAGAGAATAGTATGTGCCAGTTTGGGTGCTTGTTGGGGAAAAAAGCAGGGTCTGACTTTGGTTATATAGTTTCGTGTACAGTTTGGCTGGGAAGGATGATCTCAAAGGCTGTTTCTTTATGCAGAATTGTTGCTAGTCAAGAGGCAACTCCAGGCTGGAAAATTCCTGGAGATTTGGAGGCGGAGCCTATGAAGGGTGGGGCTTGGGGAGGGTTGGTACCTCAGCGGGATATAATACCAGAAAGTCCACATTCCAAAGCAGGCATATTTTTTGCAAAGGAATTTATCTCTGTCATAGAATCATAGCATTGGAAGGGACCTCTAGGGTCATCTGGTCCAACTTGTACACAATGCAGGAAATTCACAAATACCTCCCCCCACACATACACATACATCCCCAGTGACCTCTGCTCCATGCCCAGAAGATGCCCAAAACCTCCCTCGCCAAACTGGCCGGGAGAAAAATTGCTGCCTGACCCCAAAGTGATGAACAGCATTTCCCTGGGCGTGTAAGAAAGGACCACAAGAACTAAGCACTGATGCAACCCTTCCTGCCTCATTCATGAGCTGCCTAATTCACAGAATCAGTAAAGCCAGAAAAACACTGTGTGATTATATGTTGTAAATAAATGCCAAACGCATTTCTTACATGCAATTCTCATCTATTATTCATATCAATTTCAAGAAGCAATAAGTCTATTGTCCATAAATCCAACAGAAATAAAGGTCCAACACTGGATACTATGACAGTACCACAGTCTGCTGTCTTTTACATCCCTCTTGTTGGCAGACGCAGACAGTACCAACTGCTGTGATTCCAGTGTGATTTTTCCTAGGGTAGCAGTCCTCAATCCAACAGGTGCGGCTACGCGAGTCCTAGGTTCAAGTTGTGTTTCATTTACTACTTCCACTGGTCATGTTTCTTATAATCCGGAACCTGTGCTAAGGCAACAGCTCACATAGACTTTGTTACATCTCAATAGTTTGCATGAATGGTTCTCCATTCTCCGGTATGCCTAATTCACAGAATCAGCTTTGCAGTCAGATGGCCATCTAGCCTCTGCTTCAAAGAAGGAGAGCCCACCACCTCCCAAGGAAGCCTGTTCCATTGAGGAACTGCCCTGTCAGGAAGTTCTTCCTAGTGTTTAGCCGAAAAGTCTTTTGATTTAATTTCAACCTGTTGGTTCTGGTCCAGCCTTCTGGGGCAACAGAAAAAAAAGGTGCTGACAACCCTAGGCAGAGTTGCAAACTAAATAAACGTTGCAAGCAGAGTGCGCTTGCACACCTCTTTTATCTAATAAATCAAGCCTGTAATTATATCACATCAATATAATTTTTAAATGTACATTTATTTGGCTGGGGGCGTCATAAAAACTGGACCTCTGGGTTGCAGCATTTTGGCTGCATCCTGCAGCGAAATTGCAATCCCAGCATGGAACAGAAGAGAGCAAGGCAAGCTTCAAAGAAGAGGCTGAAACATTTGTAGCTTTTTTGGCTGAGAAAAGGTAGGGATGGGAGGACTGAGATGTACACAATTGTAAATGGGATGGAAACAGCAGACAGAGAGAAATAGTCTCTCTTCCTGCTAGAATTTGGGTGAGTGAGGTCAGGCAGCAAAAAGGTTCAGTAGAGACAGAACATTCAGTAGGCTTGTGGAACTCTCTGCTACAAGATCTGGCTGTGGCTATTAGCATTGCATAGATTCTAAAAAGGCCTTGGCAAATTCACAGAGGTCTTATAACCAGTCAGAGGAAATAATCTGGAACTAGACTGATCAGTGGTCTGACTTGGTATACATTTGCTTCATTTGTGCATTGTTTCAAGAAATGAATGCCACTTTGCTGAATGTATTTGTTAGATTCACTTCCAACAATATTTGCCAGTCATTCTCTCTTTCTGTCTCTTTCTCTCCCTGCCCTCCATCTCAGCAGACATTGCCGTGGCAGGTGGGAAAACCGAGGCAGGTCTCCAGAATGCTGGGTCAGCCAATCAACAGGGGTCTGTGTGTAACACAGAGCTTTCCAATGGCAAACAAGATTCGGGGGGTCAGGCGCTGGAGAGGCCTATCAAGACTGAGGCAGAGCTGACCCCAGACGAGAACGATGTTACCGACGTCAGCCAGATCAAGATTGTTCAAGTCGAGAAGAAGCACGTGTGTCATGAGTGTGGGAAAGCCTTTCAGTACAAGTTCGAACTGGTGAAGCATCACCGAACCCACACGGGGGAGAAACCTTTTGAGTGCCTGGCCTGCGGGAAGCGCTTTTTCCAGAGCACGCACCTCAACGCCCACCTGCGCATCCACACGGGGGAGAAGCCCTATGAGTGCCCCAAGTGCGGGCGGAGCTTCAACCGCCGCTCCACGCTGACCGAGCACCTGAGAATCCACACAGGGGAGAAGCCATACAAGTGCCTGCAGTGCGGGGAGAGTTTCCGATGGAGGCCATACCTGACCAAGCACCAGAGGGTCCATGCAGGGGACAATGCCTACAAGTACTTTGACAATGGGGAGAGTCTTTATGACAGCTCTGTCTTTCCTGACCCTCCGGAAGGAATCCACCCAGGTGGGAGAAGCAAAATCTGCAGAATTAGGTTCTGAAAAGTGGGATAGTTCCCAGGTTCTGACAAGGGTTCCCCTGGTTTTTTGGGCTTCTGTGCACCACTGGCTGGCAGGAAAAACCCTGCCCCCAAACAGCAATGGCACCATGCAATGCCCCTGACATGATGGTATCACCCAGAAGTGACGTCGTCATGTGAGGGATGCTGTGCATCGACGCTCTGGTTTGAGAGTGAAACTCTTATGGTTTGAAGCTGGTTTTACCAAACAGTTTTGCCCCAAAACCAGAGCACCGCCGTGTGGTGTCCCTGATATGATGATGTCACTTCCAGGTGACATTATCATGTTGGGGACATTCTGGAACACCCCCCAAATCCCCCTGCCAGCACAACAAGGGGACTTGGAAACCCTAAAAGTTGGACTTGGCACTTTGTAGCACTTGGCATCGAATAACAATACTGGCTTAACAAGAAATTTACATCCTGTGTATCAGGGGCCCCCCACATTGTGCCCACCGACACCTTTCCTGGAGCCTGCAAAGTGTTTTTAGAAAGTGGGCAGGGCTAAGTGGGGATTTTGCCCACCACAGGTTCTGATTGGCCACTACATGTTTGATTGGCTGTGCAGATTTTTGTAAATGTTATTTTGGCAGCAGTTGCCACCACAACGCAAGAATATTCTCTGTGTGACTGAAAGTAAGCCATGGCAGCCATATTGTGGTTGGCTTCCCCTGCTGCAGCAACCATTTTGTAGCTGCACCCGTCCAACCGGCAGAATTCCACAGTGCCTGCAGGCTCAAAAAGGTTGGGGGCCCCTGCTGTATGTACTCTGCTGCCCTGACCAGGATGTCCAAGGGCCACTTGATCTCATCAGATTTTGAATGCTAAGCAGGGTCAGCTCTTGGATGGGAGGCCACCAAGTAAGTCCAGGGTTGCTCTGCAGAGGCAGGCAATGGCAAACCACCTCAGAACATCTCTTGCCTTGAAAAGCCTTACAGGGTCACCATGAGTCAGGTGCAGCTTGACAGTTAACTTTACCATATATACTACACAAATTATTGGTGTAGATTTGCATGCGTATTTTGCTGTACTATTCACAGGGAGGGACAGAAGGTTGCACCAGTCATAGACCACCTTCGTTCTGTGCCAGCAAATCCTTCTGTACCCTAATCCGCCATCCACTTTTGAGCAGATTTTAGCACTGATTCATACAATTAATTGACTAAAATATCATCAATATTTTGACCTACTAATTCTAATATTTATGATATCCAAAAGCCAAGGGCTGGCTGCACCGTGTGGTTGGGAAAATCCAAGCAATGGAGTCAACTACAGCTATCGTGAGGTTTTGCAAACCTGGGGGAAATTGGCTGTGGGTCACTGGCAGAACCTCTGCTTGGCATGCAGAAGGTCCCAGGTTCAAGTCCTTGGCATCTCCAGTTAAAAGGATCAGGGTGGTAGGTGATGTGACCGACCTCTGCCAGTCTGAGTAGACAACACTGACTTGATGGACAAAGGTCTGATTCAGTATAAGGCAACTTCACGTGTTCAAAGTCTTAATTTTCAGTTCCCCCTAATTTGGCAGTAACCCTCCCAAAGGCTAATAGCAGCAACTGCATGTGTGTAGATCATCACCACTCCCCAGGCAGAGTTCAAGCAGGGCTTTTAGTTGCCCTGGCAACCAAAGTTGGCGTGGAGTCCTGTAATGTACTCGGAGACGAGACGTGTGGAAGGCAACATGCTTTATTGGATGGTACATCACAGAACAGGGCAATGCGGGTCGGGTCCCGCTTTATATACATTCTACCCGGAACAGCCCTCCAGCTGGCCAGTCCAATCCTGGCCAGTCAAACTTCCCGCCACTGATCTTGATTGGCGGAGGCTTTTCGCGCGCTGTGCAGAGTGACCAAGGGACTTCCCCTGGTCGCCTCTGCTGCATGGCTGCGCGGTGCTTTAGTTAAGCACAAGACACTACAAGTCCTGTGAGGAAAAATTTCCCCCGTCCCCTCCTTCCGCATATGGCTTTAAATGAAGTTATTCCAAATTCCATCTTTATTCTTGAATCCACTGGAACTGCTGGAGGACCCTGCATTTGGAGGACGGTGTGCTGCTGGCATGAAAGTTGTGTGGTGCTGCATAAATTAGTTTGCTCTGGGGCCCTTTTTCCTGAGCTAAGACAAAAAAGTGTGAGCCAGGGGCTTAAAAATTGCGAGCTGCTCACGCTAACTCAGCTTAGAGGGAAAACGGCTAGCAACGTAGTGGTTGGCCAGCAGGAAGTGGCAAGGGGTTGATGTGAACAAATCTGAATGATAACAGAATAAACAAAACAGAGGCTCGATGGCCATCTGACAGCAATGAGGATCCTGTGAATTTAGGGGGAGGTATTTGTGAGTTTCCTGCATTGTGCAAGGGATTGGACTAGATAACCCTGGAGGTCCCTTCCAACTCTATGATTCTATGAAGATAGAGGTGGTGGTAGTGGTGGAGCCAGTGATGTGGAAAGAAAGAATGTGGATCCTGGAATGAAAGGGTAGGGGGAGAGGGAAAATGGGATCTCAGCCCCCCTCCCGTGTGCGTCCACACAGGTCCCCTGTGTTTACTAGTTGCGAAAAATTGAGAGAGAGAAAAGGGGATGCATCAAAATACCCAGTAAGACAGGCCCAATAATTTCACCAGAGAATGAATAATTACCATGGTGTCGGGATCACAGCATGAGTCCCTAATAGGCTTGCCAGTCCCCTGGACCCGGTCGAGCAGGCTCCTCCCTGCTGTCAGCCGGTTGGCTGGCAGGGGGAAGCCCCGCCCCTACATCCATGATATGCCTTTAGATCTCAGGCAAGTTTAGAAGCTAGCAAACTGCTTGTGTTTTGGATGGGGTGTTTTTTGTGTGCGTGTGCCTTTAGATCTCAGCAAGATTGAAGCTCATGGGGCTCGGCAAGTGGACATAGATGTGTGTGTGTGTGTGTGTGAAAGAGAGAGAGAGCCCAGTCCCTCTGTTCATTTTTGCATTCCTTTCAGAAGCTGTTTGCGTAGTAAAAGGGATAGTAAAAAGTTAACTAGAAGTTGATTATGGGATAGAGGAAAACTCCATCCCCTAGACCTCTCTCTCCTTGTTGGTTGAAATACAGCAGATTGTTACATTCCGCTGCTCCAGTGAGTAAAGCTACCATTGCCCCAAGGAGATCACAAAAGTGTGGGCATGCAAACTATTTATTTTGGCTGCTTTGTGAGTGTGTGTTCACTTTCCATTTAGTGGAAGTGCAGCTGCTAGGGAACAAAAAAGAGGACAAGGAAATAAAGACTGTAATCAGGGGAAACTTCACTGCTTTATTTTTATTTATGTATTTATATAGAATAAGAAAATCTCCCGGCTCCACCCCCATAGTCTCCCGGCTCCACCCCCAAAGTCTCCTGGCTCCACTCTCAAAGTCCCCAGATACTTCCTGAGTTGGACCTGGCAACCCTAGTCCCTAACAAGGTGCCCATGTAGGGTTGCCAGCTACATGTTGGGAAATACCTGGAGATTTTGGGGTGGAGCCTGGTTTGGGGCAGGGAGGGTCTTCAGTGGGGTACAATGCTGTCAAGTCCACCTTCCAAAGCAGCCATTTTCTCCAGGTAAACTGATCTCTGTCACCTGGAGGTCAGTTGTAATAGTGGGAGATCTCCAGGCACCACCTGGGGATTGGCAACCCTATGCCCATGGGTACGATAGAGCCTGCTGATGCTTTTTCTGGTGCCCACCAAGTGTTTTTAGAAAGTGGGAGAGATCGTATGGGAGGTGTCCTAGCAAGGCTTCTGATTAGCTGTGCAGATTTTAAGAAATATTTTGGCTTTCTCCACAGCATAAGGATCTTTACTGTGGGAATGAAGGTAAACAGCAGCAGCCATTTTGTGGCTGGCTCCACCTCCCACAGCAGCCATTTTGTAGCTGCACCCACCATGCTATGTCAGAATTCCAAAGGTGTCCACGGGCTCAAAAGGGGTTGGGGACTCTCCTTCATTAAAGTGTCGGACTGTGATATAGGAGACTCAGGTTCAAATCCTGATTCTATTCTAGAAGCTCTCTGAGTGACTTTGGGCCAGTCACACCCTCTCCATGTGACCTCCCTCACAGGGTTGTTGTGAGAATAAAAAGGAGAGTGATTTAAACCATTTGGAGTCCCCAATGGGATGCAAAAGTGGAAACTAATAAAAGAAAACAAATAAAATTCAACCACCTTCCTATCCTAATTTAATCTTTTTTTCTGTTTTCACCACGCCAGAATACCTCATTTCCACACCTGACATGCTGTCCCATACAAGACCTCAGGGAGAGCCATGGCTTTCCAATAGTCAGAGCGCCAAGGAGAGACAAGGTCTTGGAAGTGACCAGGAAGCTGAAGGACTGGTGGAGCCATCCCAGGGTCCACCTGAGGGAGAACCAGAGCCTTCAGACTCACCTCAAGGCCTCTCCCTGGCTTACAATGGCATAGGAGCCAGTGATTCTTGTAAGTCACCTTTTGTTCCACAAAGGTGAAACTGATGGGCAAGTAGGTTCAGGGCAGACAAGCGGAAATACCACTTTACACAAAGAGGGATCAAAATGTGGAATTCACTGCCAGGGGATGTAGTGATGGTCAAAGGAATAAAGAGCTTTAAAAAGGGATTAGGTAGAATTATGGAAGGTAAGCCTGTCAATGAATACTAGTTATGGTGGTTGAGGGGAACCTCCATATTCAGAGGCACGAAACCTTTGAATCCCAGTGCCGGGAGGCAACTTCAGGAGAAGGTCTTGGACTCTTGTTGGCCCTCCAGAGGAACTGTGTGACCACTGTGTGAGACAGGATGCTGTACTAGAGGAACCACTGGTCTGATCCAACAAGGTTCTTCTTTTGTTCTTATAAAAGGGAATTAGATAGATTCATGGAAGTTAAGTCTATCAGCGAATACTAGCCATGGTGACTGAGGAAACCTCCACATTCAGAGGCAATAAAACTCTAAATCTCAGTGCCAGGAGGCAACATGAAGGGAAGGCCTCAGCTTCTATGCCCTGTTGTTGGCTGTCCAGAGGAGCTGGTTGGCTAGTGTGTGAGACAGGATGCTGAACTAGGTGGACCACTGGTCTGATCCAGCAGGGCTGTTCTTATGTTCTTAAGGTGGTGAACCTGTTTGGGGCCATGCCACTTGGAACTGCGAGTGGGCCCTTGTGCAGCTGAATGAATGAATGTTGCTCCTTAATCCAGAAAACAAAATTTAAAATCTTCTCTCAGAAAACTAAAATTGTCAGGGAGAAGGGTTCCAGCTAAGCCACCTCATGACACATTCATTTTCTGTATGAGGTACAAGTAGAGAGGGGACAGAGGGGTTCATGGTTCCGTGTCCTTTGTTTTTCCTTAAGCAAAATGAAATGTGACATCTCAGTGTCACCCCTCATACAGGGGCTGGCAGCCTCATACAATGAAAGAGCCAAACCATGTGGAAGTGATGATGATTGATGATGATGATATTGGATTTATATCCCGCCCTATACTCCGAATCTTAGAGTCTTAGAGCGGTCACAATTTCCTTTATCTTCCTCCCCCACTACAACAGACACAGATGTGGGTGGGACTGAGAGAGCTCTCGCAGCAGCTGCCCTTTCAAGGACAACTCCTACAAGAGCTATGGCTGACCCAAGGCCATTCCAGCAGCTGCAACTGGAGGAGTGGGGAATCAAATCCGGTTCTCCCAGAAAAGAGTCCATGCACTTAACCACTACACCAAACTGGCTCTCAGCCAAGGAGGAGCTGGTGTTAAGAAAGCCCATTTGCAGCACTGAAAACGCACAACTTAACATTACCGATCATTGAAGTGGTTGAGCAGTAAAAGTTTCTACCACCCAAACACCAGTTTTTGTGAGTCCTTTATTAGGAAATGAAACACATACACAAGGTCTCATGATAAGTCACATACAGGCACACCCTGCGTAATCGTTTAAGTGTACTGGTATAAATCTGCGCCTGATTCACTCTGGTTTTACTGGCAGCTGTTCTATCTGATTTCCCTTTCAGCAAAGCATCTCTAAGAAGCCCTTTGTCCCTCAAAAAGCAAAGCAAAACAAAACAAAAAAAACATTGCCTGCCATTTTTTTCATATACTGATTATTTTTAGAGAGAACCGGTTTGATATGGTGGTTAAGAGCAGCGGACTCTGAAGAACTGGCTTTGATTCCTCATCCCCCCCATATGAACCACTGGGTGGACCTTGGGTCAGTCACAGCTCTTTTAGAGCTCTCTCAGCCCCAAAATAAGTCTAGCTCACCACAAAAGAGCTAGAACTTAAGACTGCCAGACAATCTTTAGATCTCTTAGCTATACGACACACAATGTTGTATGATGATTGATTATTTTTTAGAGTTCAGGGTGCTTCCTCGAGATTTTGTTTCCACTCTGTTTTTTCTCCTGGTTATTGAGCTTCTTGAGTATCTCAACCATGTTGGCAAATGGCCTGTTTGGCTTGCAGTTTTTTTGTCAGGGCAACCTTCCTACACTGACCGCAGGTAGTGTTGAGAGGAAGCTCCTATCAGCACCAGCTACTGCAGCTATGACAGAAATTGTGCCCACAACCCAAAAAGGACTAGATCCAAACTGTGGCTCAGGAGTCACATGTGGCTTTTTCACATATAGTGTGTGATTCTTGAAGCCCATTGGCTGGCTTGGAGAAGCACTTTACCAACCCAAGCCAGCTGGTGACTTAGAGAATGCATTTAAAATTAACGTTGCTTTCTTTCCACCTCTCACTCCTCCATCCCCGTCTATTTGCCCCCCTCCCTCTCTCCCTCCCTCCCTCCCTCCCTCCCTCCCTTCCTTCCTTCCTTCCTTCCTTCCTTCCTTCCTTCCTTCCTTCCTTCCTTCCTTCCTTCCTTCCTTCCTTCCTTCCTTCCTTCCTTCCTTCCTGTCTTGCGGCTCGCAAGCATCTGACATTTATTTTATGTGGCTCTTACGTTAAGCAAGTTTGGCCACCCCTAGACTAGATCAATGTAATACTCCAAACAGATGCAGCGTAGAATCACAGAGTTAGAAGGTGCCATCCAGGCCATCTAGACCAACTCCCTGCTCAGTGCAGGATTGGCCTACAACATCCCTGACAAGTGTTTGTCCAGCCGCTGCTTAAAGACTGCCAGTGAGAGGGAGCTCCCCACCTCCTTAGGTAGATGATTCCACTGTTACTATAAAAAAAGTTTTTCATAATATCCAACTTCACCTTGAGAAGGTCTGTATTCATGGGTCGAACAACAAAGGTTAACGTCATCCAGATTCAAGGAGGATTCCTCTCTCCCTCTGCAACTTTGTCCTCTTTAGCAATTGTTTTCTTTTTGCCCATAGAAATTAATTGCAGCCATTCATGTCTATGGGAAAAAGAAAAGAGGTCCATCTAGTCAAGCATCCTGTCTCACACATCAGCCAATGTGTTACTCCAGAGGGCCAACAACAGGGCATAGAGGTTGTGATCTTCCCCTGATGTTACCTCCTGGCAGTGCTATTTTCAGGGTCTTGCTGCCTCTGAATATATAGATTTCCTTTAGTCACTATGGGTAGTAGCTTCTGATAGATCTATCCTCCATGAACCTGTATCATTCCTTTTAAAACCATCTGTGGCTGCAGCCATCACTACATCCTCTGACATTCAATTTGACATTTTAACTACTTGCTGAGGTAAGAAACACTTCCTTGATGTCTAATCTAAACCTTTTACCCATTAACTTCATTGGGTGCCCCTGAGTATCTAGGATTATGAGAGAGGGAGAACAAACTCTTTGTACCCTCTTTCTCTACCTCATGCTGTCTGTCAACTGGAGGACATTGTCTTCTCTAAAACCCAGTGGCATTCAAAAACACAGGAGGATCTCCCTCTTACTGAGGGGCTGTCTGCTAAGCCCAAGCTCCCATTTATTAAAAACCTGCCAAAAGGCCAGTGTAGGCCTGGGGGCCTGCTATCCCCTCTTCATAAGAACATAAAGAGAAGTCATGTTGGATCAGGCCCATCCAGTCCAACAATCTATGTCACACAGTGGCCAAAACCTAGGTGCCATCAGGAGGTCCACTAGTGGAGCCAGGACTCCAGAAGCCCTCCCACTCTTACCCCCCAAAAACCAAGGACACAGAGCACCCCTGCCCTCGACATACTGTTCCATCTGTACCTTGTGGTTAATAGCCACTGATGCACCTCTGCTTCATACGTTTATCCGATCCCCTATTGAAGCTGTCAATGCCTGTATGTATTGCCAACCAAATCAAACCATCTATCTATTGTCTACTCAGACTGGCAGCAGCTCTCCAGGGGCTCAGGGTAGATTCTTTAACTGGAGATGCTGAGGATTGTTTAACTGGGTAGATTCTTTAACTGGAGATGCTGAGGATTGTACCAGAAACCTTCTGCATGCCAAGCAGATGCTCTACCACTGAGCCACAGCCCCAACTGACTCATCTGACTTCTCCTCTTTACTAGGTCATACTGTGGTGATTGAACACCTGGGAGAAAATCCTCAGCCAAGGAGCCCTGAGCTAGAAGAACTCAATGATGCATTACTGGGCAGATCACGAGGGGATCTCTCCCTAAAGCCCAGGGACACCCCTGAAAATGGACTTGGATCACTGGAACCACCAGCCAAGGAATTGGGGGGATCTGTTGAGTGTGGGGTAGGTTTTTTAAAAAATGGCTGCTCCCAGGAATCGGCTTTTGTTGAAAAGAAAACATCTTCCTAATCATTATGGCTACAAAAGTCTTGGGAGCCTAAGGGAGGCTGAGTCGTCTTCAAAGGGTGGGCCTTGAGTGCCGTGGATAGCTGTTGATCAAAGTTCATGCTGAAATAGTAAACCTGTTTATTGACTTCACAGCTTGAGACTGAAAGGGGAGGGGGGTGACAGGGCTCTCTTTGTAGCGAGAACTCCTTTGCATATTAGGCCATACCCCCCTGATGTAGCCAATCCTCCAAGAGCTTACAGTAGGCCCTGTACTAGGAGCCCTATAAGCTCTTGGAGGATTGGCTACATCAGGGGTGTGCGGCCTAATATGCAAAGGAGTTCTTGCTACAAAGTGAGCCCTGGGAGGGTGATATACAGGACTGAAAGCTTCTCTGTGCAAAACCCCTGATGATGATGGTTTTTTAAAAAGAAAACCTCCAGCAGGAACTCATTTGCATATTATGTTGCACCCCTGACACCACCATTGTTTAGCACAGGAACTCATTTGCATATTAGGCCAAACCTCCTGATGTCAAGCCAGCCAGAACTGCGTTCCTGTACGTTCCTGCTCAAAAAAAGGCCACGATGATGATTAGCTTAGTCTCTGTCAGGGAGATAAGTCTTGGAATGCATGTTTTCTATTTATTACTTTATTTAAACATTTATATTCTGCCTTCTGTCATGGTGGAAGGCAGCTGACAATAATAGCTAAAAACATCTTCAGGTAAAAATCCTCATCCTCCCTTTCCTCACAATCTGGGCATTTAATTAGCTCATTGCCTCATATTTAATGAGCTGAGGACTAGCTTAATCACCCCTCTACCTAAAAATACAGAATTGTCTAATATGAGAGCTCAGGTAACATAGTTACTATAAGAGGTAAATGATTCTATTATTCTTACACTTCCTGTGGCAAAATATATGAGGACAATAATTAGATAGCTGGGAAACAGCATTAAGTAAGGTCTTTCCCATTTTAATTTCTGCTTAAAGTGATAGCTGTATGAGCAGTAAAGACAGGCAGAGAGAGAGTAGCTTATTTAGCCAGTGTGATTCTGGTTCAGTTGTTAGGATTTCTGATACTTGGTGGGGAAAGCAGCTGGCCTCGCCTACCACAGCTCCAACTGACAGCCGGAGAATTTTATTTTTAAGGCCACCTTCCTGTGCTTCTCTACTTCACTTTTGGAGAATACCTGAAGTTGGCATAAGGTAGCTTTAAGAATCGCTGGATACTCCATGGTTTTACCACATGATTTTTAACAGAGTTTTCAGCGATTCTTAGAGCTACCTTATTCACTTCCAGGTTTTCACCAGAAGTGATGTAGAGACACACACCCCATCCCTGCTCCGTGTTTCGCCCACAAGTCTCCTGAGCAGGGAACTTGTTCCTGCCTGGCACCTTTATAGAAAGAGTCCTCAGGTGTGGTCTGAAGGCACCTTACTGAAGTTTAGAGGGGATCTGGATTAGCCCTGTGTCTGGATGGGAGACCTTTTTGGAAAAGCCCAGGTCCATCACCTTGAATTCCATAAAGGAGTGCTTTAAAATAGACAGGCTTGCTTCATCCTCTGAGGACCTTTCCCCTGAGGGCAGCTTCCACCAAAGCACAATGCAAATTTAAGTATTCCACAGGATGCCACTTCAAGTTGAACCAAAGAAGCTTCTCTTTTGGCAAAGTCCAAGGCAAGTTATCTCTTGTTCTTGTTGGCAAATACCCATTGTCCTAAGCTTTGCTTGTTTCCCCCTCCCTTTTTCCCCTCCCCTCCTTCCGCAGATGGCTTAAAATGAAGTTATTCCAAATTCCAGCTTTATTCTTGAGTCCACTGGAACTGCTGGAGGACCCTGCATTTGGAGGACGGTGTGCCCCACCTGAGCTCTTAGTCCAGAAAGAAATAAAGAAAACCTTCAGAGTTCACCTTACAAGCAATCGGTCTTGAGAAAAAAAACTTGAAAAACAGTGTTCTCACTCCATCGCCAGTATTAATGGCTTTGTCCATCCGACCTGTATAACTCACAGGAAAAAAGAGTTTCCTTAGTTATAAATATTAACATTTTAAGGATCACATTTATTTTTTTAAGATAATTTGTAGCAATCTGCATGTCACCTAGGAATATGCTAATATTATCACCAGAGGTCTGAGAAAGTTGCGATTGCGTTTAAGAAGAATTCATCCTGAGAGAGATTGGTGGCTTAGATATCAGAAGCGCAGACATTTCCGGCAATGTGTATTTTGTTGTTCCACAGGTGGATTGCACAGGCACAGAAGCTGAGAAAATTCAGCTTCCGGAGGAATTTGGGCATATCAAGTTTCTAGCTGTTAAGAATGCAAAGAAATCTGAGAAGCCAGTGGACTGAGCAGAATTACCAGTGGCCTGAGAGATAGAAACCAGGACCGTGAGCAGCTGTCTGCCTCAGTTCATGAGCAGGAACAGCAGAATGAATTATGCAAATGAACAAATAGCTGCATATGTGTTAAAGTTACATACTGTACTTAGGCTGTGGAATTTAACTTTATGGTGGGAGGCAGGGCTGCTGAGGAAAGGGGTGACTGGGGCCACAGAGTGTGGCGGATGCAGGGTTACCCCGGGAGGCTTGTGTAAAGTGCTGCGGGATAATTTCACTGTCCAGTTTGGCCCAATTTTGTGTGTGATCCTGTGAATGTGAAAGAGAGCCCAGTAGGGAATTCTGGGAGGTTGCAGCAGCTCTTGGCAGCCCAGTGGAGAGGCAAGGCAGAATTTGGGCTACTTTGCTGTATAATTTTGGTCAAGAAAAAATGGGAGGGAGGGTGGGAGAAAGGGATTCAGATCAATCTCTCGAAAGTCTTTTTTCCCAGGTTGGGATAGATTGATCCACCATCAATGCTGCCTTGAAATGCTTCGTGTTTCTTGTTTTGTTTTTCCAGTTTTGCTGACAAATATTTTATTTTTATGGTCATGCTTCCCACAGTAAATTTTGCCTGCTGTGCAGCCTTGTTTTTCCATGGCATCTTTTAAAGTTGATTGCATCCCTGCATGGCAAGAATGGAGTCCTGCCAATTCCAGTATTGTTTCTTAAACAGCTCTCTGAGGCACAATCTGTCTCAGCCCTTGCCACTTGAGGATATATTCCGCAAGAAGTGCTGACCATGCAGAAGCAATGCTGAAAGTCATGCTATAGTAAAATTTACCTTGTCAGAAGTGAACTCATGAATCGGGCCTGCGGTACTTTGCAATAGCAGACAAAGCAATATAATAGAAAAGGGCAGGAGTCCAGTAGCACCTTAAAGAGTAGCAAAATTTGTGGCAGGATATGAGCTTTTGTGAGTGAGCAGTGACTCTCGAAAACTCATCCCCTACCACAAATTTTGTTAGTCTTCAAGGTGCTATTATACCCTTGCTCTTTTCTACTGTTATAGACAAACTAGCATGGCTAGTCGTTGAAAGCAAAATAGATTTGTAAATATAGCTCAGCAGCCATTGTGATGAGCAGCTAATGGTTTCCTTTTATTCCTTTCCTTCTTTTGTTACACACTCTTGTGTACTTGTGTGTGCGCGCTCATGCACTCATATGTGCTGATTTTAGAACTGGTTTATCATGTAACATTACAGCCCATTTTGGGGGAGTGGGAAGTAGATTGTGTGAATTGGATCCTGCGGCTGGACAAAAAGGTTGTGCATCCAGATTGCCAACTGTTTGACAGTTTTAATCCCCTATTCTTTTTTTTTTTTTTGCATTGAAAGGGGTACCGTATTCTTTTAAACATGCTTTTAACTCGTTTGGTTTCACAGTCTGATATCTGTTGTCAGGTTAACATTCAAAATGATGATGGAAAAGAGATCAGCAGTTTGAGAGAAGTTTGTTAGGCTGGCAAAACACTCACCTGCAGTTGCTGCATTGAAGGGAGTTGCAGAATCTTTGAACAGTCAGTGGGCAAAAGTGAAATCGTTTAAATGTAGTAAAGTGTTCTTCTACCCTATGCTGCTATCCATTACAATTGAGAAAGCAGCAAGATCTGTTCACTCTCACAGGTAACATAGGCGCATCTACATAATCAGGGGATTTACCTAGGTTCAATTCATGAAAAGATCTCTGTGGGTGACTCCACATGACTCTGTATGGGGTTGCCAGCTGCAGGCTGGGAAACTCCTGGAGCTGGAGGGCTTTTCATGTCCTGGCCCCACTGGTGGACCTCCTGATGGCACCTGGGTTTTTTTGGCCACTGTGTGACACAGAGAGTTGGACTGGATGGGCCATTGGCCTGATCCAACATGGCTTCTCTTATGTTCTTATGAGTCTTGGGGAGCAGGGGGGGAGGGACTCAATCGGGTACAAGCTGCTGCATTGATGCTTCTCTTCATTTTCAGTCTTTGTGGGGTTGTCAGCTCCAGGTTGGGAAACCTGGAGTTTATATCTCTGGTGCTTGGCATTACGTTCTGTGGCACTCATGGCCCAGCCCAGCAAAGTCCCTTTTATGTCAGATCCGGCCCTCATAACAATTGAGTTTGACACCGCTGCTCTAGAGGATCCTACTGTAGCTTAAAATGAAGTTTGGTTAAAAGACTAACCAATCTTTTGCGAAGCAAAGAGAATTTGTTTTCAGAAATGGCTATATATCAAGAGAAAAGATTCCATGCTTTCATGTTACATATCTTCCTTTGGACTTCAGAACTTTTGAATCCAGAAGTACTTTTAAGACCAGCAAGTTTAATTCTTCATATGTCATTTGTGCTTACCCAGGGAAGGCCTTGCAGCTGAACACAGCTTCTCCTCTCCGTATGTATTTTGTGCCAATACAATTTTTAAGACTGTGTGACATCACAGCAGTTTTTCCAGTGGCTAATGAGAACCAGCAGGCTAGAAAGCGTTTTGTCACATTTCTTAACATTCTTGTGGCCTTTTTTTGTGGTCTGATAGCGGGGTTTGTAGAGGTGAAGGTTGCTGAACAAAATGCAGTTCTAGAGCCAGTTTGGTGTAGTGGTTAAATGTGTGGACTCTTATCTGAGAGAACCAGGTTTGATTCCCAACTCTTCCACATACACCTGCTCAGGGCTTTTTTTGAGCAGGAACGCAGTTCTGACTGGCTTTGTGTCAGAGGGTGTGGCCTAATATGCTAATGAATTCCTGCTGGTCTTTTTCTTTTAAAAAAAACCCTGTGTGAAATGATGACATCAAAGGGTGTGGCCTAATATGCAAATGAGTTCCTGCTGGGCTTGCTCTACCAAAAAAAAAAAGCCCTGTACCTGCTGATGTGACCTTGGGTCAGCCACAAGTTTTCTCAAGGCTGTTCAGCTCAAGAATTGTTCTGGGAGAGCTTTCTCAGCCCCACCTACCTCACAGGGTGTCTGTTGTGGGGAGAGGAAGGGAAAGGAGATTTATAAGCTGCTCTGAGACTCCTTTGGGTAGCGAAGGGCAGAGTATAAATCCACTCTCTTTTCCTTCTTCTCTTGTCCTCTACCTGGGAAATAGAGTGGCTTTTGAGAAAATACAGGCTGACCCTTGTCTAAAAACAAATTTTGTAATATATTAGGCCTGTCATCCAATCACCTCATCCAATAGCCTCATCCTATGTGTGTTTACTTGGAAGTAATTCCTATTTAGTTGAATGAAGCTTAAGCATCTGTCTTTAAAAGAAATGCAATGCTTTAAAAATCTGTCTGATGAATCGAGGTCATCCTTTAAGCTAGTCCAAAAAAATTAATTGATTGGGTAGTCAACTGAGCGCATGCTACACAGCCCAAGAGAGAATTTGTGCATTGCACATTCTGTTGGGGTACTGTAGATTTTTGAAGTAAGGAGCCAAGAACATGTCTGTTTATGGCTATGCTGCAAGTTCAATTTAGGGTAGGTACATGAAACCTGCAAAAATTCACAGAATGGCTTGCCTGAGTGGGCTTACTTTAAATTCAGCTGCTCTCCCAACCTTCTCAAATCAGCACATTTGTTCTTCCAGATGCCCTCTGCCAAGTGGAATGGGTCAGCTTGCCTCTAAGGATGGCAGCCACAAGAACTCACCTGACCTTAGAAAATCAGAGAATTCTTGATCCTTTTAATCCAGACTTTCATACACAGCCCACTTTTCTCTACTAGGCCCCTTGTGAAGGCAGAAGCTGTAAGATCTATTCCATGTCATCACAGCAAGTCAGCCAGTGGATAAAGACACCACAGAGGCTGGTGACTATTTTGTCACTGTTTTAAAAAAGTTGCTGTGGCCTCCATGTTGTAGCAAAACTCTTTGCCTTGTGTGTGGTCTGCGTTTTAACTTGGGACTTCATGTGAGCTAGCTCATAGTTTTTTAGCCTTTGGCTCACACAGTTTGGTGTAGTGGTTAAGTGCGGGGACTCTTATCTGGGAGAACCAGGTTTGCTTCCCCACTCCTCCAGTTGCACCTGCTGGAATGGCCTTGGGTCAGCCATAGCTCTGGTAGAAGTTGTCCTTGAAAGGGCAGCTGCTGTAAGAGCTTGCTCAGCCCCACCTACCTCACAGAGTGCCTGTTGTGTGTGTGGGGGGGCGGGGGGTAAAGGAGATTGTGACTGCTCTGAGACTCAGAGTATAGGGCAGGATATAATTCCAATATCAATATCTTTGTTTTAGCTCAGTCTGTTCAGGAAGGCTGGTCCCTGAGCACACTAATTTATGCAGTAGCTCACAACTTTCATGCCAGTAGCTCACAAAGTAGAATTTTTGCTCACAAGATTCCACAGCTTGGAGGGAACATGAGGCTGCTGTATCAGTTCCATCAACAGGAGGACACTGTTTGCCCGCTTGCATCAGTGCCCCTGGGGTTACCCTGTTGTACTCACTGAAATAAATGAGGATACGACAGATTGGGGCACACTGCCTAACCCATTTCATTTCAGTAAGCAAAACACTTGAAACGTGCTTTGGCATTTTTTGTCCCAAGATCTTGTCTGGTATCTGAGCGTGTGCTTGTGTATGGTGTTACTTCCCTGACCCGTCTGTGCTTGAAGCTTGTTTTGGGTTTCCCTCAGTTTTGGATAGGGAGTGGACTATTGCCTACTTTTGACTGGTAGCAAACAGTAGGTCAGGCAGATAGCAGTTTGTGGGCCACAGAGCCTTAAAAATCAAGAGTGTGTAAAAAGGAAGTCAAACTGCAGAACAGGAACAACCAAGAGGGAGTATTTGGGAGGGGCATAGGATTGCCTGGTCCCTGCTGACCAGCAGCAGAGGATGGGGAGGTAGGATTACCAAATCCAGGTTGGGAAACTCCTGGAGATTTTTTTTGGGGGGGGGGGCAGTTTCGACCCTAGAGAGGACAGGAACCTCAGTGGAGTCCACTCTCCAAAGCATCCATTTTCTCCAGGAGAACGATTCTTTGTAGTCTGGAGATGAGCTGTAATTCTCATGGGATGCCCTGGAGGCTAGCATCCTCAAGGGGGGGATCCACAAAGCTATGTGAGAACATAAATAGAAATGGTAAGCACCTCCATCAAGTTCGTTCTGTGAGTATGTCATCAAGGGGTAGACTTGCCAGGGCGACTGAGTTTTCTTCATATCCTATCAACTGGCACTGGCTCTAAAGCAATATTGTTCAACAGCTGTTCACTTCATCAGTGAACAACTGTTGAACAATTGACCAACTGAGTTTTCTTCATACCCTACCAACTATCAACTCTAATGCAATATTGTTCAACAATTGTTCACTTCATCAGCTGAGTAATCATGGCATAAGGGTCAAGGGACACGCCTCAGGCCTATGCAACGTCTGACCTGCCATGCTGTATGCAGTTGTAAAATGGCAAACGGTAGCTCAGCCAGAGCTGAAAAGGGTTGAATCCAACTCTAAATTCATCTAATCCAGTACTGTAAACTCTGATTGGTAGAAAGTCTTTGGACAGTCATTCCCAACACCTGGGTTTGAACTAATAACCTTTAGAGAGCCAGTTTGGTGTAGTGGTTAAGTGCGTGGACTTTTATCTGGGAGAACCGGGTTTGTTTTCCCCACTTTTCCACTTGCAGCTGCTGGAATGGCCTTGGGTTAGCCATAGCTCTTGTAGGAGTTGTCCTTGAAAGGATAGCTGTTGTGAGAGCTCTCTCAGCCCCACCTACCTCACAGGGTGTCTGTTGTGGGGGGTGGGAAGGTAAAGGAAATTGTGCCCACTCTGAGATTCAGATTATATTAGGGCGGGATATAAATCCAATATCATCATCTTGTATATGGAGCAGGCATTCTACAACAGAGTGAGGGGGCTTCTCAAAGCAATAAGGACTCCTCTTCAGGACATACAAAGCTGCCTTGTACAAAGTCAGGCTATCTAGCCCAGGGCTTTTCTGTACTCTCAATTTACTCCTGATTTTCTTGGCAGTCAATCCACAACCATTAGTATAAGTTTGGGTGGAATTCTTCTGCACATCTTCCTTCCCTCTGCATTTTCACATTTTTTAAAAGAAAAACCACAAAACCAATTGACTTCAGGGCACAGGGAAGGCAAGGGTGTGGTTTGATGATAACAACAGTCCAATAATTGAAAAATGGGTGGGTGTAGACAGGACAAAACTGACACAAATATTATGCATAAGGAAGAAGGTGACTGAAAATCAGCCAACAGAAGACGATGGGGGTAAAAGTTCTCAAAAGAGCTGGAGGGATAAAAGGGAACAACAAAAAAGCAGAAACTAAAGGCAGTGTTGGGCCAGAACCAATGAAAAATCCATGTGGAAAAGCCCTCAGTATTATCTAGGCTGATGAGCATCTTTCCAGGTAGAGACAGCAGGCTCTTTCACACATGCTAAATAACACAGTTTCAATCTACTTCAGCGGTTGTTTGCAGGATTTTGCTGTTTCGCATAGTAAAATCCAGTTGTGAAGTGCATTGAAAGTGCATTTAGCATGTGTGAAAGTGCCCAGCATTTCCTAAGTAGTGCTACCGGAGATTCTTTTAATTGGAAATGCTGGGGATTGAACCTGTGGCCTTCTGCATGCAAAGCAGAGGTTCAGCTACTGAGTTCATGAGCAGCATTCAGCTTAGTGGATCATGAGTGATGAAGGCTTGATTGATAGTTGTCTTTGTGAATCAGTTTTGTCTTCAATGGGATTCAATGGGATTCAAATGCACTAATCTTTCTCTGAATTGTATACAAAGCTGCTCTTTTGTCTGTTTGTTTAAAGTTAGGGATTTTAGCTGCACTTAAATTTTTTTTAGTAGACTGATACATATGTGGGACTAACCATTTGAAAAGATTTTTTTTTTGCAAGAGGGGGAAAATCCCTTCAAAGTTTAAAAAATAGCAATAGGACTAACTGCTGGCTAGAATTTGTTCTGGATTTAAAATTGGGCTTCGTAAGGTGTACTGCTTTGTCCAATGTTATATTGTCAAGGGAAAAAAGTGGAGGCACTTTAAGGAACTGACAATGGGCATTGCCGATTTCTAATACGGCCCTCAGGATTAAAGCGCTAAACCCACATAAGTTAGAATCAATATTTATGTTGAGTAGAGTAATTTTTGCTGGAATGTACTACTTCAGGAAGCACATGGAGTATTGTGTGATCAGAATTTTCCATCTATACAAATCCTTCTGTAGCTAGAAGACTAGTTTGCTTGGGAGTTCTAGCTTAACCTTTATGTTATGTTTCTCCATTTGGTGAATTTTTGTTCCTGAGAAAATGTTCTTTCTCATCCCCATGTAAAGTCTGAAATGGTACATTCTAAGAAATACTAAATTCTGCCACGTCTCACATGCCCCATTGAAATCAGTAGGCCATAACAACTGCGCCTCAATTAAGTGAGCTCAATTCAAGTGGGTCTTAGTAATTTGGGCTGGAAGCCATGTTGTTCATCTCTGTTTTCATGCTGAAACAGATGCCACATTCATTTTGATGATGCAATATCAGCCTTCCCCACATAAAATTTGATTTGCTTTTCTTCTATCTCTTTTTTAAATGTCCCCACTTCCCCTTTAACAAATAAAATATACAAAGCCAACTGTGTACCCTCTGCAAACGTTTCTTTTCAAACGCCTCAGAGACTGTAGTGTTGCAAACAGCCAAATAAGAGGAGACCTACTCATGCTACAAGTTGTGAGGGTGGTCTCCTACAATACCTGGAGACTTTGGGATGGATCTGGGAGAGGGCTAGGGTTGCCAAGTCCCTCCATCTCTCTGGTGGGGGACTCTTCTTGTGCGTGCGTAAAGTGCATGCTGCATGATATTTCTGGTATGCTGACTCATTTTTGACAACAGGGTAAGAAAATGACACCTCGCCAAGGGGAAGGGGACTTCACCAGCAGTTTCTATGTACCATTTTGAAATGAAACAAGCTATTACTGCAGAATGTACCTCCCCCCCGCACCCCTTTTGAAGCAGCGCTCTGGTTTCTGAAACCAAAGGAAGTTTGCCTAGACTCTGCTGTCTTTTTTTGGTACCATTCTGCTGCATGTAGGGGTTCTCTTTTCTTCTTGCCCAGTTGAACTGGTTATTACACTGCCCTCACAATACTCTTCATAGCCAGAATTCAAAGCAGAGTAATATTTTTATATTTTTTTTCTTCATGAAAACCAGCCAGACCTGTTGGAAGCAACATCTTTATGAAAACACACATGCCAGCTTGGGGGAAAGGTGGATAATAGTATAAGGAGTAACAACAACAACAACAAAAATCAAGACCCAAAAAATTACAAAGTTTATTGAGTATCTCCAAAACTTGAGGGGGGGGGGAAGAATTCATAGGAGAAAAATGTCATTTTAAAAGCCAGTTTAACAACTTGGTGCCTTGGGAGACTCTGTAACAATGATTATTTTCCCCCTCAAAAAAGGCAAGGAGAAGACATCTGAAGACTTGGTACACATACAGTGCCATTTCAAAAAAGTATTTTCCCCAACATGAGTAGACAAGTATAGGGAACTTTTAAGATGTTGGTTTTCAAACCCTCACCTTCACTGCTTTCACTTTGACAGGTCAGCTGAGGAAACCCCTGAGAGATCACCACAGAACCTGTTTGTGTGCTGCAAAAGATTGTGGGGCACATTCCAGAGCTGAGGGCAGGGAATAGACTTGTTAAGCTTAGCTTGTTGCCTCTTCTACACAAAATCCCTGTTCCTGCTGGGTTGGCCAACTGTTGACTGACTAGGTCATTTGTTGTTGTTCAGTCGCACAGTTGAGTCCGACTCTACGACCCCATGGACAAAGTCACGTCAGGCCCTCCTGTCTAGTTCATAGCAGACCACAAATGTGAGCTCACTTGATGAAACATTTATTTTTGAGGGAGAAGGTGAAATCCTGTATCCAGAAAACTAGTACACCAGAGAAATACCTAACTAGGCACTTTTCCCTGCGACTTCTCAGTGGAAGAAGTTATTGCTACAGTAAAAAAAAAAAATCAATACTGCAGTCATACAACTTCCACACAGGTTTACTCCCCCAGTGCAAAATAGGGCTGAGGTACTGTATCTTATTCATTAAAATATTGATATCTCACATTTTGCTATGACTCCGAGGCAGTGGGAATGCACTGATCCTTTGCAGCTCCACATTGAATGAGTACAAAAATGGTTATGGAGGACAGATGGTCTCACAGGGAACCTCATCTGCTGTGCCAAGCCTCTTGTAACATTCTGAAGAGGCACCAGGGACCAGTTTGAAAACCAATGGCACTAGATACTGGCTTGTTTCCAGCCACACTCTTTGGCTAAGTGAGGGAGATTCCTTGCTTAGCAGAAGTAAGTCAGTTGGATCTAAGCCACATTTTCATTTGTAGAATTGTCTGGTTTGTACAAGCCAGCTCTGCCATTATGAAGAGTTGCATCTCTGGTCCATTTTCCCTCTCCTGTTTCTCCATTCTGTATCATCACATGAAGAAGGGAAAGCCACACAATCCAAGATGCACGTGAAAAATGGGAAAGCCATCAAATTTCCTGTATCTTCAGTAAAACAAGATTCCTCCCACCTCAGTCTCTCCCTACAAGGTTTTCCAAACCCCATGATCTTTTCTTCCTTTCCTGATATTTAAAAGCTCAAAACACATTTACAAAATAAATACATTTTGCAGGTATGCACAGAGTTCATTTTAAAAATCAGCACTTCTTAAAACCGTAAAAGTGAACCCATGAGTTCCAGCAGTCTTTAGGAAACCAAATCCCAAACGCCAGCCTGAAAAGTTTTTAAAAACCGATTGTCTTAAGTCTGCTGCTTCTGATGAAGGAAAGGTTGGTTTTACATCTTCAACAATTTTCAAAGGGGCAACTAGTGTGAGCCAGTGAACAGAGCTACACTTCAACCTAAGGGTGCCAACTGACCCAAAAATGCCAGCCTGTACTGCTCCTGCACCTTTAACCATAGCTTGATCCACAGAACTTGGCAGGTGAAACATTTCATGGCTGGAGGTAAACATGATCAGCTGCCAAAGCCTGTAGCTCAAGGTGATGTTCAAAGCACAGAAGCAAGGGTCATTCACACAAATTGGCAAGCCTATGTGACTCTGGGGGGGCCTGGAAGCAAGTCCCACCATTACAGTGAAATCAAACACACAGGAGCAGCAGACCCCGTCATTTCAGTCTGCAAACGAAGGAAGTGCAGGTTTGAATACTTCCCTGTATAAATAAATTCTGTGCATGGAAAGTCTTTATAGAGAAGGGCTGGGGGAGGAATTCTTGAAGTGCTAGTTTTCTATGTGCTGGGAGGTTTTGTTTTGAAGGGATGAGCAAACATCCTTTGCATATTAGGCCACACAACCCTCATGTCAGGGCTGGATGAACAATTAGGGACTGGTGTATGGGCCTCCATGCCTTTAGGGGTCCCAGGGTGACTTTCCCCACCCCCCACCCCCCACCCCCAGTTTCCCCCCTGCTTGCAGCCTCCCAGCCAGCAATTGAGCCACTCTTTGCCCAACTTGCCTGGAGCAGTGGCTGCTGGTGTAGTCACTAAGTTTGCCTCTCTCTGTCTCTCCCCTGCAGTTTTGTCAAGGGGGCTTTTGAGAAAGTGCCTGCAGGCTGCCACAAGGGCTGCAGGCAGTAATGCAGGCGTTCCAACTCTGAGATAATTTGCAAGGGGGCCCCTGAGATTTTGACTGCCTAGGGGCCTCCACAGGGCTTAATCCGGCACTGCCTCATGTAGCCAATCCTCCAAGGGCTTACAGTAGGCTCTGTAAGAAGAGCCTTGTAAGTTCTTGGAGGATTGGCTTCATCAGGGATGTATGCCCTAATATGCAAAGGAGTTCCTGCTACAAAAAAAAAAGCCCTGTGTAGGTTGACAAAAGGTAATTACATCCCTTAGTCACAATACAGGAGGTGTCAAAAGAGCATGACATTAAAACTATCAAATGTGGGAAGACCTGACACACATTTTGGGTTTTGGGGGGTTTTGTTTTGCATTTTTGTTTGTTAGTGCATGTGTGCCCATGTCTGGGAGTCATGATGACCTCTGCCAACTCCTACTGCGGCATGGAGGCCATTCAGAGAAGTCAACTGATAGCCTGCCTAGGGTTGCCAAGCCTTACAATACAATAGGTACCACAGAGTTTTTACCTCCCAAATGGCTAGAGTGTCCAGGAAAACCATAGTGTGTCTGGGAAAACCATAGAGCCGCCAATTTGATGATGTCACTTCTGGATGATGTCACTGCGTCGTGCACTCGCTTTGCGTGCATGAAAGTCCCCCGCTACAGGAAGCTGGGGACTTGGTAACCCTAAGCCTGCCTCTGCCTCCTGACTCCTGATCTCTGGAGGACTCCCCTCCAAATACTTGCCAGCGTTAGACCTGCTTAGCTTCCGAGATTGGGCTTGCCTGGGCTATCCAGGTCAGAGCTGAAGAGCTGACACACGTAACTGAACTCTCCACTGTGCAGAACAAACAAACATCAACAAAATTTCTTTCTCCTTAGAAACCTATCATGTTAGGGAGAAAGGTTTTAGCCTAACTTTCCTGTGCTTGAACCCTCCTTCCCACACCCTGACATGCTAGGTTTCTATGTAGAGGGATTCTTTACCTTTTGTACAAGGGAGTGTTCACCCCCATGATAATCAACTGCAGTCTAGAATTGATTGAGTCCAGACACAAGGTTGAGCAACTCAGTGAGATCTAAGCCCAAATGAAGAGGGAGAGAACCAGAAAATCTCCATGGTGCCTGATAAAATCTCCTCCCCTTGAAACTCATATACTGTGAAATGTTTACAATAGGCAGAAATGGGGCAGCCGCAGCTTCCCTCACTTCCTTCGTCCACTGGTTTTGTCATCTCTTCCCTCAGCCCCCTGCCAGACAAGCTTTCCAGGTGTTCTAGGGTAGGGTGTGGGAAGCAGACTTGAGGAGGAGCCATGGATGTGCTTCTTCATTGCATTTCAAGAAGGGATTCAAAGGGGTATGCCAGCATTACAAGATGTCCTCCCTCTGTCTAACTCACAGGCTTGCATGAAATAAGAGGCCTGGTTCACACGTGAAGAAGGAGGTGGGAAGGAAGGGCTAAAATGGATTACACCACTTCCAACAGCAGGAAGCAGATCCCAGCTCTGAATGTTTCTCTGCAATCAAAAAAACACTTTCCTGCCAAGAGAAAACCAGCAGATCAGGAATAAAGATTCTACCCTCTTGCTGCTTGATTTCTATTTTTTTTTAACACTGGAGACCATTCAAATAATGGGATTCTTCTCTCCTGCAAGCACAAGGGGTACAATACTTTCTACCACTTGAGGACTGTTATGAGCTCATTCTCGCATGCATGTGAACCAGGTAAAAAACAGAGCTCGGAGCTCCTCTCATTGGAAAGGAAAAAGTTCTTCCACTACTGAAGAATTGGCATGGATGAGAAAATAGCGGTTCAGTTCAAGGTCCATGGTGGCCCCTGAATTGAACCAGCCTCACGCCGGAGAGTTAAATATCGAGATGAAGTGCCTCCCAGGTGGCATTTCGCCCCCTTCCTTTTTGCTGACTCAGCTGTCTCAGGCTCCCTGGCGCGGCCCATTCAAAGGGGTGACACAAGGGAGATGGAGACAGTTGAGCTTGTGGCAAGAGACTGAAGAGCCTGAAGTTTGGTCAATGTTCAGGGAATGCATCTTCTCCAAGCACCACTTCCCAAGTCCTGAACCAGCCCAAGTTCAGGCCAAATTTTGGCTCGTGAGCCAGTTCCTGCCCATCCCTAATGTGTGGTCGGGTTCACAACTGAGCAACTGCAATACCATTAGTTTTTAAAAGTGAGAATACAGCTATCCCAGACTGGTAGCAACATTAGGCTGTCACAGTAAGAACAAACACGAAGTGTGCAGCACCTTAAAGGCTAGCAAATTTTTATTCCAGCATAAGCTTTTGTGGCGCTTATGCCAGAGCAAAAAGATGTTGTTCACATACCAGGAGATGCCTGTTAATTAAAAATACAGCTGAACTTCAGCCTCAGTTTCCCATCTGCAAAATGGGTATAAAAGGGATTTTCACACGCACACACAAGCACCTTAACAAGCTCGCTTCAAGGGCAAATCCAAGAAAGACTGTACAACGTTTTGTAATTCTTTAAAAAGTAGCAGCAGCATCCATGGGGTTCCACCAGTGTTCTAGAGCTGACACAGCTCAATTTAGTTCGTGCCCCCTTTCAAATTTCTTGAAAGGTATGAGAAGTCGAATAAGCGTTTGTAAAATAATTTACATTTGCAAAGTGCTATACAATCTTTGCTTTCGCAACCATCCAGTGAGGTAGGCCGGGCAGTCCCATTTTACAAGAGGGGAGCTCGGACCGATAAATCCAGAGTATCCCAGCTCAAAGTTTTCATCTTCCCTGCCCCCCAGTAAACTCACAGGCTCCAAAACCTACAGCTGACACTGGCTGTCGATGGGGGGCTTTTGTTTAAGCCCTTTTTGCATAGATATATGAATTGTCTGGATAAAAATTCCACGGGAAGAGGAATTCAGGCAACCCTGTTTGTGGAGAAACTGGTGTCAAAAATTCTGAACAAAACTACTGGGAGGAAGGAAAAGGAAATCTCTGTCATTCCCACATCTTCCGTTTCACTCCTCTGTGCGGCCTTGTGCTTAGGGGACGTGATGCAGAGTCAGAGGTCGAAGGCGTGGGTGAGTCTGGAGTAGAATCCTCCCTCGGTCCATCTAGAGGCGGCTGCTCAGGGACCATGTCGCAAATGCCACCAGAGGCAGTCAGAGGCGGCACCGGACAGGGTATTACTGGGCCGGGAACAGGCTCTGAAGATATACCAGGCACATGACCAGATGGTAAAGTAGTTCCGGACCCTGACTCTGCAGGGCCCCAAGGCGGGTTGTTATGCCCCTGATAAGAACCGTAGCTAGGAAGTGATCCTTGTGGGGCAGACCTCTGGCCCGTAAATACAGCTGCAATGGCTGCCATGGTGACCGTTTGCCTCCCCAAGAACTCCCCCAGGTCACTGTGGGACCGCTCGATAGCGTTGACCATCAGCTGGGCGGTGGCCCTGTCCTGCCGCCTCTCCTGCTTCCGGTGCTGCCGTTCCTCTTGCCGGGCCCTGTCAAAGGCTTTCAGGTCCTGTCTGTGCAGCCCTCGCATGGCATCCAGCAGCATTGAGGGGGCCCGCGAAGCCGACTCAACAAGTTGCATGCTGGTCTCCAGGCGCTGCTTCCTGTTTCGCATCCTCCGGTTCCGCATCCGCTCCGCATTGGTGAGGGGTCTCCGGAACTCTTGGATAGGGCCTACAAGGAAAAACAGAGGGAAGAGGTGACAGGAAATGGCCCCTTTAAGCAGTGGCTGGAGGAACACTGCTCAGGGATGTCAAACTTATTTGTTATGAGGGCTGGATCTGGCATAAATGAGACTGGGCAAGGCCAGGCTGTGTCGGGCCGGACCATGTGTGTACCTATTTAAGATTAGGTAGCAAAGATATAAACTTTTTAAAGGACACAGACAAACATGGCTAAAGATTTTTTTTTAAAAAAAAATTAAAACATGGTTAAAACATTAGCACTTGTTGGTCTTAAAGGTGCTTTCTTTGTATTTCTCTCATGGGATCCAGGGAACTAGGAAGCTCTGGCTCTTTCCCTCCCTCCCCAGGGGACCAAGAGGGGGAGGAGCCTCAACTAATGGAGAAAATTGAGGTTTTGTTCTGTTGCTCCTGTGCGATTGAGCAAGCCATGCAAAGCAAGTCCAGATGCAGAAGGAAGCAAGAGAGAGGGAGAAGGAAGCAGACAAGAGCCAGTTGCTCTGGGGACTGATAGCAGCCCTCCAGGGGCCTGATTTGGCCCCTGGGCTGCATGTTTGACACCCCTGCTCTATGCTGAACCTTCATTGAGCAGGAGATTGGACTAGATGGTCTGTAGGGCCCGTTAAAACTCTATGATTCTATGAAATAGCCAAAAGCAACCTTGGAAAGGGGGTAAATCTATGCCAGGCATGAATGCTCATATGAATGTTCCTCTTAACCAAAAAAGATCTCCACATGCAGAAAATAAGCATGTCAGGGAGAAGGCCATGCTCACCCCGGTATACGAGCAGAATTTCTAGAGATTAACTGGGACACAGGCTCCCTTTGGAGTTGCCAGCCTCCAGGTGGTAAAACAACAGAGAGTATCGTGGAAAGAAGTAGAAACAAAGATAGGGAATAAACATGAAGCAATAACTATGCAATGTCAACAACTATACTGACATCCTTTTGTATCACAAAGGTTCAGCTAAAAGATGCTGTTAAAGTGCAACTCCTAGTTCATTCACAGTCCAATAAAGGTACAATGAAAAATTAGTTCACAGATTTTTAAAGGGCTTTGTCCCTCCAGTTAGTACATTCTTGATACATAAACTTCCTGTAGAGTCTTTTCTAGTTAAGAACATAAGAGAAGCCATGTTGGATCAGGCCAATGGCCCATCCAGTCCAACACTCTGTGTCACACAGTGGCCAAAAAAATTATATATATACACACATATATATATACACACACTGTGGCTAATAGCCACTGATGGACCTCTGCTCCATATTTTTATCTAACCCCCTCTTGAAGCTGGCTATGCTTGTAGCCGCCACCACCTCCTGTGGCAGTGAATTCTACATGTTAATCATCCTTTGGGTGAAGAAGTACTTCCTTTTATCCGTTTTAACCTGACTGCTCAGCAATTTCATTGAATGCCCACGAGTTCTTGTATTGTGAGAAAGGGAGAAAAGTACTTCTTTCTCTACTTTCTCCATCCCATGCATTATCTTGTAAACCTCTATCATGTCACCCTGCAGTCGACGTTTCTCCAAGCTAAAGAGCCTCAAGCGTTTTAACTTTTCTTCATAGGGAAAGTGTTCCAACCCTTTAATCATTCTAGTTGTCCTTTTCTGCACTTTTTCCAATGCTATAATATCCTTTTTGAAGTGCGGTGACCAGAACTGCACACAGTATTCCAAATGAGACCGCACCATCGATTTATACAGGGGTATTATGATACTGGCTGATTTGTTTTCAATTCCCTTCCTAGTAATTCCCAGCATGGCGTTGGCCTTTTTTATTGCAATTGCACACTGTCTTGACATTTTCAGTGAGTTATCTACCACAATCCCAAGATCTCTCTCTTGGTCAGTCTCTGCCAGTTCACACCCCATCAACTTGTATTTGTAGCTGGGATTCTTGGCCCCAATGTGCATCAATGTGCATTCTTTGTAGCTGGGATTCTTGGCCCCAATGTGCATTAGTTATTCCAACTTCAGACTTGAGATGTGATAAAAAGCAATCCTTTACTTTGCAGAAGGCTGAGGTACAATTTCAAGGACACTCCTGCCCCGGTTAACAAATCCTGCCAGCTTCTGAGTTTTTTTCCAGCAATGCTTTATCAAAGACTGTAGAACAGAATGTCTTCCTATTTGTCCGTATCTTGCCATTGCCACATCTCACCAAATTCCATCTGCAAATACTTGCAGGCACATTATGAAGCAGTAAGGGGCAATGTTTATTTCCAGATGTAATCTGGATCAAAGTCAGCATTGGCCAACCCATAATAGCTACAAACACAGCCTAATAGTTCTAATTTAATATTGCTCCATTTTACAGCAGGGGTCCTCAAGATGGCACCCAGAACCTTTCCTGATACCCACCAAGTACTTTAGAAACTGAGCAGGGCAAGGTGGGTTTTTTGCCAAGCAAGGCTTCTAACGGGCTGTGCAGGTTTTTTAAAAATGTTGCTTTGGCAGCATTTGCCACTGCAGGGCAAGGATCTTCACTGTGTGACTGAACGACAGCTGCAGCAGCTATTTTGTGACTGGCTCCACCTCCAGTGACAGCTGTCTTGTGGCATCCATTTTGTGGCTGCACCCACCATGCTGTGCCAGAATTCCAAAGGTGGCTGCAGGCTCAAAAAGGCAGGGGACCCCTTCTTTAGAACATCTTATGCAAACACGTACAGACCAGACCCACTCCTTTCATACTGGCTGTACAGATTCAGCACTTTGAGCTCACATGGCCCAGATAGACTGCTTCACATCCCACCCTTCCCTGAGAGTTCAAGTTACATAGGTCCTCTTCACAACAATCATGTGAGGTAGAAGAAGAAGAGAAGATATTGGATTTATACCTCACCCTTCATTCAGAGTCTCAGAGTGGCTTACAATCCTTTCCCTTCCTCTCCCCACAACAGATGCCTTGTGAGGTAGGTGGGGCTGAGAGAGCTCTGAGAGAACTGCTCATGAGAGAACAGCTCTGAGAACTGTGATTGACCCAAGGTCACCAAGCTGACTGCATGTGAAAGAGTGGGGAATCAATCCCAGTTTTCCAAATTAGGGTCCACCGCTCTTAACCAGTACACCAAACTGGCTCTCCAGTAGGTTATCCTGAGACATAATGACCTCCCAAGGCCACCTACTGAGGTTGGGATTTGGGTCTAGTTCATAGAATCATAGATCTCCCCGAAAACAAGTCGAACACCCTACCAACTATACCATTGGGTTTTGTTCCCACTTAGTTTGTGAGTAGCCACCTACTTTCATGCCTTAGGGACTAGAACCTTGCATTGAAATTTTCAATTGAGAGAGGATAGATTTCCAACATGGTGCAGCAGACAGCCAATTCTTTTTTTCTTTTTCCCAGACTGCCAGCTCTAATGTCTGCATGGCAGAACTTGCATTTGTATGAAATTTACAAAGAGAACACTGTAAAAGCTGAACAAAGACACCATTGGCTGTAGCTTCCACCACACCACACCCTCAGAACATTCACATCACCCAATAGCAGCCGCAGGGAATCCTTACCGTAAGGTCGTAGACTCCGCCCATTTTCAGGGATTGGTTCTCTGCAGATCAGCGTTCTCCCAGTATCCAGTGGCAGTCGATCAGACAAGATGGGATTGGGGGCCTGCTGCGCAACAGCAGGATATTGTGTCTGCTGTGCCATGGTGGGATACTGGACTGGCAGTGTCACAGTAGGGTAATGGACCTGCTGGGCCACAGCGGGGTACTGCATCTGTTGGCCCATGGGGGTGTTCATGACCACCTCCTCAAATGTCCACATTGCCTGAAAAGGGCAAAAAGGAAACAGGATCATGTGCCTTCCAACTTGACCACACAACCTTAGTATGAAGAACCCACACCAAAAGTCTATAGACACACTAAGTTGCCTTACACTGCATTCTATTCTTTGTCCATCAAGGTCAGAGGAGAAGGAGTTGCTTTTATAGTCCACCCTTCACTACTGAAAGGAATCTCAGAGCAGCTTACAATCACTTTCCCTTCCTCTCCCCACAACAGACACCCTGTGGTAGGTGGGGCTGAGAAAGCTGAAACTGTGACTGACCCAAGGTCACCCAGCTGGCTTTATGTAGGGGAGGAGTGGAGAATCAAACCCAGCTCTCCAGATTAGAGTGTTATGCACCATCTGAAATTTTCTGAACTGTCTTCAAGGGCAGCCCCAGAGAAAGTGTGTTACAGTAATCTAGTCTAGACGTTACAAAGGCAGATGTTTTCATCCCCATGAATCACCCATTTGTTTGCTGAGGCACAGAAAAATCTATTCAAAGGCAGGGGTGGGGAATCCAGCTCCCCAGATTGGAGTCCACCACACTTAACTACTATACCAAGCTGGCTCTAGACCAGACTGGCAGTGGTTCTCCAGGATCTTGACATCACTGATCACCTGACCCTTTCAGCTTGAGATGCTGAGGATTAAACCACGGACTTTCTGCATGCAAAGCAAGAATGCAATCCACTGAGCAATAGCCCCTCCCTGAATTAGCTGGAAGTTGGACTGCCTAGAGCCCAGTTTTGACTACTTTCTCTGGCAGCTGCTGGCCAGGATTAAAGGTAGAGAATTTTTCTCAACACCTGGTGAGTTCCTTCAACTGGAGATGCTAGGGACTGAACCTGGGACCTTCTGCATGCCAAGAAGACAGTCTACCGCTGAGCCCCTCCCCAAAGCCCTCTATCTAATCCAGCATCAGTGTTTGTGACAGTCCCAAGGTCACCCAGCAAGCTTCCAGGGCACAAATGGGGATTCAAACCCAAATCTCCCAAGACCCTAGTCTAACGCTCTATCCACTAAGCCACTCCAGCTCCCCTAAGATTTGCATAACATTGGTCACTAGAACTGTGGAGAAACGCCATTTTAGTCAGTGGTGGTGCTTCATTTGGCAGGGGTCAGTAAATCCCTCAGCGGGCTTTGTAGCCTTCCCCTCACTCCCCCCCTCCCTTCCAGAGCCAAACCAACAACGCTAGGGGGAAAATCTCCTAGAGAGGCAGGAAGTGCTTTTGTTCTTGGCATGTGTGTTAGCAGGAAGAGAAAGGCAGTTGGAAGCCAGCGCTCGAGCGAGCATGCGGTGAGCAATGGAGGCTCCTGCCTGGGAGGGCCCAGGCAGGCAGACTAAGTAAGTAATTCACAAGACAGGGCAAGTTTAGATCAGGGCCAGCAGGATGCGTTTATAATCAACTTTTCTTTGTTATGCTGTGTGCTGTACGGGTGCTGAGCTGTGCTGTGCTGTGCTAATTTTGTAAATGCAACTGTTTTTGTTTTGTTTTTCTTTTCCTTTCTTTTTCTCTTGTAAATAAATATATTTTTACTGTTTAAATGCTGGCAGTCAAACTCTGTACCACATAGATCCCCAGACCGCTTGAGACCACGCTGTTTTTGAGAAGGGGGCCCCGGGAAAGGGGGAAGGCATGCAGTTGGATAAGGTGCCAATCCTCCAGGGGTGCCCCAAAGAAGCGCTGAGGTCTCTGTGAAACCCAAGTACAGGGTGGCAGAGGACCTTGAGGCCGGGCCTCATAGCTGGAGAGGGGGATTGGGAGTCCTGTTCCTCTCAATCTGAACCCCGGGACTGAGCAGGTGGTGGCAGCGAGCCCAAGGGGCAGGAGAAATAGCTCCCTCCAGGAGTTGGCGACTCAATAGGGAGCTGACGGGACCGGGTCTGAAGGCAGAATCGGGCCGGTTCCGCCACAAGAACAATTGATGGGGAAGAGGATATACCACCCAAAATAGGTTTTCTACCTGCTGTTCTTTTCTCTGGGCCTCTCGCTGCCTCATGAGGAAATCTTCTGATAAGGTCACTGCTTGGGCGCAGGTGTTGGGGCCATGTTCCCTGACCCAGTTCTGGATTTCCTGAGGCAGGATGGTGAGGAACTGCTCCAGGATCAGCAGCTCCAGGATCTGCTCCTTCGTCCGTCGCTCTGGCTTCAGCCACTGGTGGCAAAGTTCCTGGAGTTGCCGACAAATCTCGCGAGGTCCTTCGGCCTCCTGGTAGCGGTGATGCCTAAAGCGCTGCCGCCTTACCTCTAAATTGACAGTATCCTCATTGGGAATCTCTTCCTTCACACCACCATAATTCCTTCTCTCTTGTTGAACCTGGCTGCCATAAGCCGGAGGGGCTTCTCCGCCTGGCACAGTTTGCGGCACCCATCCTCCAACTGGCCACTGGCTAGTGTTGGATGCTCCTTCATAGGAGGTCTGAAAAGAGTTAGAGTCCCATGGCAAGTGCTTGTGCAGTTGAGGGTTTCTCCACCCCACCTGAGGATACGACACCGCTTTTGGGAACTCCGGCCTTTGAGTCTCCCAGTGCTGTTGAGGTCCTTCATCCGGTTCCTGTTTTACCTGTTGAGGAGTTTCACCAGCTAAAAACTCTCTCATGGACCCAGCCTGAAGGAAGCGGGGGACTCCGCCTCCCCTAAGGTCATGGGTCGCTGAGTCCTGCTCCTCCATTTTCATCGTCGGCTGCATCCCTGGCTCTGAGGCGCCTTGAAACTGATGGTGAAGGGCAGCTGTTTCCCCTCTCCCCGTAGCCATTTCTTATTAGTGAGAGATTCGGATTAGGGACTGGAAACTGGAGGCCCTTGGGTCAAATCTGGCCCCTTGAGGGCTGATGCCCGGCCCTCCCAATGGCCAACTGAGAGGTCAATGATGAAGCACAGAGAGAGTTGAAACTGTTAGGAGACTTGCCAGCAGGCTGTATTTTGGGGGGCGGGTTATAGCCTTGCCCCCCCCACCTCCACTTTCCTTTTAGAGTGGCTTGCTGGCAAAACAAGACCCTTATCTTCTGGTCTCCTACTGCTGGTGTGGAAGAAACATCTGAATTTGTGACATCATTCTGCTGATGCTGCAGCCACTTGGATGACACACTCCAAACAGCCTTGGGGTTTGTAGACAAAATCCAAGAAGTGGGAATGTTCTTGAGGTCCTCTATACCTAGGGAACACAAAACATTTGGGACAGAAAAATAATAATGTATTTATACTGGGTAGGAAATCCCTAAGCATTGAGTCAATACAGAGGCATACAGAAGTATGCTGAGCAAACACTGAACTATATGGGTTCTTTTCCAGAAATGTCCCAGGAATGAGCTAAAAAGACAGAGCTATTGCTTATGCATTTATTGTCTTTGGGCTCCTTTGTGTGTGTGTGTGTGTGGGGGGGGGATTTAAGAAGCAGGGTATAAACATTTTAATAAATAAATGTAAATAGATTATTTTTTTTAAAAAAAAATCTTCTTTTGATTAAACATGACAGATAGTCATCAGCAATGACCAAACTCAATAGATATAAGTTGTGTGCTGACAAGGAACTCAAGTGTGTGGGATGGGGTGCAATTCCCTCTCAACTCAGTGGGTTGAGTAGGAAATGTGAAAAATGATCTTCTCCCACACGTTCCTGCCTAGGAATTAAGATCATGGGGAGATGCCCTCCTAATTGTTCCACCAGTTAAATATGTTCATTTAGTGGGTACACAAGACAGGGATTTTCTGTAGCAGCCCTACAATATGGTAAGTTCCTCAGGGCCATACAAAGCTGTGTTAGAAACATGACTGCCTGGAGACGTGATATGCTATTTGTGAGACTACGTGACAGATAAATCGTTTCACCTTGCCACCTTTGCAAATGATAGGGGAGGGAATGACAGTGACTTTAAAAACTGACAGAACTGTATTTTGTGTGAACAACCTTGCCACAAAAATCTGTCTCTGCGTTCTTCAGCATTTTAAATAGCCACTTGGGTGGCTGCTTAAACATACAACTCATGCACTAACCACATAATACCACAATCAGACCTCCAGCCTTTTAATACACTGGGTTAACATCAACACACATAACAGAGAAATTAATTATTATTATGTTTTCATTTTAGGGGCTTAGGACAGTGTCTGCATTTCTCTTCCTGTCTCTAGTTTTATACACACAACACGTCTCTGAGATAGGTTACACCGAAAAAGGGTGACATGGAAAAAGTCACCTACTGAGCTTTCATGGCTGAGTGGAACCCTGTCTCCAATTTTATACCCACAACAGCCCCATGAGGTAATTTAAGCCAAAAGGGAGTACCTGATCCAAAGTCACACAGTGAGCCTCAAGGCTGAGGGAAGATTTAATTATTTATTTTGCATATTTTAATCCTTATGGTGGTATACACTGCTTTCCCCTCCCTTATTTTATCCTCAAAACAACCCTGTGAGGTAGGTTGTGAAGAGCAAGAAAGTGTGTGCGCGCGCGCGCATGTGAGACTGGCCGAAGATTACCCAGAAAGCCTTATGGTACAGTGGGGATTTTAACCATGTTCTTCCAATAAGTCAGAAGTTACTTGAGAGCATTTAACATCCACACATTCCTACATCCTAGTGCAACACCATATGATCTGAACATGGCTTATAGTCCAACACGCTAATCACTACATCACAAATTTAATTTATCTACAATTGATTTGTTAGCAGCTGGGTGCGTAAATGGGGATGCCATCAACAAACATTACACATATGGTGATACAAGGCAATACAATTTTTTTTTCTGGGGGTGGCCCACTCTCATGTTTTCATCCCCATGAACCATCCCTTTGTTTTCTGGATATAGAAAATTCTGTCCAAAGGGAGAAATAAACTATGTCAAGACATCTCGATGAGACACTACAAAACAGACAAGTATATATGAAATCAGAGGGTGAAGGTTGTGGGGAGGGAACACTGGTGATTCAATTGATGAGCTCATTTCCCAATTAATCATTTTAGGAGAAAAGAGCAAGATTCCAGTAGCACTTTAAAGACTGACAACGTTTATGGCAGGGTGTGGAGTCATGACTCACTGACTCATGAAAGCTCATCCCCTGCCACAAATTTTGTTAGTTTTTAAGGTGCTACTGGAATCTTGCTCTTTTCTACTGCTACAGACCAACCAACACAGCTACCCAAGTTGATCTATCTCCATGTAACCTGGAAGGAAGGTGCCATGAAGCAGTTGTTGAAGAGGTCACTGCCAGTTGTAGGGTGCCTCACGGCAAAGTCAGTGGCTGAATTGCAGTGACGACTTTTTAAAAGTGAAAAAAAAAGGATGGACATCTGCCATCCAAACCCACACCACTCCCACCCATGCAATTTCATCTTGTCATTGACAAATATGACAAAGGTTTGTATCAGACCACAATCTGAGGAACAATGAATCCCTGTCACACAAACATCACTCAAAGTGCCTCCTGTGGAGGTTGATATTACTGTTTTCACCATAATCCCTCAGCACTACCAAGAGTCAGCAAGGGTCCCCCAGACATGATTTCCTACTTCAGAATAAACACACACAAGATGCTTGAAGAGATACCTCAGCTCCCATAATTTTGTAGGTCCTCCCTTCTCAGCAGCTCTGTCAGCTCCCCACCCAATATTTGTGGCTTCACTGAGTAACTGTTTCCCAGATTTCAGATACCTGAGGCGCACTTACTTTCTGATTCTTCCACCTGAAAAGTATGATTTTTAGAAGATATTCCTCTTTCAGAGGAGCCTTGATTAGAAGAAGACATGCCTAGAATGGCACATGAAAAGACCCAACTGGCAGCCTCTAACAAAAGAAAGTAATTATGCTTTGTCTCTGCATCAGGAGTGACTGAATCACCAAGTCACATCAAATGGAGGGAGGTGACAGAATTATCTACCCCCGTGCTCCCCCAGTGGAGTTTCTTTAGAAAGCCTAAAGTGGTAAATCACACAGAGATCCAACAACCAGCCTCCTTTGTGAGTGACTGTTACAGGTTTGTAGGAGCCCTTAATTATTCTCTCACAGCACATGCTGTGGAAATTCCTGAATTGGAATAAATAAATATATAATTGATAAATCCTGCATCAGATCTTATTTTCTCATACACCCACATTGCTCTGTCCATGAAATTTCACCACAGATTATGTGAGGTGATATGAATGCTGAGTGCGTCTGATGAGAGATATCTGAATCACACAACATAGCTGTCATTGCTTACTGCCTTGGCCCCTGAGCAATGGCCACACATGGATGAAACCACCTTTCTGTTATAACAAATTCCAGAAGAGCAGATGCAGGAGTCCTTTGTGGCAAACTCTATCAAAGAATCTTATGATATTTTTGAACACTAACAAAACCCCACAGGTATTAACAGGTAAATTACAGAAAAGGGTCGGCCAAGTTAGTTAAAGGGTTACAGCACCTTTTCTATGAAGAGAAGATCAAGAGTCTGTGGCTTTGCACACAGAAGGTCTCTGCCGTCACTGGTTAAAAAAAATCTGAGGCAGAAGATGATGGGGATATAAGAAACAGCATTTTTTTCTGCTTGAGACTCTGGCAACCTGGCTGCCAATCTGAAGAAACAATTGAGGCCTAAACAGATTAAAGGTCATCTGAGTTAGCCTCAGTAATGCTCAGGTACACAGGCTGGTAATACTCCTGGCAGTCTTGGCATTAACAAGGATACAAATTCAAAAATTTACCCAGGGTCCCTGTTTCCACCATAGGCTTATTCTCCAACTGCAGCTGTAACTGAAGAAAGCAGACCTGGTCACCACTGCATGTGCTTTTGTAACATCTAGACTAGATTATTGTAATACACTCTGTGTGGGGTTACCCTTGAAGACAGTTCAAAATTTTTTAGATGGTGCATAACACAGCTGCAAGAGCCCTAACTGGGGCTCAGCACAACTAATATATCAAGCCAGCGCTTGGCCAAGTGCTGTTACAATCCAGTCTGCTGCTAAGACCAATTCAAAGTTTTAATTTTTTTTAAAGCTCAAAATGGCTCAAGTCTGAATCATCTAGCCATATCAACCTGCCCAAGCCTTGAGACCAGTGCATGGGACCCTCTTGCAACAGTCTGCTTTATTTGAAGTTAAAATGCCAGGAAGATGCAGGAGGGCCTTTTTAGTAGCTGCTCCAAGCAATGGAACTCCCTCCACACTCCCAGAGTTGAAACTTACACCATCCTTTCAGGCCCTCCAATTTTTTTTTTTTAAAAAATCAATAATTCCAAAACACATTCAAATGATACTTTTGTGATGATGTTTTATGTTTACTGCTTCTCTGTTTTAATTGACAGGTGCCTTCCTGCTCTGATCAGATTTAATTTGAGGGGTGGGTGGAGTTTTAATCTATTAATTTTTTCCCAATTGTAATGCATCTTTGATGTCCCCAGCAGGAAGAGAGCCAATTTGGTGTAATGGTTAAGTGCACAGACTCTTATCTGGGAGAACCAGGTTTGATTCCCCACTCCACCACTTGCAGCTGCTGGAATGGCCTTGAGTCAGCCATAGCTCTTGTAGAAGTTATCCTTGAAAGGGCAGCTACTGTGAGAGCTCTCTCAGCCCCACCTACCTCACAGGATGTCGGTTGTGTGTGTGTGGGGGGGGAAGGTAAAGGAGATTGTGACCACTCTGAGATTCAGAGTATAGGGTGGGACATAAATCCTTCTTCTTATAAAAATACTCAAAGCATGCTGAGATGGACATCTGTTCTGACCCAAGAGGGTCCTTTGTGGTGGCGGTAAGCATTGGACTAGGAAATCTGGGTTCAAATCCCTACTCTGCCATGGAAACTTGCTGGGTGGCCTTTTGGCCAGCTGCACACTCTTAGCCTAATCTCCCTTACAGGATTGTTGGGAAGACAAAGTGAGGAAAGGAGAACCAGATATGCCACGCTGAGCTCTGTGTGACACAGAGATCCTTAAAGTCCTTGGTATCCAATACAAAAGAAATATACTGCCTCCAACTAAGGAATCCCAGAGAAATCCCTGCAAGCAGAGAAGGGCAGGCAAACATTTCACAGGAAGAAATTAGGAATACAGGTGCTAACTGAACAAAGGAGCTAGCCAATCTGATGGTATAACCTAGGGATGGCCAAACTGTGGCTCAGGAGCCACATGTGGCTTTTCCATACATATTGTGTGACTCTTTTTTGTGATAAACAATTTTATTAGTAACATATGGCAGCAAAACTACATCTACAACTTATAAAGACTCTTGAAGCCCCCACCACTGCATTGGCCAGCTTGGAGAATGCATTTAAAGCTCAAGTTGCTTTCTTTCCACCTCTGCCTCCCTCCGCATCTATTCCCTTCCTGTCTTGCGGCTCTCAAACATCTGACGTTCATGTCTTGCAGTTCTCAAACATCTGATGTTTATTCTATGTGGCTCTTACGTTAAGCAAATTTGGCCACCCCTGGTAAAACCAGAGGCGTTTTGCAATCGCAAACCTTCACCAGTGGGGAAGATTACTTTCCTCCACACTACGCAAGGAAATGCACTTTTCCCCCATGCTCTAGGCTCATTAATTAGGATGGAAATGAGAAGTGACCAGTGTTCCCTCTAAGCTGAGTTAGTATGAGCTAGTTCACAGATTTTTAGCCTCCAGCTGACACATTTTTGTCTTGGCTCAGGAAGGATGACCCCAAAGCACACCAATTTATGCAGTAGCTCACAACCGTAATGCCAGCAGCTCACAAAGTAGAATTTTTGCTCACAAGACTGCAGCTTAGAGGGAACATTGGAAGTGACACAAGCTAAAGAGCACAGGGAGCTGCAAAAAGGGGTTGTTGTGGCAGGAAATAGATGCCCCAATAGGGAGGCGATAAACTGTACTGTACAATATCAATAGCCGGGAGGGAATGATATAGAAGGGTTTGTGTGTGTGATCCGGAGTGTGGGGGAGAGTGCCACAAAAAGGGATTACGCCAAATCGGAGGGAGGGAGAGCCAGTCCGCCTGCATCCAAGAAGCCAACCTGTCACCCACCAGCCCGGCTCTTCTGTTAATCCTCACAGCCGTGCACCGAAGTCTTTCCACAGTCATGCTTTCTTATTTTGGGAGGAAGGGGCTCTTCGAAGAATGGGCAGTTTCTCGAGCAACACGAGCCTTTTGGATGTCCGTCCTCGGCCACTGAGATCCTTTCCTTTGTTCCTTTGCACCCGGCATCTCGTGGAACAAATCTTCGCTCCCGGCATGAAGGGGATGAGAAAGGGGAGTTTGCATGGATTCGGGGGGCTCCCTTTTGACCGGGCTGCAGAGGGGAGGGTGGAAGGCATTGCTTCTTTGCTCGGACTCCCACCCCGATTTGATTCCCCCCCCTTCCCTCTAAACTTTCCCTTCTCTTTAGATCTCTCCCACCCACATCCAGGCTCCTCTTACCTCGCCTCCTCCTGATTGAAGCCTGGGCAAATCTGCAAGCCCAAGTTTTTGGCAGTTCACCCCAGCCAAACAAACAAAAAATCAAAGAATCTTCTACAGCCACTTCCTCCCACCCCAGCCAAGAGGCAAAGACAGGAAAAGGAAACTCACCACCCCTCACATTTCCGGGCACTTCTAGGAGTCACGGCTCTGTCCCTTTAACCCTCTCAAATGACAAGCAAAGTCGGGCGGGGGGGGGGAGAAGTGACTGTTGGTTGGTTGCCCCCCCCCCCCTTTTTTTGCCGGAGCAATGGAAAGGAACAAGGGAGAACGAACGGTTCGCTTCCAAAACGAGAAGTTTGCAAGAGTTTCAAGTCTGCTTGAAACTTTCTCTGGACGCCGAATTCCTGCTGGCGTGAAGCGCAGGGGGGGTCTAGTGTGCAAACACACTCTGCACACGTTCAGAGGCTTTCTTTGTTTTTATCGTGCCAGGTTGCCAGCCCTGTAGAGCAGGGGTGTCAAACGTGCAGTTCGAGGGCCGAATCAGACTCCCAAAGAGCTTCTATCAGGCTGTCACCTGCTTCCTTCTCCCTATATCTTGCTTCCTTCTGCATAACAGTTTGCTTTGCAAGGCTTGCTCAATTGCACAGAAGCTACAGATCAAAGCCTCTATTTTCTCCACTGACTGAGGCTTTTCCCTTGGAGAGGAAGGGGGAAGGAGGCAGAACCTGTTTTTCCAGGCTCTCTCAATTGCACAGCAGAGCTACTGAGCCAAGATGCTCTTCCTTTTATTGGTTGAGATTCCTTCCTCTCCCCCCCCCCCCCCCGGTCCCCTGAGGAAGGAAGGAAAGACCCATGGATCCCATGGGAGAAATACAAAGAAATCACCTTTAAAACCAATGAGTGCTAATGTTGTATGCATGTTTTAAGTTTTTAAAAATATATATTTAATTGTGTTTGCCTATGTCCTTTATAAAATTTATCTCTCAACTACCTAATCTTAAATAGGTACACACATGGCCTGGCCTGACATGGCCTGGCCCAACAAGGTCTCATTTATGTCAGATCTGGCCATCATAGCAAATGAGTTTGACATCCCTGTGTAGAGCATGCCAGAAATGGCCGTGGAAAATAGGTGGGCTGGTGATTGTGGATTCAAGGTGTGTGTGGTCCATGCGTATTGTCCAGAGGCATTCTTTTTCTGCCTTGAGGTTAGCTTGTATCACCTTTTCCCCAGCTTTTAGAAAACGATATAAATCAAAGTTTGCAGTGAAATGAGAACAGGGAAGAACAGCAGCAATAGAGAGTCGTCTTGTGCTTACTCAGGGATTGAATTTTGGCACTCTGTGCACGTTCAGAGGATCTTCACTTTCACTCATATGTGTTTGCCTCACGTTTTTCCAGGCTTCTGGGAGTGGTTCAAAACAGACAAGCCTCTGGGAGGGGGGCAAGATTTGGGAAAAGATTTCACCTAGAATCTATGGAATACCACTGAGTCAGCTCCCAGAAGTCACCATTTTCTCCAGAGGAACTGATCTCTGGCCTCTGGAGATCTATTATTATTCCAGGACAACTCCAGACCCTGGAGACTGGCAGACTGTCATATACCAGTGTATTCACTGTCATATACCAGTGTATTGCAAGGAGATTGCCTTTGGCAAGCTATCTCTCTTCTCTCAGTCCCTCAGCCTTGGTCCTCTTCCACATGCAGGCTTATTTTATGTGAAAAATTGCATCCCACCTCCCCCAAATGTCCAATGGTGGGACACAATAGTTTAAAAATATATTTAAAACACCTACACACACATCGCAAGCAGCAAATACATGAATATGATTACAAGCCTTACAGCAGAGGCTGCCCTTCAGTCTATGTAGATGTTATGGCTGCATGTTTACTCAAAAGTAAGTCTCATCCAGGATGATACAGCTCATAATCATGTCACTACAAGAATGCCATTTTTTAAGGGTGCAATCAGGATCAAGATCTCCTGGCATACTTAAATCACCCATTTTTGGCTTTAAAATGCTGTCAGCATCCCCATGTCAGACACGAGGAAACCATCATGTCTAATGTGGCATTGAGTGTTGAAAACTCTGAAGGTCTGTCTGTCAGAACTCAGTAGAAAAAGCTGAAGAAAGATTATCAGCAAATATATAAAGAAGCAAGAACCTCTGGCCACTTCCTCCTCTGTTGTTTGCTTATCTTTCCTCCCAATTTCCCCCCTTGTTTTACTCTCTGTGAATCCCTAAGTCAGTTAATTGCTAAAGGTATGATCTGATAAATACATCTAGATTAGAGCAATGTGCTCTATGTGGGGGCTACCTTGGAGAAACATTTGGAAACAAGAAAATAAGAAAAGCCCTGTTGGATCAGACCAATAATCCATCTAGTCCAGCATCCTGTCTCACACAGTGGCTGTGCAAGTACAAAAATCACACTATAAAATTAACAGCCAAATTATTATTACAGTTAAGAAAACTATAACTGCAACTAACCTCACAGAATTTGTCAACAAAATAAACATTTGCTACATGGGGTCCCAAAGAGACAGACTCGGCTGTGCGACTGAACAACAACAAAAACAATCTTAGTTGCTATAAATCCAAATTACAATGTTCTATGCTCCATTAACTAACCATCAAAAAATTCTTATCACACTAATCCATTGACAGCAAACAGTCATGTAAAGGAGAAACAACTCCAGACAGACTTCAATGCTGAAACGCTGAACTTGAAACTGTAAGTCAAATAATCAATTAGTAGAAAACTGAAGCAAAGGTCCATAAATTCCAGCCAGGCTCTACGGCTGACATGTGGAAACTGGCGGAGTGAGCCAGTAGTCTGCAAACTGAAATCTGAAGCAAGAGTTGAAAGCTGAGACACGTGCCTGGATGCCAGCTTCCATGTTTCATAAAGCCGTGTCACTGTCAACTACTTCATTTTTTCTAGAACCATATGCCTGCTGTCCAATGTTCCCTCTAAGCTGCAGAGTCTTGTGAGCAAAAATTCTACTTTGTGAGCTACTGGCATTAAAGTTGTGTGCTACTGGCATTAAAGTTGTGCGCTACTGGCATTAAAGTTGGGAGCTACTGCATAAGTTAGTGTGCTCTGGGGTCATCCTTTCTGAGCTAAGACAAAAATGGGTGAGCTGGAGGCTAAAAATCTGTGAGCTAGCTCACACTAACTCAGCTCACAGGGAACACTGCTGTTGTCGATATATTATTATATCTGCAGGGACTCATTCACACTGGGCAAACCAAATCCACAAAGCAAGTCAAACACTGGGGACATTGGCTATTGCTCCAGCCTTTCAGCTGTTTGGGGGCTTTCTTCTGCAGTTCCTTTAAACAGAGGGTGCTTAAAGGGTCTATAGAAGACAACCTGCAAAACAACTGTGCAGCGGGGAGACCACTCTCCCTGCTGGCTCAGCTGGGGCTTTTTTGGACAGTGCGGTTTAAACTGAAGTGCCCAAAAGAACCCACAAAGCAGCTGATTCTACAGGGACAAGTTCCCCACCAACTCAGTTGCGGCTCTCTTGAGCAGCTCTCCTTGCTGGACCAGCAACTTTGCAGGCCCTTTTGGGCAGCCTGGTTTAAACCGGACTGCCCAAGATTAGGGTTGCCAAGTCTGAATTGGGAAATACCTGGAGACTTTGGGATCTGAAAGAGAGTGGAGTCAACCTTGAGCTGGCTACCTGAACCCAGCTTCCACCGAGATCAAACTCATGAGCAGAGAGCTTGGACTGCAGTGCTGCAGCTTTACCGCTCTGCACCATGGGGCAAAAAAATACCAAGGGGGAAAAAATTGCACACCCCCTACTCCACATAACTCACTACAGGAAGACTACAAGGATAGCCTTGAAAGGGCAGCTTCTGTGAAAGCTCTCTCAGCCCCACCCACCTCACAGGGTGTCTGTTGTGGGGGGAAATAGATTGTAAGCCGCTCTGAGTCTCTGATTCAGAGAGAAGGGTGGGGTATAAATCTGCATTCTTCTTCTAAGGGTGATTCCTCTTTGAATCACTCAGGTGCAGCTACCTGGTGGCTGAAAGGCACGGAATCCAGCTGTTTGTTAGAGTTGTCTCCACAGCCTGGCTGTTCCACGACACCCACCTGCCTCAGGCTCCATCCCCCAAATCCCCAGGAATCGTCCAACATGGAGCTGGCAACCCAACTGCACAAAGATTACAGGAAGATTACAGGAAAGAACACTCCAAAACAGGATCTACATGGGAGAAAAGCCATACAAATGTGGAAGCCACGTGGGAGAAAAGCCATACAAATGTGTTCTGTCAGTATTGAGGAGGGATGGTGGCTCAGTGGTAGAGCATCTGCTTGGTAAGCAGAACGTCCCAGGTTCAATCCCCAGCATCTCCAACTAAAAGGGTCAAGGCAAATAGGCAAATAGGCAAATAGGTTTGAAAAATCTTAGCTTGAGACCCTGGAGAGCAGCCAGTCTGAGTAGACAATACTGGCTTTGATGAACTGAGGGTCTGATTCAGTATAAGGCAGCTTCATATGTTCATATGTCCATTCAGACTAGGAGCAGCTCTCCAGGGTCTCTAGCATGTCACCTACTGCCAGGTATTTTTAATCGGAGATGCTAGGGCTTGAACCTGGGACCAAGTAGATGTTCTACCACGGAGCCATACATAGCACCTCCCATGCAAATGAAAAACCCTACAGATGTTTGGGCTGTAAAATAAGTTAGTTTCGGAGGGACATCTCTTGGTTTGCAGTACAACAGCTACATTCAAGTTCAGTAGCACCTTAGAAACTAAAAAGATTTAAGATGACAACAATTAAGTTGTAAATGCAATCTTTTTAAGCATAAGAGAACCTTGGTGCCCTTTGTAAGGGCAGAAAGGCAGGATATAAATTCTGTAAAATAACCCCACATAGCAGAGAAACCATGTGAGCAGTGTTCCCTCTAAACTGAGCTATTATGAGCTGGCTTGTAGATTTCTAGCCTCCAGCTCACACATTTTTGTCTTAGCTCAGGAAGGATGACCTCAGAGCACAATAATGTGTGCAATAGCTCACAACTTTAATGCCAGTAGCTCACACCTTTAATACTGTGTAGCTCACAAAGTAGAATTTTTGCTCACAAGACTGCAGTTTGGAGAAGGCAAATACTCATCCTTTCAGCAGCTCCCTTTCCTGCTCTCTCTTCAGAACACAACTGACTGTGATCTATCTTGATCTATGATTTGTGATCTATCTGTCTTGATCTATCTCCATGGAAGAATAGGATTTGGGAAGCCTGGGTTCAAATCCCAAACATTGCTATGTCATTTGATGGGCAACCTGGAACTAGTCTCTCTCCCTCTTTCAACTGGGCCTACCTCATAGGGTTGTCCCCTGATGTAGCCAATCCTCCGAGAGCTGACAAGGCTCTTTTTTGTAAGCTCTTGGAGGATTGGCTACATCAGGGTGTGTGGCCTAATATGCAAATGAACTCCTACTAGAATTCTACCCCTGCTTATCAGGGTGGGTAACCATAACACTATGAAGAAACTTTGCTACTAGTTCAGTTATTTCAATATCTGGATTATTAAGCAAGAAAAGAACCTTAAAATCATCAGAGATCTCTAAAAGTTGGGCTAATGTGGAATATAAAAGATCCCAATGGAATGCCAGATAGAAAGGACACTGGAGAAGAACATGAGACAGTTTCAACACAGTCCTTCATACATGGACAGCACCTGCTAGTATAAGGAATCCCTTGGAATCTGCCAGATAAAATGGCTGAGGGAAGAACATTAAATCTGGCCAAGGAAAAGGCTCTGCACAAGTTTGGAGCTATGTGAACATATGAAGCTGCCTTATATTGAATCAGACCCTTGATCCATCAAAGTCAGTATTGTCTACTCAGACTGGTAGCAGTTCTCCAGGGTCTCACACCTATTTGCCTGGACCCTTTTTAGTTGGAGATGCCGGGGATTGAACCTGGGACCTTCTGCTTACCAAGTAGATGCTCTACCACTGAGCCACTGTCCCTCCCATAGCTAGGAGTTGATAGAGATATACAGTTGGAAAGCTTGGGTTTGGAACAATCCCTATATTTAGGGGAGAACAGGTTCTGTTGGCAAGGCTATTAGACAGTTTTTAGAGAGCTTTGATGTAAGATAACCAGCTAGAATTGACAGATTCAGATTGTAGCTGATGCATATAATTAAGAGCACAGGTGGCCAAACTTGCTTAACATAAGAGCCACATAGAATAAAGGACAGATGTTTGAAAGCCACAAGACATGAATGTCAGATGTTCAATGGAAGGAAGGAAGGAAAATAGATGGGAGGGAGGAGAGGTGGAAAGAAAACAACTTTAAATGCATTCTCCAAGCCACCAGCTGGCTTGGCAAAGTGATTTAAAGAAAGAAATGCCTTTTCCAAACCAGCCAACGGGGCAGTAGGGGCTTCAAGAGCCACACAAAATGTGTGAAAGAGCCACATGTGGCTCCCGAGCTGCAGTTTGGCCATCCCTGGCTAAGAGGGTCAGTGTTGAAATGGAGTCATAAATGGAGTTGAAATGGAGTCATAACTCAAATTTAATGGAGAAGTGCTGCAAGCGGCTGGATGGGTAGATGCAGCTTGAGGAGCAGAAACTCGACACGATAAAGGAAGATTCAGAGCTTGACAGGCAAGACAGGCAGGTGCTGCATGAGACTCTTCCGCAGAACATTGCAGTGATGCAGTTGGCAGTGGATGCCCTAAAACAACTGAAGGATGTCTTCTCAGGTATGCCAGATTCCACCATGCCCCAACAAGCTCCCCTGCAGCCTTCAGCAGTTAAGAGAGATGCAGATCTCCCCATGCAGTATACCCCTAGCAGGAAGCATCAAAGCTACAGAAAATCATTGGATGACAAAGCAGTAATGAGTAGTCCTGTAGTCCAGTAGTCAGAGTCCCCTTGCAACTTTAACCAATGCCAGGCAGGATTGCTCAGAATTAGGTAGGGGCAGCAAGCATGCATATGTTAGCTTCAAAAGAAGAATGTAGATTTATACCCCGCCCTTCTCTCTGAATCGGAGTCTCAGAGCGATTTACAATCCCCTTTATCTTCTTCCCCCACAACAGACACCCTGTGAGGTAGGTGGGGCTAAGAGAGCTCTCACAGCAGCTGCCCTTTCAAGGACAACTCCTACAAGAGCTATGGATGACCCAAGGCCATTCCAGCAGCTGCAAGTGGAGGCTTGGGGAATCAAACCCGGTTCTCCCATATAAAAGTCCATGCACTTAACCACTGCACCAAACTGGCTCTCCAGTTCTTTGAACCCTAGGCCATAGTTGGCTAGGGCAAACAAGCAAGCTTGTGGCCTTGAATCAGTTCTCTTATTTCTCAATGTTCTAGTGTTGTTTGTATGTACAATTTACTTTTGGATAAATAATAAAGTGTTGGTTTTGCATCTTCATAAGAGCCCCATGGCGCAGAGTGTTAAAGCTGCAGTACTGCAGTCCTAAGCTCTGCTCGTGACCTGAGTTCGATCCCCAGTGGAAGCTGGGTTTTCAGGTTGCTGGCTCGAGGTTGATTCAGCCTTCCATCCTTCTGAGGTCTGTAAGATGAGTACCCAGCTTGCTGGGGGGAAAGTGTAGATGACTGGGGAAGGCAATGGCAAACCACCCTGTAAAAAGTCTGCCGTGAAAACGTTGTGAAAGCAACGTCACCCCAGAGTCGGAACAACTGGTGCTTGCACAGGGGACCTTTCCTTTCCTTTGCATCTTCATGTTATGGTTATTAGCATGACACCTTAGAATTACATCATAATGACAACTTTGAATCATTATAGAAAAGAACAGTTTAATTCACTTTAAGGGCTTTGAATATCATTAACAGTACAGAAAAAAATGCAGAAAAACAGTCTAACAAGAGCAGTATTGGCTACACGATTGTTTCAGTCCTTAGTACTTTGTCTCCTCGCAGCCCTTATTGCTGAAACTTTGGATTTCAGAACTCTCAGTTCCCTACTAGTTGCTCTCTCGCTCCTCTCTAGGGCGTCCAGTCTTGAGTTGAGAGTCGCAACTGTGAAAGGAAAAAGATGGCAACAGTGTTTGATTGGCAAGACATGGTGCGTTGTGGACCCAGATATGTTCTGTACTTACATGCAGACCTACAGAAGTTATCCAGCCTACGGATTGACTCTTCAAGTCTGTATAAACTGTTAATGCTGGTGATTTCCTCTTGTGGTCTGTCCCCAACACGTGAGGTCCCTCTCTGCATCTCTGCAGTCATGGACTGTGTGGCCCCCTCTTCATCACCAAAAGGAGCCACTGCTGGCAAAAGAGTAAAAACTTGATATTAGCATTGCGCTGCAATGTGCCTGCAGCTGGTTAAACATCCCTCCAAGCTGATTTGTGGTTGGAGCCAGTTCATGTTGTTTTTAGCCTCCTGCTCTCTTGTGCTTGTGTTTGCTTAGGTGAAATTGCAAGAGAAAAATAGTTTATGCAGTAGCTAACATCTTCAAAGCATCATATTGCATATAGTTTATGCAGTGCAGCAGAGTGGTAAGGCTGCAGTACTGCAGTCCTAAGCTCTGCTCACAACCTGAGTTCGATCCTGGTGGAAGCTGGGTTTTCAGGTAGCCGGCTCAAAGTTGACTCAGCCTTCCATCCTTCCGAGGTCAGTAAAATGAGTACCCAGCTTGCTGGGGGGGGAAGTGTACATGACTGGGGAAGGCAATGGCAAACCACCCTGTAAAAAGTCTGCCGTGAAAACATTTTGAAAGCAACGTTACCCCAGAGTTGGAAACAACTGGTGCTTGCACAGGGGACTACCTTTACCTTTTTTAACATCTTCAATAGCATCATATCGCATAATTCTTGCTCACAATGCACCACAGGCTTGAGTTAGTATTGCTCAATACACTAATCTAACCCAGGATTGCATATTGTATTTCTGTCACCAAAGCAACAATGTATTAATCTGTCAATGATGCATTTCATGCCTCAGCACCTGATTCAGGTGTCTCCCGGGCCGGTGCAAGTGCGCTGCCTTCCTCCTCTTGCATCTCCTCATCAGGAATTGATGCCACTCCTCCCTCTGCATCCTGCGGCACTTCTGGCTGCTCTTCAACCGGATCCCCTGGGTGTCGACGGGTTGCTGCTGCTACAGTGGGAGGAGGAGTCATTGAAACAATTAAATGTATCCTCATGTGGCACACCAAGCCTTTGATCACATAGAACCAGGGCTTTTTATGAGCAGGAACGCAGCTCCGGCTGGTTTGGTGTCAGGGGTGTGTGGCCTAATATGCAAATGAGTTCCTGCTGGGCTTTTTCTACAAAAAGACCTGTGTAAAACAATGACATTGGGGGTGTGGTCTAATATGTAAATGAGTTCTTGCTGAACTATATCCTGCATATAACCATATCCTGTCGTCTCATCACCCTGCTGTCATCTCAATGAGAGGGGAATTAGAGTTAGAGCAGCACAGCTGAGAATCATATCTATGAGATGCCTGTGTTCAGCACAATGAAATCTTTCTCTGTATTATCCATGCATCCATCCTCAGTCTCCAAGCACTGTTCAGATGGTGTCTGTGTATGTGTCATTCATACAGTGATTCATACAAATAGTGATTTATGAATACTGATACCACCTAGAATACTGATTTAGGAATACAGGAGGTGGTGGCAGCTACAAGCTTAGACAGCTTCAAGAAGGGATTGAATAAACACGTGGAGCAGAGGTCCATTCGTGGCTATTAGCCACAGCATATTGCTGGAACTCTCTGTTTGGGGCAGGGATGCTCTGTATTCCTGGTGCTTGGGGGGGCACAGTGGGAGGGCTTCTAGTGTTCTGGCCCCACTGATGGACCTCCTGATGCTGCCTGGTTTTTTTGGCCACTGTGTTGGATTGGATAGGCCATTGGCCTGAAACAACATGGCTTCTCTTATGTCCTTAGTGCAAAGGGTGCTAAAGGGTTCAAGTTTGTTAGGCACTGGGCTGCTTTTTGGAAAAAGCTGGAGCTGTACAAAAGAGATGGTCTCCACTTGTCTTGAGAAGGAACCAGCTTGCTTGTGCTTAAGATCAAAAAGGTGGCAGAGCAGTTTTAAAACTGAATTTTGGGGGAAAGCTGACAGGAGATGAAATGTCCCTGGCTCAGATTGGCTCATCTCAAAAAGATGAAGGGTTAGCTGTTAATTTTTTTTGGCAGGTGAAAATTTCACAGAGAGCTTCACCTAATTTGGTCGGGGCTCACCTTATAGGACACTCATCCATTCCACCTGGAAAGCTAGTATATCTGGGAGAAGATGATTTGAATGGCTTTCTATATCTATGGAGAGAGGGTATTTGAGGTGTATCCCCTACATAGGATAGCCATCTCCAGATTGGGATAGGGATGCCAGCTTCCAGATGGGCTCTGGGGATCCCCCGGAATTACAGCTCATCTCCAGACTGCAGAGATCAGTAACCTTGGATAAAATGGGAGTTTTGGAAGGTGAACTCTGCAGCATTGTACTCCATCAAGGTCCCTGTCTTCCCCAGGCTCCATCCCAAAATCTCCAGGGGAGGGACGGTGGCTCAGTGGTAGAGCATCTGCTTGGGAAGCAGAAGGTCCCAGGTTCAATCCCTGGCATCTCCAAAAAAGGGTCCAGGCAAATAGGTATGAAAACCCTCAGCTTGAGACCCTGGAGAGCCGCTGCCAGTCTGAGAAGACAATACTGACTTTGATGGACGAAAGGTCTGATTCAGTAGAAGGCAGCTTCGTATGTTCATATGTTCCCAACCTGGATCTGGCAAGCCTGACAACCCCCACCCCCATCTTCCACTTGTGCCCGGGGGAGGGGGGATCTGGCAAGCCTAGTTGGGAAGTTCCTTGAGATTTGGGGAGGCAGAGCCTGGGGAGGGCAGAGTTTTGGGAGGGTGAGTTCAGTAGGTATAATGTCATAGAGTTGACCCTACAAAGTAGCCGTTTTCTCCAAGGGAACTAATCTATGTCGTCCACTGATCAGCTTTGCATTTGGTTTGCTTTATATACATTGTTAATTTATAACTGTACAAAGCAGAGGCTATTGTAAGAGTGTAACACCCCCATGTGTACAAGTGCCATTTCTTTTTTAAAAGTGGGGGTTTTAATGCTAAGGGAAGACACATATATATGTAACCCATATAAATGTAATTTGAAGCATCGTTTTTCATATTTGCAATCTGATCAGTTTTTGGAATGTTATTTTAACTTTTTTTTCCTAATTGACATTCATATTCCCATAGGGTCCTCCCCCCCCCTTTTTTTTTACTTTCCTCTTGGGCTGCCAGCCTCCAGGTGGCACCTGGAGATCCCTTGCTATTACAGTTAACCAAGTTCATTTCCCCTGAAGACAATGACTGCTTTGGAGGGTGGACTCTATGACACTGAGGTTCCTCCCCAAGCCCTGCCGCCATCACCCAAATCTCCAGGTATTTTCCGACCCAGAGCTGGCAACCCTATCAGGGCTTTTCTTGTAGCAGGAACTCCTTTGTATATTATTAAGCCACACACCCTGATGTAGCCAATCCTCTTGGAGCTTACAATAGGCTCTGCACTATGAGCCCTGTAAGCTCTCAGAGGATTGGCTACATCAGGGGTGTGTGCCCTAATATACAAAGGAGATTCTGCTCCAAAAAAAAGCCCTGTACCTGATCAGTTGTATCACCAGGAGGTCTCTCGTCCCACCTAGAGGTTGGCAACCCAGAGTGGTTGAGCATCTGCTTGCTAAACTAGTTTCAATCCCTGGCCTCTCCAGTTGAAGGGACCAGGTAGCAGGTGATGTGAAAGAGCTCTGCTTGAGATCCAGGAGAGCCCCTGCCAGTCTGAGCAGATCATATTGACCTTGATGGACCAAGAGTCCGATTCAGTATAAGGCAGCTCAGCTGTATTATTCATGTATATATGTGTTCATCATGTGAGTTCCTGTGCCCAATCTAAAGCGGTGCAGCCCTAACGTGGGCTGTTCCCCCGACTTGAGGGGGGGAAAGGATGACTCTGTGCAGAGCTTTGGCCTTGGGATGTCTCCCTCCATTTCCTAACCCCAGAGACTCCTCCTTCCCCTGCATCCAAACCTCCCTCCGTTGCCTACAGAACTCACCTGCTCCTTCCTGCCAGCTCGGCATTACTCTTCGCCCCGCAGCTCAGCAATTGCGCCAAGTATAGATGATCCACCAGCTATTTTCTCGACTCTCCCCAGCAAGGAGGGAAGGCGGCCTCCACTATTTGCAGCTCCCCTTTCTCCAGTGTTGCTGGGCCTCTCTAGGCAGGAAAAAGCAACCTCGGTGCGTTTAACTCCTTTTTGGTCTCTCTCACAAAATCCAACCAGATCCTCTCTGGCTGTGCATTTCTAAAGCTGAGATGCGCCGGGAAGAGAGCGGAGTCCGCAAGATCATTCTGCTGCGCTGCGCGAAATTAATTCCTTGATGAGGGAAAAAAAAAAGGAAGGGAAGGGTTTCTTGGGAATTCTCATCTTTGGAAGAGCCTATCTGCTACATGATGTACTTGAACCTACTCATTAACACAACTCATTTGCATATGCCACGCACCCCTGACATCACTGGAAGGTGTACTAAATTATGTCACCTCAGCATCTACCTTAAAATGCTTCTGGAATTAGAATTATCATATTAAAACCTTACTCCCATCGTACTTTTAAAATTACTTTCTCCTAAGTGGCCACAGTGGCATGATGAAGATTTCCATCTGTCTATTTTATATGTTTTGGTTATTTTCCCATTTTTTTTGGTGGGAAAAAATATTAGAAAATCTTAAAGAGTTCAGCAAAATTCTCACAGGGGTTTGAACAATGGAGCCCAGAAGCAAGGGGGTTTTTTTGTTGGGGGGGGGTAAAGAAAGAAAAAGGGGGAAAGGGGCACTGCTGTCACCTTTGGCAGCAGAGTGAGTGTCAGGGCAGGTGTGGAGGAAGGTGACCCCCCTTCTCCCTTCCTTCTAGTTAGTATGAACATGAACATATGAAGCTGTTTTATACTGAATCAGACCCTTGGTCCATCAAAGTCAGTATTGTCTACTCAGACTAGCAGCAGCTCTCCAGGGTCTCAAGCTGAGGTTTTTCACACCTATTTGCCTGGACCCTTTTTGGGAGATGCCAGGGATTGAACCTGGGACCTTCTGCTTACCAAGCAGATGCTCTACCACTGAGCCACTGTCCCTCCCCAATGATGGTAGTTCTTGACCAATGATGGAAAAAGGGGTCATGGAAGGACTAAAAGCATCCCTTGGAGGTTTCAGAAACAGCCTTTCTAACAGGTCTTTCCCTCAGCCCCACCCCTTCTGTGGGAGACACAGGAGGGATGAGAACTGGGGGTAGGGGGCTCTGGAAGAACTAGGTTAAGACCCCCCCCCAGGTGAGGAACCCATTGTCTGGGTCACCCAGGGACAGTTGATCAGCCTGGACCACCTTACAGGGTTGATGTTGGTAGTGATGTTGATAGTGGGTCCCAAGAATCATAGAGTTGGAAGGGATCTCCAGGGTCATCTAGTCCAACACCCTGCACAATGTAGAAAATTCACAAATACAGCACGCACACACACCCAAATTCGCAGGTTCTGCATTGCTGTCAGATGGTCATGTGTACCTCTTTGAGATCCTTAGAAGTGGGACAGGAAAAGAGAGAAAGCAAAGAGTGAGAGACTGATCATAGCCATGCTCAGATGCTGAGGTGGGGGTGGTTGTGTGGAAAAACTTGTTGGCAAGGAAGACAACTCATCTTCTGCAAGTGCTATACATACAAAAAGTAACTAATTTGTATGGAAATATAAGATACCTCCCTTTATGGTATCCCTTGGGTGGGTGGGGGAAACCAGTCTTGCAAAGGATTAAATACATTTATTGGGGGTTTTGTGGAGTTCCCTAATAAATCAGTTGCTTTCACTGTTAGAAATCAGTTGTTTTTGTTTGTATTTTGAGAAGGAAAACATCACTAATTTCTGTGTGCTGTCAACTCAGATGACTTATGCAGACTCTGTAGAGTTTTCAAGGCAAGAGACATTCAGAGGTGGTTTGGCATTTCCTGCCTCTGCATCCCAATCCTGGACTTCCTTGGGGGTTTTTGAAATCTGCACAGCCAAATTTCCCATGACCGATCAGAAGCTTGCTGGGCAAAAGTACCACCTAGCTTGCCCACTTTCTCAAAACACTTGGCAGGAGCCAGGAAATTTGTTGGCAGCAACCATGGCACCCATGAGCATTCTGTTGGGGACCTCTGGCCTAATCAGCATTGGGCGTGTTGCTACAGTATTACCGTCCATTACTTAACACACCTCCCCTCCCCGTAAAAGCCCACCTGGTGGCAGAGGATTGGGGATGGTGGCCAGGACAAGTGTAGGGAAATGGTATCCCAGGATTGGGGAAAATCCAGACTTTCCTGTCAATGCAGCATCCATCCCAGCTTAAGAACATAAGAACATAAGAGAAGCCAATTTGGATCAGGCCAATGGCCCATCCAGTCCAACACCGTGACCCTTTTCACACTTACCAGTGGAAACCGGAAGGGAGCAAGTATTGTGCCAGCCTGGAGTAATCTGGGACAAGGATGGGAGTTTTCAAACACATGGGTTTTTTCCTCGGAAGGGTTCTGTGATTGAAGCGAGCCATTTCACACTATTCCACTTTTATCTTGCTTCCATGAGCACCATCCATTTTCACACCTTTTTTTGCCCACCGGCGCACAATCTCCAGTTTGTTTGTTTTTTGACATCAGGCTAAGATTGCTATAGCGCTATTGCGCTATAGCGATGTATTAAAACAGCACCACCTTAGGGTTGGATACACAGTTCAAGCGGAAAGAGAGTTTACAATGCCTGGCAATCTGAACATGATCTGTGCCCCTCCCCCCAACTTGTATACCTGCTGCAGCTTGGCACAAGTCACTTTCCAGCCAATAGCCTGTAAGCATGGATGGGTGCACATCAGGCTGGGTTAGCAACATCTGTCTCACCAATCACTGTTGGTCTGTTTTCCCGCTGAAACCTGCTGCCCTATGGGCAACCCCTCTCCAGATGGCAACAGCCTCCCCCATAAATGTGCCTCAGATTCACCTGCAAACCAATGACATTCCCCTGACTGCCACGTGGGCATGGAAGTGATAGCAATAGGTGACAGACCAATGCCTGGTGCCCTGATCTCCTGCTTGAACTGTGTATCCAATGGGGCACTTGTTACCAAGTGTCAGCCACAGCAATCTCAGGCATCTCAATGGAGCCCAGGCATCCCTATGGTGTTGCTGTTTTGAAACATCGCTATCGCACTATAGCTATCTTAGCCCAATGTCCCCCCCCCAAAAAAAAGCCGGAGATTGCGCACCGGTGGGCAAAAAGACGTACAAAAATGGCACTCTTGGAATCACTACTGTGTCACAAAGTGGCCAAAAGACCCAGGTGCCATCAGGAGGTCCATCAGTGGGGCCAGGACATTAGACGTCCTCACACTATTGCGCCTTCCAAGCACCAAGCAACCATGGCACCCATGAGATATTTTTAAAAAGATCATCATAAAGCAGGTTTATGAAAGATAGCAGCAAAATCGGGGAAATTCCAGTGCAGGAAAGTTCAAGAGAGAACCTTGATGCTACATGGAAGCAAGACAATAACCTTCCTTCCAATCAGCCTTAAAGCTGCACCAAATATTCAGTGTGGAAGCTACCTTTGCTGGGCTAAAAGCAGCTTAAAAGAAGGCTTTTAACCTCCAAATATGATGCAGTTGAGGTTGTTTTCTATCATTTCCCCAGATGTTTAAGATAAGTCTACTGATAATTTAATGGGAATTTTCCTGGAAAGTTTTCATTGTGTGTGAACGTTTGTTGGTTTGGTTTTGTTCTTAAAGTATTGTTATCTGCTTTGAAAACTCATTGAACCAGAAAAAAAAACAGATTTTTAAAAACCACCCAAACAATAGCTTTTCCCCTGCATTCCTTTGTAGAAGTAAGTATTTTCCCCTGTTAAGCTTCTCCGAAACAGGAACATTTATTCTTCTTATTTACAAGGTGTTTTATCAAAGGAACACGAACAAAAAGAAAACACAGCCTAGTCCCTGCCCCAAGGAATTTATAATCTAAATGCTGACCTCAGGGAAGACGATGGAGGGAGGGGAGGGGAGGGGAGGGGAGGGGAGGGAGGATGAAGGCGAGGAACCAAGGCAAGTGAATGCAGTCCCATGGACTTGGGCTAAACCTCGCTGTTTTTCTCCCCAGCAGGTAGATCAAGATGGGTAGCTCTGTTTATCTGCAGCAGTAATAAAGAGCAAGAGTTCAGTTGCACCTTAAAGATTAACAAAATTCGTGGCAGGGTAGGAGCTTTTGTGTATCACTGCTCATTCATTTTGTGAGTCACTGAGAGCATAGAGAGCCAGTTTGGTGTAGTGGTTAAGTGCGCGGACTCTTATCTGGGAGAACCGGGTTTGATTCCCCCACTCCTCCACTTGCACCTGCTGGAATGGCCTTGGGTCAGCCATAGTTCTCGCAGGAGTTGTCCTTGAAAAGGCAGCTTCTGGGAGCAGGGCTGGATCTAGGGGGAGGCAGAGGGGGGTGCTTGCCCTGGGCGCCGATGGAGGGAGGGCGCCAAATTGAGTATGAAGTCCATTGTATTCTATGGGGCCATAAGATAGAATAGCCCATAAGAGAGCGTCATTTTTTAATTTTGCCCCCCCCCCCTCAAAAAACATGTAGATCTGGTCCTGTCTGGGAGAGCTCTCTCAGCCACACCCACCTCACAGGGTGTCTGTTGTGGGGGAAGAAGATAAAGGAGATTGTAAGCCGCTCTGAAATCTGATTCAGAGAGAAGGGCAGGGTATAAATCTGCAGTTGTCTTCTTCCTTCAGATAACTGATATCTGAAAAAGTGAGCAGTGATTCAGGAAAGTTCACACCCTGCCAAAAGATCTTGTTAGTACTTACGTTCAGGGCTTTTTTTTGTAGCAGGAACTCCTTTGCATATTAGACCACACCTCCCTGATGTAGCCAATCATCCTGGAGCTTACAGTAAGCCTTGTACAAAGAGCCCTGTAAGCTCTTGGAGGATTAGCTACATCAGGGTAGTGTGGCCTAACATGCAAAGGAGTTCCTGCTACAAAAAAAATCCCTGCTTAAGGTGCTACTGGACTCTTGCTCTTCTCTCAGAAGCAAATTCCTACACATGTCAGAATAGCAAAAACAGCAAAACCCCTTTCGCCACACTGCAAGAGTTTATATGGTTTTCTCTCCCATGTGGGTCCTCTCGTGTATAACAAGCAGAAGCCTGCGACTGAAGCTCTGCCCACAGTACATACAATGATAGGGCTTCTCGCCCGTGTGGACTCTTTCGTGCCGCAAGAGGTTACAGCGAATGCTGAAGCTTTTCCCACAGACTGAACATTCATATGGTTTCTCCCCTGTGTGTGTCCTCTTGTGTCGGACAAGGGTCGATTTCCGACTGAAGCTCTTGCCACAGGTTAGACAAGAGTAGGGCTTCTCCCCGGTGTGAATCCGTTCATGGACCACAATGTTCGCTCTGATGTTGGAGGTTGCTCCACAATAGGAGCATTTAAATTTCCTCATCCGTTTCTTCGGTGTCTTGAGAAGGTCCAAGCTTTGACGGAGGGTTTTCCCAAAGTCAGCATCCATGCTGGTTCTCTGGCATTTTTCAGGCCTGTCTTGAAAGGGACTTGCATGGAAACTGCGCTCCCTGTCTTCACACAGAAAACCTTGTTCAGCCATCTTCCACAAATAGCTTTCCTGGTGCCTTTCAAGTCCCAGTTGACTTCCAGGAATCTCTTCTAACTCAGGACTTGGGAAAAATTTCTCCTTAGCTCTTTCCATGGTTATTCCACTGACACCCAGTGGTTCACTCTCTGACCTTTGCAGATGAAAAGTAGCCTCTTCGTTCTCCAGAACCTGATCATGGCCTCCTATAATAAACAGAGAGTTATTTAATAAGTTTCAAAGGGAGGGGGAGGGGAATTGGATTTATACCTCACCCTTCACTCAGAGTCTCAGAGCTATTTACAATCTCCTTCCCTTCCTCTCCCCACAACAGACACCCTGTGAAGTAGGTGAGGCTGAGAGAGCTCTGAGAAAACTGCTCTTGAGATAACAGCTCTGAGAGAACTGTTACTAATCCAAGGTCACCCAGCAGACTGCATTTGGAGGAGTGGGAATCAGACCCGGTTTTCCCAGATTTGATTCTGTGCTTCTATCCACTATGCCAAACTGGGTAGCCATGTTGATCTGCAGATTCAAGATCAATAATATCTTAGAGACCAACAAGATTTTTGGGGCATAAATTTCCAAGAGTCAACACTCTGATGGTGTGTGAGTCTGTGCGTGAGAGTGGCTCCGTTCAGACATACCACAAAACCTTGATTTATTTTTTTTTTTAAACTTTAAATTTTTATTAATTTTAACAACATTTAATAATTCAAATACACTTTTAACATCTAAACATTTCTTGAAAGATGAAGTCCTATGTTACATTTATACGTAGACTACTCTAAGTCTCCTCCCATTCTTTACAACATTGGATGTCAATAAAACTAAACAATATGTTATCATTCATCTAGATATAATATTCAATAATATGAAAAATCAATATATTTCTTTGGAACATATTTCTGATGATCCTCTTGTGAATTTATATAAGTAAAAAACGGAAACCATTTTTTAATAAAGTTATTATTCTTCCTTTGTGTCTCCATTGCTTTTATTTGTATTGCCAGTTTATCCAAAGCTGCTACCTCCCATACTTTAGTCAACCATTGTTGTGTTGTAGGGGACGTATCTCTTTTCCAAAATTGAGCAATCAGTAACTTTGCCGCCATTAACAAAAGACTTATTAATTCCTTTCTCAGGTTAGAAAGTTTTGAGTTGGGCCAAAAATTCAAAAGGAACGATTCTGGAGTGACGGGGATATCTTCTGCTGCAATAATATCAATTACGTGTTTAATTTCTCTCCAAAATTTGTTAATTACTGGGCACAGCCACCAACAATGTAAAAATGACCCTTCCTGCTTACAGCCCTTCCAACAATCTGGGGTTGGTTTTATGTGAGCCAAAAAAAGTTTTTTAGGTGTCAAGTACCATCTTGCAAACAGCTTGTAGTTTTGGAGTTTCATATTTAATGAATATGTGGTGTAAAGTGAAGAATCCCAAATGGCTTGCCATTGTTCCAGGGAGAGGGATATACCACAGTCTTTCTCCCAAGCTTTCTGTTGGGTTGTAATATCAGACCAATCTTTAGCATTAATTAAGTTATATATAGTCGACGTTAATGTTTTAGTTCGTTCTGAATTCTTTTTCAACAAGTTTTCAAATGTTGTTAGCGGCCTGTCAATCACTTCTACAATTCTGGGGTTATGTAAAATAAAATGTATTTGTTGATACTGAAACCATGGGATTGATATTTTAAATTGCGCTTCCAATTGTGTTTTAGTTAGCATTTGCCCATTCTTAATGATATTTTGGAACTGGTATATTCCTGTCTCTCTCCAAATTTTAAAATCCCCTGGTTCACGTCCTGGTTTAAACCATGCTTGACCCAGAAAGCTTGCCATCGGTGAAGTGGATGGTATTAAAGTTTTTTTGTGTTTATCCCAAAGTTTTAAGGTCAGAGCTAGGTATGGATTATTGTTCGTGGTAAAGTGTCTGTCATTAGGAGTGTTCCAGATGGCTTCCCATAGATGGTCATTTTTTAGATATGATGCCTCAATTTTTACCCACGGTTTCCCGCAGTGCTTTATTGCATACATTAATATGTTTTTTAAATTTGCAGCTAAATAATAAGCTTCTAAATTAGGTAGGCCTAACCCCCCCTGTTTTATTGGTCTTGTCATTAACTTAAATTGAAATCTTGGTTTTTTATTTGACCATAAAAATTTAGAAATAAACTTTTGTCTTTCTCCAAAGTCCTTAGGTGAAATATAACAGGGTAGGTTATAAAATAGAAATAAATATTTAGGAAGAACGAAGGTCTTAATCATATCAATTTTTTCTAACAAAGTCAGATTTAATTTGCTCCACTGTTCCAATTGTATTTTAATGGTACTATCCATTACTTTGTAGTTGACCGCATAGAGGTCCTGTAAATTTAATGGTATTTGTATACCCAAGTGCCGAATAGATTTTTGAACCCATTTGAAAGGAAAGGCGTTTAGTAGATTTGATTTAGTATTTGGAGACAATACGATAGGGTATAATTCAGATTTTGTATAATTTATCTTAAAACCTGATATTCCACTGAATATTTGGATATGATTTAATAGTGATGAGATAGATTGAAAGGGGTTTGTAACATAAAAAACTGCGTCATCGGCAAATAAACTCAATTTATACTCTTCGTTTCCTACTGATATGCCAGTTATCGATTTCTCTTTACGTACCGCAAAGGCCAGCGGTTCTATAGAAAGTGCGAATAATATAGGAGACAGAGGACATCCCTGTCTCGCACCCCTATGCAACTCCAAGTCCTCAGATCTATAATTATTAATATAGATTTGTGCTTTAGGTTTTGCATATAAAGTTTTAATGGAGGTTAAAAATTTCTGACCAAATCCCATATATTGTAATAAAGTAATTAAATAAGGGACCTCCACCCTATCGAAGGCCTTCTCTGCGTCGATGGCCAAAAGGACTGATTCTTCCTGTCTTTGTTTCCCCAAAAATATTAAATCCATTGTTTTACGGATATTATCCGTTAACGTTCTTGTGGGGATAAAACCTGATTGGTCGTCATGTATGTATTCTGTGATGACGTTATTCAATCTGTTGGCCATCAAAGCAGAGAATATTTTAAAGTCATTATTTAGAACAGAAATAGGTCTAAAAGAGGCTGGGTTTTGTTTGTCTTTTCCAGGTTTAGGGATTACTGTAATTCTTGCTTCAGACCAAGTGTTAGGCATTTCTCCACTGTACATGACGGAATTGCAGGTGTGTACTAAGGGCTCCAACAGCTCTTGCTCAAAGGCCTTATAGAATTCTATAGGGATTCCATCCCTGCCTGGAGCCTTATTGTTTTTAATATGCTTTAAGGTTTCAGAGACTTCCAGGGGAGTTATATCTTGTTCTAAGTATGCCTTATGGTCCGAAGATATTTTAACATTGTAATTTATTGAAGTAAGATATTCCTTAATTTTGTCAGGTTTTGGGTTCTCTGATTCGTATAACTTTTGATAGAATTTCTGAAAAACTTGAATTATATCACTTGACTTAGTAACTAGGGATCCCTGTTGATTTCGCATATTATGGATAAGATGGGAGGCCCTCGTCTGTGTGGTCCTCTGTTTGAGTAATTTTATCGATTTAGGTGTTTTGGTAAAATATTTTTGATTGAGTATCAGTAAAATTTTTTGTATTTGAGATGTTTCCAATAGTTCCAATTTTTTTCGTTCCTGTTCTAATGTTCTTAACAGTTTTTTCCCTCCTTTTTTTGCATATTGCAGTTCCATATGTTTAATATTATTAGTAAGTTCTAGTATTAATGATTGTCTTTCCTTTTTATGAGTGGAAGCTATTGCAATTAATTGCCCTCTAATAACTGCTTTAAATGCATCCCACAGTGTGCCTTGTGTTACGTCCTTGGTGGTATTAAATTTAAAGTATTCCTTTATCGCTGCTGAAATTTTTTTACAAATCAATTCATCTTGTAGCAATAATTTATTCAGTTTCCAATGGTATCCCTGTTTGTCTTCAGATTGAGTGGTAAGTGATCCCGTAACCCAGGAATGATCTGAGATTGTACGGGGGCCTATATCTGCTTCCTGAATTTGGTTAGCCAACTTTTTGCTCACTAGAAGATAATCAATTCTTGTGTGAATTTGGTGAACGGTGGAGTAATAAGTATATTGCCTTACTCCAGGGTTTAATGCACGCCATACGTCCACCAAATTAAATGTATCTAATATATTCTGTAGACCTGTTGGTTTCAGTATTTTTTCCCCCGTTTTATATGTTCTGTCTAGTTTGGGGTCTAATATGTAATTTAGGTCGGCACCAATTATTGTTTCTCCTTTCTGAAATTCAGACAATAGTTGTAAAGTAGTTTTCAAAAACTCTTTTTGGTTTACGTTTGGGGCATACAAAGATGCTATTGTTAGTGGCTGGCCGTCCAATTCTCCACTAATAAAAATATAGTGACCTCTAGGGTCTGCTTTTACTTTTTGGCAATGGAAAGGTACTGATTTCGATATTAAAATTGCTACTCCTCTAGATTTTGATGTTCCTGCTGCCAAATAACTTTGATTAAACCAGTTTGAGGACAATAGTTTTCCATTTGTGTTTTTTAAATGCGTCTCCTGTAGGCATACTATGTTTGCTCTATCTCTTTGCATGGTGTTAAGTAGTCTCTTACGTTTTACAATATTATTGAGACCTCTACAGTTCCAACTGAGGAGCTTATATGGGCGTGTCATCTTCCAATCTAACTAACAAAGATAAAAATAAAAGTAAAAGTAAAAAAAAAATGTTAATAACAACAATTTTCAGTAGTGTTACAACAACCCACCACCTCACACCACAAAACTTAACTTAAAAAGCAACTTTTTAAACTTTTTAAACTAAATTCCCTAATTAGGGGAAACTTTTCAGAAACTCCTCCTCTAAAAATACCAAACAGAGCTAAGAAAGCTATTACAGTGCTTTCTTATCTGAAAAGTAAAAATAATCCTGTTACCACTACTATTATTCTCCGGGAGCGTTGTTCAAATGTCACAACTTTTCTCCATAAACAACAGTACAAAGTAAAAGTTCCCTCCTTCCCTCCTGAAAAGATATAAGCAGACTGAGTGAAACTCCTCATTTCAATTTAAACATATCGTAAATGCATTTTCTTATTTAATCAACACACATTCGTACCCTCATTCAAATTTAACTCAATTTACCACAATTTACTTACCCCCCTCCCTTAATATTTAAACCAACTGAAGTTCCTGTAAAATAATACTTAACTTGACTTTCACTATACAATGTGTTAGTTAAAGTATATACATAGGTTCTATCTGATTTACTTAACTAGCACTGCCCTCTGGTGGTTTTGCATAATACTGCTTCTAACAGTAGGGCCTAATACACATACTTAAAATTTGCACACTACACAATATAAAAGTTCCTTGTGTCTTCTTCTTTTTTCTTGTTCACTAATACGTTGTCAGTTTGTCAGCGTGTGTCAGTAGGGGTTTGTTCTTCTTCCTCCTCTACGTCTGGGGAAAGGATCTGGAGCTCTTCCTCTTCCTTTTGAGATAGTTTAATATTCAGTTTCTTTAAAAGCAGTTTTCCCGTTTGTAGATTTGACGCTTTTAGTAGAGCTCCTCCTTTGTACACTAAAATGTCAGAAATAGGGCTCCAACGGAAGCGAAAGTTCTCAGTATACAATTTAGTTGCGAAGAATTTCAGGTTCCTTCTTTTTTCTAAGGCTTCTGGTGGTAAGTCTAATAGGACTAGGACTTTTTGCCCTTCAAAGCTCAAGGCTCCTTTCTTTCTAGCTTCCTGAAGTATCCTGGTTCTCGTCGTGGGAAATACAAACTGGACCAATATATCTCTTGGCCTTCCTTTCTTTGCTAAGGCAAACGGTCCCAGACGTATAGCTTTTACAATCTCCGGAGCTGTGCTATTTTCTCGGCCCAACACCTCCATCAGCCATTTGTTAATAAAGGGTAAAATACCCATGTCTTCCTCCGCGCCCTCTTTAATCCCTCTAAATTTCAAATTATAGGCTCTCCAACGGTTTTCCAGCGTTATAATTCTAGCATTGAGCCTTGCTTCTTTAATTTTTATTTGTTTTATTTCTGTCTGCAATGCAAGGGAGGCTTCTGCATTGCGTTCCGCCATTTTGGCAGTTACTTCCATGTCGTTCTCCATCTCCTCGACTTTTTTATTTATTGGAGCTAGCCAGCTTTGCATAGACTCCTTAAAGAAGGTATGAATATCCTCTTTGAGCTGCAAAATGTCTTTTCTTGTTAAGGGTGTCTCGTCTGTCTGCAATTGCTCAGTCCCAGGGGAATGTTGCCCTGCTGCCATAACTAAGGCCTCCTGGTTTTCCCGCCTCGGAGAGGAGTTGGGGGAGAAAAACTTCCTTACCGACTGGGTCGTCTCTGCCGTCGCCTTCGTTTTCGATTTTGGAGTTTCCTTCGCCTTTGCTTTGTTTTTTAAAGATTTTCCCATTTGGGGCTGCTTTTTCGGTCCGCGATTTAGCAATAGGGCCGGGATTTCGGAGGGAAGGAACGGAGCTGTGCTAATTTGCGTCCACCATTACCCGGCGACGCTCCGCCCCCTCCCCTTGATTTATTTTAACTATGGTTAGGGATGGGCATGAACCGGGAAAATGCAGTTCACTTTGTTGGTTTGTGGCATGCCTGGTTCGTGAATCATGAACTGTCACAAACTTTTAGGAGCCAAACGAACTGGTTCAGTTTGTGAGGTTCATGGCATAGTAGAACAGCCCTCCCCCCCCCACCCCGCCGCCATACTAGAAAAACCCAACTTGCAGTGGATCTGACTCTCCTCTGGCTGCCTTCCAAATTTGGTGAGGATTGGATTTTCAGGGTCTGAGTTACAGCCCCCCCCCCAAAAAAGTGCTTTCTGAGGAAATGACAGGCACAGTTTCAGGAGTGTATAGAACAGATTCTGCACAAGCTAGAGGCATCAAAGTTGTAGGGGATCACCCCTGTGTGCAAGTTCTGCCCTCACCCCCATCATTGCTTTGAAGTATGATAAAAAATTTAGATTGAGCAGAGACAGCCTGTCTGGATATGAATGTGTTCATGAACTAATAAAAAGGTAAAGGTAGTCCCCAGTGCAAGCATCAGTTGTTTCTGATTCTGGGGTGACGTTGCTTTCACAAAAATCGGGTGTTTTGCCAGAGCCCCATGGCAATGCAGTGTTAAAGCTGCAGTACTGCAGTCCTAAACTCTGCTCACTACCTGAATTCAATCCCCGGTGGAAGCTGGTTTTCAGGTAGCCAGCTCGAGGTTGACTCAGCCTTCCATCCTTCCGAGGTCAGTAAAATGAGTGCCCACCTTGCTGGGGGGAAAGTGTAGATGACTGGGGAAGGCAATGGCAAACCATCCCGTAAATAGTCTGTTGTGAAAGCAACGTCACCCCAGAGTCGGAAACGACTGGTGCTTGCACAGGGGACCTTTCCTTTCCTTTTCCTTTCCACTGCCTTCCCCAGTCATCTACACTCCCCCCGCAGCAAACTGGATACTCATTTTACCAACCTTGGAAGGATGGAAGGCTGAGTCAACCTTGAGCCAGCTACCTGAACCCAGCTTCCACCAAGATTGAACTCAGGTCGTGAGCAGAGCTTAGGACTGCAGTACTGCAGCTTTACCACTCTGTGCCATGGGGCTCTTTCACGAACTAATAGCCATGGCTAATAGGCCAACCTGAAGCCATTGTTTCAGGCTGTGACTCAGATCCTATCTAATTCTAGTTAAGGGATTGGCCCATATTCAGAAAATCACATTAACCACAATCACTTCAATGAAACTGTGATTTTGCCCTCTGTCTGAACTAAGCCAAAGTCTAAAAGACAGAACTAATGTAACCTGGTGTTATGCCTACGCCACTTCCAGTTTAAACTGGAAGTGACATGAGGGGGGCACTCTAGCATTTCATAAAAACTCTATGGCTCTCCCAATCCCTCCCACCAGTGCTTGAGGCACTGGGGAGCACCAAAGAGAATTGCCCAGAGGCCTCCAGTTGTAGTGGGAATCCTGGCATCCCTATCAAGAGATAATCCAATGTATGAAATAAACAGACTTTGGCTGAATGATTCCCCAAATATCCTCATGAACTCTTATCCTTACCCAGCAAGCTGGTTTCCATGGAGTCTGGCATCTGTACACCATCTGAGGGATTGTCCTCAGACTTGGCGGCACCAATAAATTCTTCCTCCAACAGACCAGGAGTCTGGAAAGGGGAAAACAAAAAGGAAAAGTAAATTTGCTTGTCAGCATACAGATTTCAGACTTTCCAGGCACACTTTTCTCTTGGCCCTGCATGCCCACTTGGTTTGCACTGTGTTCACATATTTCAGACGGCATTATGCAGTTCCCCAGGTCAGTAACAACTGTGTGCCTGCCATCTGTTCATGACTAACTCATGGCGACTCCCAGACCATGGTGTTTCAAGGCAAGAGACAGACAGAGGTGGTTTGCCATTGCCTTTTTCTGCGTGGCACCGCCCCCCCCCCCACAAGCTTCCTTGATAGTCTCTCATCTAAGTACCAACCATGGCTAACCCAGCTTAACTACCAAACTCTGTCAAGATTGGGTAGTCAGGGGGCTATTCAGGTTAGCACTGTACAATTTTTAAAGAAAAGGTGAGGGAACAGCAATGTGGTTGAAGTCTACTCATCAGAAACCATAGGAACCCAAACATTAATCTGTAAAATTTTGACTGCCTTCTGTTTAAATTGGGTTAATTGATTTTTATTATAAATTTTAATGTTTTGTTCCATACAATATGATGTTCTAATGTGCTGTTGCACACTGCTCTGAGCCCTGCTTGCAGGGAATGGGCAGTATAAAAAATCAAACAAACAAACAAGAAAGAGTATTCAGACTTCCTAGCTGAAGGAAGGCTGAGCGCAGACGAATAGATGCTTTTGAGCTGTGGCGCTGGAGAAGAATCTTGAGAGTCCCTTGGACTGCAAGAAGATCAAATCAGTCAGTCCTAAGGGAAATCAACCCAGACTCTGGAAGGTCAGATGCTGAAGCTCAAATACTTTGGCCACCAAATGAGAAGGGAATGAGAAGACCCTGATGCTGGGAAAGACAGAAGGCAAAAGAAGAAGGGGACAGCAAAAGATGAGATGGCTGGACAGCATTACTGATGTAACAAACACGAATTTGAGCAGACTTCGGAGGATGGTGGAAGATAGAAGTGACTTGGTCCATGGGGTTGCAAAGAGTCGGACTTGACTGTGCGACTGAACAACAACAAAAGTTGGCTCTCTCTATATGGCCTTGAACAGGGAGTGCAGTTTTGTAAAAAAAAAAAAATGATGAAATGTCCACAAATTAGATACAAAATGCAGCAACTCTGCTTGCGAGCGTGCATATGTGTAACTAATCCTGCTATTCCTTTTAAGGAAGGGCTGTAGGGACATTCGAGTCTCTGAGTGGTCAAACTCCATGCTTAATAATAAACTAAGCCGCACATTTTAAAAGTGCGCTGTCATGTGGATTGCCTGTTATAGCAGCTAGTGGTTCTCTTATTACATAAACAAGCTGAGTCCAGTGCAGAGGTCTAGGAGTAGGGTTGCCAGCCTCCATGTAAGGCCTGGAGATCTTCCACTTTTACAACTGATCTCCAGCTGGCAGAGATCAGCTCCCCTGGAGAAAATGGTTGCTTTGGAGTGGGGATATTATGTCCTTATGCCTCATTGAGGCTCCTACCCAAGCTCCAACCCACAAATCTCTAAGAATTTCCCAGTCTGAAGCTGGCAACCATAATGCAAAGCCTGAGGCTTGAATAAAGTTTCTTTCCCATCCTTAGGGTTGCCAAGTCCAATTCAAGAAATATCTGGGGACTTTGGGGGTGGAGCCAGGAGACATTGGGGTGGAGCCAAGATCAAGGCTGTGACAAGCATAATTGAACTCCAAAGGGAGTTCTGGCCATCACATTGAAAGGGACGGCACACCTTTTCAATGCCTTCCTTCCATAGGACATAATGAAGGATAGGGGCACCTTCTTTTGGGGCTCATAGAATTGGACCCCCTGGTCCAATCTTTTTGAAACTTGGGGGGTATTTTGGGGAGAGGCACTAGATGCTATACTGAAAATGTGGCACCTCTACCTCAAAAAACAGCCCCCCCAGAGCCCCAGATACCCGCGGATCAATTCTCCTTGATTTTCTATGGGAATAAATCTCCATAGGGAATAACAGAGTTCCCAGCAGACATTTCCCTCCCCTCCCCTGCTTTCTGACGACCCTGAAGCGGGGGGAGGATCTCCAAACCGGGGGATCCCCTGTCCCCACCTGGGGATTGGCAACCCTACCCATCCTGGTTAATTATTTCAGAGAAGCAGGGTATTTAAACATATTTGGTGAACTCAGCTTCCCTGCTTATAGTTGCTAGCTGTAGGCTGGGAAATTCTTGGAGATGTGAGGGTGAAACCTGGGGAGAGTGAGTTTTGGGGACGGGAAAGACATTATCGGGGTACAATGCCACTGAGGCCACCCTCCAAAGCAGCCATTTTCTCAGGGGAAACTGATCTTGGTGGTCTGGAGATCAACTGAAACAGCGGTAGATCCCTATGTGTCACCTGGAAGTTGACAACCCAACAGACTGATCAGCTGTTTTTAAAATTTAAAATATTTATTAGCCACCTCCTGTAAACTGTGCTTGAGGCAGCTCACAATATGATTAATAACAAAAGACAACCTATTTTAAAACAGGAGAACAACAGCAGCCCTCCCCCCCCCCCCAAAAAAAAAACAGGTCTCAACTCTCAGGAGTTCCTTAAAAGCAGGGGTAGAATTCTAGCAGGAGCTACTTAGCATATTAGGCCACACACCCCTGAGGTAGCCTGTCCTCCAGGAGCTTACAAGAAAGAGCCCTGTAACCTCTTGGAGGATTGGCTACCTCAGGGGTGTGTGGCCTAATATGCAAAGGAGCTCCTGTTAGAATTCCACCCCTGCTTAAAAGCCAGATATTTGTACCTTTGACTTCTGTCTCTCAGGCTCCTGTAGCATCAGGAGAAAATCCTCTGCCAGGACCACAGCCTCTGCACACGTCTCGGGGCCACGTTCCCTGACCCAGCTCTGCATTTCCCAGGGAAGGATGGTCAAGAATTGCTCCAGAATCAGCAGCTCCAGGATCTGCTCCTTGGTGTGCTTCTTAGGACTCAGCCACTGATGGCAAAGTTCTTGGAGCTGCTGGCATATCTTTCGGGGGCCTTCGGCTTCACGGTAAGAGAACTGCCTGAAGCACTGACGTCGCATCTCCAGGCTGACGGCGTCCTCCTCATTTGGAATCTCGACCTTCACAGTCTGAGAAGAATCGAGGCTTTTGCAGGCCTGTTGTGCTTCGCCTAGGAGGTCTGGCAGGGACTGGATCAACCATTCTCCTCTAGGCCACTGGTTGGAATCTGCCATTTCCTTGTAGGAGGCCTGGATCATCTTCAGATTTGCCTCCAAAAGAGAATGGGACAACTGTGGCTGTCTCCATTCTGGATAAGGGCATTTGGCCACCTTCAAGAACTCCTGCCACTGAGCATCCCAGCATTGCTCTAGCCCCTCATCCGGTTCTTCTTTAATTTGTTGTGGGGCTGCCCCAGTTAGAACCTCCTGGATGGTTTCTCCTTGGAGGACATGAGGGTCTCCTCCGCTGCCCTCCAGTTTCCCCCCTGATTCAGGTCCTGCTGGATCCTGCTTTTCCATTTTTATTCCTAGCTTCAGCTCTTGGATTAGAAAGGAAATTCAGCATTCAGAAGTGCTGCAAAGCAGGAAAAATAATTTATACTTCTAAACATGGAAAAGGTATTTTGCAGCTATGGAAACTGCAACAAAGCCTCTAGTAGTACTCTGGAATCTTCACAAACATTCTAAGTGCTAGATAAAAAAAAAAAGGGCTATGTGCAGACATATTTCTCACAGAGAAATTTAACCTGCATCTTGGCTATAGATCAAGATACATGTTTGTCTGTATCAGTAGAACAGAGCCAGAGTCCTGTAGCACCTTAAAGATGAACAACATTTGTGGCAGGGTATGAACTTTCTTGACTGTACAGCTTCAGACTGCAGAGGGGAGGAGGAGAAGGAAGAGGAGTTGGTTTTTATACTCCACTTTTCACTGCCTGAAGGTGTCACAGTGGCTTACAATCTCCTTCCCTTTCTCTCCCCACAACAGACACTCTCTGAGGTAGGTAAGGCTGAGAGAGCTCTGTGAGAATTGCTCTTGAGAGAACAGCTCCAAGAGAACTGTGACTGACCCAAGGTCACCCACCTGTCTGCATGTGTAGGAATGGGGAATCAAACCCAGATTAGAGTCTGCTGCTCTTAACTGCTCTTAACCAATACACCCCACTAGCCCTGGAATTCACATGATTCTTCCCTGCTCTGATTACATTTTGCATTATACCTTCACATCATGGCATCCTTTCTTTGCAACACCCCTCCTACCTTCTGACTGGAATGTAAAGGCTCAGTGATCTCCATTCCTATCTGTATCTGGTAAAGGGAGCTTTAACTCTTGAAAGCTTATATCCCAGAAATCTTGTTGGTCTCTAAGGTGCTACTGGACCCCAATTTAGCTATTCTGTAAAGTGGCACATATGTTGAGGACAACAAATTAAGCAATGCATTTTTATCTGTTCAAAACAAATCTCAGCAGTTAACAGCACAATAAATGGGACAGTGAGAGCCAGTTTGGTGTAGTGGTTAAGTGCACAAACTCTTATCTGGGGGAACCGAGTTTGATTACCCACTCCTCCACTTGCAGCTGCTGGAATGGCCTTGGGTCAGCCATAGCTCTGGCAGAGTTGTCCTTGAAAGAGCAGCTTCTGTGAGAGCTCTTCCAGCCCCACCTGCCCCACAAGGTATGTGTTGTGGGCGGGGGGAGGTTAAGGAGATTGTGACCGCTCTGAGACTCAGAGTATAGAGTGGGATATAAATCCAATATCTTCTTCTTCTTCTGTGCCTAGTGTCTTAGCACTAGGGTCACAACTCACAAATCATCCCATTCCAACATGAACATTTCACTTATAGAGACCTGAAAGCACCTGAATCTATAATAGTTCATATTTACAAAATTGTAACAAGAACACAAAAGGTGGCCTGCTGAATCAGACTAGAGGTCTAGAATCCTTTCCTTTATAGGGGCCATCTAGGAGTCTTGGGAGGCCAAGGCTTTCCCCTGAAGTTACCTCCTAGCTCTGGCATCCAGAGGTTTAGTGCCTCTGTATATGGAGGTTCCCTTTAGTCGCTTTGGCTAATAACCACCCAAGGACCTTTCTTCCACAAAGCTGATTCCCTCTCAAAGCCAACTTTGCTTGTGGCTATCACTACATCCGTTGGGAGTGAATTCCACAATTTAATTACTAATTGAGTGAAGAAGTACTTTCCATTTGACTCTCCTCAGTCAACTCCCTTGGACACCCCTGAGTTCAAGTATTACAAGAGAGGGAAGAAAAAGCTCTTTCTAACAAAACCAAAGGGAGGGAAGTAAACTCTGGTAGTCTGTTGTAGCCAAAACAAAAGAGCTTTGTTGTCCCTTCAAGACTGATAGATTCCTTGTGATAGAAACTGTTGTGAATGACAACTGTCACCTTAGGTGTCTGATGAAGTGCAGGAAAGCTTCTGCTTCAATAAACCTCTTGCCACAAGACTCTTGACAGTGGTGAGACTGAACCTGTCAGGAGGGCCTTCGTCAGACTGCATGGTCACTGTGTGAGGTGTGGTCCTCACAAAAGCCCCTGCTTCTCTCAGTTTGATGCCACAATATTCTGTTAAAATGTGAATAAGGCAATCCCACCAATAGAAAAGAACAAGGAAGAGGCCCCATGGGGATCAGAAAGTTGGTGATCATGGACCACTGCAGTGTCTGAGATACAGTACCTTTCCCTCCCTGACCTGGAGCTTGCAAAAAGAGACTTCATTGCACCTCCGGTTGCAGGTTCATTGACCATCTCCCTCCTTACATCCTTCTCCTCCATTTAGATCCCACTCCTGGCTTTCAGTCTTACCTGCCCCGGGTATCTTTTGCATCACACCTTCTGGCAGAATAGGCAAGATCTCCCTCAAATGCATCAAGGATGGGTAAATACAAGAAAAAGGGGAAGTTTCTCACCAGGAAGGAAATCAGGGTAGGACAGGAAGGTCTTTTCATAGCTCCCTGTGCAGCTGTGCAGGAAAGCGTCCAGCTCCCCTTCTTGCCCCTGCTGGTCCTCTCTAGGCAGAAAGAGAGCTTGGTGCAGTTAACCCCTTCAGCATCTCCGAGGATGAGAAGCCAGTGGCATTGACTGGATCATGGACATTCGTTGATTTGCTTTACTAAGCCTGATGCTGAGAAGTCTTTTTAAAAATCCCCCCCCCGCCCTCTCTCCCTCTCTGAGTTTTAAGATGTGGCAACATTCTTGTTTGGTGTTCCATTCAATCAGTTTACAAGTTATTGGTGGATATTCTGTAAAAATGGTTTCTCTTTATTGTGATTGAGATATAAAACTAGGAAGGAGAGATGTAAATTATCAAAATAAATAAAAAGGGTCTCTATCCAGCAGAATGCTATTATTAAATGAGCTCTGCTGGGTCAACCCAAAGGTCTCCCTAGCTCAGCATTCTGTTTCCAAGAGAGGTCAGCATGCTTCCAGGCAGGGGTGGAATTCTAGCAGGAGCTCCTTTGCATATTAGGCCACACACCCCTGATGTAGCCAATCCTCCAAGAGCTTACAAAAAAGAGCCTTGTAAGCTCTTGGAGGACTGGCTACATCAGAGTTGTGTGGCCTAATACGCAAAGGAGTTCCTGCTAGAATTCCACTCCTGCTTACAGGAAACTCACAAGGCAAACTCTACAGACTTAACCCTAGGGTTACCAATTCCAAGAGACAGAGTTGTCAGCTCCAGGTAACCAGGTTGGAAAATTCCTGGAGATTTGGGGTAGAGCCTGGGGATGGCAGGATTTGGGGAGCGGAGGGACTTCTGTGGTGTATAATGGCAAAGAACTCACCATCCAAAGCAGCAATTTTCTTCAGAGGAACTGACATCCATATTCTGGAGGTCAGTTGTAATTCCATGAAGTCTCCAGGCTCCACCTGGAGGTTGGCAACCATATCCCTGTTGTTTCACCCAGCGAAATTTAGAGCTCTACAGGCTAGCCTGATCAGATCTCAGGAGCTAAGCAGGGTTGGCCCTGGCTAGTATTTGGATGGGAGAACTCTGAGGAATAACAGGGTCCCAATGCAGAGTCAGACAGTCCCACGTTGCACAGTGGTAAAGTTGCACTTCTGCAATCTGAGCTCTCTGCTCACAACCTGAGTTCGATCCTGGAGGAAGCTGGGTTCAGATAGCCGGCTCAAGGTTGACTCAGCCTTCCATCCTTCTGAGATCAGTAAAATGAGTACCCAGCTTGCTGGGGGTGGGGGGTGGAGAAGAAGATGACTGGGGAAAGCAATGGCAAAACACCCCCTAAAAAGTCTGCCGTGAAAACGTCATGATGCGACGTCACCCCAGAGTCGAAAATAACTGGTGCTTGCACAGGGAAATACCTTTACCTTTTTAATGCAGAGCCAGGCAAATGGCAAAGCTACCTCTCTTCGTCATTTGCCATGAAAACCCTACAGAGTCTCTATAAGTTACCTGTAATTTGATGGCACTTTCTATCACTGCTTCTAAACATTGAGGTTCCATGTAGCTATCAAGGCTAATAGACCTGTTCTTCTTTTAAACCCAGCAGCAGTGAATGACATACATTAATGGAAAGGCAACACTGCAGTTGTACATGTTAATTTGGAATTAACTATTGTACCTATCTGTATTTTGGACAACAGTGATGCTTTATGGTAAGGATGCCTCCTGCCCTATATTTTTTGGGGGGTGGGTGGGTGGGTTGTTGCTTTGACCAGTTATCACTGTTTGCTTGGGCAGAAAACAGTGAGACATGTCAGCCACCAACTCCTGCCCAGTGGCTTTCCAGCAGAGAATGAGAAGAAGAGGAGTCAGTGTCTATTCTTGTGGTGGCAAAGGCATGCATTTGAATGCACTTGAGCCAAAAATATACCCCCCAAAAAACCCCCCCACTTATCGGTATTATTTGAATATATTCAGCATCACAAGTCTACCCAAGAATTTTTCAGGATCCCCCCCCACCACCCAAAAAAAAGTCTCAAAATATCCCAGAAAAATTCAGGATTTACCAGGAAGATCAAAAGCCAGTATTTGTAGGCTCCCATGAACTGTGTTTTTTTTCTTTCCCTTTGTTTCTATGTCATGGGATGGGGCGAGGGAGGGGGGTTATGGACTTGCATGATTGCTTGTGTCAGTTTCAAGTGTGTCTGTCAGTTTCAAGAGTCCCCTCCCCCCAAACTCATTTGCAAGAGTAGCTTTGTATCCTCTGTGTTTTTTTAAAAAATAAAGATAACTTTTATTGAAACTTTATCATAGTTTACAAACTAACAAAGTAAAAAAAAACCCTAAATAAATAGATAAATAAATAAAAATCAGTGTTGTGCAATTCTTTCAAAATCCCTCCCCTGTTTGGATTTGTTCTGCTATGATTTCACTTTGGTTCTGTTGAGCTTGCCCTGCCACAGTGGCACTGGGTTCTGCTGGGCATCTACACATTGCCATTTGTTTTGCTGGGCTTGCAGAATCCCCTCCCCTTACTTGGATGTGTGATTCTCTGGTTTGGCATTTGTCCTGCTGAGCTTGCACTGCCACAGTGGCACTGGGTTCTGCTGGGTTTCTGCACATTGCAATTCATTCTGCTGGACTTGCAAAAGCCCCCCACCCCCACCACAAAGATTCTCAGGCCTGACTTTGGTTCTGTTTGTCTTGGCACATTAGCTTATGGTTCTACTGGGATTACCGGTATCTGCAAATTTTTCTGCAAATGGTTCAGTTGGGCCTGTTGTTGGTTCTTCTATGGGGGACTTTTGACCTATGATTGCTGCTTGTGAGCATGGTTTTGGCTCTGGAAGCAGCCTGGAGGGCTCCCCTGCCCCCTCCATAGGAAATAATGGAGGATGATTAGGTCACCGTGTTCAGAGGCCCATAGAATTGGACCTCTTGGTCCCATCTATTTGAAATGTGGGGACTATTAAAGCAGCAGCAGCTCCACTGGAGTTTTGGTGCTTGTACCTTTAAAAACACCCCCTCCATCCACCCAGACATTTTTTCCCATAGGGAATAAGAGACCTGAAAAATTCAGAAATTTGAAGAAAATCAAAACCAAATACTATACTGGCATTTGGTATTTGGGAATCCTGATATTTTTTCAGGTCAAATATACCTGAATCTGAAAAAATACTGATTTATTCCCCCACATTCCTATGTTGTGGTGACAAGCATGTCCAAAGAGGTGAATCCAAAGTGTCTTTCATTACATGTAGGCCTCATTTTGGGCCGGTGCTCATAGGAGCAGAGCTCCAGAACCTCTAAATTTGCTTGTGCTCTTTCTTTCTTCCCCGCCGCCCCAGACACTTGCATCTGGGCCCCATCATTCAAACCCCCTGTGAGAATTTTGCTGAACTCTAAGATTTGATAAACTTTCTAATATTTTCCCTCACAAAAAATGGGAAAATAACCAAAACATATAAAGCAAACAGATGGAAATCTTCTTCGTGCCACTGTGGCCACATAGGAGAAAGTCATTTTAAAAATATGATGGGACAGGAGTAAGGTTTATTATGAGAATTATAAATCAAGAAGTATTTTAAGATAGACGCTGAGCTGATATAATTTAGATTACTTTCTAGTGATGTCAGGGGTGTGTGGCATATGCAAATGAGTTGTACTAATGAGCTCTAGCACCTCTTTTTCTACAAAATGATCCCTAATTATATGCAAAAATCAGGTTACAACAACAACAGATTCATAAAGAGGCTCGTCGTGACCCTCCCCTTAAGAATGTTGCATCTATCTTCTTGACTAAACTTTTGCATTTTTACAGAGATTTTCTGAAGCGTTTGACACTGTTAATTTGCTGTTAATGAAGATTCTGCAATTTCTGGTTTTTTCACTGGCATTGGATTCCTTAACTGAATCTCAGATGGTGATGAGATATGATGATTAAGTTACAATTATTGATTTATTGACATTATGTCTTGTTCATTTTTCTCACTGAGACTTGAAGCGGATTACATGATGTCAGTCAATGCAATCAACAGGTTGAGACATCTAGTAAGCAGTGTACTAGGACTAGGAATTGCAGAAATTTGAAATGCAGCCATCATCTGAACAAAGCAGTATTAAATGTGACACTCATGTTAAACAGTGCAGAACATGATATGACAGCAAAGGAAACCCAGTGCATTTTCCTGGGGCAGTCTGTTATGATGTAGCCCTGCTTCCATATCCATTTCTTAAACCTTCATGAACAATTCTCTTTTACACAGAATGATGCATATGTATGAAAGCTTTGAACCTACGTGCTGGGTTGGATTGTATCATTATAAACAAACTGTTCTTTTTTTTAAAAAAATGTTGCATCTGTTATTGAATGATTGTCTCCCCTGCGGACCCTCTCATGCAGGACTTTTTTTGAGCGGGAACGCACAGGAATATAGTTCTGGCTGGCTTGGCACTAGGGGTGTGACCTAATATGCAAATGAGTTCCTGCTGGGCTTTTTCTACAAAAAACCCTATGTAAAACAATGGTGACATCAGAGGGTGTGGCATACCGTAATATGCAAATGAGCTCCTGCTGGGCTTTTTCTACAAAAAACCCTGTGAAACAATGGTGATGTCAGAGGGTGTGGCATAATATGCAAATGAGCTCCTGTCGGGATTTTTTTTTACCACAAAACCCCTGCTCTCATGTATAATGAAGAGCCCCGTGGTGCAGAGTGGTAAAGCTGCAGTGCTGCAGTCAGAGCCCTCTGCTCATGACTTGAGTTCGATCCCAGTGGAAGCTGGTTCAGGTAGCTGGCTCAAGGTTGACTCAGCCTTCCATCCTTCCGAGGTCAGTAAAATGAGTACCCAGCTTGCTTGGGGGGAAAGTGTAAATGACTGGGGAAGGCAATGGCAAACCACCCTGTAAAAAGTCTGCCGTGAAAACGTGAAAGCAATGTCACCCCAGAGTCGAAAATGGCTGGTGCTTGCACAGGGGACTACCTTTACCTTTACCATGTATAATGAGGCAGTATTTGTGGCTGAAGGACACCCCACATTTGGAACACTTAAGTTGTTTCTCTCCTGTATGTATTCTTAGGCTAGAACTAGAATAAAACCTTTTCCAACACTCCAACCAGTTATATGGTTTCTCTCCCACATGCACCCACTTATGGGTAATAAGGTTAGACAGAACTGAGTGAAACTCTTGCCACATTTGTAGGGTTTTTCCCTATATGGGTCTTCTACTATATGATGAGCTGTGCCTTCTGACTCAAGCTTTCCCCACAATCCATGCATTTATATGGCAGATTTGCATGCAAGGAGGTTCCAGATTCAGTTATCAGCATATCCAGATGAAAAGGCTCAGGTAATAGGTGATGTGACAGTCCTCAGCCTGAGACTCTGGAGAGCTGCTGCCAGTCAGAGTAGACAATAGTGATTTTGGCAGACCAGCAATCTGACTCAGTAGAAGGCAACTTCTTATGTCATGTGAGTTCAGGTTTGGGAAATGCAGGCTGAAATCCTGGCTACAAGTTACACACTCCTCCTCATGTGAAAAGTAGCCCCATGTAAGCCTGATACAGATCACTGGGAATTTTGTAGCATCTCCCCCCAAGACAAACCAGGAACTCTGGTCAAATTTTGTGAGCCCCTAGACACATTCGTTCCTCTTCAGATAATGGATATAGAATGGCATCTCTAATCAGTGACCTTTAAGACCAACAAAGTTTAATTTTGAGTATAAGCTTTCATGTGTCCCATCTTTAGGATGCCAGCCTCCAGGTAGGACCTGGGGATCCCCTGGAATTACAGCTCATCTCCAGACTACAGAGAGATCAGTTCTCCTGGAGAAAATGGATGCTTTGGAGGGTGGACTCTCTGGCATTGTACCCCTCTGAAGTCCTCCCCACTGTAATTACACAAACGTGTGTAATTACAGTGTACATGTATTGTACAGTGTATATGTATCATGTATTGTACACACACACATTTATTTCACAAAAGTTTTAATTGTACCTTTTCCCCATTTTTGTTATATATATATAATTACAGTGTACATGTATTGTACATTTTACTGACAGTATGCAGTAGATATTAAATGTAAATGCAGATTGCATTTTCTCCAGGGGAGCTGATCTCTGCCAGCCGGAAATCAGTTGTAAAAGCAGGAAATCCCCAGGCCCCACCTGGAGGCTGGCAACCCCACCTGGAGGCAATGAAAATTTTAGTTGCATTACAGTAATAATACTGGAACGTCTATTATATTTTCAAGCTACTAAAAGGACATTAACATTTTAAACATATAGTCTAATGTTTAAGGGGGCCCACTTCATCAGGGGCCCACTTGCCATCGGGCATGCTGACACCCTGGCCAGTCCGCCACTGCTAGCAACTCTATCAACTAGATCCCTCTTCTCCAATCTCAGGGGAGGGACTGGAAAAGGAATCCAGAGACAATTCAAAGATCCGTGATTTCCTCTCTACGCCCCCCGCCCCCCCGCGCCTGCCTGTCTGCAGGAATCTTTGTTCTCTGTCAGCTTAACCCTTTGAGCGGCTGGTGCAAAAGTGACTTGAACTGATTCTGAATAGGCTCGAGTGGGGGGCGTGGGGGGGAGAATGAAAGAAAGGAGATTCAGACGGGGACCGGAGAAGGAATGATGCAGATCAAATAGCACGCTGAACCATTTTTTTTAAACTATCCCTATAAAAAGAGTAAAGAAATCAATCCATTCCAAGTCTGAAGCGCGTATATTCAATCCTTGGCCCTCTAACGGTTAAGCAACACACAGACAGGCAGAGCTGGCGTTGCCAGAAAGGAAGGGGAGGGGATCCTTTCAGCGGATGCATCTTCCTGACCTGCTCCCCCCCTCCCTCCCCCCCAATAACAAATCTGCAAATTGGGAGTTTGGGGGCTTCTCCTTCCCCCTTTCGAACCAGTGAGAGTCTACGCCCGCATTTCATAAGCAACAGATCTGGACTGATTCCGAAGTAAGTCTGCGGCTTTGCGTCTGGTTGAGAGAAGCTGGAGGAGGCCTAAGCGGGGAGTGCTACTGAACAGGGGGTTCTGGAGAGACAGAAGAAAGGGATGCCAGCCTCCAGGTGGGACCGGAAGGTCCCCTGGAAGTACAGCTCTTCTTCTGACTATAAAGATCAGTTCCCCCAGAGAAAATGGATACTCGGGAGGGGAGACTTTATGGCATTGTATCCCTCTGAGGTCCCTGTCCTCCCCAGGGTCTATCCCCAAATCTCCAGGAGTTGTTCAGCCTGGAGCTATCAACCCTTCCCCCCACCCCCTATTAGGGGCAAGCGGTACCTGGGCAACCCTAGAGAATAGGGTTGCCAGATCTGGGTTGGAAATTACCTGGAGACTTTGGGGGTGGATCCGGGAGAGGGTGGGCTTTGGGGAGGGGAGGGGCCTCAGCGTGGTACAATGCCCTAGAGCAGGGTTGTCAAACTCAGTTGTTATGAGGGCCAGATCTGACATAAATGAAACCATGTTGGGCCGGGCTGGGCTGTGTCGGGCCAGGCCATGTGTGTTCCTGTTTAAGATTAGGTATCAGAGATATAAACTTTTTAAAGGACACAGATAAACATGACAATTTTTTTTTAAAAAAAACCCTTAAAATAAAACATGCTTAAAACATTAGCACTTGTTGGTCTTAAAAGTGCTTTCTTTGTATTTCTCCCATGGGATCCAGGGAACTGGGCAAAAGAGGCTCTGACTCTTTCCCTCCCTCCCCAGGGGACCAGGAAGGGGAGGAGCCTCAACCAAAGGGGAAGAATCAAGGTTTTGCTCTGTAGCTCCTGTGTGATTGAGCAAACCTTTCAAAGCAAGTTGAGATGCAGAAGGAAGCAAGAGAGAGGGAGAAGGAAGCAGACAAAAGCCAGTTGCTCGGGGGCCTGATAGAAGCCTTCTGGGGGCCTGATTCACCCCCCAGGCCACATGTTTGACATCCCTGCCCTAGAGTCCACCCTTCCAAGCTGCCATTTTCTCTAGGGGAGCTGATCTCTGCCAGCTGGAGATCAGTTGTAAAAGCCAGAAATCTCCAGGCCCTGCCTGGAGGCTGGCAACCCTACTAGAGAAAGCACCCACCCCACCAGCCATTCTCTTTCTGCAGCAGGAAGCTGGGGGTGGGTGGGAATAAGGTAGCCAATTCTGGAACAAGTACCAGTGAACAGTCACTGCAGGCACTGGCTGGGATCAGGCTGGCTTCCATACCTGAAAAGCTTCACCTGTGGATTAAGGAACTTTTAAAGGTAGTTTGGCAACCCAGGCTGTACTTTTCAAGACACCTGGCAACCTGAAGCAGAGTTGCCATCAGGCCAGGAGAAAAGCTTATCCTTCCCCTAACAGCATCTAACAGCTTCTCTGTTTAAGAACCCAAGAAGAGTCCTGCTGGATCAGACCAGGGGGTCCATCTAGTCCAGCATCCTGTCTCACACGGTGGCCAACCAGTGCCTTTGCAGGCCAACAACAGGGCATAGAGAGGCCTAAGCCTTTCTCTAACGTTGCCTCCTGGCTCTGGGATTTAAAGGCTTAGTGCCTGTGAACATGGAGGTTCCCCTAAGACACCATGGCTGGTAGCCATTGATAGATTTATTCTCTATGTGTCTATTCCCCTTTTAAAGTGGTTTATTCCCCTTTTACAGCTGTTTAAAGGGGCAGAGCAGGTGTCCACCTCCCCCCCCAGCCCTGTTGGAAACCCTAATTATGCATGGAGAGGAGAGGTGCCATGGCTCAGCGGTAAAGCATCTGCTTGGAACACAGAAGGTCCCAGGTTCAAACTCTGACTTCTCCTATGGTAGCAGGTCACATGAAAGACCTCAGCCTGAGACCCTGGAGAGCTACTTCCTGTCTTGAGTATACACAAGTGACCTTGATAGACCAGTGGTTTGATTCAGTATGACACTTCCATGAGTTCCATGTATTCAATGGATTACACTAACCAGATTCAGGTAGGTATTTCTACTTGGGGAGGGTATACTGTGACATGGAGTTTTGCTCAGGCTGGTGTGCCTGCTGCAGCCCACTCCCCCCAGCTCTGGATTAGATTATTCTGTTTGTGAGGTTGCCTTTGAAGACTGTTCAGGGCCTTTAGCCGGATCAAAATGCAGTTAACAGGTCATTTCCTGGGATTTGTCAAATGCCTCATCTCTCTGGGGTTTTTTTTAAATCTTCACTGGCTTCCATTACATTTCTAGGTCAATCCAAGTGGGCAGCCGTGTTGTTCTGAAGCAGTAGAACAAAGTAGGAGTCAAGTGCATCTTTAAGACCAACGAAGTTTTATTCAGAATGTAAGCTTTCGTGTGCTCTAAGCACACTTCATCAGACGAGGAATCAGGAAGTGTGCTTGGAGTACACGAAAGCTTACATTCTGAATAAAACTTCGTTGGTCTTAAAGGTGCATTTAACTCCTACTTTGTTCTATTTCTAGGTCAGTTTGTGGTGTTGGTAATGGTGGTTGAAGGACCAATTTCCCTTTCCTTAGGAAGTGGTCTGTTCTTTCAAGCCATTGCTAGGGATCCTGCTGTGGTCATTGCCTGTCTCTCCTGGTCATTAACCACCTCCCAAATTCCTTTCCTGAAGGGCTGTTGGGGAGCGGGACCTCATAGAGGTGGCAGGGGCAGGGCCTCTGGTCAGCTTGGAATCATTAGCACTAGCAGAACCTATAAATTACTTTCATATAATGGATTAAGTCTAGTTGATGTGATGGACACATGCTTCCATGCATCTGATGAAGTGAGCTCCAACTTACAAACACTGCCATTCATGCATGTGAAGTGCCGTCATGTCACTTCCGACTTACAGTAACCCTATGAATGAATGACCTCCAAAAACTTACCATTCGCAAACTTGGTCAGGTCTTGCAAACTGAGGGCTCTGGCTTCCTTACTGAGTCAATCCATCTTGTGTTGGGTCTTCCTCTTTGCCTGCTGCCTTCCACTTTTCCTGTTATTGTCTTTTCCCAGTGGGTCTCTTCTTATTCCAGAACACACTATACTCTTTGTTTGTATTCCTTTCTTTCAGTGAAGAAGGTCTCTCTACAACAAATGAAGACCATCAACCTCTGAAAAACTTTTGGTTCAGCCTTGATTCTCAGTGACACGTTGTGGTGAAAATCCTGTCTCAGTGACACGTCGTGGTGGCAATCCTGTCTCAGTGACACGTCGTGGTGGGAATTCTGTGGAAACTGCCTTTGGCTTCCTTGTCTGAAACCAGTGGCTTTTGGTTGCCTCTTCAGATGAGAAGAAAGGCCTGAACTGAGCAAAGCTAGAGTTACCCATTGCAACAGAAAATGGCTGCCGAAAGGGCAAGAGGGTCCACAGTTCTGGGTTTCCATCTCCGGGCTCTTCTGCAGCAGGACACAACGGCAGCCATGAAAATGGAACGGCTGGTGCCGGAGAATCCTAAACCAGAGCTGGAATTGGGAGGATCCAGAGATGACCCTGATGACCCCCAGCCAGAGACGACTACTCAGGGTCGAACTGCAGCACAGCAGTGCATTAAACGGGAAACCGAAGAGGGTCCAGTGTCCCAGCGCTGGGAATCGCAAAGGATGGAGTTTGTGAAGATTGTTCAGTCCCATCCGTTGGGAGACCGAACCCCTCAGCGTCTAGAGATGACACCAACAAATGTTAAACAGAACTTCCCGGCCTTGTTTGAAGGAGCAGCAGCCACCAGCCCATGGGCTGATGAAGAGACAGAGGGTAGACCCATACTGGGACTGAACAGAACAGCCTCCAAGCCCAACCATGAGCCAGACTTCCCAGATCAAAAAGACCTTGACGACATTAAAGTGATCAAGATTGAAGAGCCTGGGAGTCCCGAGCTCCAACGGCAGCGCTTCAGGCAGTTCCGTTACCAGGAAGCTGCTGGCCCATGGGAGTCCTACTGCCGCCTCCGGGAGCTTTGCCACCAGTGGCTGATGCCAGAGAGCCACACCAAAGAGCAAATCCTAGAGCTGGTGATCCTGGAGCAGTTCTTGAGCATCCTGCCCCAAGAGATGCTGAGCTGGGTCCGGGAACGTGGGTCAGAAAACTGCATTCAGGCAGTGGCCTTGGCAGAGAATTTTCTCCTCAGGCAGCAAGAGGCCGAGAGGCAAGATCAGCAGGTGGGAGAATTCGTTTCTGGGCAGTCCAGGGTTGGGGAGGGAGGGTGAGATTTGGTTGCTTCTAAGAAGCGATGTTTCTTTGTTTCACATTTATCAGCACCAGGGGCCCTTTTGTAGAAAAATAGGTGGTGGAGCTCATTAGCGTAACTCATTAGCATATGCCCCCCACGCCAAAAGCAACTGTTGCACACACCATCTGTGCTGAGAGTTGAGTTCCTCCAGCCCAAATTAAGGGACTCAACAGCCAGAGTTCCAAGTGAGTTGATCCAGAGATTCCTTTATTACCACTAGTGGCAGGAGGAAAGACCCGTATCTCTCTATACCACCATCTTTCCTGCATCTTTCCTCAAACCCATCTTTACAAAAACATAGCATATTTATACAATTTCCAATAACAAAGCAGGTCTCGTTGATTGGTTACAAATCCTCGCTCTTAGCCTTTTGTGGTGTCTCATTGGCTTAAAGAAACCCATATCTACCAGGGTGAGGTAATTCCTTAGGGAGTTCTTTGTTCTTTACTCCCAATCTCCCGTCTTCCTGGCATCCAGCATCCTCCCGGTTTCTGGTTTCGTTCCAGAGAATGTGTCAGTACTCCTAATCTCTACTGCGTGGGCAAGATGGCTCCTTTCAGACTAGGAGGTCCTTCCTTGAGGCAGGGAGAAAAGCTTCCCTTATCAAAGGATTTTCTTTCATATATATTATGCTTAGCAAGGACTCTTAATAGAGGCCTATTGTCCATTGTTCCAGACCACTTCAGGCCTGGGATAGAGAGAGATAAAGCACTATGTACTTTTAAAGCAAGCCCTGCAAATATAATACTTTGAAGATAACAGTTCAAATGCAACGGTAGTGCAAGGTAGGTTGGAGCAAATGAGTTCTGTGATCTGGATTAGTGCAATTCTATCTGACACTCTGTCCATGCTCTAATGCAAATCTGAATCTGTGTCCTACAGCTCCCCTCTTTTAATCAAAATGGAGGCGAGATATCTACACTCCACTTTCATCAACCCCAGATCTTTCTCTGTGTATATTCCCTTCTCTTCTTTGTTCTCTTCCCCTGTGAGGAAAACCTCTGGTCATTGCTTTCAAGTGTGATATGAGCAAGGCTATACATTGAATACATTGAATGCAGGTGCAAAAGCATTACAAGCAAAAGCATACATGCATGGCAAGCATACATGAGGACAAGTTTGACCCTTGACCCCAGGCCTTGGAACCATTCCCAACACCTCCCAGTAGGTCCCAGAAATTCTTTTACAGATGGTGCCTCAAGTTAACCTCTGTTGCTCTTTCACATGTGCTTCAAGGGATTTGGGAATGGTCACTTGAGTTTAGACAATGAACTACAGTTCAGATAACACTTTCAAGCTCCTCACATCCATGATTTGCTCTAAGGAGCAAGACATCTATGGCCATCTTGGAGTGGCCCTCTCTGTTGTTCTGAGATCTCACCACTGACCACTTATGGCTTTTGATGTTTCACTTACTCCTGTTACCACCAGGCAAGCTAACCCATTTATGTTTATCCCATTCGCCGCTGCCAAGCCTAGCAGCCCAAACAAAGAGATAGCTAAGGCCATATATTCGGTATCTGTGAGTACACCGACTCCTGGTAAACAGCTCTCATCCAGGATTAGGCTCCTCTGAGTCCTGTCCCCTTGCATGTTTTTTTCTCCTGTGTGTGTGGTGTTCCCTCTTCCAGGGAATAATCAGTCTAGGAAGCTTGCCAAATATACAAGGATCTTGGTAAACCCTTCCTGGAATGTACCAGTCTACATAACAGAAACTGACCTATAGGCAGGTTTCTGTTTGACTCTGGGGAATAATATACCTTTTTGCATTTCAAATGTCTGTGCTTCCAAACTCAAACACTTCCCTTCTTGGTCTCATGTTACCCCTAATAAAAGCAATAATTTTGGAAAGCCCAATTGAAAGTCTAGCTGTCAGTTCTTGTGAGGGAGGTCCCGTCCACTGATAAACGAATTCCGGGCTAAATACCTCTGCAATTTGTTTTGACGGTTCTCTTTTGACCATTTTGGGCTCCCCACAGACAGGATGAAAGTGATTCATCTCCGAATAAAACATGGTGCATATGAGAGTTAGTGAGATTCAGACCTTTTGCTAGTCCCACCTCATTTGTTCTCATTTTCCATTCTGTTTTTTTCACCCCAAATACAAATTCCCAAGTGCAAATATATTTGCTAAGACTCACAAGGCAACCTACAGCTGCTTCAAAACTCAAGTTTCTGAAGGAACGCCTCATTTTCCTTTTCCTGCTCCTTTTTAACCTTTTCAGGTCCCAGTTTTGACCAACTCAAGTGGACCAGGCTGGTCTGCTTCTCCAGTTAACAATCCCTCCTAACTGCTTCATGCAGGGTCCCTGCAATGATAGCACTCAAACCCTCTCCCACTCCACCAGCCTCTCCCTTGTTCAAATGATGGAACCCAATCCCAAGGCGGTGAGCTGGGTTCTGGCTCAGTTCATGTTCCCCAAAACACACCTTCCATGAACTTTTCAAACCTTTCCCAATCACCCTGACCCTCCACAAGGTCCATGTATGTAACCAGCAACTTTCACCCTTCCCACGTTGTTCTGCGATATAGCCTCTCACACAGCTGCACAGTCCTGTGAGTGTTGTGTCCTCTGGACCCACTCCTCGGGACCTCCAGCCTGCTTCTGCTGATCCATGGAGACACCGCATGCTGGAGATGAGCCAAAGAACTCCGGGGAAGCTGAACTCAGCCTCTTGGCGGCTCTCGGTCCCCGAAGGTTGATTTTCTCCCATCCTGGTAGAGCCTTCTGGTAGAGCAGAAGTCTCTCTGTCCCATCTGGGTCCTTCTCCCATTTTTTTTTTTTTTTTATTTTGTGTGAAACCCCAGTGCATAAAATTACAATAGTTACTCAAGTTAAACATTAATAGATATCAGAAAGAAGAACATCAACCTAACTTTCATATAGTGAATACAAGAAAAGTAAAGCGATACAGTTTACAACGATATCAAATCAAATCAGCTAAACATTCATCATTTGCATAAATGGACTCCAAATCTCATTAAAACGACACATTTGTCTACGACCAGAAAACGATATTTTTTCAAAAGCTGCAAGTTTCAATAAGTCATCTTCCCAAAGAAGAATTGAAATTACATCATTTTGTTTCCAGTGTTTAAGAATTTGGCGTTTTGCTATCAACAGAGCCCTTCCTAACCATAATTTTTGCCCCTTCTTTAATTTCCATTCTTTCGGAAAAAAGTTTAGTATTAAGTGACTATCTTGCCATGGTAGTTGACGTTTAATTGTATCCTTTATTTTCAATAACACCTGTTGCCAAAAATTCTGAATCACCTCACAATTAAATAGCATATGTGTGAGATTCGCCTCTCTGCTCTTACATCTCCAACACTCTGCTGAGGATAGCATTGCTCTCTTAAACATACGAAGTGGGGTCCAATAAACTCTATGCAATACTTTCTGTTGTGTAGTTATCAACCTGATGTCCAGAGTGGACTTCCTAATTTTATTACAACAATCTTCCCATTGGTCCAAGTTCACGTGACATTGGACCTCTAGATTCCATTTTTGATTTAGTGCAGATAGGTCAGGTATTATAATCTCCTTCAGTATATTATACAACACTAAATTGGATTTCTTCTGCTCAAATGCCTCAGACAGTTGACCAAACAATGGCGGGCACTGTGATGCCGCCAACGCATCAGGCCCGAACACAGTTCGCAAGGCTTGTTTTATTTGCATAAAATTCCACTGATATAATGGTAAAGATGTTATTTGAGTTGGAAGTTCATAGTGTGCAATAAACTCATCCTCTTGATTTTTTAACTGATCCAAAGAAACAATACCGGCGTGCATCCACCGAAGCCAAAAAACCGGCTTATTGCCTATCTTAATTAAAGGATTGCCCCACAAAGAGGCTTTTTCATGCGAGAAAGGGTCAGCGTTAACCAGTTTCAATGTCAGCTCCCATACTTTTCTAGCTGAAGTAATTGATCTCAGTGGATGTTTTATCACAGAGAACGTCGAACCTAGTGCATAACATCCCTCCAATGGAAATATCATTGCGCCCTCAAGCGATGCCCAGGTCGGTGCGTTATCCAAGCTGACAAGATTCCACCATTTAACTGCAGCTAATAAAAGGGCTCTGTGATATAATAACAGGTTCGGAACCCCAAAACCACCTTCCTTCACCTCTCTCTGAAGCTTAAGCATAGAGATCTTAGGTCGACTGGAGCCCCAAATAAACTTAGATAGGATCCCATCGATTTTATTGAACCATTTCTTAGGGATTAGAATAGGAATGCCTCTCAAAATATAAATTAATTTTGGAAATATGCACATTTTTAAAGTATTAATTTTCCCCCATAATGACAGGGTCAAGCCATAATGACAGGATTCAATCCATAAGAACTTTATTTTTTCGGTTTTATCACATTTGAATTTTCCTCAATCATTGATAAAATGGATTAAATTACTATACCATAATCCATCATCCCGATTAAAAATTAATGATAATTTATCACCTCCTATTCGATTAAATCGCGGTGTGAGACAGGGGTGTCCTCTCTCACCTCTTATTTTCAATTTATGTATTGAACCTTTAGCGGCAGCCATTAGAAAATCTAAGGACGTCATAGGGATTAAATTTAAGAGTTTGGAATATAAACTTGCTTTATACGCAGATGATCTATTGCAGTTTGTGTCGAACCCTGAGCATTCTATCCCAGCTGTAATGACAATAATTGACAATTTCGGTAAGTTAGCTGGGTATAAAATAAACTGGTCTAAATCTGAGCTGATGCCATTAGGGTGTGGAAGTTTAGATTATAGCTCTTTCCAGTTAGCAGTTACAACAGGGCAGGTGAAATATTTAGGCCTTTTTTTGCCTAACGATCTATCGCAGCTAGTTAAGATTAATTTAGATAGGGTATTAACCAATATAACGACAGATCTAGAAAGGTGGAAGGGCTTGACCCTGTCATTACTGGGTCCTTCTCCCATGAACCACCCCAAAGGCATACTTAGAATCTGTATACTTAGAATCTGCCCTTTTGCTCTTTGAAGGGCCTGGTTTAAAACAAAAAAAATCTCCTCTGCCCATGCTGAAACTGTCTTTTCTGTCCCTACTATGTAACAGTGTACCTTTCATGAAACTGTTTCCATCAATATAGAGTTCCAAGTCTGCATTCTGGATGGGGATTTCTCTTAGGTCATGTTACCTCCCATTGTGGGTTAAGTCTCCCTCTGGCAACAGGATTCTGTTGGTTGCAGCCTCAAAAGTGATGTCATGAGTCAGCCACTTTGCTGTAAAAGAGATGCTATAGAGTGCAGATAATAAACATTGCAGGCCATGATTTCTCTGCTTGTAGGACTTACTTTCTGTGTTAGAATCCTATTGGGCCTTTCTCTCATGTATAAATAGTTGATTTCCCACTTGTCTTTATTCAGATGTTAGACAAGTCCTAGTTTTCTCTCTCCCCTGCCCCCACCAATATGCCTGTTGGGTATAATGTACAATGCTTTATTTCATCTATACTTTAAACACATGGAAATCATGTTTCTTTCTACGGAAGGGTGGATAAAGAGGAGGCAGCCAGAATTGTTGTCTTCTGTCTGTCGGTTTGCCAGCCATCCGTCTCCTCCCCTCTCCATTATCTGCTTTTTTTCCCTTCTGTGAAAGTATGTGAAAGTGCAGCCTTATCAATATCTCCTGGCTGGCTTGCCAGTTATGCTTTTTGTTATGCCTCTCCCATCCATTTCCCCCCCCTCTCAGCCGCTGGAATCTCTTCATGGCGGTGGTGAGTCTGTGGATATTTGCCCTCTAAACATTCTAAAAGTTCTATCTGCCTCATGTTGGGGTAAGCGTTCTTCGTCTGTATTTTTGGGTTCTGTATATTGTGGGATTTAGTGTCAGCTGCAGACTGGGCTCACAATGAGTTGCGGGCTCTCTGGCTTCTGGAAATGTATGAATGCCTAAGTACTTTACAGTTTGTAGACTGTTTTAAACCAAATGTAGGTTGTTTATTTTCCTAACTGAGCTTTTACGCTGGGACTCAAAAAGGAAGCTTTAGTTAGGGATGATGAGGAGGTGTGTGTACTAGAGGCTGCATCTTCAACTGTGAACCATCTATAATTCCCAAATGTAGCAGAATGCCCCCTTTCTGATTTGATTCCAATTCTCAAGGGTTCCCTCTCCTCTGCATCCAGATACTAGGGTGTTCCCCCTTCCTTCTGTAAATCCCTTTTCAATGCTAATTGAATTGTTATTCAGGCTGGAAAACAAGGCCTGCTGGGTTGCCTATAGCCTTCTTTCCCTCTAGTGACTTCCTTTCACTGAACTGCAAATCTGCCTTCAAAAGTGTTATAGGGCAGTCAGGAGTTAAACCTCATGGTCGCCTTCTGTAGGTATTCCTGAAGGGGACTCATGTATATTTGGACACCCACCCCTCTCCTCTCTCAAGCTTTTCTTTATTTGAGTCTGGGGTGGTGGTGCTGCATTTCTTTACTGCCGGCAAAACAAGCTGTGTCTACTCTAAGCCTTCTTCATGATTCAGGACCTTTTCTGTTAGGGAAAGGGAGAGAGAGGAGGTTTTGTCTTTCCTTTTACTGGTTTGGGGTCTGCTTGAGATATCCTGGAACTCTTTAAGTTGCCTCTCTGAATTGGCCCTTCCTCCCCGTCTTCTTGATCCTGCCCAACCCCCTTTTCTACCCACTCTCTGAGGGTTTTCCGTGTTTCTGTGATCATGTGCACGTGTGTGACAGGTTTTCTTCTTCCCTTGTATTTGCCCTCCCACTGCCTTTTCACCTTAAGCATGTGAGGTGTGCTGGAAAGTCAATGTTTTCTCCCTTTCCTCTTTGGAATTTCTAAAAGCTTTTCTGCTGGGGGTGGGTGGGCTCTGGCTAGATCTGCTATCAAGTGTTCTCCTTGACCCACAAGACTGATTCAGTGAGCGTGCCTCTGTGTTTACTTGACTTGAGTTAATGCCAGGTATGTCTTTTCCCCGGCTTCTGAGGCGGGAAAGGCTAGCTTTGGCAGTACTCCCTCCCACCAGAGTCTTAGAAGTCTAGGTGCCTAATCTTTTCTTCTCCAGCGTCTTGCTTCTTTTCCCCATAGGCACTCTTGAACCTTGATGGGTAGTTGGGAATAACAAATTCCCCCAACAGTCTCACTAATGTCCACTTTCCTTCTTCTGTCTCCAGACAGCTAGGGTGCCCATAAAAAACATTATTTCTTTGTCTCTTGCCGGGGGGGGGGGTGTGTGGAGGCAGTGAGTGATGCCGTTCCCACTTGCCCTTCTCTGCTGGCCTCTGCTGTTTTTTCCCCGCTTGTTTTTTTCTTTCTGGCAGGATCTGATCTAAGTCTTTTGTACTAGGTGGGGTAGCAGCCTTCCCTCCCTCCTGCGGCGCTTTCCCTTGGGGTTTCGAGGAAGGGGGTCTAGCATAACTTTCCCTTGATTGCTTTCCCTATTTCTTAGAGTCTGCCAACTCTTTCAGCTCTGATTTGTTTGTTCTTTTTTTCTCAACTCTACTCTCTTACCCTGCTTTCTTAACCGCATTATACCATATTGTACCATAACTCTGTTTTGGCAACAATCTCTTAATATCTGTTATCCGATTACTCTGTTTCTTGGGTAATTACTCTGCCGGCAAGAAGTAAAGGCATATGAGCCTTCTCAATGGAATAAGCTTTTATGGTTCCTGGCTACCATTCATGTCTTTATTCCCATTAGTCAGAATCCATCCCAGTTAAAAGTCTCAACTGTCACCACCAGTTTCTTAGTTTCCAATGCAAGAAAGGAGAGCCCTGGGCAAGTGAGGCCAGCTTGAGTTGGCTAGAGATCCAGCCAGTCCAAGCAGGCCTTGCTCACTGGGGCTCTCCTTGGCTCCTCCCCCCTCAGCCAAAAGGCCAGCAAGCCACTCTTTACCCAAAATCACATAAAAAGCAGAGAAAGGGTGGCGTGGGCTTCTCCAGGGGTTAATGAGGGCTGCTGGGGGCATGGCTAAGCCCCTGGTGGCTGACTGGCTGCCTGCTCTCCTAATCCAGGGATTGTTATGCAGCTGCACCTACTGTTCAATGGACAAAGTAGGTGGGGAGGAGGAGGAGGAACCCTCAGAAAGGTTCAGGAGCTGTACTCCTGTGAGCTCCTGCTGAATCTGAGGCCTGCTTGGCACACAAGTGGCAGAGCTTCTGCTCAGGAGTTTTCTGTGTACTTTTCTCCATCAGCCACCATTTTTCTGCACTTTTCCCTCTGCTGATATTTATTTTATTGACTGGATTTATAGCTCACTTTTCTCCCCAAAGAGGGTCTAGAGTGGCTTACAATGACTGAATAAACTATGGAATTTGCTGCCAGAGGATGTAGTGAGGGCCACAGGCATAGATGGCTTTAAAAGGCTTAGATCAGGGGTGTCAAACATGTGGCTCAGGGGCCAAATCAGGTCCCCAGAGGGCTCCTATCGGGCCCCCAAGCAACTGGCTCTTGCCTGCTTCTTTCTTCCTCTCTCTTGCTTCCTTCTGCATCTCAACTTGCTTTGCAAAACATGCTCAATCACATGGGAGCTACAGAGCAAACCTCTATTTTCTCCATTGGCTGAAGCTCCTCCCTTGGGGAGGAAAGGGGGAAGGCAGAGCTTGCTTTGCCAAGCTCTCTCAATTGCACAGCAGAGCTACTGAGCCAAGCCTCTCTTCCTTCTACTGCCTGAGGCTCCCCCCTTCATCCCCTGGGGAAGGAAGGAAAGAGCCAGAGCTTCCTTTGCCCAGTTCCCTAGATCTCATTGGAGAAATACAAAGAAAGCACCTTTAAGACCAATAAGTGCTAATGTTTTAAGCATGCTTTATTTTTTAAGTTTCTTTTTTAAAAAATGTTCGTGTGTTTTATAAAGTTTATATCTCTGTTACCTAATCTTAAATAAGTACACATGTGGCCAGCCCAACATGGCCCGGCCTGACAAGATCTTATTTATGTCAGATTTGGCCCTCATAACAAATGAATTCGACACCCCTGGCATAGACAGATTCATGGAGGATAGGCCTATCAGTAGCTGCTAGCCATGGTGAACAAAGGGGACCTTGATGTTCAGAGGAAGAAGAAAAAGAGGGATTATACCCCGCTTTCCTCTACTCTAAGGAGTCTCAAAGTAACCTAAAATCACATTCCCGTACTCTCTTCACAACAGTCACTTTGTGAGGTAGGTGGGGCTGAGAAAGTTCTGAGAGAACTGTGACTGGCCCAAGATCACCCAGCAGGCTTCATGTGTAGGAGGAGTGTGGAATCAAACCCCATTCACCATATTAGAGTCTGCCACTCTTAATCACTGCACCTTATTGGCTCTCTGAATACCAGCGATAAGAGGCAATATCAAGGGAAGGTGTCTATGCCTTGCTGTTGGCCCTCCAGAGGAACTGGCTGGCCACTGTGTGAGAGATGATGCTAGACTAGACAGACCACTGGTCTTATTCACCAGGGCTTTTCTTATGAAGAATCCTGGGAAAGTAGGAGAGGAACAGAGGCAGCAAATCCCTGAAACCCAATGCTAGATGTAACACCAGGGGAAGGCCTCAGACGCTATGCCCTGCTGTTGGCCCTCCAGAGGAACTGGTTGGCCACTGTGCAAGACTGGATGCTGGACTATATGGACCACTGGTTTGATCCTACAGACATTTCTTATGTTTTTGTGTTTATGTAACATTCTCTATTTTGCGCATTTTATCCTCACAACCACCCTTTAAAGTACATTAGGCTGAGAGTGTGTGACTGGCCCAAGGTAATCCATCAAGCTTCTTATGGAAAATAGGGGATTGGAATCTTGCTCTCCCAGAACCTAGTCTAACACTTTGGCCACCACACCAGATTGGCTGGCCACCAAGCTGCTGAGACACCAGGGAGCTTTTTTTGGGAAGAATTTTAAAAGGGCAATTGCTAGAACAATCACCTTTTTTTTTTTAGCACTTCAGTAGTGCTGTGGAGAAACAGTGACTGCAAGAAGCTGGTGGCAGGAAAATTATTATTATTAATTTATTAAATTTATGTATTGCCTCATCCCAGCCAATGGTGTCAATGTGGGTGAGACCTTTTTGTAAGGTAAGAAAAAGTGCCATGTTCTGTTCAGCATGATAATTCTGGATTGCACTCTCTCCAGAAAAACTGGTGCAAAGCAGGCTGGGAAAGAGAGTAAGGGATGGAGAGAAGATAAGTTGATCATGACCTAGAGCAGGTCATTGTGTGGCTGCTCTCTACCCCACCCCAAAATGTGCTGCAGTTTGCTCACCAAAATGGAAAGAAACCTCCATGTAGTAGCAATCTTTCTAGCTCTCCTTGCTTCCACTCAGATCTCTGTGCCTGGACTCAAAAGCTCATTCCTGTTTCAGGGCCCTGGGATGACACACGAGGCAGTTCCGCGGTTCCCGGTGAGTGATGGAACTTCACTGGAAATGGCTCTTGGTCACCTCTACAGAGAAGTCAAGCTGGAACACAACGGGGAAGCCTCTGTCTTCGGTAAGGAAGGGGGAGGGTTGTGTCTCAATGGGTTCGAGAGCCAGTTTGGTGTAGTGGTTAAGTGTGTGGACTCTTATCTGGGAGAACTGGGTTTGATTCCCCACTCCTCCACTTGCACCTGCTGGAATGGCCTTGGGTCAGCCATAGCTCTCTCAAGAGTTGTCCTTGAAAGGGCAGCTGCTGTTAGAGCTCTCTCGGCCCCACCTACCTCACAGGGTGTCTGTTGGCGGTGGAGGGGGGAGATTGTGAATTGCTCTGAGACTTTGAGATTCAGAGTATAGGGCAGGATATAAATCCAATCTCCTCCTCCTCTTCTTCTCCTCCTCCTCCTCCTTCTCACTTCACCTCACATGAATCTATTTATCAAATCTTTTGTTTTTCATGACGTCCCTCACTTGGACTCTTTGCAGGGCTTAAAATACTGTTATGCTGCCTACCCGAGGCACTGTTTTTCTCTAGTTTTTGTTTTTAAGTTTTGGATGCTTGAGCTTCTTTTTTTTGTCAGATAATAAGAAATTAATTTCAGAATAGCCCTTGTCCAAGCACAAACTTGTTATTCTTTTGACATGAGGGTGAAATGGACCCCAAAGTTGAAGGAAAAACCAACTGGGGTGGGCTGAGAATGTTACCAGCTCTTAGGTGGGGGGGACTCCACTTTTTATTATTTCTGTAACCAACTCATGGGGTGCCCCAATCCCAGAGCATTCCAGGCAAGAGAAGAATGGAGGTGGTTTGCTTTCCTCCATGTAGCCACCCCAGTTTTCTTTGGTGTTCTTGGTAACCATGAGTTAAGCTGGGCTACCCAAGACTGCTGTGAACAGTAAAGGAATAAGTCATTTATTTATTTGCTTTATAGAGAGTCCGTTTTTCTTAAGGCAGATTACAGAATTAGAAAACGCTATTGAAAACAGAACAAAGTTTGAGCCCAGAGATACTTTTAAGACCCACAAAGTTTAATTCTGGGTAGATGTTTTCCTGTGCATGCACTCTTCTTCAGATACATTGAAACTTCTTTCAGATACTTTGAAAATGTAAGTGAAGAATTGTGCATGTACAAGAAAGCTTCTACCCAGAATTAAACTTTGTGGGTCTTAAAGGTGCCACTGAATTCGAACTTTGTTCTAGTTGTGTTCTCTTCTTCTTACATACTCTTATCAGCCTTCCCCCTTTGTTGCTGCAGGTGCTTGGAAGCCAGCTGAGAACATCAGGATGTCCTCTGAACGAGGAAGAATTCAGGACTTGGAAGACTTTTCCAAACAAGCAGAGCCAAAGAGATTTCAGGGAAACGAAACAGAGGAACAAAGGAGTAACTCCTTCATCTCCCCAGCCGGAAGCCTTTACGAAATGGCCATCCAGCAAGCCATGCACAGAGAGAAGAAAAACACTAAGAAATTAGGGGAGAATTTGTTCCGAGACAAATCCCTCATGAACCGGCATTCGCGAACCCAGACGGGAGAGAAACTCTATGAGTGCTCGGACTGTGGGAAAGCATTTGTTTCCAAGTCTGGCTATGTTGTGCATTCAAGGATCCACAGTGGGGAGAAACCCTATGAATGCACGCACTGTGGCAAGAACTTCCGCCAGAGCTCACAGCTCAACAGCCACAGCAGGATCCATACGGGAGAGAAACCTTTCAAGTGCCTGGACTGTGGGAAGGGTTTTGGCCGGAGCTCCAACCTCATTTCACATCAGAGGATCCACACGGGGGAGAAACCCTATGCTTGCTCAGCCTGCAACAAACGCTTCTGCGACAAGTCCAGCCTAGTGAGGCACGAGAGGCTGCACACAGGGGATAACCCTTACAAATGCACCATGTGCGGTAAAAGCTTCAGCCAGAGCCATCACCTCATTACCCATCAGAGGAGCCACACGGGTGAAAAACCATACCGGTGTCCACACTGCAGCAAGAGTTTCTGCGATAAGTCAACCTACATTCGGCATCAGAAGAACCACACCGGGGAGAAGCCGTACAAATGCCCAGACTGCGGGGAGTGTTTCAGCCGAACCAAGCACTTCATCCGGCATCAGAATATTCACTCTGCCCGGGAGCTGTACCCATGTTTGGACTGCGGTGAGAGTTTTTGCCGCAAATCAAGCCTAAAGACGCACCAGAGGATCCACACTGGGGAGAAGCCCTTTGAGTGTGCCGACTGTGGGAAGAAGTTCAATCGCAGCACAAACCTGATCAGCCACCAGAGAATCCACACTGGAGAGAAACCATATGCCTGCACAGAGTGTGGAAAGAGGTTCAATCGTCGAGCGCACCTGATGGGCCATCAGAGGGTCCATGCGCAGAACAGAGAAAACCCTTAAGTGATCAGAGCTTGCAAAGATGTCCAGACAGGGTTGACTCTTCAATGTAGATCTAAAATAAAACAAATCGGATATTTTTAAAAACATTCAGGCTGCTTTTCCACTTTGAAAAAAGTCTTCAAAGCGCCAAATTGAACGATCAAGTAAAAGGCCAAAGAGAAGTGAAATCTGTGGAAACCATTGCAGGAAACCAGAGAGCAGTTAAATGCGGGAAAAGCAGCAGACAAGCAGATCCATCTGTCAAGACCTTAGGGGATAAAAAGGGACTGAAAGTGGAAATAATGTCAGCAGTTCGCCAATCTGCCTGAGTAGGAAGTGGACTGCTCCAGATCGATGGCCAACAGGTTGTTAACAGGGGCTCGCTGTGATTTATCTTGTGTACCCAAGACCTTTGTTAGGTCCCAGTTTGGTCCTGGGCACAATTCAAAGTGCTAGTGTTGACCTTTCAGTTCTGAAATGGGACTGAGGTATCTTGGGGGGCTGTCTCCACCGATCAACTGAGATTGTCATTGGAGGCCCTTTTTCTCAATCCCCCACCTTTTGGAGATGAGCCAGTGTTGACTGGACAAAGGACGTGTTCTGTGATTATGCCTCATGTAATGGAACTCCCTCCCAAGAGACGTTTGCCAGGCGCCTTCTTTGAGGAACCTCTTCCTCGCAACTCGTAATTGATTTGTGGAACTTGCCGCCTGGTGGATGTTGTGACAGCCACTAGCTTAGATGACCTGGGGGGAAGGACTTGACAAATTCCAATAGCTATTCCCAGAAGTCCATTGATGGCTATTTGCCATGGTAGTAGTGTAGAACTTCCATGTGGAGAGGCAGTGTATCTGTGAGTATGAGTTGCTTGGGGGCAAATAACAGGGGAGGGCAATTGTGTTCATGCCTGACTCTTGGGCTTCCAAATGCTATCAAGTTGGTCACTGTGGAGATCAAGGTGCTAGATGGACTTTTGGCCTGTTCCAGCAGGGCTTTTCTGGTGTGTTTTCAGGCACCAGGCAAAATTTGTGCTATTTGTGTATGAAGTGGTTTGTTCCCATCCCTCCTGCCCCCGCCCCTGCCCAGTTCCTCTTTGTTATTATTTTGGCTTGTGTGTGTAGGTTCCTGACTTTTCCTTCTTGTGCTGTTGTTTTACTTGCTGTTTTAGTTGCAAATGTTTAGACTGTTCTGAATGGTAGTTGCACTTGGGTTTTACTTATTATTCACTTCTATTACGTTGCTGTAAACTACCTTGAACATCTGTGGGGCAGAAAGGCAGCGTGAAGAAATGTGTTAAATAAACCCATGAACAAAATGACATGTCTCTCACCAGCTTTTCTCTTTCTCACTATTGATCATTGGTAGATTCAGGTGGGTGGCCGTGCTGGTCTGAAGCAACAGAACAAAATGGAGTCCAGTGCCACCTGTAAGACAAAAAAGTTTAATTCTGGGTATAGAATTTTGTGTGTGCGCATACTTCTTCAGATAATCTTCAGATAAATGTTGGGTTCTTTTTCCCTTCCACTCTTTTGCACACTCCAATAAAGCTCTTTCCCCCTAACAAACTGCCTCTCCTCTCAACCCTGTCTGTCTGTCTGTCTCTATCTCAATCTCTACCTCACCTTTCTTGTAACTTTCAGCTGCGGGTCATAAGTCAATCAGCTTTACTAATATTACTATTAAATGCAGTGAATGGTTTCAGGGTTAACACTACCAGATTTGTTTATTCGGGAAGATTTTGGTCAATGAAATGCCATGCCAGGCAACTCTCAGCATGAAATTAGAACAAGATAGAACTATGAAACCATTTTTAAAAGAAACCTAAAATTGTAGCCAGCAGCAGAATAAAAGGAATTAACACACACACAAACCCAGCAGAATTGGCAATGCATAGTAGAGTTATTAAAAGTAGCGAACTGTCCCCAGAGTCAAGCACTCTGCAATAGAATTTACAGAATGAATAGAATGCATAAAAATGAGGCTTGTTGGCTAAAACCCAAGCGTTGCCAAGTCCAGCATAGTGTTTCCATCTCCAGCTAAATGGATGTTGAAGGAAGTTCCTCAGACACAAGCTCAGAGACCAAGATTTTATTTAGTTAATTCATTTGTACCCCACCTTTCTCTCCATTGGGGATCCAAATCAGCCTACATAATTTTCCTCTCCTTCAGCATATCCTCACAACAACCCTATGAGGTAGGTCAGTCTGAGAGTGTGTGACTGGCTCAAGGTCACCCAACAAGTTGCACAAGGGGGGATTTGAACTCAGGTCTCTCAAGTGCTAGTTTAACACTCGTAACCACTGTATAACACTGACTCTCCCTTTCCTTTGTTCTGGTTAGAATGTAGGACAGAGTCTTAAAGGGTTTCCCCCCCTAATTAAAACTGGAAGCACATTTCATGTTTACAACTGTCTTCCTCTAAGCTATACTTCTGGAATATGTACAGTTAAAAATTATCCACATTCATTGGATGTAGTACACCTATAAATTGCTGTTTTGGCCTTGGCTCCTGATTGAGAAGAGTCATGGTCAGAGCAGTGACTGAAGCAGAGATGCAACAGGCAGCCTTCTTATGAAGGCAATGGTTCTTCTGTGGCAAGAGTGCTTGAATGCTCCAATCACAGTGGATATAGAGGTGGGCATGGCTGTTTTTGAGCAGGAACGCAGTTCCAGCTGGCTTGATGTCAGGAGGTATGACCACTATGAAAATGAGTTCCTGGTGGGCTTTTTCTACTAAAAAAGCCCTGGAGGTGGGGCAAAATTACTCATCCTGATGGAAGTTGGTTGAAAGGAAGCACAAATCATCTGTGACTAATGCAATATAGAGCCTCATCAAGGAGTAAATAATTATCCTAGATCAGGAGAAATAGAATATCAGTCACAAAGATGGGGCAGAATGCGTCACCTTCAATGGGGGCTAATTGGAAGGAGGCTAAATCAGAGCAGTAAATCATGCAGAGATATAGCAGGCAACCTCAACCTTCATAGGAGGGTACTTTGGGTTTGCAGGAGCTTTTGATTGCTTAATTATTTCTTCCCACACTGCCTACAACCTGGCCAACAGTGCTTCCTAGGTTTTCACACAAACAAACAGAAAACAGATGAAGACAGAGATGAGAAGGGAATAGTCTCTGGACATGAAGTTCAAAGGTGATAAAAACAAAGATTTTATTCAGAGGGTGGCAATCTTCCAGCAGAAGAGCAGCAAATCCTTAAATAGTGCGAGATTAAACACTCTAAAGGAGGAAGTTAATGCAGCAGTCTGAGGCTTCAAGTTCCTATGGGTGATTTTTTCTCCATGTATCATTTTTCTGTTTGCTCACAAGAACTTGTTTCCCTTTTCCAGACAAAATAGCTTGATGGTTTTACAAATATGTATTATACCATATTTGCTTGAAATAAAACCCTGACGGTAAGATGACAACCCTCTTTAAAATTAACATAATGATTTGGCATAACAGTGACTTGCACGCAAACAGCTTCCAGTGGTTGGTCTGTTGTGGAAGAGCAAGGTTCAAGTCCAGTGACACCATAAAGAGCAACAAAATTTCCCAGGGTGCAACCTTTGAGAGTCAAATCTGACAAAGGGAGCTTTGAGTCTCGAAAGTTTATATCCAAAAAACCCTTGTTGGTCTTTATGGAGTTACTGGATTCAAATCTTGTTCTTTTATGTGAATGTAAGATTTTTTAAAAAGCCCTCTCTTTTTGAGTGCCATACTTTTGTGTGTGTGTCTGTGTGGGGGGGAGACACTCTAGTCTTGTATTTGAGTAAATACTGTAAATCTACAAGGAAGATGGTTTTCTTTTCAGATAGATAAAGATGGGTATTTAGGACTATTTGCCATTCCATCCTATTGTTTGATGAAGTGTGATTTTAGCACATGAAAGCTTACATTCTGAATAAAACTTTGTTGGTCTTAAAGGTGCTACTTCACTCCTACTTTGTTCTATTGCTTCAGACCAACACAGCTGCCCACTTGGATCTATCTAGATGGGTAACAGTGTTTATCTGTAGCAGTAGAAAAGAGCAATAGTCTAGCAGCACTTTGAAGACTTACAAAATCTGGGGCAGGATATGAGCAAGGACTCACTCAACCTCATGCTCTTCTCTTTTCTACTTCTGCATGGATTTGCTTGGGCTTGCTAATCTGGCTATGTTGCAAAGTATTCTGGGATGCCAACTTTGGTCTCTAAGCCAAAGTAGATGTAAGGATGGGTAGCAATGTGGATTTGTACATGTTCACCCATTATGGCCTAAAGCCAAGTGTTACCAAAAGTGGTGTGTGGATATGGGGAGCTAAACCCTGCCCCCTCCCCCACCCTAGGTTGTCCCTAGGTTCTTCTCTCGTTTTGGTGTTGGAATCAGGCTGGCAGGAAAATCCATAAAGCAACAGAGTACAGCCAAGGTAAGGAAGAGGGGACAGAGTTTGGATTCTGTCACTACCGAGCATTGTCTTTTTCTTTAAAAATTGACCTTTTCCTATTTTAGACATGAGAGGCTGGTGTGGCGTATAAAATACACAGGACTTCCCAGCAACAGAGATGGTAGACATGGCCTGTACCACTTCAGATTGCAAATGGAGGTAATTGCATATTCTGCCCCCAACCAAATCCCTTGTTGGAGAAAACTAGCTTATCATGCTACCCATCTCCTTGATATGCTAGGTTTGAGCCTGCAGGTAATTCACTGAACATAGAAAATGAGAGTACCAAGGAGAAAGCTTGGGTGGTCCAGAAGTTAAAGTTGCAAGGAAATTTCCTGGAGGGCTCACTGCCCTGAAAGACTGCTTTTCCCTGAGCTCTTCCCACTTACAGCCCCACCCCCGTTACCCCCTTTCTTTGTGAAGCACTTGTTCTGACCCTCATAATACCACCTCTTGCTGGCACTGCCTGACTCTCATTTTGCTCCCTCTAAGCCCTTTATCCTCCTGGCTGAAGCCTGAGCGCACCCAGGTTTGATGTGCCACTGCTGCTGGCCAAACCAGCTGGGGTGAGACTGGCTGGTTCCATAGGTCACCCTTCTTGGCTAGTCTGGCCCCAGTCTGGAATACAGAGCCCCTCCCATTGTGCCTGATGGAGTTAAGGCCAGCAGAACTCCTGATTGGCCAGGCAGGGCCACCACCCCCATTTGATGCAGCCAAAGAGCTAGCTGTAGGGAAGGAAGGCTCACTGCTTCCCAGTTGTTGCCCTGACAACTGCTTGGGATGCCCTTGGCCTGGAAAGAGTATTGAGAGAAGGTTTCAACTTGCTCGGTAGAGTTGGAAGATGATACAGCCTGCAAACTATGACCCATCTGGAACTATGACCCATTTTGGAGCATGTCACTCTTTAAGTATCCTGGCTGAACAGCTATTGGGAGGCCCACCCCCTCTGTGTATCTATCTAGTCCACTTTTAAAGACCTAGGGGCACACACACTGAATAATAATAATCCAAAGTCAAGTTTAAGGAAAAATCTTTGAAAATCTGCAGCCAGATGTGTAATAGGCCAATGCCACAGCCTCCAACGCATCTGTTTTCTCCAGAGGAACTGATTTCTTTAGTCTGGAGATGTAATTCCAGGGGATCCCCAAATCCCACCTGGAGGCTGGCATCCCTAAATCCTGGTGGCTAGAAGCCAGCGTTAGGAGACAGCTCTGGCCTGCATGACCCACTGTGGACATCACAGGACAATCAATCGGGAAAAACAGGATCTTTGATAGCTGGGCTTCTAGTCTGACCCATCGGAAACTCACTTGCTATGCGCAAGTCACCATCAGGAACTAACGGATCAATGAACTGTGTTCTTAGATGCTTGTATCTTTAGCAGAAAAAAGGGCATGCTCTATGGTTGTTATCAGAGTTATCACCTCACTCTTTGACATTTTATGGCTGGCTCCACCTTCTGTGGCAGCCATTTTGTGTCTGTGCCCACCACCCTGTGTCAGAATTCCAAAGGTGTCCACAAAATCAAAAAGGTTGGGGACCTCAGGCCTAGGCTATTTATAAATATAATGTTCCACTACTGTTGCTTCAGTGAATGATAAAGAGGCAGCTATTTGTAAAGCTTTGGCTACAATGAGCTACTTTTCTGTTCTTCTGTCTGTAATGGAGTACAGCGCTGTAGCTTATCCACACTCTGCCCACAGTCTCTGCCCTTTTATTGTTTCTCATCAACCATATATGTTCCCTGTCATGTAATAAGGCTGGATTTCTTATAAAAGCTTTTGCCACAGTCTGAACAATTCTGTGGTTTCCTGCCTGTGTGTACTCTTCTATGCCTTATCAAATGAGAGCTGGTGCTGAAGCTTCTCCCACACTCAGAGCACTCGTATGGCTTCTCTCCTGTGTGAGTTCTCTGGTGCACAATCAGTTCCCCTTTCTGAATGAAGCTTTTGCCACAGTCAGAGCACTTGTACGGCTTCTCTCCGGTGTGGGTTCTCCTGTGCCTGGTCAGGGAGGCATTGTGACTGAAGCTCTGCCCACAGTCAGAGCACGTGTACGGTTTCTCACCTGTGTGTATACCCTTTTGTGGATTATAAGGTTTGATGTGGTGCTGAAGCTTTTCCCGCACTCTGAGCACTCGTAGGGCCTCTCCCCTGTATGCATCCTCTCATGGAACATCAGGTTTGTTCTTCCATTGGACACCTTCTCACAAAATGAGTATTTGAAGGGCTTTTCTCCCTTCTGCATTCTCTCTCTGTCAAAAAAAGGCAAGTGATAAGAGAAGCGTTTACTGTACTCAGTGGTTGTCCTTTCTCTTTTATCATTCCTCTGGCTTCCTCTTGGAAGAGCATTTCCTTTAAGTTTCCATTATGTTCCTCACACTGAGAGGTTTCCTCCGCTGTCTTCCCTGGAAGACTTTCCTTGTTATGATTTTGTCTGTGCTTATGTCCATGCATATCTTTTTCCTCAGGATCTTGGAAAAATGTCTCTTGATATCTTTTACAATATATGTTGCCAACATTCATGTAGCCAGGTCTTCCTGACTGAAGATCTTCCTTTTTTGTCCTCACTTGCCCATCAGAGGCTAGAACAAAGAAGATCATGACGATTTGTTTTTTTTTTAAATCAGCCTTTCATTTTTCCTCATTGATATGGCTACTGCAGAAAACCATTAATTGCCAGCAGTGGAGAGAAGGGCTAGAAAGGCCAGCCCTCTATTTTTATTCACTTCTATTACAAAAGACCACCAATTGTCATTAGAGGAGAGAAGAGCTAAGAAAATCTGCCCTCCATTTTCCCTCACTGGCCTGAAAGACCTTCAATAGATTTTAACCAAAGAAGCGGAGAAACCCAACTTTCCAAATAACTATCAGACTTCTCTTCCATGATGATCCTGAAAAGGATTTCATCTGGAATAGTTAAAAACTCTGCTAATATTTCAAATAAATTTATGGAACATTGGGCTTGTCATGTGCTGGGGCTGGGTCAGGTGAAGTCCAGGGGCAGTCCAAGGTCTGTAGCTGGGGAGCAACGAGGGTCCAATACGCCAAAACCGAATCACAGTCCAGGTATCGCAAGTCAAAGGTCCAGGAGCCGAAGTAGATGCTAGAACGTCAGGTAAGTGACTAGTTGCTTCCACAAAGCCTTCTCCCAAAGCCCACAGCTATATAGCCCTCTGCTGGCTGTTGCCCATTTGGATTAATTGCTGACTCAGAGGGTGGCCAGGATCCTGCTGGGACTCAAGCATCCTCACTCCTAGAGGAGCCAGGATCCTTTTAAAACTCAGGGCTCAGGGAGCGTCTTGCTCATGAGCGTGCCGCCCTCCTTCGGTCCCTGAGATCCTGACGCAGGCGGTCATGTACACGAGCCACCCGAGAGGGCGAGGCCGGGGGGCTTGGATCTTCTCCAGTAGGCGGCAGGGGCACGGGTGCAGGTGTCAGGGGTACAGTTTCTTCTGCAGGCTCAGCTTCTTCTGCAGGGTCCCCAGCACCCATGACAGGGCTATGGTCACAATATTCTGGAATTATAAGGCTATAGAGAGAATTCCTTATGTTTTCTTTGGGCTATTCTGAGCGATCTCTGGACCTGTTCAGATGCACGGTTTAATTAGGTGCCCCTGCTGTTTCTTACCGGATTAAAATGGCTGATCAGACAGCAACATCTGTCCCGGTAGTCAATCGTTGTCGCCCCCCCCCCCCCCGCTCAATCCTCCAAACCAGATTATTTTGTTACCTGCTCCTTTGTTTTTTGAATTCTCCAGTTTCACCTTGTATTTTCTCCTTCTGGATAGTTCTGCTACAATATTAACCAACTTCCAGATGTCTGAAGACTGTCCCAGAGCAAAAGGAGCCTCAGACATCCAGTTTATAGTTGCCATTTTTTTTACTACTTAGCGATATGCGCATAACTGCATAACCACATAATGTTTCTGACCTATGCTCATGTTCCTATGCACATAATGTGTTTGTGCGCATTATGCACTTATTTGCATAATAGTGGGGGAAACAAAAAAAAAGAGAACTGCATGGTGCCATCATGTGGACGGCAGAAGACGGTTTCACCATGGACTGGTTCGAATTGCAGTATGGCAGTCTGATCAATAATATCCAGAACAAAGATATTTGGAACAGAACCGGGTCAGTTTAACATGGACTCAACATGCTGTGTGAACAGGGCCTATGTGTGGTATATTTTGAGAGATCACAGAATCAATGCAATTAAAATCATTGCTTACTGATGAGATATTTTTGTTGTTTATGATGATGGTACCATATTAATTTTTTATCAATGTTTTAATTGCACACTTTTTATTTTATGTAATTTGCCTTTTAATTATTTATAACATCCTTACCCAGAAGATTGTCCTTATCTTCATTCTCCTGCTTTGCCTCCAAGGAGAGATCCAGGTCCCTTGTGTCTGGAGGTTCTTGCTCTGATGTATGTGAATCTATACCCATGTTTTCCAAAAATTCTGGAATCTGAAAGCAGAGAGAGGTAGGCAAATCAGGACACAATTGAATATATGGAAGACTGAAAACCAGAGGTACTCGCCAAGTTTAGCTCCTCGCCTTCTGCACAAAGAAGATTATAGAAAGTACGCAGAAAATTCACTGAGGAGAAGGAGGAGGAGGAGAAGAAGAACAAGAAATTAGATTTACGTATATCCTGCCCTGTACTCTGAATGTCAGAGTCTCAGAGTGGTCACAATCTTCTTTACCTTTCCTGCCCATCCCCACAAAAGACACCCTGTGAGGCAGGTGGGGCTGAGAGAGCTCTTTACAGTAGCTGCCCTTTCAAGGACAACTCCTGCAAGATCTATGGCTGACCCAAGGCCATTCCAGCATCTGCAAGTGGAGGAGTGGGGAATCAAACTCGGTTCTCCCAGATAAGAGTCCACGCACTTAACCACTACACCCAGAGTACCAAGCCAGGCAAAGCTGGACTGAAGTCCAATTGGTTTCAGTGAGAAGTGAAAATGCTATGGCATAACCCTGTTTAGCTTTGGAGGGAACAACACTTTGGGGGCTAAAGTCAAGGAAATAATGAAAGCTATATAAAAGAAACCTCAAAGGGTGATTAACATGTGGAATTCACTGCCACAGGAGGTGGTGGCGGCCACAAGCATAGCCACCTTCAAGAGGGGTTTGGATAGAAATATGGAGCAGAGGTCCATCAGTGGCTATTAGCCACAGTGTGTGTGTATATATAAAATTTTTTGCCATTGTGTGACACAGAGTGTTGGACTGGATGGGCCATTGGCCTGATCCAACATGGCTTCGCTTATGTTCTTATGTTCAACTAAGTATAAGTCCTTTAGATTCAAATAGTCTTGCCAGTTCCCTAGTCAGGGATGGAGCGTTTCCCACACCCATGTCCTGCTTCCTGCTGCCACAAACCTGGCAGTGTCACATGCATGTTTATGTCACTTCCCATCAAAATCCAGGAGGACAGCTCAAGAAATTGCCAGAAACGTCTTTTTTTAAATTATCCTAAATTATCAGAACCAAGAGCTGAATTGATCTTCCTGTTATTTAATCAGAACTCTCTTTCTCCAGAAACAAAATCATCCTGGCTACTCAGAGACAAAGATAAACAAACCACTCTGTGTGTGGAAAAAAATTTGGCAGCTGTTGTTAAGTTACACAATAACTAACTTTTAGGTTCTCCTCCCATGGGATGAGGGTTTGCTGTTTATCACTCAGGCTGTAAAAACAGAAAGAAGTAAAAGTAAAGAAACTCCATGGCCGTTTTCGCACTAGCGTTTGCTCCGTCGTAGCGCCCCATTTACCTCCGGATCTTCTCTTGGATTTCGCACATGTTGCTCCGGCGCTGCGGTTTGCTCCGGCGCTACAGGGATTTTACGCCGGAGTATGTTTTCCAGCATGTTGCCGGAGTTTCCGAAAAACCGGAGTTTCCGAAAAACCTCCGGATCCACTCCGGATCCACTCAGCGGATCATGGTAAAACCGAAGATGATGATTCCTAAAGCTACTGATGTCATTTACGTGATTTCACTAGAAGCGATGTGCACACATTGTTGCACCCCAGCCCATGTCCCAAACCTCCCATCAGTTGCCAGATGTGTGTGGTCTGCTGGTGTGAATGTCAAAACTTCACCTTTTATTCTGCTCTTTTCACATGATAAGTCTCCAGCAAGAAGTCATCTGCAAGGGCCACTGCCTGGCTGCAGGTTTCTGGATCACATTCCCTGACTCAGGCCTGCATTTGCAGAGGCAGAATAATCTGGAATTGCTCCAGGACCAGCAGTTCTAGGATCTGCTCCTTGCTGTGCCACTCGGGCCTCAGCCAATGATAGCCCAGTTCTCTGAGTCAGCTGTAGGTATCTTGGGAGCCCTCGGCCACTTGGTAGCGAAACTGCCTGAACCACTGGCGTCATAGCTCCAAGCTGACAATGTCCTCCTTATTAAGAATCTCTTCCTTCACTTTCATGGACAGATCCAGCTTTTAATGGGTTCCTCCCGTTGGCATAACACACTCTTCCCCAGGCCACTGATGAGAATCCTCTGCTTCTGTGACTGAGATCTGGATATTTTCACTGTATTCTGCTGACTGAAGGTGAGGTGGAAGTGGGTTTTTGCATGGCAAATATGAGGCTTGCACAGTCTTCAGGAACTCTTGCCGTTGGGATTCCCAGTCTTGTGGAAGGTCCTCAACTGGGTCTGGTTTAACTTGCTGCAAAACTGTGCTGCTCAGAAGCTCCTCTCTCCAAGCTCTTCCCCTCGCCTCCATTTTTTTTTCATCCCTGGAAAGAAAACGGAGGCTTGATGAGCCCAGGGTAGAGTTGACACCTCCTTCTGGGAAATTCTTGGATGTTTGGGGACAGTGCCTGTGGAAGAGGAAATTTGGGGAAGGATTTCTTCTAGAATCTATGGTATACCATATATATGCCCTCCAAAGCTGACACAGTTTCCAATGGAACTGATTTCTGTAGCTGTGATTCTAGGATAACCCCTGTAGGTTGGCAATCCTAGTCTTGGGTGATACAAAGGAAGCAAAAAGACCCCCTGCCTGCATTTTTAAAAGAAAAATGACAAAAACATTACTTCAGAAACTTAAAATTGGAAAAAATTACCAGGAAAAGATGTCCCATCTCCAGATGAATGCAGAAAAAAGGCTGTGGTTGCAATGAACACTAAAAGTAGTTCCAAATGGAAACATCAAAGACAATATTGGGTGATTGACATGTGTTAGAAGGCAAGGATGCTTGCTAGTAAGACTTCAGTCTGGAGTCTAATGCACGTGATCTATGACAGTTCCTGACAGCTTCCCTTAGCAGGTGCATACCAGTTCTGTCCAGAGTACTTGTGCCTATGCAGAATGACTCAGCACTGTGTGCTGATTGGTGCTTGTATATAGCTATATGTATATAACTGGGAAGAGTCTATGCAGTGTATCTCTGCTCTCAAACGTGTTGTTTGGCGAAGCACTTTGTCCAGTGTATTCCAGAACAACTATAACTTGTAAATCTGTAAATAAATGTAAATAGTTAGCACAAGTCAGTGTGCTGTCTATCATTAAGCCTCACAAATCCAGAGCATTCCAGTGAATACGCCAACACAGCTGGAATGCATGGAATTGGTTTAAAAAGCTGTCTATTATTAAGCCTCACAAATCCAGAGCATACCAGCAAATATGCCAACAGGGTTATGGGCCCAGCACGCTTCCGCTGCGCCGCGATCTGGAGGTTCTGAATGAGGCTGAACTGCTGTGGTGACCTGTGACTGAGTGGATGTCTGCAGCTGCTGCTTCTGGAGCTGAGGAGAAAGACGTGCTCAGCCAGGCTCCTGATAACAGCTCGGAGGACGGGAGTGATTCTGAGGACCAGCTGCCGGACGGAGACGACAGCATGGCCCAGGCACCGACTGCTCTGCTGGTGGAGAAGCTCACTTCTACTAATTATAATGTGTGGGCTCTTTGCATGGAACATTATCTGAAACGTGAAGGTCTGTGGCTGTATGTCGACGCTCCCCCAGACCCTGCAGCTGCTGGAGACGATGTCAAGGATGAAAAAGCTCTTGTGACCATTGTTTTGAGTGTGGCAAATGACCAGCTTGTGCACGTATCTGGTAAGCTGAAGGCTAAACAAGTGTGGGACAGTCTGAAGACTGTGTACATGCAAAGCACAGCTGGGTCTCTGATAGCAATTACCCATCACATGTACCGGACTGTAATGAGACAGGGGGAGTCTGTGTGGGCTCATTTAAACATTTTGGCTGAATGCTTCCAGCAACTGGAGCAGCGTGGAAAAACTGTACTAGATGAAGATAAAGTGTTTATCATTCTCAGTTCCCTGTCAGTGGATTACAATATGCTGATAACTTCACTGGAATCTACAGAAGCAAACAGATTAACCTTGGCTTACGTCACTGGATGCCTGCTGGAAGAGGAAAACAAGCAGAGGGAGTTGCGTTCCTCAGAGATGTGGCAGCGTTCCAAAGTGGAGGAGGCAAAAGGGGCCAGCTGCGAGACCAGCCGAGCAGAAAGTAAAAAGCATGGAGCATCTCAAGTTGCTCTGAAAGTACGCAGATGCTTCTGCTGTGGGTCTCCAAAGCACCTGAGATGATCGTGGCCGGAGTGGAAGAAGAGAGGCAGACCTGGAAGGCTGCCCCACAGTTCTTCACACAGCCAGAAGGCCACATTGGTGGTCACAGATGTGGCTGCTGCACGTGGGACGTGGATTTTAGACTCAGGAGCATCTCAGAACTTTTGCAGAGACGAATACCTGCTTCATGACATTCATTCCTCAACATTACAACATGTGAGTCTAGCTGATGGCAGGAACTCTGCTGTATGGTGTCAGGGAAGTGTCACCTTCCCAGCACTTCAACACACATTTAAAGAAGTGCTGTGTGTTCCTGCTCTTGAAAACAATTTACTAAGTGTGCTTGCTTTGGACAAAGCTGACATTACTGTGACTTTTGCCAGCAATTCATGCAAAATGGGAGGGACGGTGGCTCAGTGGTAGAGCATCTGCTTGGGAAGCAGAAGGTCCCAGGTTCAATCCCTGGCATCTCCAAAAAAGGGTCCAGGCAAATAGGTGTGAAAAAACCTCAGCTTGAGACCCTGGAGAGCCACTGCCAGTCTGAGAAGACAATACTGACTTTGATGGAACAAAGGTCTGATTCAGTATAAGGCAGCTTCATATGTTCATATATGTTCATAAAATAATGAAGGGTGGTCGAGTGTTTGCTGTGGGAAGGTTGCAAAACAATGTCTATGTTATAGAAAATTTATCTGTGGGAGCACAGGTGGTAACTAACACAAAAACTCATGATAATTGTGTGCATTTGCTCCACCGAAGCCTGGGGCATGCCAGTTTTAACATTATAAGAGGTTTGCACTAATCTTAGTTGATGATTTTTCCAGATTCTCATGGGTGTATGTGCTCAAAAAGAAGTCTGAGGTGTTCACAACAATAAAATATTGGGCACGCAAGGTACAGAAACAAGTAGGGATGTGCAAAAACAAAAAAATCTGGTAGTACACGTATTTGGAAATATACGGGGGGGGGGGGGGGAATACAGAATCCCGTATATTTCTGAATTCCATAGTTGGAATAGCTGCATGTACGGTAGATAAGCGGCTATTTCCGAATATACGGCCCCATTATACCCTATGGGCCATTGAAATCAATGGCAAATAGGGTATATTTGAAGCTGCCTGGAGGGGAGGGGGTTTGAGGGAGAGCCCCCAAATTTGCAGGGGACCTGCAGGGGACTCTCCCCTACAAACCCCCCAAGTCCCAAAAAGATTGGGCCAGGGGGTCCAATTCCTGGGGCACCCAAAGCCAAAACTAACTTCACACCAGAGAATCTCTATAGGAACCAAATGCACTATATGCATCTATCTACTCTATGAACCCTGCCACACAAAACACAATCTGCTCAAGGTCTGCTCTGCAGACCTGGCTGCAGCAAACCCGGATGCCAGCTCTCCAGCCCTGTCCCAAAGAACGTGGGGAGAGCTGGCCAAGCACAACAAGCATGCTGGCTCTGGGTCTCTCACCCAGGTGCCAGCTTCCCTGCCACAGAACACACAATCTACAGATGCCAGCTCTCCAGCCCTGCCCCAAATAACGCGGGGAGAGCTGGCCAAGCACAACAAGTATGCTGGCTCTGGGTCTCTCAGCCAGGTGCCAGCTTCCCTGCCACAGAACACACAATCTACAGATGCCAGCTCTCCAGCCCTGCCCCAAAGAACATGGGGAGTGTTGGCCAAGCACAACAAGCATGCTGGCTCTGGGTCTCTCACCCAGGTGTCGGCTTCCCTGTCCAGAGTACTTGTGCCTATGCAGAATGACTCAGCACTGTGTGCTGATTGGTGCTTGTATATAGTTATATGTATATAACTGGGAAACATCTATGCAGTGTATCTCTGCTCTCAAACGTGTTGTCTGGTGAAGCACTTTGTCCAGTGTATACCAGAACAACTAAACTTGTAAATCTGTAAATAAATGTAAATAGTTAGCACAAGTCAGTGTGCTGTCTATCATTAAGCCTCACAAATCCAGAGCATTCCAGTGAATACGCCAACACAGCTGGAATGCATGGAATTGGTTTAAAAAGCTAGCAATTTTTTACACAGCAGTAGAGCTTAAGAAGTTTCTCTGTACACTGCTGGTCAACTTGGTCCAAGGGCAACAGGAACTCTCTGCCTCTCTCTCTCTCTTTCCCTCCCTTCCTGATGCCTTTGCATAGCATTACTCTGGGAATTTGCAGCAGCCTGTCCAAGGTTGAAAATCCAAAAAGGTAAATTTCAAGCTAGAAAACGAAAATCAGAAAGGCACCTGCACTTTTCACAACCCTCCCCAGTTATCACACTGAGGGAGCCTCTCTAGGCATTGGAGCTCTGTGTCTGTTAATCCCTTCAGCTTCTCAAAATAAAGAAGCTGGCTCTTTGTGGTTACAGGTTTTGTGTTTGGAAAATATCAGTACAGAAAGTCAGGCTTCCCTACTTCCTTCCCCATCTGTAATAAAAGGCTTCCCCACCTGTAAAAAAAAAAGTTTAGATTTCCTAATTTTGGAGCAATTGAGGATTTGCAGATTTTTCCAGGAGAGTGCCATCCATTGCTTAAAGTCATGAGGAAGGGAGAACGTGAATCAGGGTGAAAGAGGAAGGGGACCTAGAAAAGTAGGAAAACCTTGGCTAGAAGGCAGCCTAGAATGAGAGATGACCCCTAGCCCCCCTCCAGAAAATCAAAGGGAGTGTGTGGTCTTGCCAGGTCCCTTGGAACAGCCAGTGGGGGATGGGGGGTGAATTTACCAGGAGTAGGGAAGAATGCCAAAAAAACCATGACAAGACCAGGCACGTTGGGGTGATGCTCTGGTTTGGGGGCAAAACTCTATGGTAGAATTAGCTTCTACCATAGAGTTTTGCTTAGAAACCAAAGGTCGTCCTTCATATGCCTATGTCACTTCCTGGTCACATAGGCACACCGTGTCTATTTTCAGCATTCTTCCCTGCTTAAGAGGGGGATCAATTAATGCTAAAGTTGCTTATGAAGTAATCTATGAAGGTTGTTATCTTGAACCATTTTTCCTAAATTTTGTTTATGTGATGCTGGCATATTGAGATTTTTATTGATCAAATTCTATGGGGCCTGAAAGCAGGGACCCCCCCACCCCCCCCCCCCACCCTGCCAGGGGGTCTGGCACTCACCTTATCAGCAATACTGTAATATGGTTGCCGACTTCTAGGTGGGTTTCTAAGCAAACTAAGGGACCATGGGATATGGAATATAGAAAATCACCAAACAACCTCTGTGTAATATATAACAGTAACCTCTTATTCTACAGGACCAGTAATTAGATATTGCATAATTTTAACATTGATAACTTCTTTTCCAATCTTATTCCAATGTTTAAGTTCACACAATAGTTATCAAGGTTCAACATTTCTTCAACATTACATTAAAGAGTGCACTCTCTCCATTTACAATAATATTGAGACAGTTAGAAATAATATAGAGTGTAAATAATATAGAGACACTCTCAGTGAGGGACAAATTTCAACATTCTTTCACATCAACTATGGATTTGAGTCACCCACCACAGACACTTACAATTCCATGGCTGATGTGCAAGAATGTTGAAATTTGTCTCTCACTTAGTGAGAGTTGAACAAAGTAGGAGTCAAGTTGTTTAAGACCAACAAAGTTTTATTCAGAATGTAAGCTTTTGTATGCATGCACACTTCTTCAGATGGGGGGGGGATAGGGTACAGTGAAACTTGAGAGAAACAAAAATGAATATTCAGGCTTCCTAAAGCTTCTTATAGAAGTCAAGCCTGGTTAATCACAGGAGAGGAACAGTCATGAATGCTTACACTGTGACAAGAACCTCCTATACTACAGGAATCCTGATCAAACACAGGAGAGAAACTGAAGGAATGTTCAGTCTGTAGTAATAGGTTCAGTCAGAAAATCCCTCTCATCACACACTACTCGAAGCATGGTGTGGTGGCTATATGGGGCACAGCCTTTTTTCTGATATTATGGTACTACAAAATCCAGCTCCATCTTTTCCAACTAGTGCCAAGGCATTGACAAAATTTCCCTCTTTCCCTAGAGTTTTTGCAGTGCCTTGATTTGCTTTAACGTGCCACTTTGTGTGCTGCTGGCATATTCCAGCTCTGACCAGCTTTCCTGCTTTTAAATGGTTTGATGTATACTGAGTCTTTATTGAAGCACAGCGCGTTTTTTCTTTGTACTTCTCTGGTTCAAAAAGAATTCAACCACGATGTTTTAACGTTACATCTGGAAGAGACTTTCTATGTACAGAATTTAGAGTTGTCAACTCTGGGTTGGGAAATTCCTGGAGATTTGGGAGTGGAATCCCGGAGGGCAGGGTTTGAGGCGTGGAGAATAATGCCATGACAGTTATTTTTTCCTCCCAGAGAATTAATCTCTGTTGTCACTAGCAAAAAAAGAAGACATATTTCCTGACTGATTACTTCAAACAACTGATCATTATGACAAATCTCCCTACTATTGGAATAACAAATTTATTTAATGGGACTTAATATTGTACCTCAGAATTTATTTTACAAGAAATTGATTTATTTTTGATCTTGAACTAATTTTGTTTATTCTGCTATATTGACTGCTAGACCTTGTAGTTGTCATTAACATTAGACTGATCCTGTCTTTGTAAAATGTATGGACATGTCATCGCTGTATTGATAAACATTCAATAAAGTTTGTTTATTTAAAAAAAAACAAAATCTCCCTACTATTAAATCCCCCTACTATTTAAACTGAAGCTTGCCTCCACTGGGGGATTATAGGACAAAACAGGCTCAGCCTCCCAACCCCAAAAGAGGACATTTTTATTATTCCAAAGAGATCATCTGGTAACCTTACCTGTCGTCTGAAGATCAACTGCAATTTCAGGAGATCTCCAGGTCCTACCTGGAGGTTGGCAAGCCTATTAAAATCCATTTTTAAAAAAAGACATTCAGCTTACTCCCCCTTCCGCTCAGGACCAGATAGGCAAAATAATTCCACATTCTTTTTTTTTTTTTAATGAACACGGGAATGGGTTAACCAGACGAAGCTGTTTCGCCTAGAGAGGCCCTGGCAGGGGCTTCCTTTTCCTGTCCTTCTGCATGGTTTTGGGAAGAGGCAGCCTTGGGGACTGACGTGCAACTTTGGCTTTGCAGCGGTGCTGATTCCCAGGGGCTTGCAGCGTCTCCCAGAGAGGTAAACGGGGAAGGAACGGGATTTTTTGAAACGGAGACGTGGCGATGGGCAGGAAGGAAAGCCGAGGAAAGGTCATTGATCTTGGAGGACAGGAAAGTGGGGCTGCAGCAGGAACAGGATTCCCTCCCAGAGGGAGGTTGGGGAAAACCAGCTGGGAGCTGTCCTCCGGATCAGGAACGCCCGTGGAGCAGCAGGATTCGTCCCGCACACCTTTTTCCACCCAAACCAGGGCAGAGCTCCATGCTTTAAAAATACGGGGGCTGGGAAAAAGCGGAAGGAAAGGAGGGTTTTGAGATTAGTAGGCATCAGTGGTGGGGACAAAGAGGAGATACGTGACTTTGTAAGAGAGAGCCAATGCAGACATGCAAGGCTTTCCAGCGGCGCTCCTGAAACGGGCATAGCTTTAAGGGAACATGACAGCAAGCAGATGTGCAAGCCGCTGCAAGGTGCCTGTTGTCAGAGTTTTTTGCGGGGAGGGGGATGCGGTTTCGCTCCTGTCCACACGGACATGATATTACTTTCCTGGATGTCCTTCTATTTCCCACCACAGCCCTGAGCTGGCTAGCCAGATCTCAGAAGCTAAGCAGGGTTAGCCCTGGCTAGTATTTGGATGGAAGACCTCCACAAAAATGCTTTGAATAAATAATAAATTAATTTTCCTCCCAGCCTGGCTCACTTACAGGATCAAAAGTTCTGCTGGGAGAAAACCTGTTTTCTAACAATGGAGCACAATGATGTTAGGTAGAAGAGGGTCAAGGTTAGCCCCTCTCACCTGTGTACTGCTGTGAGAAGAGATTTTGCACGTGAACAGGCAGAAAGGTGAATGAAGACATTTAGATGCCCTCCTGATGTCTGGCTTGGCTTTTACGGATCTGGTTTAAATTTGAGACTGCGCTACCAAGAAGAATTTCACTGTATGGAGTTGCGCACATTCATGTCCTGTTTAAAGCAGATAAAGAACAACACATCTGGATTTGAAGAGTAGGTAGGCAATGTGTTGGCATGGTAACATTGCATGTAGAATGTCTAGTGGTTTGGGTTGAACATAATTGATGGGTTCCCTGGAGAGCTGGCTGAGACATTTTCTAAATAACAGGTTTTGGCCTTATTTTGTAAGCCACCTCAGGGGGGTCTCTGAAGCAGTGGCATAAGCATTTCCTAAAAAAAATAAATAGTAAAGAATCTGGGTGTATAGAATATTGCATGGGTAAAGTCCCCTGGCCTGCTTGGTGTCAGGTGTAATCAAAATGTATGAAGAGCGTAAAATCTGCTTTAAAAAAGCATACTAAATAATATGTACTTACTTACTTCATTTATATACTGCCTTTCTCCCCACTGGGGATCCTTGTCCCTCATTCTCCTTTCCTTCCTTTTATTCTAGCTTTGCTTATAAATTAATTGATTTATTAAAAGATTCCTAGACCACCTTTCCTCACTTAAAATGTCCATTAAAAGAATATAAACCATAAAGTGGCCTTGAAAACATGAAACTGCCCTATACTGAATCAGACCTTTGGTCCACTGAGGTCAGTATTGCCCACACAGACTGGCAGTAGTTCTCCAGGGTCTCTGGCTGAGGCCTCTAACATCATCTACTACCTGATCCTTAACTGGAGATATCAGGCATTGAACTTGGGACCTTCTGCATGCCAAGCAGATGCTCTACCACTGAGCCACAGTCTTGTTGTTCTCCACAGAAAAGGTCAAAATTTGCAGCAGGATGAAGAAGTGAACAGTGACTCACGAAAGTTCATGCCCTGCCACAAATTCTGTTAGTCTGTATGGTGCTACTAGGCTCTTACTCTTTTCCACAGAAAAAAAGCAGGAAGAGACTGCAGCCATTTTCAGTGCTATGTAGGCCCCCATTTTTTCCTCTGTCAATCTTACTTTCCTGCCATCGTCTCTTTTAAGAGATCTTTCCTTGGATGTTCTCTGGTTTCTATGGCAGCTGCCATTAGCACAGAGCTTGCCTTCACTCCCACTATGGAACTAGACTTTGTTCTACCAGAGTGCTAGTGAAATTTTGCACTTTCCATTTTGGGCATCACAGTTGACTGTGTGTGTGGGGTGTGTGTGTGGGGGGGTTATCAGTCAAAAAGAACTATCAAGACGGTAAGGGGGAATTTGAACACAGAACATGAAAGGAAAGGTTGAGGGAAGTTGGTATGTTCAGGTGGGGGGGAGAAGGAAATTAAGGAGGAACATAAATCTCATCTAATGTACTTTTTAAAAATTACAGATTGAGAACTTTTTTCTTCACTCTACCCCTGCAAGAAAAACAATACAAGACATTACATTTAGCCTGGCCTTCAGTTAATCTTTTATCTTAGAAACAGATTGTGAGAGAGTTGTTGACAAAAGATAACTGTGGAAAGGACATTTTTGCCCTGATTGAATCAGAATGCTTTTCTCCACACAGGATATAATTTCCAGTCCCAAAGCTGCCATCCAGTGCTGAAAATGGAAGGGCTGGATCCAGCAGGGCCTAAAGCTGAAAAGAGATCAGAGGCAGGAGAGGGAGACTTTCATCTTGTCCAAAATGGAGCCATCACCAGAGATCTGACCAGCGTAGATCCACAGCGAATCATACCAGAAACTGACAATGGGCTACCACAGAGATGGGAAGCCCAATGGCAGGCATTTCTGAAAACACAAGCCCCTCACTTGCCAAGGAAAATTCCAGAACTGTTTGGCCCCTTATCAGGAGAGGAGTCTCAGTTCTCCTTCTGGAGAGCTGACATGAGCCAGGAGCATAGGGCAAGTCGTGTTATCTACACCTTGCCAGACAGTGGTGGAGAGGACTGCAGAGCTAACAAAAGCATGACTTCTTTGAACATGAAAGAAGAGACTGTACATGAGGAAAACACCATCACCTTCGAGATGAGATGCTGGCACCAAGAGGCTGACAAAGCCCGAGAGGTATTTAACTGGCTCTGAAAACTTTTTTCACATATGGTTGAAGGCAGAGATAAACACACTGGAAATGTATGATCCTGGAAATCTGGATGTTTCTTTCTTACCTCTGACATGCAGAGCAAGATTAGGGGAGGTGGGAAGGGAAGGTCTGAACACCTAAACTAAGGAGGTGGCCCAGACTATTTTTCTTCCTATTGGTCTTCATGACCCATAGCAACCCCAGGCAGCTAAAAAACCCACAGTTTCCATCCTATGTTTTGAATCACTCACCCATCTAACTACTTCATGAGGTGCTGAACATAACCCAAACTTGGATTACACATCACTATTTATTATGGGGCTATATTTGTGGACGATCAGGGCTCTCTGTCTATGCTTGTCCCCAGGGCTTTTTTTGTAGCAGGAACTCATTTGTATATTAGGCCACACACCCCTGATGTAGCCAGTCCTCCTGGAGCTTACAGTAGGCCTTATACTAAGAGCTCTGTAAGCTCTTGTAGGATTGGTTACATCAGGGATATGTGGCCTAATATGCAAAGGAGTTCCTGCTATTAAAAAAGCTCTGCTTGTCCCAACCTTCCTGCACAGAGGTTCCCACTTTATTCCCTGCAACAATCCTGAAAGGCAGGTTATGTTGAAAGAGGGTGACTGGTCCGAGCACAACCAGGAAGCATCTTGGATAGGTAGATCACTGGACCCAGTTCTGTCCAGCCTACAGTTGCTCCATACTGCTTGTAATTGTTAGCCTTCACTCAGTGTTTCTAAATTTGCATTTCTGTTTTAGATGCCAGAATCTGATTGTTCTAAGGCAAAGCAGGATTCATCGGGCATGGTGAAGATGCAGACAGTCAAAAAGGAGGGTCACTTGAAGGCCACCTTGCTGGGTAAGGGTCATGGTCACAGTGAGGATCCTTCAATGTTGGAGAGGTTTCTATGTGGCTTCAGCATATCTCTATTTGCTTCTTTCAGTCCTGGCTCTATGTTGCTCATAGATTCTGGTCCCCTGAAGAAACACTTTCTGAAGGGTGAACTAATGTTCTGCAAACAAGTTTATATCTTTGAAATTCAGCTCTGCCAGCTGATGCTAAAGGAAGGTGGGGCAAGGATTTTTTTAAAATAAAGATGATTGTGGAGCATATGGCCCACCCCACATCATTTTTTCCTCACAGTTGGCTTTTTTCTGGACCTGCGGCCTAGGTTGGGGGGCGGTTCATAACGTATCTCTAGTCAGGATAGATTCCAGTTAAAATGTTGTGGGATGTAGAAGGGCTGTTATATAATTGACTGAGGGCCAAACTATAAGTGACTCCATTTTAGGAGCAAGTGTTCTTTGAAAATTGTTGCAAGGCCCTAATCTGGATTGGGCACACAACAGTTGGCCTCAGGAGTGCTTGTGCCCCCCTCCCCCCTCATCCTCACCTTCTAGTTTTTAAAAGGTGACGTGCCACATAGACAAATTCCAGTGCCTTTTCAAGTGCCAAAACAACCATGGGGGCCTATGGCTGTCATCAGTTGTAGTTTGGCCCTCAAATAATTGGTCTCTCTAGTTCAGTGCCAGCCAATTAGATGGGCATGAGCAGCAGCTGTCTTGGATCTTAAGCAAAGCAGGATCATCCCTAGCACTTTCTATCCCAGATCCTTTGAAGTAGAAGTTGCCAGGCTTCAAATCTGGAATCTTGATCTCTTTAACATAAATTGATTAATTTGCTTTATTCCCTTTGCAGAAGTTTCCTGTACAGGGCATGGATTATCTTATGGTTCTCTCTTTGTTCCGTCAGATTGTGACCAAAGGTCGGAGAATGAAGAGGAGGCATTTCTGGCAGAAAGGCAAAAGCAAACTGACATGAGTGGAGTATCTTTGGAAGGAGCCAAAAGCATGTCTTTCCAGGCTCATGAGATGGAGAAAATGCCTGGGAATCAACAGGGGACAGAAAATTGCCAGGAAAATGATCCATGGGCAATTAAAGAACATGCCTTTTTACACAGTTTACACAAAAGCACTTTGCAAAGAGGAATCTTGAGGTCTGAGGGAAAACAGATGGGCTCAGAGTACAGAAGGACCTTCTGTCAAAGCTGGGACCTACCTCAGATTCAGAAACTGCAAAAAGGGGATAGATTATACACATGCATGTACTGTGGGAAAGTAGCCAACAGGCGAGCAGACCTTATTGTGCATGAGAGAACTCATACTGGAGAGAAACCGTATGAATGCTCCGAGTGTGGGAAGAGCTTCAACACAACTTCTTACCTCACTAAACATAAAAGAATACACACTGGTGAGAAACCATATCAGTGCTCAGAATGTGGGCAGAGCTTCTGCCAGAAAGGCAATCTGGTTTCTCATGTGAGAATCCATACCGGGGAGAAGCCATACACTTGCACAGAGTGTGGACAAAGTTTCAGTCAAAGGAAAATCCTTGATAAACACTGGAGGATCCATACAGGGGAAAAACCATTTAAGTGTTTTGACTGCGGGCAAAACTTTAGTCAAACATCTCATCTCCTGACACATCGGAGAACCCACACAGGAGAGAAGCCGCACAAATGCTCAGACTGTGGGAAGAGCTTTAACCAAAAAGGAGACCTTGTTATACACAAGAGAAAGCATACAGGCCAGAAGCCGTATGAATGCTCTGAGTGTGGGAAAAGCTTCAGCACTAGTTATCAATTTATCAGCCACAAGAGGTTACACACTGGGGAGAAGCCATACACCTGTTTGGACTGTGGGCAGAGCTTTAATTGGAAATCTAACCTCATAACACACCGGAGAATCCATACTGGGGAGAAACCGTATGAATGTTCCATTTGTGGGAAAAGTTTTAGCGACAAGTCCTCCCTTACAAAACATGTGAGAACTCACACAGGGGAGAAACCATATAAGTGCTCAGACTGCGGGCAAAGCTTCAACTTGAAATCCAACCTTATTACTCATCAGAGAACTCATACTGGAGAGAAGCCATATAAGTGCTCTGAGTGTGGAAAAAGCTTGAGTCACAGGTCCTCTCTTACAAAACACATGAGAACCCACACCGGGGAGAAACCCTATGAGTGCTTTCGGTGTGGGAAAACCTTCATATCTAGTTCAGACTGCAGAAAACATGAAAGAGTACACACACGAGAGAAACCGTATAAACGTATGAGGAAAAGCCCACTTATCCCTCTGTTCTCGTGAACAGAAAATTCACATGTGAACCCAGAGCTCAAAGGCTGTTCATGTTGGGAAGGCCATGGCATGAAAACATTGTAAACATTTACTGTAGATTTAGCAGTTGCTTGGCCAATGTTCTCCGAAAAGAACATTTTTTTTTTTAAAGCAGGAATTAACTTTTTTTGCTGGGCTAGTATATTAAAACTTTATGTTTTTAGCAAAGTATTGTGAAATCTGAAATATTTTCCCACTCTTATTGATGAATGTGCTGCTACTAAAAGTAATTGGAGCAATGTTGAATTTTTCTTGTGCTTATTTTTTTCTAAAATAGATCAATTTCTCAGAGATTTGTTTTAAATTTATCATTATTTGCTGGCAGGTTAGAAATTTAAGTATGTAAATTGGTGAAATGTTTATATTTTAGGTGATGCATGTGCACACTGGCTATAGATTTTATGTTCAAACTTTTTTTGTAATCCTCACCTTCGAGTTTTTAAAAGGTGACATGCCATGTAGACAAATTTCAGAAGAGTAAGGGTGTTGAGGCTGCGCCTGCCTTGGAGCAATTACATAATGTAACCAAACTCTGGCCTGGATAGGTTCAGGTCAACTCAGTAACTCACAAGAACAAGAAGATATTGGATTTATATCCCGCCCTCCACTCCGAAGAGTCTCAGAGCAGCTCACGATCTCCTTTACCTTCCTTCACCACAACAGATACCCTGTGAGGTGGGTGGGGCTGAGAGGGCTCTCACAGCAGCTGCCCTTTCAAGGACAACTCTGCAAGAGCTATGGCTGACTCAAGGCCATGCTAGCAGGTGCAAGTGAAGGAGTGGGGATTCAAACCCGATTCTCCCAGATAAGAGTCCGCACACTGGCCCAAGAAAATGGCCCAAACTGGCCCAAGAAAATGAAGCAAAAAAAAAAAAAAAGATTTATTGAAGAAATTCAAGAAAAGTTATTAAAACCAAGGCATATAGATGAGCAGTCATAATGCATACCAAAATAACAAAGGTCTAACTGTGCTAATTACTTATGCTAACAGCTGCACTTTGGGTTGATACAGCTGATGCATGATGTTCTGTACAGAGTATCTTCAAGCAACAATATGGTGGGTAGATGAAGGGGGATAAAAAGGGAATGTTCTCTCTCTGCTGTAATCTATAGCAGGGGTGGCCAAACTATGGCTTGGGAGCCACATGTGGCTCTTTCATACATATTGTGTGGCTCTCAAAGCCCCCATCAGCCATCCTGGAGAAGGCATTTGTCTCTTTACATCACTTCTCCAAAGCAAGCCAGCTGGTGGCTTGGAGAATGCATTTAAAGTTGCTTTCTTTCAACTTCTCTCTCCCTCATCTATTTGCCTTCCTCTCTTGCAGCTCTCAACCATCTGGAATTCATTTCCTGCAGCTCTCAAACATCTGACATTCATGTCTTGTGGCTCTCAAACATCTGACATTTATTTTATGTGGCTCTTACATTAAGCAAGTTTGGCCATCCCTGGTCTATAGATTCAGGTTGGTAGCCATGTTGGTCTTAAGCAACAGAACAAAGTTTTGAGTCCAGTGGCACCTTTAAGACCAATCAAGTTGTATTCAAGGTATAAGCCAGGGGTGGCCAAATCAAGCAGACAAACCAGGATTTAAGCATGCAAACTGCAGTTCATGACATCTGAATACAGCCCTTACACATGGCAGGCAAAAAACCTGCAATATTTACAGCAGATTAAGGTTTAGAATCATAGAGTTGGAAGGGACCTCTAGGGTCATCTAGTCCAACCCCCTGCACAATGCAGGAAAATCACAAATACCTCCCCCTAAATTCACAGGATCTTTATTGCTGTCAGATGGCCATCTAGCCTCTGTTTAAAAACGTCCAAGGAAGGGGAGCCCACCACCTCCTGAGGAAGCCTGTTCCACTGAGGAATTGCTCTAACGGCCAGGAAGTTCTTCCTAATGTTGAGCTGGAAACTCTTGATTTAATTTCAACCCATTGGTTCTGGTCCTCCCTTCCGGGGCCGCAGAAAACAATCCCACACCATTCTCTATATGACAGCCCTTCAAGTATTTGAAGATGGTGATCATATCACCTCTCAGCCGCCTCCTCTCCAGGCTAAACATCCCCAGCTCCTTCAACCTTTCCTCATAGGACTTGGTCTCCAGACCCCTCACCATCTTTGTCGCCCTCCTCTGGACCCATTCCAGCTTGTCTATATCCTTCTTAAAATGTGGTGCCCAAAATTGAACACAAGACTCCAGGTGAGGTCTTACCAGAGCAGAGTAAAGAGATACCATCACATCACATGATCTGGACACTATTCTTCTGTTGATACAGCCCAAAATTGCATTTGCCTTTTTAGCCACCGCATCACACTGTTGACTCATGTTCAGCGTATGATCCACTAAGATCCCTAGATCCTTTATTAGTTTAATAAACATTAAATGGTGCAAGTTGTAGAGCAGAGGTCACCAGCCTTTTTGTTCCTCCGGGCATCTTTGGAATTCTGACAAGGGGCAGTGGTACAATCACAAAATGGCTGCCACAGGAGGTAGAACTAACCACAATATCTCAGGTTATATACAACTGATGGTAACTCTTCAACACTGCATGGAGAAGCCCTGTTTAACAGGAAGCCTTTTAATCTGTGCAGCCAATCAGAAACCCTGCCAGGAAAAAGACCACCTAGCCCTGTCCACTTTCTAAAAGTATTTGGCAAGCACCAGGAAAGGTGTGGGTGAGCACCATGTTGGGGACCTGGTCTTAGAACAAAGATTTCCAGCATGTAGGGGGGGGGGAAAGGAAATGAGCAGGTCCTTTTTTAATTCTCACAACTCTTCACTTTCTGAAGCCTTTTGCAAACTGCATGGAAAATAATGGGAAGCAGTGAACTCAGTTCAAAGTAGGGTTGCCAGCCTCCAGGTGGGGCCTGGAGATTCCTGCTTTTACAACTGATCTCCAGCTGGTAGAGATCAGCTCCCTGGAGAAAATGGCTGCTTTGAAGGGTGGACTCTGTGGCACTGGACCATGCTGAGGCCCCTCCCATCCCTAAACCCTGTCCTCTCCCAACTCCACTAAACCCTGTCCTCTCCCAAAGTTTTCAGGTGTTTTCCAACAATACTGCTCACCCAGTGACTTGGTTGAGACGACAGCACTCAAAGGCAGCAGTCTCCACACAACCCTCCTCAAAGAGGGGTGGGACATGAATTAGTGGCAGGGTATCTGCTTGGCATGCAGATGATCTCAGGTAGAGTCTCCAGAATCTCCTGTAGGAGATGGTGTGAAAGGCCTCTGTGTGAGACCCTGGAAAGCTGCTTCCAATCAGAGCAGACCAGTGTTACTTGCTCCACAGCTCACAGAGAGCCACAATTGCATTATGATTTAAGAACATAAGAAAACATAAGAACTTAAGAGAAGCCATGTTTGATCAGGCCAATGGACCATCCAGTCCAACACTCTGTGTCACACAGTGGCAAAAAAAACCCCAAGTGCCATCAAGAGGTCCATCAGTGGGGCTAGGACACTAGGAGCCCTTCCACTGTGCCCCCCGCCCCAAGCACCAAGAATACAGAGCATCCCTGCCCCAGACAGAGAGTTCCAACAATACACTGTGGCTAATAGCCACTGATAGACCTCTGCTCCATATGTTTATCCAATCCCCTCTTAAAGCTGTCTATGCTTGCAGCTGCCACCACCTCCTGTGGCAGTGAATTCCATGTGTTAATCGCCCTTTGGGTGAAGAAGGACTTCCTTTTATCCATTCTAACCCGATTGCAATTTCATTGAATGTCCATGAGTTCTTGTATTGTCAGAAAGAGAGAAAAGGACTTCCTTCTCTACCTTCTGTATCTTGTGCATAATCTTGTAAACTTCTATCATGTCACCCCTCAGTTGACGTTTCTCCAAGCTAAAGAGCCCCAAGCATTTTAACCTTTCTTCATAGGGAAAGTGTTCCAACACTTTAATCATTCTAGTTACCCTTTTCTGCATTTTTCGCAATGCTATATCTTTTTTGAGGTGGGGTGACCAGATTTGTACACACTATTCCAAATGAGGCCGCACCATCGATTTATACAGAGGCATTATGGTACTGGCTGATTTGTTTTCAGTTCCCTCCCTAATAATTCCCAGCATAGCGTTGGCCTTTTTTTATTGCAGTCGCACACTGTCTTGACATTTCCAATGAGTTATTTACCATGAACCCAAGATCTCTATCTTGGTCAGTCTCCAACAGTTCACACCCCATCAACTTGACTCCTAACAGTACCTTGGAGAACAAGAAGACTTTTGGGGGTATGAGCTTTCAAGAGGCAAAGTTTCCTTCATCATTATCATCAATTATCACTATAAAGAGGAGCCACATGACTGTTGTATGCCCTGTGCACCATTCTGCCAAATGTACACATAAAATAGATACTAACGTTAATAGGTAACTAACATTTTATAATTACCAGAGTGCCTCTATGCATGAAGGCTTGTCTCTGCCCTCCCCTGTTGAGCCTTTGCCAGCACTTGTGCATCTGGAGTGAGGGAAGGGGCTTCCCTTTCTGCCCTCCTGGTCTCTCTCCTCAGCATGAGGCACAGCAGCTCAGGTGAGTGAGAGATTGCCAAGGCACCTGGAAGTCAGGAAGCTGGGTGTGGAGATGGGGGAGTAAAGCCACTCCTCACTGTGGCCAACCTGCTCTTTGAGTGGTGATCTTCTTCTTCTCCGCAGCCAGCTTGCTGTCCTCCTGGTGGCCATCTTGAGTGCTGTGGAGGCTAACTGTGGAGAAGTGTGGTGGGTATTGAAGAGGATGGGCCTTCCCTTGCCTGGCCTAGTGAGCAGCTCAGGGAGGCTTCCAGTTTACCTTTCCTCCAGTTGTTCCAGCATTTCAACATGAAAACCACCTAGAGGCTGTGAACCTAAACAGGTAGTGGCCTTGCCCACGTTCCTGGAGCTCAGGTAAGGATGCCAGCATCCAGGTGGGAGCTGGAGATCTCCTGGAGTTACACCTTATCTCAGATTACAGAGAACAGTTCCCCTGGAGACAATGGACATTTTGGAGAGTAGACTCTATGGCCTTGGACCCCATTGTGGTCTCTCCAGGCTCTATTTCCAAATCTCCAGGAGTTTCTCAGCCTGGATCTGGCAACCCTACTCCCCTGTCCGCTGCTGGTGGCTGGGGAGACCTAACAAACCTTGGCTGCCAGCTCTGGTTTGGGAAATACCAAGAGATTGTGTGTGGGGGGGTGGAGCGTGGGAAGAGAGGGTTTGGGGGATGAATAGGAGGACCTCTGTGTGGTTAAAAAAATCAAGACTGCACAAGCACTTTACAGAAAGAACGAAGGAGTGGAAAGGGAGACCTACTTGTGTTGATAATGGAAAATTGATGCACTTTGCAAGTATTTATGAACTTTCATAGGACTTTCCATCATAGCAACTTTGTATTTGAATTTTCATGTTGATATTGTGATTATTAAGAGATTGGATATACCGCACATTTTCTGTATTGGGGTTAGTTATTTTTCATAGCTTTTCATATTGCTTGACCACCTGAAAGTTGACAACTGCTTGTGTGGCACAGTGCAGGGGTGGCCAACGGTAGCTCTCCAGATATTTTTTGCCTACAACTCCCATCAGCTCCAGTCATTGGGCATGCTGGCTGGGGGTGATGGGAGTTGTTGGCAAAAAACATCTGGAAAGCTACCGTTGGCCACCCCTGGCATAGTGACTTGCATGTCAGACTAGGACGGGGTAGCCAAACTTGCTTAATGTAAGAGCCATAGAATAAATGTCATATGTTTGAGAGCCACAGGCATGAACATCAGATGTCTGAGAACCGTAAGAGGGAGGGAAGGAGGAAAGAAAGCAAATAGATGGGGGAGGGAGAGGTAGAAAGATAGCAACTTTAACTTTAAATGTATTCTCCAAGCTGCCAGCTGGCTTGGAGAAGTGATTTAAAGAGAGAAATACCTTCTCCAAGCTGGCCCATGGCGTGGTGGGGGCTTTGAGAGCCACACAATATGTGTGAAAGAGCCAAATGGAAGCGGGGGGAGAGGGGGGAAACGGCGCCGGGGAGCATGGCGAGTCGCCCGGAGGCCACCACGCTGCACCACTGCCGCCCCCTCCCCACCCACCGCAGTTGCTTCTCCGAGATGGGCCCAGGCTGAGCCCATCTCGGAGGAGCAGCCAAGAGACGGCAGCAGCGCAGGGGAGGGTGAGGCGGGCCAGGAGCATGGCGAGCCGCGAATCCGGGCCCTTCTAGGACCCGGACTTGCGGCTCGCCATGACCCCAGCCCGCCTCCACCCCCCCTCCGCTTCTACCCCAGAGGCAGAGCAGGCGAGGCCGCCCCGCCGCTGCCGCCTCTTCTCCGCTCGCCGTGGCTGCTCCTCCGAGATTGGCTCAGCCTGAGCCCATCTCGGAGGAGCAGCAGGGCGAGCGGAGAAGAGGCGGCAGCTGCGGGGCGGCTCGCCACGCTCCCCAGCGCCATTTCCCCCCTCCCCCTAACTCCACCCCAGTGTCTCCTGGCTCCACCCCCAAAGTCCCCAGATATTTTTGGGGTTCGACTTGGCAACCCTACCAGGGTTGCTGCTCAGAGGAAAGTACACTTCTGAATGTCTCTTGTCTTGAAAATCCTACAGGGTCGCTGTTAAGTCAGCTGTGACTTGGTGGCACTTTTCACCACAACCCATGCCAAAGGCTGGCAGTGGAGGGAGGAACGTATTACTCCTCCTCCTGAGATTTATTTACTCATTGGATGACACTGAGTCAGTTATTTCATGCTACTCTAGCCAGTTTGGTGTAGTTATATGCACAGACTCTTACCTGGGAGAACTGGGCTTGTTTCCCCACTCCTCCACTTGCAGCTGCTGGAATGGCCTTGGGTCAGCCATAGCTCTTGTAGGAGTTGTCCTTGAAAGGGCAGCTGCTATAAGAGCTCTCTCAGTCCCACCTACCTCACAGGGGGTCTGCTGTGTGTGTGTGGGGGGGGGAAGGTAAAGGAGATTGTGACCACTCTGAGATTTAGAGTATAGGGCGGGATATAAATCCAATAATAATAATATCCTCATTTCTATATTACAGGTAGATTCAGGTGCATAGCCATGTTGGTCTGAAGCAATAGAGCAAAGTCTTGAGTCCAGTGGCACCTTTAAGATTGACAGAGTTTAATTCTGGGTAGAAGCTTTCTTGTGCATGCTTGTGAAAGCGTATACCCAATTTGTCAGTCTTAAAGGTGCTGCTGGGTTCAAACTTTGTTCTACCTTACAGGGTTGTTGTGAGAAAAAAACATTTAAAGGACCCCTAAGCCTCTTTAGAGAGGGGGTGGGATAATCTGTATCAAACTCTATTTTAATATTCTATCCTCAAGAGACCAGTTTATCTCCTTTGGTCCAGTTTTGCGTCCTGACACAACAACAGGGGTACTCATCTGTCGCTTGATGGATCTGCAGCTCAAATTTCAAAAAAATAAATTCCATCTTCCACCATACTTCTGGCTGCTTTTCTTTTGCTGCTTGTTTCCATTGCCACTCAACAACAGGAGTCAAAGGTTTACAAACTCAATAAAGTTTATTCCACAGCCCTAAAGTAGAATACAGCCAATGAACCATCAAACTCAGGTAACAAATGACAAAACTAAAATTAAGAGTCCCAAGAGTATACTATGTCAGTAGGCTAGGTATACTATGTCAAATCCACCATGGACCATTACCTCACTTGGCTACAGGCGAGTTCCCTACAACTAGATTTATTCCCTTGACCTAGGCAAGGGAAGTTCCACAGGGCAGGCGGAGGGAAGGGCATGACTGTCCTATTAGAAGTCAAATGAAGTCTGATAACTTTGGCCTACCAGTACCAACCTTCATATCCAAGGGCCTTTGGGTTCACAAACTCACCATGAGATACCCAATGTAACACAGACACTACAGGCTGAAGGCATAGATACAGAGGTCCCTTTCTTGAGGGAGAAATACATGAGGCTGCCTGAAATGCAGTCAACACATTGGCCTGTTTATGCTAGGACTGTCTAGTCCGGCTGGCAGGGATACTCCACGGAGAGAAAGGCCAAAGGCTGAATTTGTGATTTTCCACATGTGAAGTGGACGTTCTACGGCTAAGCTAATGTGACCTAAACAACAGACAAAGCTATCTCCTCTCACTGGCCGTGGCTCTCCCTGGTCTTTCCCTTACACCTGACACGCTTCTGAAGGGAAACAGGCTTGAACTGGGGATCTTCTGTGTTCAAGGCAAGGGGCCCCATCAGAGGAGTAAGACCTTGAGGCCCTCTTGTTCAGTACTGTCTACTACTTTGACAAACAGCAACTCTCCAGGGTCAAAAGTAAAGAGGAAGGGTCTTTTCCAACAACTAATGTGATCGGGTGGTTTGACTATCAGATTAGAAAAGGAAAGGCCAGGTCACAGGATTTGAGGGGGTGGAGAATCACCTTACGCCACAATATGGAAGCCACCCAGTCATATATGGATCATTGACCTGATGCCAACATGACCCCTTTGCTCAACATAACCCTCAGCCCATGGCAAGTCAGGAAGAATCAAGTACTCGACTGGCATCCTGAATTTAGGAATCTGGAGCAGCTGGGTCTGAACAACTGTTGCAAAGAGTCATTTCAGGGACCATCTCACAACCAAAGGATCAAAAAACATTTTATGACCCATGAAGCAAACAACTGTATAACCTGGAAAAACTGACACTCGGTTTTGTGACGCTGTGCGATGCATGTGCTTCTAAGAAATGGCTTCACTTCTGTTCTCCGAGTGAAGTCTTCCAATGAAGTCTTGACTGTGCCTTGTTTATAACATATAAGGGTCTCTGTCCCAATATTGGCCTGCTTTTTGGCCTTCTGTAAAACAGATACCTGGAACTGTGTTAGGCAGCCCCATACTGAAGGACCTAAGCTAACGATCTTTTTTCTGAAGCAACTCGCCTCTAATTTATGCAGAGAGTTGGAATCAACACGTTGTGCAGACTGCATTCAAGTCGTTGTCTCTCTTGCATGGATTCTCTTGTGCCTCCTAAGAGATGCTTTATGACCAAAGCTTTGCCCACAATCTGAGCATTCATATGGTTTCTCTCCCGTGTGCACCCTCCTATGATTGACAAGGTTCGAGTTAGTACTGAACTTCTGCCCACAGTCTAAACACTGGTAGGGTTTCTCTCCTGTGTGCACCCTTTTGTGATTGACCAGGTTTGAGCTTGTACTGAAGCTTTTCCCACACTCGCCGCACTCAAATGGCTTCTCTCCCGTGTGTGTTCGCTCATGGATGAGAAGTTTGGATCGACTGATGAAGCTTTTCCGGCAGTACGTACATTTGTGCGTTTCTTCCCCAGCTTGAGTTTTCTTTCCTGTGTGCAGCCTTTCATGCTTCCTAAGGTATGAGCTCGAAATGAAGCTCTTCCCACACTCAGTGCATTCGTATGGCTTTTCTCCCGTATGGGTCCTCCCATGGATAATGAGATCAGCTTTCTGATTGAAGCTTTTGCCACATTCTAAGCATTCGTATGGCTTCTCCCCTGTGTGCGTCCGGATATGTATGACAAGCTGTGGCCTGTGGACAAAGCTTTGCCCACACTCGGAGCATTTGTAAGGTTTCTCACCTGTGTGGACCCTTTTGTGTGTTATGAGATTGGAGCTCGAGGTGAAGCTTTTCCCACACTCTGTGCACTCATAGGGTTTCTCCCCTGTGTGGGTTCTTTCATGTACAATAAGAGAGGCTTTGTCACTGAAGCTTCTCCCACAGTCCAAGCATTTATATGGCTTCTCACCTGTGTGGACTCGCGTGTGCTTCATGAGGTTACAGTTTGTACTGAAGCACTTCCCACACTCAGAGCATTTATATGGTTTCTCACCTGTGTGGGTCCTCTCATGTATTATCATGTGTGCGCTGTTGTTAGAGATCTTCCCGCAATATGTGCACGTATACAACTTTGGCATTTTCTGATTTCTTGGAAAGTCAAAGCTCTGACGTAAGACCGTTTCCCAGTTAGGGCTAGCCCGTTTTCTCTTTGCTTTATGGCTTCCCTCCTGAAAGGTTCCCCTTGGTAAGTCTCGATCACTTTTGCTGCAAAGGAAATCTTGCTTGGCTATCTGGTTTTCTTGGGAGTTCTCTTGCCTCTGCTGACTCCTAGACATCTCTTCCAGTTCACAGACCTGGAAAAATTTCCCGTTGAGTCTTGCCAAGGACAGCCCACTGACACCTACTTGCGAGTGCCTTTCAAAAGGGAAGCTTTCCTCATTTTCATATGCTTGGCCATTGCTTGCTGAAAGAAATAAAGAACCACTGAGGAACACAAAAGACAGGGAATTCTCAATAATGACGCCAATATTATAGCATTTTTTAAAGCAGGGGTGTCGAACTCATTTTACCTCAGAAATTTCAACCCCTGATTTCACCCGACCTTTCTCCTCTATGTTATATAAAATATTTTGTCATTTTTAAATTTAAAAATGCTTTGAGTGCCATTTAAGTTCATCAAGTTAAAGCATGTTCCCTCAGGTTCCTGGGCTGTATCAGCAGCCCAAATATCATACTGTGACTGAGCAGGACAGCCAGGATTCTTCAGGAAAGAAGAAAACATATAACTAGGGCAGCTCAGTCACAAAAGGAAAAAAAAAAGAGGGAAAATTTTGCCTCTGAGGGAAGGTAGAGAACAGGGCCATCATGCATTATAAAGTTTACACCATGTGCCTTCAAACCTTGGCAGATTTAGAAGAGACTTGCAACTGTTTGTGTTCTGCCAGGCTTTTGGCTGACGTAGGCGGGCGTCCTCACACCATCTAATTGGCTTCCCTGCACTCACTGCATCCTGTGTCTCTATCTGTGAATGATGTTTATATCACTGATGCCGCCTTTTCTCATTTTTATTTAATGGTTTTAACTGTTTAATTCTTGACTATTTTTAACTCTTTTATTGTGATTTTAACTGTTTTATTGTGTTGTAATCCGCCCTGAGCCCATCTTGGGAAAGGGCAGACTGTTCACAAAATAAAATGTTTGACTCCCCTGTTCTAAAGGATTAAGATTGGTAACCATGTTAGTTTGTCTGCAGAAGTAGAAAAGAGTCAGTAGCACCTTAAAGACCAACAACATTTGTATCAGGGGATGAGTTTTTGTATCTTAAGAAGACAGCAGTGACTCACAAAAGCTCATACCCTACCACATATTTTCCAAAGGATTGTAGGGTATTTTAAGTTTAAAAGAAAGACAACTGGGATGGGGGCATGATGGAAGTTTATAACATTATGCAAGAAGTGCAGAAAATGGATACAGGCTTTCCTTACCCCCTCCCTCTACCATATTAGAATTCAGAAGCACACAATGAAGTTGATGGGCAGATGATTCAGAGCAGACAAAAGGAATTGTCCAAAGCAATAATTTAGAGAATTCTTTGCCAGAAGACGACATGATCATCATGAGTTTCAAAAGCTGTAAAAGCAGATTAGGATAAATTCATTATTCCTGTTAACAGATGTTAGCCTTGATGAAAAAATGGAAACTCCATGTTCAGACACAGTAGATTGCTAAATATTAACTATGGGGAAGTGACAGCAGGAGAGGGGTTTTTCCTTCTTGCCTTCTTTATGGACAGGGCATCTGGTTGGTTACTATGGGATGCAGGATGCTGGACTAGAGGCACTCTAGGTCCAATCCAGCAAGTCCCTTATTTTCTTAATGACTGAATTGGTTAATCAATTAAATCTTCACACTATTATTCTAAAGGTGTAAAAGGCACATTTGTTTTGAGGAACAGCCCGATTTGAGTCCTGCAGCACCATAGAAACCAAGGAGATAAACGTTTAACCCTTTATCACATACCAAATTGTTTTGGGAAGGGGCTGTGGTTCAATGGTAGAACATCTCATTGGCATGCAGAAGGTCTCAGGTTTAATCCTGGGTATCTCCAGTTAAAAGGACCAAGCAGTAGGCGATGCCTAAGAACCTGGAGAGCTGCTGCCAGTCTGAGTAGACAATACTGACTTGATGGACGAAGGCTGTGATCCAGTATAAGGCAGCTTCTTGTGTGATTTGGAACACTGGCCACTGCCCATCAGAGATGATAATGCTTGACTGGTTACCGCCAGTCAGAGATGACAAAACTGGTCTTTATAGGCCAAGATCTGAGGTGCATTGAGCAACTTAGTAAACAGAGTACCTTTAATGAAAAGCATCTTTCTCAAGAAATAAACTTAGCCAGAGAGTTTTATGCAAAGGAAGGGCAATCAGCACAGCCTCCCAGAAATCCTGGAGATTCCAGCTGTTGGGCCGTCCCAGAATTTCAGGCAGCTGGAAGAGCCAGAGATCCCCAAGTGGGATCCCCGCAAAGAAACCTCCTGAAGTCCCAGGGTCCCTTACCGAAAAAGTTGGTGTCCCCATCACTCTCTTCCTCAGCCTCTGCAGAGACCTGCACATTCATCGGATCTTGCTCGGACTTTGGGGGATTAACAGCTACGTCTTCCAAAGGCCATGACATCTGGAACAAAGACAGAGATGGGATTCAAGACATAAAGAGAAGCTTGAAATGTTCAGTTCACAGATACTGGACTATTAAAAATAACAACAATGGCAAATAATGGCAATGGATGGTCATGGAGGGCAAGTAAAGTCCTGTGGCAACAACCTCCTCCCAGATAGTTGTCGTCCTTGTTGTCAGAACACTGGCAAGTAGGGTGGCCATAATGTCTGAAGGCCAGCCAGGGACACCTTGGGGAGGGGGAAGGTAGGGGTGTGCGCGCGAAGCACACGCGCCGCCGGAAACAGGAAGTGACGTCACTTCCGGTGACGTCATGCCACCGCCGGGAAAAGGAAGTGACATCACTTCCTGTGACATCATCCCCCCGCGCCACCTGCCGGAAACAGGAAGTGACATCACTTCCTGTGACATCATTTCCCCCCGTGCCACCTGCCGGAAGCAGGAAGTGACATCACTTCCCCCAAATGACATCATTTCCCCCAAATGCCACTGCTGGAAACAGGAAGTGACTTCACAGCACTTCCTGTGACGTCCCCAAAAATCCCCCAAATATCACCGCCGGAAACAATTTTGTTCTCAAATCCTGTATATACTTCATCAGTATATGGGATAAGGCACTTTCTCAACTGTGCTGCATAATGCAGCCTATTTATTTTGTCCTGTTTGCTCTGTTGGCTCTATCTGCGCCACCTTCATCACTTTCGGGGTGTGGATCCCCCAGTGGGGTGGGCTCCCGACTCCCTCCGCCGGCTGTTTCTGATAGCCCTGCACCCCTCTTTCATTTGATATGTGTCCCGTGCGGGTGCCACCCTCCCGCCGGGAGATGCCGCAAAATGAGCCCCCTTGAGGCTTATGGCGGCAGGGCTCGGGGGAAGCGAGCTAGACTGCTGTTCATTTGAGGGGTCATAGAGTGTTTCGAGCCCGTCCCTGTGGCATCGGTCCCATCGTTGTGGGACCCAGGGGGCCGGCGCAGCAGCACGCCGAAGCAGCCTGTCACTAATAACACAGGTCGAGATGCAGGACAGGAACCCGGAAGTGACCGACAGGCTGCTTCAGCGTGCCGCTGCGCCGGCCCCCTGGGCCCCACAACGATGGGACCGATGCCACAGGGACGGGCTCGAAACACTCTATGACCCCTCAAAAGAACAGCAGTCTAGCTCGCTTCCCCCAAGCCCTGCCGCCATAAGCCTCAAGGGGGCTCATTTTGCGGCATCTCCCGGCGGGAGGGTGGCATCCGCATGGGACACATATCAAATGAAAGAGGGGGCGCAGGGCTATCAGAAACAGCCGGCGGAGGGAGTCGGGAGACCACGCCACTGGGGGATCCACACCCCGAAAGTGATGAAGGTGGCGCAGATAGAGCCAACAGAGCAAACAGGACAAAATAAATAGGCTGTATTATGCAGCACAGTTGAGAAAGTGCCTTATCCCATATACTGATGAAGTAAATACAGGATTTGAGAACAAAATTGCACTGCAGGCAAACACTGCCCATAACTCCTATCTGGCCTTTGCTGAAAGGATTTGGGTGGTATGTCTGAAAGCACCAGAAGACACAAACACAAAGCTCCCTTACACTGAATCAGTGCTTGGGTCCACCAAAGTCAGTATTGTCTACTCCAGGGGTGGCCAGAGTTGCTTAACAAAAGAGCAACACAGAATAAAGGTCAGATGTTTGAGAGCCGCAAGACATGAACATCGGATATTTGAGAGCCACGGAAGGAAGGAAGGAAGGAAGGAAGGAAGGAAGGAAGGAAGGAAGGAAGGAAGGAAGGAAGGAAGGAAGGAAGGAAGGAAGGAAGGAAGGAAGGATGGATGGATGGATCCTGGGGATAGCTTCTCCAGGAGAAGCACTCCCAGCCAAGTCAGTGTGCAGCAAGGAGTGATCTCCTTCCTTGCCACAAGCAGATCCTGGGGCCAGTTTTTCTTTAAGCACAATTTAAACCATGCTGCAAGGAGAAGCCCCAGAGTCAGGGCGGGTTTTTTTAAAACTACAGATATTTTTCTTCTTGGGTCTATTGGACCCAGAAAAAATTGGGATTTCTGAAGAATCCAGGATCCAAATACCATACCGATACTGGGATCTGGGATTTTTCAGAAATACTGGATTTTTTTAAATCCTATAGACCTGAACCAAGAAATATGGGGGGAGGGGGTTTGCATACCCTTAATCAAGAGATCCATAGCTGGGAAGCATTTTAACATTTGCAAAGACACTGATATATTTGCACAATCTAGCCAGAGCTAAACACTTCAGTCCTATTAACTTCAATTAAATAGTTAAGCATGGTCTTAAATGGCATGCATCAATGCTTAATTTTAAAGTGCTTAACTTTATTATTGTTACTGACCATACAGAACTTAATGGAGCTTTCTAGACAGTAATTCCAAAGCCACAATCACAAGTAGTAAAACTACATGTCCATTAGTTGCATTCTGTAAGATAACCAACAGATTTCAGTATTATATATACTTTCAGTACATGTCTTCCCTTGCTCCTATAGTGAGCTATCAAGTATCTGAACATGTTCCTTGTTATTTGCCTCCTTTTTTCAACTGAATTTTTCCATCTACTCATGCTCCAAGCACAATAAATTTAGTTCTGCTTTACACACCTTCAGAAATTGCTACTGTAGTACGTTAATGGTATACTGGTACAAATTCTCCAAAACAGTAATTTCTGACTCTGTGGTGACATCACATCACAATGTTTTTCATGGCAGACTTTTTACGGGGTGGTTTGCCACTGCCTTCCCCAGTCATCTACACTTTCCCCCCAGAAAGTACTCATTTTACCGACCTCGGAAGGATGGAAGGCTGAGCCAACCTTGAGCTGGCTACTTGAACCCAGCTTCCGCCAGGATCAAACTCAGGTCGTGAACAGAGGGCTTGGACTGTAGTACTGCAGCTTTACTAATCTGTGCTGCAGGAATACCATATTGGCTGCTGACTTAAAATTTGTGTACAATTCTTAGATGGAATGGCCAATGGAATTACCAAGCAGCAATATTAAAACTCTGGTCAATGTTAATTAGATAATTGGAGTGGATGGGACTTTGCAAATTTCTACCAGGTTTGCAGCTGTAGGAATATGCTCTTAAAGTAAAACCTCTGGGGCAAAATTTAAAAGAAGCAGGCAATCTTTTACTTTAAAAATTCATGTTGGAAAAACAACACTTTTTTCTGTTTTGGAAACAGATGTCTGAATCAATTTTATTGACACTAAATTAAAACAAAGCAAATTATAACTCTTATCATGCCACTATGCAAATATGAAAGAAAGGACTTAAGTAATGATCAAATAAAACTGGGATTTTTATTGCATGCCCAATCCATTACCTTTAGTTATGCAAAATTACACACAATGTTTTATAATGAGATGGAAATTCCATGTAAATTATTGTCTAACATATATGTATTTTATGCATCAGAGAAATGCATCTACCATAAGTGCTGGAAAGTTCAGTTAACAAGGAATGCTAAACCAAACACTGCAAATAGGCACATTTAACATATTAGAATATGACTACATTTGTCCCTGCAAAATGCATACCTAAGTGCCATGTTTATAAAAAATGTAGGGTGTGAATTGAGTCACAATACCTCCACCTTCAATGTATGTGCTCCCTGTATGGGTACTTCCTACTGCTGACCCCCTCCCCAGCAATCAAAGACCTCCTAAATCAGCAATCAAAGACCTCCTAAATCTGTGATAGAGCTAGGGTTACCAACTCTGGGTTGGAAATTCCTGGAAATTTGGATGTTGAAGCTTGAAGAGGACTATCCTGAGTGCTATTACACAGCAAGCACACAGAGGTAGTTTCTAGGCATCAGAGCTGATCTGAGTACAGTTCCAAAGTTCATATCAGTGCCAGTTTAAACCCTGTGGAGGCCGGGCCAGCTAGGGTTGCCAAGTCCAATTGAAGAAAAATCTGGGGACTTTGGGGGCGGAGCCAGGAGACTTTGGGGGTGGAACCAGGAGACATTGGGGGTGGGGCCAAGAACAAGGATGTGACAAGCATAATTGAACTCCAAGGGAGTTCTGGCCATCACATTTAAAGGGACAGCTCACCTTTTAAAATGCCTTTCTTCCATAGGAAATAATTAAGGATAGGGGCACCATTTTTGGGGCTCATAGAATTGGACCCTCTGGTCCAATCGTTTTGAAACTTGGGGGGTATTTTGGGGAGAGGCACTAGATGCTATACTAAAAATTTGGTGCCTCTACCTAAAAAAATACTCCCCCAGAGCCCCCAATACCCACGGATCAATCCCCCATTATTCCCTATGGGAATTGTTCTCCATAGGGAATAATAGAATGCCTAGTAGACATTTCCCTCCCCCCCCCCCCCCACACACGCTTTCTAAAGGGGGGGAAGGGCCTCCATACCAAGGAATCACCCCTCCCTGCCCCGGGCCCCCTCCCTCTCACACACACACACAAACACCTACCGTACTTGGTCTTCTTCCCTCTGACTGCTGTGAAAACGAAAGCAAAGAAAGGGAGGGGCCGTTCTCCGAAGCCCTTCCTGTTTCCTCCTTCCTGCCCAGGCCAGCCTTAAAGGGGCAGGCATTTTACAAACTGCTACACCTACAGGTATGTTCTCCCCCCTCCAGCCCCCACCCCCACCCCGCTTCCTGATTTCTGGAGACCCACCGGGGGATGAAGGGGGGGGGGGGGGTTGGGAAGCCTAGGGCCAGCAGGGAAGGCGAGGAGGGCCTCTCCCTCCGGCTACCAGCGCAGCACAGCTCCCCTCCCACCTTCCGCATCACCCCCGGACTTACCAAGTCCTTGGCTCGGAAGGCCAGCGCGCCTCCGCCACAGCCATGCCGCCTCCTCCTCCTCCGGCCGCCTCCTTCTCCTCCGAGGCCGGCCCAGCATGTCCCTTGCCGCCCGCACAGCAGAGGGGCTGGGCGGAGAAGTGAAGCAGGCCCACGCATGCCGCCTTTGCCCCTGCAGGGAGTGGAGGGGCGGGGCGCAAGTCCGGCCTGCTCCTGCTCCTCCAGCGTTGCTGCTCAGGGTCCTAGAAGGACCCAGATTCGGGGCTTGCCACGCTTCTCCGCAGCTGCTCCTCCGAGATGGGCTCAGGCTGAGCCCATCTCGGAGGAGCAGCTACGGAGAAGAGGCAGCAGCAGCGCAGCCTCCCCCCGCTTCCTGGCCCCGCCCATGCCCGGCTCCTCTCGCTGGCTAAACCGGGACTTGTAATGGTCCCGGTATAGGCAGGCCGGGAGGCGGGAATTAGGACCCAGAAGCGGGACATTCCCGGGTGACCGGGACGGTCTGGCCACCCTACTGGCAAGTGACTTTAGTTCATCCAGCCCTCAGTGGTGTCTCTGAGGCACTTCCCACATCAGCACTGAATTGGGACCTTTTGGCACCTAAATAACACATGAAGTTGCCTTATACCAAATCGAATCATTGGTCCATCAAGGTCAGTATTGTCTACTCCGATTGGCAGCAGCTCTCCAGGACCTCAGATGGAGATTACCTACTGCCTGGTCCTTTTAACTGGAGATGCTGGGGATCGAACCTGGGATCTTCTGTATACCAAAAAGGTGTTCTACCACTGAACCATGGCTCCTTCCAAAAGCAATGCTAGTTTACTGGTGAACATGCATTATACCAAGTCAGAATGCTGGTCTTTGAACAGACCACTTGTCTGTTGAACCTGTGTACCCAATACTCTTTGCTGTACAAGATCTGGTACAAAATCCTCCTAGAGCTTACAGAAGCTCAAATACTTTGGCCACCAAATGAGAAGGGAGCACTCACTGGAAAAGATCCTGATGCTGGGAAAGATTGAAGGTAAAAGAAGGGGACGGGAAAGGGTTAGACAGTGTTATTGATGCAACGAACATGAATTTGAGTGAACTTAGGAGGACACTGGAAGATAGAAGGGCCTAGCGTGATGTGGTCCATGGGGTCACAAAGAGTCAGACTTGACTGTGTGACTGAACAACAATAACAAACTGTAAGCTCTTGGAGGATTGGCTGCATCAGGGGTGTGTGGCCTAATACGCAAAAGAGTTCCTGCTACAAAAAAAGCCCTGCTTATACTAAAATAAATTATTTGCATTCAGCCCTGACCTGGATAGCCCAGGCAAGCCCAATCTCACTAGATCTTGGAAGCTAAGCAAGGCCAACACTAGCAAGTACTTGCATGGGAGACTTCCTTGGAAAACCAGGAGCGGCAGGCTGTATCAAACCAGCTCTCTGAAACATCAAAGCCCCACTAGGGATCACCAGAAGTCAACCATGACTTCCAGGCATTCATGCATATGCGCATACACTAGATACTCATAAAAATTAATAATAATAAAAATAAATTGTTAGTTTTTAAACTGCCACTGAATTCTACAGTTAGTATTAGTCTTTAAAGTACAGAACAAAGTTCAAGTCCAGCGGCACCTTTAAAACCAACAAGTTTAATTCTAGGTATAAGCTTTCGTGTGCACACACACTTCATCAGATACAGCAAAACAAAACATGCACAACCATTACACATAGAGGTTAATTGCCATGAAGAGCTAGTTAGAGCCAAGAAGCAGAAGTAACTGGGTAATAAGTATAGCTGAAATTGGATTATATTTATCACCCAGGAACTTAAGCATCTTGTAAAGTTGTGGAAGTCTGTTTCTCTGTATCTGAAGAACTGTGCATGCACATGAAAGCTTATTCCCAGAATTAAACTTGCTGGTCTTAGTTGCCATGGGACTCCAACATTGTTCTGCTGCTTCAAACCAACCCAGCTACCCACCTCAATTTATCTTTAAGGTACGCTTAGTCTTTAAGGTGCCACTCAGTTCTACACCTAGTCTCGCCATCTCTGCTCTTCTCAGTGTAGTGAGGATGAGACGTGCTTACCTTGCCTTCCAGGCCCTCTGCCTCCTGCAACCGCTGCAAGAAATCCTCTGCCAGGGCCACGGCTTGGGCACAACTCTCCGGCGCACATTCCTTCACCCAGCTCTGCATTTCTGGGGGCAGGATAATGAGGAACTGCTCCAGAACCAGCAGCTCCAAGATCTGCTCCTTGGTGTGCTTCTCCGGCTTCAGCCACTGATAGCAAAGTTCCTGGAGCTGAATGAAGATCTCTCGAGGGCCCTCGGCTTCCTCATAGCAGAAGCGCCGGAACTGCTGGCGCTCCATCTCCAGGCTGATGGGCTCGTCCTCGTCCACCATCTCTTCCTTCACTTTCACAGAGGAAATGAGCTGATCACAGGCTTCACGCCCTTTCCCAATAGGACACTGCAAAGTTTGGGAGACACCCTCTTTTCTAAGCCACTGATTGGCGTCAACTGTGGCCCTGAAGGAGGCCGGAAGCTTCCTCAGCCCTTCCTCTGACAGGGGCTGAGGCAATGGTGGGTTTTTCCGCCTTGAGCGAGAGGACGGCGGTGTCTTCACAAAGTCCTGCCACTGAGATTCCCAGTGGTGCTCCAGCCCCTCTTCTGATTCCTGCTTAATCTGGTGTGGATTTGCCTCAGACAGAAGCTCTCTGATGGCTCCAACTTGGGCAGCATGAGAAGTTTTCCCTCCTGCCTCTAGTCTGTCTTTTTGAAAGGGTCTTGCAGCTGGGCTGTGTTCCTCCATTTTTATTCCTGGCCGGTAGGAAAGGAAATTCAGTATTAATCAGGGCAAAGTGAAGCATATTTGAGCAAAAATATCCACTCATCAGATGAGAGAAGACACCAACTACTTTGGCATAGGAAGGGCCTGTGGCCTGCCCTCATTTGCCACTCTTGCTGCTGGCATAGACAACATCAACTTCCTCAGAAGTGAGGAGGCCTGAAGACAGCCCTCATTTGCCAGCCTTGCTGCCAGCAAAGAAGGCACCCACTTTGCAGTAAAAGGGAGGCCTAAGAACAGCCCTCACTTGCCACTACAGCTGCTGGCACAGAAAGCACCAATTTCCTTAGCAGAGAGAAGGCTGAAGACAGTCCTCATTTGCAATGTTGGCTGCTAGCAAAGAAAGGACAAGTGCCTTGAGAAAGAAAGGTCTGAGGCCAGCCTTCATTTGCCACCCTTGCTACCAGCAAATAAAGCACCACCTTCCTCAGCAAGGGGAAGGCCTAAGGACAGCCCTCATTTGCCATCCATGCCACAAAAAGAGAAAACACAACTACTTTGGCAAAGAAAGTTTGCATTTGCCACTCCTACTGCCAGCAAAGAAGGCTTCCTTAGCAAAAGGAAGGCTAAAGACAGCCCTCATTTGCCATCTGTGCCACCAGAAGACATAACTCCCTTGCCAAAGATGAGCTGGAAGCCAGCTCTCATTTGCCACCCCTTCTGCCAAAGAAGAGGGTAGCAACTTCCTCAGCAGAGGGATGGTCTGAGGAGAGCCCTCATTTACCATCCCTGATCACGTTCCACACTCTAACCTTAAATACATGTTTAAAAAACTACCTGGAGTCCTCTTGTAGTACACCAATGTATGCTAATTTGGGTTGCCTGTATTTTCTCAGCTCTTTCCCTGCTACAGTGAGACATTTGACTGCCTTTGGGTACAATTTGCGAGGATTGCTGCAATAAGAGATGTGGAACGTTCTGAACGCTTTGTAAGTGCTATATAAATGAAATTCTACTGTAACTACCGAGCCAGAAGTTCTTGCTACTGGATCCATCTTTAGTTAGACCCAAATCCTGCTGTCCCCCACCTCTGGCAGGGTGACCCAGAAAAAATATAACTACATCGAACAGTTCTATGATTCCAAACATTTATGTTATGGAGACAGTAACCAGGTTCTGAGATGCAGAGAGCAAAGGAGTGACTTCTGCAGCAGAGCGTCATTCATTCTTCCTTACCGCCCCCCCCCCCCTGGCAATAATTCCTCCCTCCGTCCCCCCAGCCCACCAATTTCTGCCTCCTACCCACTGGCACAGATTTTTTAATGTAATTTTTTTACCTTTAATTTCTGGTTCTCTCCATGCACCACAATGCCTGCTCCTCCCCAAAGAAACTCGCCAGGCCAATGTCCACTTCCAAGCTCAGTGGGACAGGAAGGTGCATTCACTATTCGTTCCCCCCTTTCCCCCTCCATTTCCTGCCTCTCTGAGAATCAGAGCTCTGTTGTTGATTTAACCCTTAGGGCACCAACCAGGAGAAGGTTCTGTGTGCTTTTTGTAAAAGCCGCTTATTGATTGCTGGAAGAGGGAAACGCAGGGGATGGGGGATGGACGAAGTGAACACACAGACCAGGCTATACTTGCTTAATGTTAAGAGCAACCTCGAATAAAGTCAGATGTTTGAGAGACATAAGACATGAACATCAGATTGTCAGATGAGGGAGGAAGGATGGATAGATAGACAGGAGAGGGAGGGGGAAAGAAAGGTAGAAAGAAAGCAACTTTAAATGCATTCTCCAAGCCGCAGGCTGGCTTGGCTTGGAGAAGAGATGTAAAGAGACAAATGCCTTTTCCAAACAGACTGATGGGGGGGGGGGGGGTCTTTGAGATCCACACAATGTGTGTGAAAGAATCGCATGTGGCTCCTGAGCCACAGTTTGGCCACCCCTGAGTCATACCATTTTTCTCAGTAGATTAGGGTTGCCAAGTCCAATTCAAGAAATATCTGGGGACTTTGGGGGTGGAGCCAGGAACAAAGGTGTGACAAGCACAAGGGAGTTCTGGTCATCACATTTCAAGGGACTGAACACCTTTTAAATGCCTTCCTTCCATAGGAAATAATGAAGGATAGGGGCACCTTCTTTGGGGGCACATAGAATTGGACCCCCTGGTCCAATCTTTCTGAAACTTGGAGGGTATTTTGGGGAGAGGTACCAAATGCTACGCTGCAAATTTGGGGCCTCTACCTCAAAAAACAGCCCCCGCACAGCCCCAGATACCCGCAGATCCATTCTCCATTATTTTCTATGGGAATAAATCTCTTTGGGGAATAAAAGAGTTCCCAGCAGATATTTCCCTCCCCTCCCCCCGCTTTCTGATGACCCTGAAGCGGGGGGGAGGGCCTCCAAACCGGGGGATCCCCTGCCCCCACCTGGGGATTGGCAACCCTACAGTAGATTCAGAATAAAACAAAAGTCCAGAAGCACCTTAAAGACTAACACATTTCAACAGAAGCTTTTGTGAGACACAACTGATGTTGACAACTCTAGGCTGGAGATTTGGGGAGATGAAGTCTGGGGAATGCAGAGTCCGGGAAGCTGAGGGACCTCATTGGGTTACTATGCCATACAACTGTCCACCCTCCAAAGCAGCCATTTTCTCCCAGGGAATTGATTTCTGTAGTCTGAAAACCAGTTATAATTCTGGAATTCTCTGAAGTGTCCAAGCCCCACCAGAAGGTTGGCAACCTCACAAGTGGTGCTTGGGGGGGGGGGCACAGTGGGAGGGCTTATAGTGTCCTGGCCCACTGGTGAGGGCATTGGGGTATTTTTGGCCACCGTGTGTCACCGTGTTGGATGGGCCATTGTCCTGATCCAGCATGGCTTCTCATGTTCTTAAGTCACTTATTTCCCTTCACTGTGTAATTAACTTCTGGAATTCACCAGGGCTGCCAGTTCCAGACTAGAAAACTCCTGGAGATTTTTTTTTTTGGGGGGGGGGGTGCAGCCCACAAAGAGTAGTGGGAGAGGCCTCAGCAGACCATAGTGCTGTAGAGTCCACCCTTCAAAGCAACCATTTTTTCCAAGGGAATGGATCTCTGTTGTCTCAACTGGAAATCAATTGTAATTCCAGGGCAGTTTGAGTCCCAACCTGGAGGTTGGCAACCCTAGAAGACAGCCACTAGTTTAGTTGGCTTTGAAAGCTAACTAGAAAAATGCAGTTTGTTTATTTACAACATTTGTATGCTGCTTTCCCCCTCCCCAAGGGACTCAAAGAGGCTCATAGAAATTCACCAGAATGTCAGTTTACCAATTAAAACAACTAGTGCAATTAAATGAACAAAACAAACACAGCCTAGACAGGTCTAGATCGATGAGGCCGTCTAACTCTGACTACAGGCTGTGAAGCGCAGGCCAACAGACCTTTGGCTTGACTCTGTTGCTTAATCCAGGCTTTAATCCCTGCAAGGAAAGGAAAACAAAACATAGCCCAGATGAAATCAGCCTTCAAGTGAGGTCCTAGAGATCTCCTGAAATTGCAATTTCCCAGTTTAGAGTTGTTAACACTAGTTGTGACTCATGTCAACATCGTCTTCTTCACCCCACCGTCACCCCTGCTATGGAAGTTTGGTCCATCCATGCTCTTCAGTCATGACTGAATAGCGAGAGGCAGTGTACCCCTGAATACCAGTGCGGGGGGGGGGGGGTCAACAGTTGGGAGATTATCTCTGTGCCCTCCTTGTGGGCATTCCTGGATAATCTGGGTGGCCACTCTGGGAAACAGGATGTTGAAATAGATGTCCCATTGGTTTCAAATAGCACAGTTCTTAAGCAAGGCAAAAATGATTAGCCATCTCTAATCATGTAGTTGCCTGCAGCACCCGGCATCCAGAGGTGTTCTGCCTCCAAAAATAGAATTGTTATTTCATTTTTAAACCTGTTACTTTTTGCCCTGAGAACCCAAAGAAACTGACCACATTGTTCTCCCTTCTGTTATCCTCAGAACAACCAACCTGTGAGGTAGGTTAGGCTAAAAACATAAAAAAAAGAGCTCTGCTGGATCAGACTAGTGGTCCATCTAGTTCAGCATCGATCTACTACAGAATGAATATATCTCTTAGTACTAGATGCCGAGGCAAGGGGACTGGACTCTTATCATCTTGAAAACAAAATGCCACCCCAAATAGCCCTTGCTCTGATCCATTATGACAATTTTTGTGATCTCATGTATTCTACCACCCACCTAGACATGATAAATGTGGACTGCATCTGCCCCACCTTTGTATTGTTCTTCCTGAAACTGTGATACAGATGAAATATTTTCCTAGTAATATGACCAGGATTGGGGGGTTTGTATAAGCACAGGATCACTTGCCCTGAGCACGAAGCAAGCATTAAAATACAACTGTTAAAATAACATTCTGTGATGTCATGTGCTACATAGAGAGGCTTAGTAGGGGCAGCTGGCTAGCCAGAATGGCAGTTGCTATTTCTGACTCCCATGCCAGGAAATGTCTAAGAAAGTGCTGCTAGCAACATCTGGTCTGAACGTAGGTTACCAATCTCCAACCAGGGCCTGAAGATCTCCTGAAATTACAACTAACTTCCAGACTACAGAGGTCAGTTGCCTTGGAGAAAATGACTACTTCGGAGGGTAGATTCTATGACATTATACCCAGCTGAGGAAACCCTCCCCCCTCCAAATCTCCCAAGAATTTCCCACCTTAAGAGTATGCAACACTATCGGAAACCCTTTCTCTTAATCTTTGGTGTATGGAGGTTCTCTGCAGCTACTTATTTGCAAGTTAATTACCTGCTATTATAATTTCCCTGCTAGTATCATTCCGCATCTGAAACCACTGCACTCTCCAAGTATAAAGCAGACGGATTCACATTCTGGATCAGAAGTGGTGAGCAGTGACTCCCAAAAGCTCCTGCCCTATCACAAATGTTGTTAAGTCTTTTAAGATGCGACGGGATGGTTTTCTGCTGCTACAGACAGGCTAACGCGGTTACCCACCTTGATCTATTTGTGAGTTCACAGCAGAGACCCCCCTCATTGTCACGCAGGCAGCATCCCTCAGTTCTAACTACAGTCACAAAGGCTGTGAGGAGAGCTTACAGGGAGAGGTGCCGCCGAACATCAAGCTCGTTTGAACTGAGGGAATTCAGAAGCTGTATTTTGAACTGCTGATAACCAGCTACAGTCTCATGAGGTTTCTCATCTCTTAAACCAAAAGAACAAACACCCAAATGGCTTTTAACAGTGTGGAAGTAAAAAGCACCTGCGTGAACATACAGGCGCATTGTACAGTGGGAATGTCGAATGGGGAGGGTGAGGTTAGAAGGTGATCCTTGGTGCAAGAATTGGAGCATTACATTTTGGCTATGCAATGTTGGAGGGTGCGTTACCACACCCAGTGTCCGTAGTCTCATTCAGGGTGGGTTGGGGGGGGCTTGGGCAGAGGGAGTTCCCCCTCCTCTCCACAGCCTACCACCAGACATTCATACCCTCCTCTCCACCCATTTGCATCTATCTTTTCCTTCTCCCCAACAGACACATTCATGATTGCTACCAAATGATTGGACAGGGGGTGCTGGCAGTGTGGTGTAGAGGTGGAGCAGCAGACTCTAATTCCGAGAACTCTAATCCTCACTCCTCCTCCCCATGAAGCCAGCTGGGGCACCATGAATCGGTCACAGTTCTCAGAACTCTCTCAGCCCCACCTACCACACAAGGTGCCTGTTGTGGGGAGAGGAAGGTGATTGTAACCCACTTTTGAGACTCATCAAGGTAGAGAAAAGTGGGGTACAAACACCATCTCTTCTTCTTCTTGTACCCGAAACGCTGGGGCCCTGGCAGCTGTCCCACCTCATAGTATGCAAATACTGGCTTGGGTCTCATTCAAGCTGCAAACTCTGCTCTTGGGATCCATTGCACCTTTCACACTCCTGCAGCTATCCTCTACCCTCTCTTTCCCCAACAGACACAAGAAATACATCTTTAAATGTAGAATTTAATAGCGAAAGTGATCGAGTGAAACATAAAACCTATCCCATATGAATCAACTAAAACCTTATTGAATGTATACGTTTACATGCCTTAATTCCATTCAATCTTTGAAAAGCAAGTAAAGAGTGGTTGAGAATTTGTTTAGTAGTTTAATGCAAACTTTATAATGTTGCTAGGGTTGCCATCATCCAGGTGGTGGCTGGAGATAGTTGCCAGCTCCAGGTTGGGAAATACCTGGAGATTTGGGGGGTGGGGCTTGAGGATGGTGACATTTGGGGAGAGGAGGGACTGTTTAAAAATATAACACCATACAGTCTGTCTTCCAAAGTAGCCATTTTCTCCAGGTGAACTGATCTGTCTCCCAGAGATCAGTTGTAATCAGTGTTCCCTCTAAGCTGAGTTAGTGTGAGCTAGCTCACAGATTTTTAGCCTCCAGCTCACACATTGTCTTAGCTCAGGAAGGATGACCCCAGAGCACACTAATTTATGCAATAGCTCATAACTTTAATGCCAATAGCTCGCAAAGTAGAATTTTTGTTCACAAGACTCTGCAGCTTAGAGGGAACATTAGTTGTAATAGTGGGAGATCTCCAGCTACTGCCTGGAGGTTGGCAACCCTAGCTGGAGATATATTATCACAACTGATTTCCAGGTGACAGAGACCAGTTCTCCTGGACAAGACGGTTGCTTTGGAAGGTGGACTCTGTGGCACTGTACCCCCTCAAAGTCCTTCCCCTCCACAAATCATGCCTTCCCCAAGTTCCACTCCTAAAATATCCAGGAATTTCCAAATCCAGACCTGGCAACCCTAAATGTTCCAGTACAATAAAATGCACCTGTGTCACTTTTAAATCAGTCCCTTGTAGAACATGCCTTACGCTTTCGTTTGCCTTTTTTTCCGTGGCCAACCCCATTATCTGAATGTTGCTCCATTCGTGTATGAATTTTCTGATGTTTACCAAAACTAGAGGGACTGGAGAACATTTTCCCACACTCTAAACACTTATATGGTTTCTCTCCTGTGTGTGTTCTCTGATGTTCTACGAGGACAGTGCTATACCTGAAACATTTACCACAGTCTAAACATTTATATGGCATTTCACCAGTATGGGATCGCCTGTGCACTGTCAGATTTGAACTCTGACTGAACCTATGGCCGCAGTCTGTACACTTATAGGGTTTTTCTCCTGTGTGAGTCCTTTCATGTATAACAAGATATTGCTTGTACCGGAAGCTTTTCCCACACTCAGCGCATCCATATGGCTTCTCTCCAGTGTGGGTTCTCTTGTGCATATACAGGCTGGCTTTGTCAGTAAAACATTTCTCACAATCTGAGCAGGGAAACGGCTTCTCTCCTGTGTGGATTCTCTCATGCTTTGCAATATGGTGCCTGCGCCTGAATCGTTTACCACACTCTGAACACTCGTATGGCTTTTCTCCTGTATGGGTTCTTCTATGGTGAACAAAGGATATTTTAAAACTGAAGCTTTTGTCACACTCTGGGCATTGGTATGGTTTCTCTCCTGTATGGATTCTCTTGTGACGAACAAAATTTGACCTCTGGCTGTAGTGTTTGCCACAATCTGAGCATTTGTACGGTTTCTCTCCCGTATGGATTCTCCTGTGCACGCGAAGGCTCTGCATTTTACTGAAGTTTTTTCCACAGGCTGAGCATTTGTATGGCCTTTCGCCTGTATGGGTTCTCTGGTGCATGGTGAGGGCAGTTTTGTTACTGAACCTCTTTCCACAGTCAAAGCATTGGTGGGGTTTCTCTCCTGTGTGGGTTCGTGAGTGCGTAATGAGTTGCCCTTTCAGGCTGAAAGTCTTCCCGCAGTCTGAGCACTCGTATGGTTTCTCTCCCGTGTGGGTCATCATGTGTTTCTGAAGATTCCCTTTCTGACTGAAACCTTGCCTGCACTCTGGACACTTAAATGGTTTTTCACCCGTATGTATCCTTAGATGAGTGATAAGAGTACACTTGGCAGCAAAGCTTTTCCCACACTCCGAACATTCGAAAGGCTTCTCACCTGTATGGGTCCTCTGGTGCTTACTAAGGTTTGCTTGCTGATTAAAGCTCCTCCCACAGTCTGGGCATCCATAGGGTCTCTCTCCTGTGTGGGTCCTCTCATGTACCACAAGTAATGCTCTGTATCCAAACCTTTTCCCACAAACTGAGCACTTATGCCCTTTTTTATCCAGGTGAATCCCCCTATGCCTAGTAAGATTCGATTTATAATTAAAGCTTCTGTCACAGTCTGCACATTGATATGGTTTCCTCCCTGTGTGCGTTCTCTCATGCGTAACAAGGAATGCTCTATTGAGAAAGGTTTCCCCACAGTGGGAGCATTTATACAAGCCTTCCTTCACTTGCACTTTCTGGTTCTTTAGAAAGCCAGGGTTCTGAGGGAATCTTTTTCTGTGGTCGTTGTTTCTCTTACTCCTGCGGATTCCCTCAGGGGTAGCAATTTTGCACAACCCAGTGTCACCATCTTCACAAACAAAGGGTTTTTTGGCCATTACCCGTGGAGGGCTTTTCTGGCACCTTTTGGGTCTCTGCTGGCTTTTAGGCAACCCTTCTACCTCAGGACTCAGGTATAGCTTCCCTTCAGTGCTTCTGAACGAAAGTCCACTGATCCCCACTGGTTTAACTCTTTCCAGCTCAGTGGCCTTTTTCTTTGCTTTCACTTGGTTGCCGCCTAGGGGATGGGGAGCACAGAAAATGATGACAGTGAATTAGTGACAAGAAAGACCAGACCTCTCAATGAGGAAATAAAAGGGGGAAAACAGTCTGCAGCTTAAATTGCTATGGCTGGTACCACAAGATCAGGAAACACAGAAATTTCCTTGCCTCTACATCAGTGGTTCAAGGACTAAAATTTGCTAGGTTTTCTAACAGACTATAGTAGAAAAATGGAAAGCAACCATGTGACTTGCACCACATACACAAACACATTTACATAGTAACTTGAGCAGAAGAGCCAAATTGAAATGTTATTCATAGAACTTGCTTAATAAATTGTGGATTTCTGTGCTGTCTCCACCTTGACCTGGATGACCCAGGGTAGCCTGACCTCAATAATTTCCTTACTTTCAGCTAGGGGTAGAGGGAATGAGGTCCATTCTCTCACCTCATTCCCACATTCCATTCTGCTGTATGTGTGAATCCAGCCTTCCAGGAAAAACCTAAAAAGAGTTAATCTCCCCAACCTTTCTGAGCCTGTGAGCACCTTTGGAATTCTGACTCGCCATGATGGGCACATCCACATGCCACAAGAGGTAGAGCCAGTCACGAAATGGCTGTTGCAGCTTACCTTCAGTCCCACAGTGAAGACCTTGTGCTGTGCTAGCAGCTGATGCTAAAGCAACATTATTTTTAAAAAATCTGCACAGCTGATCAAATCTTCAATGGCCAGTCAGAAGTCTTGCTGAACAAATGCTCCACCTGGTTCTTCCCATTTTCTAAATATACTTTTAGGGCACCAGGAAAGGTGGCACCCACGGGCAACACATTGGGGACACCAGTCCTAAGCCTTACCGAGCAAAGTATCCTGGCCATTAGACTCCTGCTTGACCTCAGTGGATAGTCGCACTTTGTCTGCTGGATCCCGCTCAGCATTCCCACCTGCATCTTCCAAAGGTCCTAATACCTGAAAGAGAGAGAGGGGGATCAGTTCAAAAGCATAACAGGAAATTTATGGTGCAGTCTTAACAGAGTTACTCCCTTTGAAGCCCATTCACTTCTATGGACTTAGAAGGATGGACTGCAAGGAGGCTGCTTTGTAGGCGGTAGGCCCAAGGTCAAGTTCCTGGAATCTCCTGTTAAAAGATCTCAGGGAGGAAGTGCAGGGAAAAGCTGCTCTCTGTTTGAGGTCTTAGAGAACCACTGCCAGTCAGAGCAGACAAGACTGAACTAAGAAAGGCCAACGGTCTGATTTAATATAAAGCAAAAATCATGTCCTCATACATACACAGAGACCTATGGCCCAGTGGATAGAGCACCTGCACTGCACAGAGAAGACCCCAGGTTCAATCCCCAGCATCTCCCTTTAAATAATCTCAGGAAGCTCAGACTGGAGAAGGCCTATTTTCTTCCAAAGACCCTCAAGGGCAGTGTAGGGTTGCCAGATCCGGTTTGGAAATTCTTGGGAGATTTGGGGGTGATGCCTGAGAAGGATGAAGTTTGGGGAGAGGAAAGTGCTCAGTAGGCATGTGATGCCACGGGGTTCACCTTCCAGAGCTCATTTTCCCCAGGTCACCTGATCTCTGTAGTCTGGAGATCAACTGTTAATTCCAGGAGAGCTCCAGGCCCCACCTGAAGGTTGAGCAAAATGTGAGGAGGCTATGAAAAAATATACTTTGCAACCAATAATTACAATTAGTAAATCACAGCTTAATATAAGAATTCTTAATTCCCTTGTTTAGCTGCCCACCTAAAGGTGGACAACCCCAGAAGCCACGACCAGTCAAGGGAGACAATACTGAACTGGACAGACCAATGGGTGTCATGATCTTTGACCTAGTGAAGCCTACAGGCTCCAGAGAAGCCTGCCTAGGAGATCTCTGGGTACCTGACCAAGGGATATATCTGAGAAAATTGTAACATGTAGTTAGGCCCTCTGAGAACCAAAGCTTTCATGTAAAAACCCCCAGATTTCTAATCCTCATGCTTACAGGGCAATGCCTGTCGAAAACTCAGAAGCCAGCCTAGCAGTTGGATAAGATTTCTAGTGGCTGAAAGAAGACTTCAGTGCCCTAAGCAGCAAAGCATTCCCCTGCCAGGTTCTTTCTCCCTCCCCTTTATTAATAGTACCAGAACAAAATATGCACATTCATTAAAATGACAGGAATTGACCCAAACAAGAGAAACCACACACATTTGCCTCATTGAGACAAGTCACAGGATGCAAACAGCCCCACCTGCTGCTCTCCTTTTCCCTTCTGCTGCCGTTTCTTGTCTTCTCGCTGCTTCTGCAAGAAATCTTCAGCCAGGGCTGCTGCCTTGGCACTGGTCTTGGGGCCATGTCCCTTGATCCACTTCTGCATTTCCAAAGGGAGGATGATCAGGAACTGCTCCAGGATCAACAAGTCCAGAATCTGCTCCTTGGTGTGCCTGTTCGGCCTCAGCCACTGATGGCAAAGCTCTCGGAGTTGGCGCAGTATCTTTTGGGGGCCTTCAGCTTCCTGGTAGCTGAACTGCCTAAAGCGCTGGTGCCACGCCTCTGAACTGATGGTGTCCTCCACATCCACACTCTCCTCCTTTGTTTTCTTGGAAAGAACCAGCCTCTCACAGACCACACGGACTTCTCCGGTGAGGCCTCGCTGGATGGGGGTTATGCGACATTCTGTAGGCTCACAACGGACTTCAGGCACTTCCTTCAGAGAGGCCCGAGTTCGCTTCACCTCTTTCTCTGACCGGGGTGGGGCTACTTGTCGGTTTTCAAACCCTGACTGAGGGGATTCTACTGTCTTCAGGAACTCCTGCCATTGGGCCTCCCAGCTATGCTGTAGCCCTTCTCCTGGTTCTTGTTTCACCTTTTGTGGAACTGCCTCAGTCAGGAATTCTCCAATGGTCCCGACTTGGAGAATCAGAGGTTCCCTAACAGCAATGTCCAAACACTCCCCAGATTTGAATCCTATTGTATTCTGTTCTTCCATATCAATCCTAGACCAGAAAATAAAATGAATGCTCTTTAGTTCAGCACTTGGCAACTGAACCAAACACATTCCAGATACTTCCATCATATTTAATCTCAGCAAACACAAAAGTAATGATGTATTTGACTTATACTATGTAATCTGCCAGAAGCCTCAGTGCGAAAGGACTATAAGTAATGTTATTAGTAATATAATGAAGAACAGATCAATGGACTGCGGCAATGACTGCAGATTTATACCTCACCCTTCTCTCTGAATCAGAGACTTAGAATGGCTCACAATCTCCTATATTTTCTCCCCTCACAACAGACACCCTGTGAGGTGGGTGAGGCTGAGAGGCTCACGGCAGCTGCCCTTTCAAGGACAACCTCTGCCAGAGCTATGGCTGACCTAAGGCAATGCTAGCAGGTGCAAGTGGAGGAGTGGGGAATCAAACTCTGTTCTCCCAGATAAGAGTCCGCACACTTAACCACTACACCAAAATGGCTCTCTCCCTTCTAAATACACCCTACCCTGTAAAAATGGAGCACAGGCCAGACAAGATCACAGAGAATGATGAAACAAAGATTCTTTTGGACTTCTGATTACAAACAGATAAACACCTGGAGCATAACACACCTGATACCACAATTGTAGGGGGGGGGGGGGAAAGAGAAACAGGGTTTGGATTATTGACACTGTAATCCCAGGACACAGCAGAACAGAAGACAAAGAACAGGAGGAGATCACAAATACCAAAACCTGCAAATAGAGTTAGAGCGCTTCTGGGTTACCATTATCATTGCAGCCCTCAGAACAGGGCCTCAAAGTCTCAAGAAACATCTGGAGATTGCTAGGAACAGAAAGAATCCTGCAAAGATACATTTTTAAAATTTATTTATTCGATTTATATCCCGCCCTCCCCACCGAGGCAGGCTCAGGAACTTGGCTAGATCTGAATTGCAGAACACCATCTACCAGTCAAATGAATGTAACAATTCATCATTGTCATCATATTCTCTTCTAAATACACCCTACCCTGTAAAAATCAAAAATAGGTTTACAACTTACAGATACACCCCTGAACGATACCTGAACAGCATACTCAAGAGACTGCTACAGCGCGGCCATTATCTCCAGATTTAGATGCAATAATTCAGAGCAAGAGGCATCAGTTATTAGACTGTTAAATAAACAAGATATTACAACAGTGCTAATCCTCTAAGCATGTTTTAAGTTTAAAAAAAAGAATCTTTGTGTTTGTCTGTTTCCTTTATAAAGTTTCTATCTCCGCTACCTGGAATTACATTTTATGACACACATGGCCTGGCCCAACAAGGTCTCATTTATGTCTGATCCAGCCCTCATAACAAATGAGTTTGACACCTCAGGTCTATCTAGTTCAGCATTAGAGAACCAGTGTGGGGCAGTGGTTGACTTCCAGAAAGCTTTTGATAAAGTTCCTCATCAAAGGCTCCTTAGAAAGCTCGAGAGTCATGGAGTAAAAGGACAGGTCCTCTTGCGGATCAAAACCTGGCTAATTAATAGGAAGCAGAGAGTGAGTATAAATGGGCAGTCTTCGCAGTGGAGGACGGTAAGCAGTAGGGTGCCGCAGGGCTCAGTACTGGGTCCCATGCTCTTTAACTTGTTCATAAATGATTTGGAATTGGGTGTGAGCAGCGAAGTGGCCAAGTTTGCGGATGACACTAAATTGTTCAGGGTGGTAAGAACCGGAGAGGATTGTGAGGCACTCCAAAGGGATCTGTTGAGGCTGGGTAAGTGGGCGTCAACGTGGCAGATGAGGTTCAATGTGGCCAAGCGCAAAGTAATGCACATTGGGGCCAAGAACCCCAGCTACAAATACAAGTTGATGGGTTGTGAACTGGCAGAGACTGACCAAGAGAGAGATCTTGGTGTCGTGGTAGATAACTCACTGAAAATGTCAAGACAGTGTGCAATTGCAATAAAAAAGGCCAACGCCATGCTGGGAATTATTAGGAAGGGAACTGAAAACAAATCAGCCAGTATCATAATGCCCCTGTATAAATCGATGGTGTGGTCCCATTTGGAAGACTGTGTGCAATTCTGGTCACCGCACTTCAAAAAGGATATTATAGCATTGGAAAAAGTCCAGAAAAGGGCAACTAGAATGATTAAAGGGTTGGAACACTTTCCCTATGAAGAAAGGTTAAAACACTTGGGGCTCTTTAGCTTGGAGAAACGTCGACTGGGGGCTGACATGATAGAGGTTTACAAGATAATGCATGGGATGGAGATAGTAGAGAAAGAAGTACTTTTCTCCCTTTCTCACAATACAAGAACTCATGGGCATTCAATGAAATTGCTGAGCAGTCAGGTTAAAACAGATAAAAGGAAGTGATTCACTGCCACAGGAGGTGGCGGCGGCTACAAGCATAGCCAGCTTCAAGAGGGGGCTAGATAAAAATATGGAGCAGAGGTCCATCAGTGGCTATTAGCCACAGTGTGTGTGTGTATATATATATATGTGTGTGTATATAATTTTTTTGGCCACTGTGTGACACAGAGTGTTGGACTGGATGGGCCTTTGGCCTGATCCAACATGGCTTCTCTTATGTTCTTAGAGCAGCGATCCCCAACAGGACGCCCCCAGCATCACGAAGGCTGCCAATGCCTAACAAGAGTTTTTAGAAAGTGGGCGGGGCCAGGTGAGGCTCTTACCCAGCAGGGCTTCTGATTTACCCCTGCAGATCGGATGGGTTGTGCAGCTTAAAATAACATTGTTTCAGTAGTAGCTCCCACTATGGTGTTTGTTTTATCCCCTCTCACCCCTCTTTCCCCTGCCCTCAAGCTTCCTTTCTGTGTGTGGCCTTTGTCTCCTATGGCAGTCATTTTAGAGTTGGCTCTGCTTCCAGAGCCCACCATTTCAGGGTTGCATCCATCCGTCTGTAACAGAATTCCAAAAGGGCACACAGGCTTGAAAAGGCTGGGGACCCCCAGGTCAGAGTCAATATTCCCTCTAAACTGTGGAGTCTTGTGAACAAAAATTCTAGTTCATGAGCTACTGGCATTAAAGTTGTGAGCTACTGGCATTAAAGTTGTGAGCTACTGCTTAAATTAGTTTGCTCTGGGGCCAGTTTTCCCAAGCGAAGACAAAAATGTATAAGCGGGAGGCTAAAAACCTGTGAGCTAGCTCACACCAACTCAGCTTAGAGAGAACACTGGTCAGTGTCAAATGCAGACTTGAATCCCCGCTTTGCCACAACGGAAGCTTGCTGGGTGACCACTGGCCCTCTGCACACTATCCGCCTAACCTACCTCACAGGGCTGCTGTGGGGATAAGATGGAAGAGAGGAGAATGAGGTAAGCCTCTTTGGGTCCCCACTAGGGGAGGAGAAAGGTGAGGTGTAAAGTAAATAAATGAATGGATAAAGCAGGCTGGTTAGCAGCAGGTCTCAAACAGTGGCTTTTCCCAGCCCTGCTTCTTGCAGTCCTTTTCCACAGAAACTGAACTCAGAACTGTCTGTGAGGTTTCTGCCGTACCACTAAGACCCTCCCTGCCTCTCTTACGGGAGGCTCTGGTAAGCCACTGCGGGAACACCTTAAGAACATAAGAGAAGCCATGTTGGATCAGGTCAGTGGCCCATTCAGTCCAACACTCTGTGTCACACAGTGGCCAAAAAAACCAGGTGTCATCAGGAGCCCCATCAGTGGAACCAGGACACGAGAAACCCTCCCACTGTGCCCCTCCCCACAAGTGTTTGTCTGTTTCCTTTATAAAGTTTCTATCTCTGCTACCTGGAAATACATTTTATGACACACATGGCCTAACCCAACAAGGTCTCATTTATGTCTGATCCGGCCCTCATAACAAATGAGTTTGACACCTCTGGTCTATCTAGTTCAAGTACCAGGAATACAGAGTATCACTACTCCAAACAGAGTTCCATCTATACCAGGGGTATAGAGGTCTGAGAGGAGCAGAGCAGCTCTGATAGCTGAGACAGCTGGAGAAATTGCTGAGAATTTCTGAGTTTTGAAGGACTTCATTCTAAGGTTTGTGGGGCTGCCTAAAATTCTAAGGTGTGATAGCTGGGGAACTGCTCTTTGTTTGCTTGACTGCTCTTTGTTTGGTTGACTGGCCTAAGGGTGAAAGAGATTGAGAGTGATTGCTGCTGATTGCTGAGGAGTGCCTCTGCTCCACCTCTTTGCATTTTAAGCTGCGCCTTGCCAAAGGGCAAGAGCTAAAGGGCTCTTGGCCTGTGGCTCTTCGCCTAGGGGCTCTCTAAGGACCAGGAACCCAGATCCCTGATTTCCTTGTTCTCCAAATAAGGTAAGTTCCCAATAAGGTAAGTTGAGGTAAGGTAAGTTGACCCTCCAGAAGGGGAGCCACTTAAACAAACAGCATTTAAAGAGGACTGTATTTTTATTTATATATATATATATATATACACATACATACATATATACATACATACATACATATATATATATATATACACACACACATACATATATATATATATATATATATATATATATATATATATATATATATATATATATATATAATGAAGATAGAATGCCAGCAGGGGGTTGGGGGCTTTCCAGTGTTTTGCACTGAGTGTCACATGTATGACTATCTGCCCAAAGGACAGAAGTCTTGGGTGTGTGCTCGATGCAAGGAGCTCCTGGTCCTCAGGGAACGAGTTCGTACCCTTGAGGCCGAGGTGACTGCCCTGGAGAAGCAGAGACGGTCAGTTAGGCACTTGGGGAAGACTCTAGGGGGCATATTAGATGAGCCCCGCTCTGAAGGTAGCAGCCCCGTTGCTGCCAGAGAGCGTGAGGGTCGAGAGGGAACAGGGCACCGGGCTGAGGATAAGGGGAATGCGCCCTTAGAAGGGACCTCTTCTTCGGTTGGTGAGCGGGTATCCTTTCGTGCCAAGGAACCATCCCTGAGCAGGGAGAGAGGGGGGGTTTTGGTAGTTGGTGATTCGATCCTTAGGCAAGTAGACAGCTGGGTGGCGAAACCGCGTACTGACCGTATGGTGAATTGCCTGCCTGGTGCGAAGGTAGCGGACATTACGCGTGTAGTAGATAGACTGATAGACAGTGCTGGGGAGGAGCCTGTGGTCGTGGTGCATGTTGGCACCAACGATGTGGGGAAATGCAGTCGTGTGGTCCTGGAGGAAAAATTTAGGCTGCTAGGAGGGAGACTTAAGGCCAGGACCTCCAAGGTAGCCTTCTCAAAAGTGCTACCTGTTCCACGTGCAGAGCAGGAGAGACAGGCACAAATTAGAAGTCTCAATGTGTGGATGAGACGATGGTGTAGGGAGGAAGGGTTTAAGTTTGTTAGGCACTGGGATGCTTTCTGGAACAAGCGGGAGCTGTACAAAAGAGATGGTCTCCACTTGTCCCCGGATGGAACCAGGCTGCTGGCGCTTAAAATCAAAAAGGTGGCAGAGCAGTTTTTAAACTAAATCTTGGGGGAAAGCCGACAGGAGATGAAATGTCTCTGGTTTGGGAGGACTCGTCTCAAAGAGATGAAGGGTTAGCTGCTATTTTTCTACTGGGTAACGGACCAGAGTTGTCCACTGTGAAGGGGACAAACAATATGGACTGTCTGCCAGAGTCTCGAGGCGGCAGGAGGAAAGTGGTGGGCCTAGCTCGCCTGGGAAATTATAGATGTTTGTATGCAAATGCTAGAAGTGTTTGAAGTAAAATTGGTGAATTGGAATGTTTAGTGTTGGGAGAAAACATAGACATTGTGGGAATTTCAGAAACTTGGTGGAATGAGGAGAATCAGTGGGACCCGGTGATTCCTGGATATAAGCTATATCGGAAGGATAGGGAGGGAAGGGTTGGAGGTGGGGTGGCTCTGTATGTCAGAGAGGATATACGGTCCAGTAAGACTGAGATCAGAGAATTAGATTCACTTTTATAAATGCTTTGGGTTGAAATAGAGGGCCCAAAAGGAAATTTAACTATGGGAGTTTGTTATCGCCCACCAAATCAAAAGAGAGAGGACGATTATAATATGATGGAAGGCTTAAAGATAGCAGCTAAACGTAAAAACTGTGTCGTAATAGGTGATTTTAACTACCCGCAGATTGATTGGGTCAATATGTGTTCTGGTCGAGAGAAAGAGATTGAGTTTCTTGATGCTCTCAATGACTGTGCTATGGAGCAGATGGTCTCAGAACCTATCAGGGGTGGGGCAATCCTGGATTTGGTCCTAAGTAATGCCCAAGACTTGGTGAGAGATGTAAAAGTGATTGTGCCACTTGGGAGCAGTGACCATAATGTAATTGATTTCACCGTTTGTATAAATAGGGAGTTGTCCAAAAAGACTGCCACAACCACGTTTAACTTTAAAAGGGGTAAATACACTGAGATGAGGAGGCATGTGAGGAGGAAACTGAAAGGAAAGGTACATACGGTCAAAACCCTTGGGGAAGCTTGGATGCTATTTAAAACTATAATCCTAGAAGCTCAGATAAAATACATACCACAAGTTAGGAAAGGCACAAACAGGCATAAGAAAAGGCCTGCATGGTTAACAAACAAAGTAATGGAAGCTGTAAAAGGTAAGAAGGACTCCTTTAAGCGGTGGAAAACCAGTCCAAGTGAGATTAGTAAAAGGGAACACAGGCTGTGGCAAATCAAATGCAAGACTGTGATCAGGCAGGCAAAAAGGGACTATGAGGAGCATATTGCAAAAAACATAAAGACCAACAATAAAACTTTCTTCAAATATATTAGAAGTAGGAAACCAGCCAGGGAGGCAGTGGGGCCCTTGGATGACCATGGGGTAAAAGGATTACTGAAGGAGGATAGGGAAATGGCTGAGAAGCTGAATGCATTTTTTGCCTCCGTCTTCACTGTGGAAGATGAGAACTTTTTGCCTGCCCCAGAACCACTAACTTTGGAAGGGGTGTTGAAAGACCTGAGTCAGATTGAGGTGACAAAAGAGGAGGTCCTACAACTGATAGACAAATTAAAAACTAATAAGTCACCGGGTCCGGATGGCATACATCCGAGAGTTCTGAAAGAACTCAAAGTTGAACTTGTGGATCTTCTAACAAAAATCTGTAATCTTTCATTGAAATCTGCCTCCATTCCTGAGGACTGGAAGGTAGCAAATGTCACCCCCATCTTTAAAAAAGGCTCCAGAGGAGACTTGGGAAATTACAGGCCAGTCAGTCTGACTTCAATACCGGGGAAGTTGGTAGAAACCATTATCAAGGACAGAATGAGTAGGCACATTGATGAACACGGGTTATTGAGGAAGACTCAGCATGGGTTCTGCAAGGGAAGATCTTGCCTCACTAACCTGTTACATTTCTTTGAGGGGGTGAACAAACATGTGGACAAAGGAGACCCAATAGATGTTGTTTACCTTGACTTCCAGAAAGCTTTTGATAAAGTTCCTCATCAAAGGCTCCTTAGAAAGCTTGAGAGTCATGGAGTAAAAGGACAGGTCCTCTTGTGGATCAAAAACTGGCTTAGTAATAGGAAGCAGAGAGTGAGTATAAATGGGCAGTCTTCGCAGTGGAGGACGGTAAGCAGTGGGGTGCCGCAGGGCTCGGTACTGGGTCCCATGCTCTTTAACTTGTTCATAAATGATTTAGAGTTGGGAGTAAGCAGTGAAGTGGCCAGGTTTGCGGATGACACTAACTTGTTCAGGGTGGTGAGAACCAGAGAGGATTGTGAGGAACTCCAAAGGGATCTGTTGAGGCTGGGTGAGTGGGCGTCAACGTGGCAGATGAGGTTCAATGTGGCCAAGTGCAAAGTAATGCACATTGGGACCAAGAATCCCAGCTACAAATACAAGTTGATGGGGTGTGAACTGGCAGAGACTGACCAAGAGAGAGATCTTGGGGTCGTGGTAGATAACTCACTGAAAATGTCAAGACAGTGTGCATTTGCAATAAAAAAGGCCAACGCCATGCTGGGAATTATTAGGAAGGGAATTGAAAACAAATCTGCCAGTATTATAATGCCCCTGTATAAATCGATGGTGCGGTCTCATTTGGAGTACTGTGTGCAGTTCTGGTCGCCACACCTCAAAAAGGATATTATAGCATTGGAGAAAGTCCAGAAAATGGCAACTAGAATGATTAAAGGGCTGGAGCACTTTCCCTATGAAGAAAGGTTGAAACGCTTGGGACTCTTTAGCTTGGAGAAACGTCGACTGCGGGGTGACATGATAGAGGTTTACAAGATAATGCATGGGATGGAGAAAGTAGAGAAAGAAGTACTTTTCTCCCTTTCTCACAATACAAGAACTCGTGGGCATTCGATGAAATTGCTGAGCAGACAGGTTAAAACGGATAAAAGGAAGTACTTCTTTACCCAAAGGGTGATTAACATGTGGAATTCACTGCCACAGGAGGTGGTGGCGGCCACAAGTATAGCCACCTTCAAGAAGGGTTTAGATAAAAATATGGAGCACAGGTCCATCAGTGGCTATTAGCCACAGTGTATGTGTGTATATAAAATTTTTTGCCACTGTGTGACACAGAGTGTTGGACTTGATGGGCCGTTGGCCTGATCCAACATGGCTTCTCTTATGTTCTTATGGGTGACCAAACTGTGGCTCTGGAGCCACATGTGGCTCTTTCACACATATTGTGTGGCTCTCGAAGCCCCCACCACCCTATCTGCTGGTTTGGAGAAGGCATTTGTCTCTTTAAATTGCTTCTCCAAGCCAAGCCAGCTAGCAGCTTGGAAAATGCATTCAAAGTTGCTTTCTTTCCACCTCCCCTTCCATCTATTTGCCTTCCTTCCTTCATCTGACGTTCATGTCTTGCAACTCTCAAACATCTGATGTTTATTCTGTGTGGCTCTTCCTTTAAGCAAGTTTGGCCACCCTTGGCCACTGATGGACCTCTGCTCCATACGTTTATCCATATGGTCCAGGCAGGTGCATCTGCAGTTATTTAGCAAGATAGCCCAGAACAGATCCTCCATATGCAAGGGTAGTAGCATACCTTTGCCCCTTAAACAGGATTTTTTTTTCTGGAGAAGGCGCCAGAGGGGCGCTAAATAGATTGAAATAAACAAAGCACCCCTGACTTTAGTCTGTAGTTCCGCGTCTTCTCTCCCCCTTTCATTTCCCCTCTGCTCTTGCATGCCCAAGTGCCCCATGCCCTCCATGTGTCTCCGCAGCCGCGCAAAGCCCTCCCGGCCCCAGGCCAAGCCGCCTCCTGCCTGCCCCCTAGCGGAGCCCCGGAAGCCACGCAGCGGCTCAGATGCCTTCCAGCAACTTTGGAGGGCTTTGCTCGCTGTGCTCTGCCCCGGAAACAATGCTATGCCTTGTGGCGTTCGCGGGCGCACGTGGCCGGCGGGGGCCCAGCAGCAGAGTGCGAGCTGCGGGGGCGCTGCAAATTCAATAGGGGGCGTCGCCCTCAATGCTCCACTGCTGGCTGGCTACGGCTGCCCCCCCCCTCCTTCATGCAGGCTCAGTTTGAGAGCCCCCATCTAAGAACAGAAGAACATAAGAGAAGCCATGTTGGATCAGGCCAGTGGCCCATCCAGTCCAACACTCTGTGTCACACAGTGGCCAAAAAAACCCAGGTGCCATCAGGAGGTCCACCAGTGGGGCCAGAACTCCAAAAGCCCTCCCACTGTGCCCCCCTCCAATCACCAAGAAAACAGAGCATCATTGCCCCAGATAGAGAGTTCCCTGTGGCTAAGAGCCACTGATGGACCTCTGCTCTATATGCTTATCCATTCCCCTCTTGAAGCTGTCTATGCTTGTGGCCGCCGCCACCTCCTGTGGCAGTGAATTCCACGTGTTAATCACCCTTTGGGCAAAGAAGTACTTCCTTTTATCCGTTGTAGCCCGACTGCTCAGCAATTTCATTGAATGGCCACGAGTTCTCGTATTGTGAGAAAGGTTGAAAGTGGAACACTGAGCGCCACTGGAAAGACCCCGCGAAGAAATTACCCATTCAAGTCCCAGGATCCTCCGAGTAGATTTTTCTCTGCGCTTTCTCTCCTCCTCGCTCTGCTTTGCTCAGGTGCTCAATTGCACTCCCCTCTCTCGAAGGCGGCCCTTCCAAACAGTCTCCCTACTGCAAACAGGCAGCGGGGCGGCCAAGGCGAGACTCCGGCCAACAAAGAGGGAGGGTGATGCAAAGTCCTATATAGGCGCGGGCCTCTCTAGGCACGAAGAACTCTCTCGCATTAACTCTTAGGTTACCCAGCAAACCTTACCAGTGGTGTCAATCTCATTTGTTATAAGGGACGGATCTGACATAAATGAGACTTTGCTGGGCCGGGCCATGTCAGTCCAGGCCGTGTGTACCTATTTAAGATTAGGTAGCAGAGATATAAACTTTATGAAGGACACAAACACAATTAATTCTTTTAAAAGAACAACTTAAAATCTGCTGAAAACGTTAGCACTCATTGGTTTTAAAGGTGCTTTCTTTGTATTTCTCCCATGGGATTCAGGGAACTGGTCAAAGGAAGCTGTGGCTTTTTTCCCCAGGGGACGGGACGAATGAGCCTCTCTCAATAGAAGGGAGAGAGATTTGGCTCAGTAGCTCTGCTGTACCATTGAGAGAGCCTGGAAAAACAAACTCTACCTTCACCCCTTCCTCCTCAAGGGAGGAGCCCTGGCCAATGGAGAAAATAGAGGTTTTGCTCTGTAGTTTCTTTGCGATTGAGCAAGCCTTGCAAAGCAAGCTGTGATGCAGAAGGAAGCAAGAGAGAGGGAGAAGGAAGTAGATGACAGCCAGTTGCTTGGGGGCCTGATAGAAGCCCTCTGGGGGCCTGGTTCAGCCCCCGGGCCTCATGTTTGACATCCCTGCTTTACACGTGCCACACTGTTACATTAGAATTATTTTTAAAATGAGTATATATACTATACAACAGGGGTGACCAAGCCTGATTAACGTAAGAGCCACATGGAATAAATGTCAGATGCTTGAGAGCCACAAGACATGAATATCAGATGCTTGAGAGCTGCAAGTCAGGGAGGGAGGGAAGAAAGGTGGAAAGAAAGCAAATCAATTGGGGATGGGGAATGAGGAGGTGGAAAGAAAGCAACTTTAATTTTAAATGCATTCTTCAAGCTGACCATTGGCTTGACTTAAAGAAGTGATCTACCTTCTCCAAGCCAGCCAATGGGGTGGTGGGGGCTCTGAGAGTCACACAATATATGTGAAAGAGCCACATGTGGCTCCTGAGCCACAGTTTGGCCACCCCTGATATACAGCTAGGGATGCCAAGCCATCTTGTGGGACCTGGGGATTCCTTGGAATTACAGCTCAACTCCAATCTACAGAGGTCTTCAGGTATTTCTCAACCAGGAGTTGGCAACTGTAGGCGGCAGGCCAGGGATGCTGCAAGCCAGAGGAAGAGGTGGGGGGTGTTGATTGCCTGTATGGGTTCAAAGCATGGAGAAGGTGAGGAAGCAGTCATTCAAGCAAAGCTCTTTCATGAAGTACAGCATGGCAACAGCTGAACTCCCAAGACTGGAGAACGGGGCCAACTATATACACCTCGCCAGCACCTTATTGGACCATTCAAGCCGGCAGGGGGCTCGTGATTGGAGCAGGGCAGCAGGGATTTGGATCCTACTGCCCATTGTTCCCGAGTCCCCTAGCTCAGTCCTATAGGCTCCAATGAGCCAGGCAGGAACACCTTTTAATATACACACATTCAGGGCTTTTTTTGGTAGAAAAAGCCCAGCATGAACTTATTTGCATATTAGGCCCCCCCCCTTGATGCCACCATTGTTTAACATAGAGCTTTTTGTAGAAAAAGCCCAGCAGAAATTCATTAGCACATTAGGCCACACCTCCTGGTACCAAGCCAGTCGGAACTGCGTCCCTGTGCGTTCCTGCTAAAAAAGCCCTGCACACATTAGATCACATACACACCAGGCTGCGATCACACACACTAAACAATGCGCTTTCAGGTCACTTTCAAGGCACTTTCCACCTGGATTTTACTGTGCGGACTGGCAAAGTCCAGTTGGAAAGTGCATTATTTAGTGTGTGTGATCCAATGAGTTTTCTGAGATGGTTGAACAGCACTGGATACCCTGGCAGACAAGCCCTCTGAAGAGTTATTCCCGAGCAGCCCCACTGAACTCCCCAGGGGGTCCGGAAGGGCATGCCTGGCTGGAGTCCGCTCTGTCCAGGTCCGGGCGCAGCTCCTCGGAAAATGGACGAAAAGCATTTTCCCTTCGTCTGCAGCACTGAAGGAGTTAAACCAACAGAGCTGCTTGCTAGAGAGACCAAGCCGGGAGGGGGGGCGGTGGGAAAGTGGAGAGGCTCTTTTCCTGTCTATGTGTGTATGGGGAGGGGGGTTGCTTCTGAATCGCCAAAAAAAAAAATCAGGAGGGGCTTCAGGCAAGTAATAGCGCTGAAAAGCCGACAGCCGGATCCTGGGAAGGTCTACTCAAAAGTAAGACATGTGGGGAGGAGCTCGGAAGAGAAGCATGTTGGCGCTCTTGTAGATTCAAATAGGGAGTGGGGTTGGTCTGAAGCAGAAGAACAGAGTTCGAGTCCAGCGGCACCTTTAAGGCGAACGAAGTTGTATTCACGGTGTAAGGTTTTGTGTGCATGCGCGCTGCTTCAGATGCATTGAAATGGAAGTTACCAGTCCATATGCGTATAGGTTTAAGGGTGAGCAGCAAATTAGTATACAACATAATTAAGAAGCTTAGAGGATTCCAGCACCAAACAGGAATAACAAGCTTGGTTTTTAGGGTTACGGCCTGATTGGGTTTAATTCTGGGGGAAACAGTGAAGGAAATAAAGATACCGAAATTGGAGGCTGATGGGCAAGTGTACCTTTCTTAACTGTGGAATGCTGTGAGTACCGGTAATTAACGGAGACCCTGTTGTTACATTCAATATGTCTCCTATAAAGCTTAATGCAGGGTCTCAGTTAATATCTCTCAGGGGCTTTAAATGCTTTCAAAGTGTGAGTTTATGAAGTATGATTTAATTTCTTAGCTGCCTTTGTGGTGCTTGTGGGGGGCAGAGCGGCAGTATTTGAATGTTGTAAACGGGGTTTTTTTGTAGAAAAAACGAGTAGGAACTCATTTTCAAATTAGGCTACACCCCCTGGCATCACTATTGCTTCACACAGGGTTTTTTTTGTAGAAAAGCCCAGCAGGCACTCATTGCATATTAGACCTCGTCCCCTGACACCAATCCAGCTGGAACTGGATTTCTGGTGTATTCCTGCTAAAAAAAAGACCTGTCAATTCTCAGCCATGAAGGTCTAAGGGAGGCCAGAAAGGAGTCCCACACCTGATCAGGAGGAGAGAAATCATCAGGACTTTTTTTTGAGCAGGAATGCAGTTCTGGCTGGCTTGGTGCCAGGGGTATGGCCTAATATACAAATGAGTTCCCGCTGGACATTTTCTACAAAAAAAGGCCCAGTGCAAAACAATGGTGATGTCATGGGGTGTGGGCCTAATATGCAAATAAGTTCCTGCTGGACATTTTCTACAAAAAAGCCCTGGAAATAATTCATGCCAATCAGCTCCATCAAATGCCATGCATTTGAGCCAGTATTCCCCCCCCCCTTCCCATCTGACCTTTCCCTGGAGGTTCACTGCCTCCTGCTCCCTTTCATCCAGGCAGCCTCTCTGCCCTTGGAGAGGCTGGACGTCCCCTGGCCCATGAGGTGTCCATCCTCTTGAGATATCAGCAGTGCAGAAGCTACTTAGCCACTTTATCCCAGGTTCTGGTTTACACTGAGATGTAGCCCCTAGGACAGTCTGATTCCTAAGTAATCTAAAACCAAGATGAGATCATCCAGAACACACTTGTGGGCTATGATCAGACACACTAAATAACGCACGTTCAAACCACTTTCAATGCACTTTCCAACTGGATTTTGCTGTGTGAACTGGCAAATTCCAGTTGGAAAGTACATTGAAAGTGCATTATTTTGTGTGTGTGTGGTCACAGCCCTAAAAAGCCAAATAGAAACAGTTTGCTTTCCTGAAGGGCCGAACTGCCACATCTGACAAAGCTTGATGTATAATATAGCACAATAACGCTAATACTGATCTATAAACTGCAACAATGATGCTCCTGCTGATCCTCCGGGCCAGTCCTTCGGCATCTCTTGACCAGGGTCAGTGATTTAGCTCCATTCTCTTGTGGTTTCTTTCTGCCTTTTTGATTTACTTTCTGCCTCTTCTTTGTAGCCACATGAGGAAGGGTATCTTTCCACAGTTGGTGGTGACCCAAGAGAAGAAGAAGATATTGGATTTATACCCTGCCCTTCATTCAGAGCAGTTTACAATATCCTTCCCTTCCAGGGGAAGAAGATGGAAGAGGAGGACCTAGAAGGGCCTGTAATAGGCAAGAGATCAAGGGAAAATCCCCAACCCACCCAGCGTGGGAGTGGTGCTGAATCCTGGGAAAGAGCTATGCCAGAAATAAGAACATAAGAGAAGCTATGTTGGATCAGGCCAATGGCCCATCCAGTCCAACAATCTGTATCACACAAGTGGCCAAAATACACACACACACTGTGGCTAATAGCCAATGATGGACCTCTGCTCCATATTTTTATCCAATCCCCTCTTGAAGCTGGCTATGCTTGTAGCCGCCACCACCTCCTGTGGCAGTGAATTCCACATGTTAATCACCCTTTGGGTGAAGAAGTACTTCCTTTTATCCGTTTTAACCTGACTGCTCAGCAATTTCATTGAATGCCCACGAGTTCTTGTATTGTGAGAAAGGGAGAAAAGTACTTCTTTCTCTACTTTCTCCATCCCATGCATAATCTTGTAAACCCCTATCATGTCACCCCGCAGTCGACGTTTCTCCAAGCTAAAGAGCCCCAAGCGTTTTAACCTTTCTTCATAGGGAAAGTGTTCCAAACCTTTAATCATTCTAGTTGCCCTTTTCTGCACTTTTTCCAGTGCTATAATATCCTTTTTGGGGTGCGGTGACCAGACTTGCACACAGTACTTCAAATGAGACTGCACCATCGATTTATACAGGGGCATTATGATACTGGTTGATTTGTTTTCAATTCCCTTCCTAATAATTCCCAGCATGGCGTTGGCCTTTTTTATTGCAATCGCACATTGTCTTGACATTTTCAGTGAGTTATCTACAATGACCCCAAGATCTCTCTCTTGGTCAGTCTCTGCCAGTTCACAACCCATCAACTTGTATTTGTAGCTGGAATTCTTGGCCCCAGTGTGCATTACTTTGCACTTGGCCACATTGAACCTCATCTGCCATGTTGACGCCCACTTACCCAGCCTCAACAGATCCTTTTGGAGTGCCTCACAATCCTCTCTGGTTCTCACCACCCTGAACAATTTATTGTCATCTGCAAACTTGACCACTTCACTGCTTATTCCCAACTCCAGATCCTGTCTCAGGACACAATGACTGCAGATGGACGCAATCGATGCTTCCGGCAGTTCCGCTACTGTGAGGCTGATGGACCCCGAGAGGTTTGCAGTCAGCTCCATGGACTTTGCAGCCACTGGCTGGTGCCCGAGAGGCGCACCAAGAAGCAGATCCTGGACCTGGTGATTCTGGAGCAGTTCCTGGCCATCCTGCCCCAGGAAATGCAGTGCTGGGTGAGAGGATGTGAGCCAGAGACCAGTTCGCAGGCGGTGGCCCTGGCTGAAGGCTTCCTCCTGAGTCAGGCTGAGGAGAAGAGGCAGGCAGAGCAGGTGAGGGGGTTTCCTTCACTCAATTCCAGTACAGACTTTATCTTAAGGCTTCCCTGCCGGGTATTTCTACCTTGAGAGAATTTACTAGGCTGGGAAGAAAACCCAACCCTGATTCTTCGCCCTGTAATTGAACCAGCTCTGCTGGTGGATGCAGGGATGAGGAGTCTGGGAGTGGGACAGGATCCTTCTCCTCAGCCTCTTCTATTTCTTCTCTTACTAGTCTCCCTTCCTGTTGTTTCAGATGTGGGGACCAGCTGTAAAGACAGAAGTGAAGTTCTCTGAGGCAGAAGGAGCTTCGTCAGAGGAAAGTCAGAGGACGCAGGCCCAGAAATGTGCCCAAGGTGCCCTGTCAAGTGGTAAAGGTGCCTTCAGATGGAATTGGGATACCTAGTCAAATAGTTGGGTGGAAGGTTTGGGACAGGAGAAAAGGAAATACTTCTGGTCACTATGCAGAGTTGACTTCTGAGACTTAGTGCCCCGGGATGTAGTGATGGCCATTCACTTGAAGGGAGCACAGATTCATGGAAGACCATTACATTCTGATTTACATGGATTAAAATATCTGTATTCCACATTCCTTCTGTTAGAGGGACTGAAGGTGGCTCAAAAAAGGAAATGAAGACAAATGTGGGTGGAGCTATTAGCCTCAGTGAAAAAACTTCCATGTTCCTGTGAGTTGGATAGCCCTGGCTATCCTGATCTCATCAGGTCTCAGAAGCTAAGCAGGGTCAGTCCTGGTTAGTACTTGGATGAGAGACCACCAACGAAGCCCAGGGTTGCTGTGCAGAGGCAGGCAATGGTACACCACCTCTGATCATCTCTTGCCTTGAATAACTGAGGGGTCCCCAGAAGTCAGTTGTGACTTAATGGCACCATACACATAGAGAGACATAGCTATGTTCTGCAGTGTATACCTCTGAAAACCCATTGCCAGAGACCAATAATTGGGTTTCTTGGCCCCTGCTTAAGAGTTTTCCAGGGGCTTTTGGCAGGCCACAGTCAGAAAGAGGATACCCCCCCCCCCCAATATGGTTTGAAGGTGGAGCATAGGGGGGGACATGATGTCCTGTTGATGTCCCATTTGGCCAAGGCTGGAATTCACCATTCCGATTTTGTCTCCCTTGCAGGCAATAAGGAGATGTTATCTAACCATCATCTTTGTAGCGGAGCGCAAATGTCTGCTCCCCCTCTTGTCCAGGTAAGGGGGGGATGAATGGGGGGCTGCTTCTTTCTCAGGGACACCTTTGCTCCGAGCATGAGAGGCTTTGAATGCCACTCCCTTCACACATAGCAAGCTCTGCATACTGCATCCTCCCAGAATGCCCCTGTCTGTTGAGTGTGTTGTCTCTGCCTGGCATGATCTGTGGCAAGGGAATCTGCTTTTTCTTTCAGTGTCCCTTTTCCTTTGAGGAGGTGGCCGTGTATTTCACCAAAGCTGAGTGGGCCCTGCTGGATCTTGGCCAAAAAACTCTCTATAGGGAAGTCATGCTGGAGAACTATGGGCATGTGGCCTCTCTGGGTAAGGATCTTTCACAGGTGCCAGTTGCTGCCATTGGGATGATGCATGCCATGAATCACAATATTGAAATGCAGTATGTGGTTGTGAGGCCTGCTAAACTATTTGCCCCACACTGGGGGCCTCCAGGACATGGGGTGGCAGGGAAAGGGAAGTTCAGCATGGCTAGAGAGAGTGACCCCAGCCCCCTGGCTGACCCAGGGGCAGCTGAGGCCAGTGTTGTGGCCTTCACCCAAGCCAGAGAGGGTGCCCTGGCCTGTGGCCAAGGTTGGGCTGAGAGGCCCTCAGGAAGACTCTGGAAGGGGCCAGATCTTGATTTCTCAGTGGCCATCCTCTACCACATGCCCCTTCCCCAGATGGGATTACAGCCAGTGATCAGGAAAGGATCTAGCTCCTCTCTGTTGGTTGGGCTTTGGGCTTTGATTTTGACCATGGCTCCATCCTTCCATAAGAATGTTTCCTCTTCCTTGGATTTCTTTCCTTCCTCATATAAGTACGATCACTCTGTCTCTCTCTGCCAAAGAAGCCAGGAATGGAAGAGAGACTACAGTGAAGAGCAACGAAGACTTTGGTTCAAAAGAATGGCTGAAGAGTTTCTCAGGAAGATCTCAAGAGACTCTTTCTTTCCCACATGAGCTGCCTGCTAGTGAGTATCCTTCATGGTTTTGGGCAAGGAATAGCAGGGGACCTTTCCGCTTCACTTTGGGGCAATTTGGGGTTTGGTAGAATGATCAAGATTGCTAGGTAAGGAGGGAGGGAGGCTTTCTGGGCCTCAGATGTGGACACTAGGGAGCTTCTTCTGAGGCTGAGCTCAACTGTGGCTGTTGATGAGCTGCACTCTCCTTAAATACTGGACATTCCAGGAGTTTACCTAAGAACAGCCCTGGTGGATGAGGCCAAAAGCACATCAACGTTTTCCTACTGTGGCCTCCTGGATATATGTGAACATATGAAGCTGCCTTATAGTGAATCAGACCCTCAGTCCATCAAAGTCAGTATTGTCTACTCAGACTAGCAGCGGCTCTCAGGGTCTCAAGCTAAGGTTTTTCATGCCTACTTGCCTGGACCCTTTTTAGTTGGAGATGCCGGGGATTGAACCTGGGACCTTCTGCTTACCAAGCAGATGCTCTACCACTGAGCCACTGTCCCTCCCTAAGGATGCATTCATTCCTTAGGTAGAGATGGTTTTGAGAGCTTTCTTTGAAGCTGTTCTACCTTGCACGGGTGACATCCAGTGGATAGTCCCACCAGTTAACACTGTAAGGGGAACCGGCTTCAGCCAAACCACACAGCACCCACTGATGTGGTGGTGGAGGAATCAGTCCTCACCCACAGCGGATGGAATCGTGCACTACTTGAGAGAGATTCCCACTGACCTTGACAACCTAGTAGACTCAAGAGTCATGTTCTTCATTGAAGCACAGTTGGTTGAGTCAGAACAGGATAGCAGAAGCCCCGTAGCCAGGGCTATTTTTTGTAGCAGGAACTCCTTTGCATATTAGGCATTACTCCCCTGATGTAGCCAGTCCTCCAGGAATTTAAAAGGCTCTTCTTACTGTAAGCTCCAGGAGGATTGGCTACATCAGGGACATGTAGCCTAATATGCAAAGGAGTTCCTGCTACAAAAAAAGCCCTGCCTGTAGCCATGTCCCATCTCCCCAAGAGGCAAGTGACCGACTCCTTCCCACTTCAGGCAGGAAAACATCTTATGCAGATAGTATTTACTAACTAGACAATGTTTATAAGCATGCTTTTAGGAGAGTACCAGACTGAGCAAGGGATTCAAAAGAAACGGATAAAATGCAATTTCTGTGTATTTCCCTCTCTCTATACCCTAGCAGTTGTCAAATATAAGGCAGGTTCCTAAGTTTAGAAATTTACAGGTTTTCACTGGAGCTCCATTAACGTCAGGCCTCTTAAGAACATAAGAGAAGACATGTTGGATCAGTCCAATGGCCCATCCAGTCCAACACTCTGTGTCACACAGTGGCCAAAATTTTTTTATCTATCTATCTATCTGTCTGTCTGTCTGTCTACACATACGCACACACACACACACACACACTGTGGCTAATAGCCACTGATGGACCTCTGCTCCATATTTTTATCTAAACCCCTCTTGAAGGTGGCCATGCTTGTGGCCGCCACCACCTCCTGTGGCAGTGAATTCCACATGTTAATCACCCTTTGGGTGAAGAAGTACTTCCTTTTATCCGTTTTAACCCGTCTGCTCAGCAATTTCATCGAATGCCCACGAGTTCTTGTATTGTGAGAAAGGGAGAAAAGTACCTCTTTCTCTACTTTCTCCATCCCATGCATAATCTTGTAGACCTCTATCATGTCACCCCGCAGTCGACGTTTCTCCAAGCTAAAAGAGCCCCTCCTCCTTTATCCCAGCAGTCTTATCATCTATCTTTCTCCTCCCACTGATTAGGTCAGGCTGGGTCAAAGAAACTTTTTCTGAAGTCTTCAGAAGTTTCTTCCTGAAGCCTTTCTAGTCTCTGTTCTTCCAGATCTCTATTCCCTGTTTGAGGGTTGGGGGAGAGAACCTGACTGTCCCATTGACTCTTGCCTGCTCTCTTTCTAGAGAGAAAAAGCTTAAAAAGATGCCACTAAAATCTTTGGTGTGTGGATGGAACTTCCAGTGCAGATGGACCTCTTTGTGTGGGTTCTAATAGAATCTCCCTCTTATTCCAACAGGGGATGATCAGCGGAATGAGGAAGATGAGGAACTGCATCCTCTATCACCAGGTGAAATCCAAAATGAAGACGTGAGGGGAAATTTCAGAAATAAAGGAAGACCTAAAAGGCAGAAAGGAAGCCACGTGGTCAAGAAGAGGAGTAAACGCATTCCTTGCCAAGGGGCAGATTTCCAAGATGTCATTCACATGGTGGAGGAAACAGGAAAGGGCTTGGAATATGGAATGAACATCTCAGATGAAACCCAATATAACGTCAGTTTACAAATGCACAGTGGAAAGAAGACCCATCAATGCCAGGAGGGTGGAAAGGTCAGGATTCACAGAGCAGAGCTCTGTAGACATCAAAGAATACATACAGGAGAGAAACTTTATAGGTGCTCAGACTGTGGTAAGAACTTTTCAGAGAAATCAGACCTTGTTCAGCACCAAAGAATTCACTCAGGAGAGACACAAGTTATCTGTTCAGAGACTGGGATGGCATTCTCTGATGGAAGACAGTGTAAGGTACACTTCCCAAAGCTCAGTATAATGAAGGCGCATAAATGTTTTCAGTGTGGAAAGTACTTCAGATATAGATCACATCTCACTGTGCACCAAAAGATCCACAGAGGAGATCTGAACAAAGGCAGCCTTTGTTCCGAGCGTGGGAAGAGATTCAGTCGGCGTGGCCATTTTCAACAGCATCAAAGAACCCACATGGGAGAGAAGCCTTTTGAATGCTCAGAGTGTAGGAAGAGATTCAGTCACAGTTGTGTTCTTCAAAATCATCTAAGGATCCACTCAGGGGAGAAGCCTTTTCTATGCTCAGAGTGTGGGAAGCGATTCAGTCGGAGTGGCCATCTTCAACAGCATCAAAGAACACACACAGGGGAGAAGCCTTTTCTATGCTCAGAGTGTGGGAAGAGATTTAGTCGGAGTGGCCATCTTCAACAGCATCAAAGAACCCACACAGGAGAGAAGCCTTTTGAATGTTCAGAGTGTGGGAAGAGATTTAGTCGGAGTGGCCATCTTCAACAACATCAAAAAACCCACATAAAGGAGAAATCTTTTGAATGCTCAGAGTGTCAAAAGAGATTCAGACACAGTTATGGTCTTCAGAATCATCTAAGAACCCACACAGGAGAGAATCCTTTTCCATGCTCAGAGTGTGGGAAGAGATTCAGGCACAGTAGCACTCTTCAACAGCATCAACGAACCCACACAGGGGAGAAGCCCTTTGAATGCTCAGAGTGTGGGAAAAGATTCAGTCACAGTAACACTCTTCAACAGCATCAAAGAACTCACACAGGGGAGAAGCCTTTTGAATGCTCAGAATGTGGGAAGACATTCAGTCGGAATGGCACTCTTCAACAGCATCAGCAAATCCACACAGGAGAGAAGTCTTTTGAATGCTCAGAGTGTGGGAAGAGATTCAGTCGGAGTGGCCATTTTCAACAGCATCAAAGATTCCACACAGGGGAGAAGCCCTTTGAATGCTCAGAATGTGGAAAGAGATTCAGTCACAGTGGCAATCTTCAAAAACATCTAAGAATTCACACAGGGGAGAAGCCCTATGAATGCTCAGAGTGTGCAAAGAGGTTCAGTCATAGTGGCAGTCTACAAAAACATCTAAGAATTCACACAGGGGAGAAGCCTTTTGAATGCTTCGACTGCGGAAAGAGATTCAGTCGGAGTGGTACTCTTCAACAGCATCAAAGAACCCACACAGGGGAGAAACCCTTTGAATGCTTAGAGTGTGGGAAGAGATTCAGTCAGAGTGGTGCTCTTCAACATCATCTGAAAACCCACATAAGGAGAAGCCATGTAACTGCTTAGCCCAGTGCTGTTGAACTCGTTTATTACAAGGGTCATATTGGTAATAAATTTCACTTTGTCAGCCTGGGCCATGGGTGCCATAAAATGTAATGCCAGGTACCAGAGATATAAACTTCAGGAAGGACACAGGCAAACCCAATTAACAATATTATTTTTAATACAAAATACATGCTTTAAATAATCAACAGCCTTTTAATATTTCCTTTCTTTAAGTGTCTTTAATAACTGACACTTCTTGCTTTAAATTATTTCATCAAAATTTGGAGTCAATATCTGTGTTGTAGCGATCTTGAGTATGCTGTTTTAGTGTGTATCTTTAAGCCAAGAATGTACTTTTGATTTATGGAATTTATTACAGAAAAGAGCTGTTCACAGATACAGCGCTGTCCCAAACATAGAGAGAATTTTAGAAGCACGAGCATTGTTTGGGGTCATTGAGACTTCCAAAAGTGATAAAAATTGCTAATGCCAATTTCAGAAAGCTTAGCCTTCAGTACAGCATCACACTGCTCCCTGTGATTTGAGTGCTTAGAGTGGCATCCTTTGTGACATTCTTTCACTGATAGGTGGGGAGCGTGTGAATGTCCCATTCTGTGGGCTTTATACATACTGACTCAGTATGTGTAATCCTATTTGAGTAAATCTTCCACCATAGAGAAAGTTCTCCAGTCCATTTCCCCACCACCACTCCTCTGCACAAGTAGTCTTTTTCCCTCTTTCTCATTACACTAAGAACATAAGAGAAGCCATGTTGGATCAGGCCAGTGGCCCATCCAGTCCAACACTCTGCCACACAGTGGCCAAAAAACCTCAGGTGCCATCAGGAGGTCCACCAGTAGGACCAGGACACTAGAAGCCTTCCCACTTTTGCCCCCCTCAAACACCAAGAATACGGAGCATCACTGCCCCAGACCAAACCTTCTTTTGGGCAGGAGCTCACAGGAGTGGAGCTCCAGAACCTCCACATTTTATTGTGTTCTTTCTTACTTACCCCCCTCCCCCAAATACTTGTTTCTGGGCTCCATTGTTCAAATCCCCCATGATAATTTTGCTGAACTCTTAAGATTTGACAAACTTTATAATATTTCCCCCCCACACAAAAAATGGGGAAATAACCAAAACATATAAAGCAGACAGATGGAAATCTTCATCAGGCCACTGTGGCCACTTAGGAGAAAGTAATTTAAAAAGTATGATGGGAGTAAGCTTTTATGATGACAATTATAACTCAAGAAGCATTTCAAGGTAGATGCTGATCTGATCTGATTTGGTACACCTGGTGATGTTGGGTGTGTGTCATATGCAAATGGTTATGCCAATGAGCTCCAGCACCTCCTTTTCTACAAAATGACCCCTGCCTCAGACAGAGAGTTCCATCTATACCCTGTTCCATCTATACAACAACTTTTTTCTCTGTAGCCCTGGAAGCATTTTTGTGTATGATTCAGGGTTCCATCCACACATAGAGAAGTCCACTCAAAAAGGTGCACATATAAGATAAACTCATCAAGGAACTGAACCCACTGCCCTCTACACTTGGTTAGTCCACCACAAAAATCATGAACCCTCCACAGTTTCACCGGCCACCTGTCAATGATCAAAACTCCTAAACCAGCCCTTTTCTCCCACCACATCAGTGTGATTCATCCCAACCAATCCGCTCCTCAAAATCTCCAGTCAGCTGCCATTGGCCTTTCCTTGCACTTCAGTCCCACTTAGAAACCTGACCTTCCATGAAGACACACACCCCATGGTACTCAGATACAGGCATGGGGACCAATAGCTGGGAAACCCGGGTTTATGAGCCGCACTCTGCCATGGAAGATGCTGTGTGACTTTTGGCCAGTGACTCTCCCAGCCTAACTGATTCTGCACAGTGGTGAAGACAAAAACAGATGAGCAGAACAATACTTGTCAATTGCTTTGAGTTCTCATTTGGAGAGAAAAGCCAGGTAGAGATGCCTAGAAAATAAAAATGATGCAACAATATCTCATGAACTCTCAAAGGTGGCTCAAGGCTCCTGTTTTCTCTTTGCCTCCAACCACACCCATGGCGCAGAGTGTTAAAGCTGCAGTACTGCAGTTCTAAGCTCTGCTCATGACCTGAGTTCGATCCCTGGCGGAAGCTGGGTTTTCAGGTAGCCGGCTTGAGGTTGACTCAGTCTTCCATCCTTCTGAGGTTGCTAAAACAAGTACCCAGCTTGCTGGGGAGAAAGTGTAGATGACTGGGGAAGGCAATGGTAAACCACCCCATAAAAAGTCTGCTGTGAAAACGTGAAAGCAACGTCACCCCAGAGTCAGAAACGACTGGTGTTTGCACAGGGGACCTTTCCTTTCCCAATCACACTCCTGCTCTTGTGTGCCACCTCCACAAACATAAACACTCAGCACCAGGGCTTTTTTCATAACAGGAACTCCTTGCATATTAGGCCACACACCCTGGTGTAGCCAATCCTCAAAGAGCTTACAGGGCTCTTAGTACAGGACCTACTGTAAGCTCCAGGAGGCCTAATATGCAAAAGAATTCCTGTTACAAATAAAGTTCTGCTTAGCACCTTCCCTCCCCCCAACAGCTGCATTTCTCCAACCCTCCCATAGCTTTCCAAGTGCAGTTTCACCAAGCACCCCATTGCACACACTTCAACCCTTTCCTTCTGTGCTCCTCCCTCCAGAGACACTCTGGCATTCCCATTCTTACACTTCCCCTAATGACCATTTCCATCAGTAGCTCCCACCATCACCACCTTGTGCCCACTTACAGGGAGGGCGGGATATAAATCCAATAAAATAAAATAAAAACCAAGTTCAATTCAAGAAATAACGGGATATTGGGGGGTAGAGCCCAGAGCAAGGTTGTGACAAGCATAATTGAACTCCAGAGGGGGTTCTGCCCATCACATTGAAAGGGACCACACACCTTTTAAATGCCTTCCCTCCACTGGAAATAATGGATAGGGGCACAATCTTTTGGGGCTCATAGAATGGACCCCCTGGTCCAATCTTTTTGAAACCTGGAGGGCGTTTTGAGGAGAGGCATCGGATGGTATGCTGAAAATTCAGTGCCTGTACTTCAAAAAACAGCTCCCCCAGAGCCCCAGATACCCACAGATCAATTTTCCATTATACCCTATGGCAAGGGTGGCCAACGGTAGCTCTTCAGATGTTTTTTGCCTACAACTCTCATCAGCCCCAGCCATTGGTGTACAGCTGGAATAGATTTAAAATATTCTTATTTCTATTTAACTGTTCCTCATATTCCCTCGTTGATGATGCTGTAATCTTAAACGCTATGATAAAATTGCAAAAGGGGATTTGAGAAATGAAACATCTCAGAACATATTTTATTTCCATGTAAAGTACCGTATATAATATGAATGTCCTTGATTAATTTAAATATTCCTATATAATTATTCCTGTTTCTATTCCCTCTTTATATCTTTTCTTCTGTACCCCTATTATTTCTTTATTTATATATATATATATATATATATATATATATATATATATATATATATTAAATGAAAGCATTAACAGTTCCAATTTACACCAAACATTTTCATCAAGCCATGCAAACTGTCATGAGTTTCCCCAGGTCTTTGTCCACCCTGGGAAATCCAATCAAAATATTGTTTAGGTGCACAAATGTCAGTCTGCCCTATGGTCTATTTTTCCTATAACTGGACACGATCTGCTCCATGGAGGTCGTGTGTGTTCTCTCAGTACCCCCATTTGCTTGCAAGCTTCCTTCCTAACTTTCCTCTGAGAAACACTGGTCCTCTTCTCTCGCTGTTTTCCATGGTCTTTGAAATAATAAATACTGCCTACAGCAAACATTTTCCCCACTACTCCCTTTTTACTTCCTCTTAAGATAGTTTGTGTGTTCCCTTTTGTGCTTTGTGTGTATATGGTTTTGCTCTTTATTCTTTTTATAATAAAATACCTTTTCTGGTTATCCAGCCTGGTTGATTTGAGAGTTCTCAAGGAACCATCCCTGTAAATTTTGGTGGAGATCCCCTAAGTTACTCCCTCTCGAAAGCGAATTCCTCCAACTAAATAGGAGACCTCCGCCTTTGTGTAACACAGCATGTATACACACTGATGAGCTGACAGTGACCCCTGCTCCTTAGAGGAGGAGGAGAGGGGGCAGTGGCCACACATGCACGGCCTGGCCCAACTGAGAGAGGAACGGAAGGATGGACCCTCCAACCAGGCAACCTGACATGGGTCTTTTCACTGGTATAAATGGAACACGCTGCCTGGGTCAATGATGCTCTGTATTCTTGGGGCTTAGGGAGGCGACAGCAGGAGAGCTTCTGGAGTTCTGTCCCCACTCATGGAGCTGGATTTTGGCCACTGTGTGACACAGAGTGTTGGACTACATGAGCCACTGGTCTGTTCCAGCATGGCTTTTCTTATGTTTTTACTTCCCTTTTTTTGGTGGTACTATTATTTATGTAATGCCCATTCTGGTTTGTTCCATGGTGTTCCAGAGGCTTTTTGGCTGGATACGCTAATTCAGCATTTCCATTTCCAAAATATTGTCCTGTAACAGAGAGAAGGAATGAAAGAGGAGGAGCAACCCAAAAAATTGTATCAAGAACTGAAAAGGTAAGTTAGAAACCAAGTAGAGGGCCAATTGCTTTGATAGACATCAAAAATACATGTATTTATCAAATTGTTAAAAAAAAATATTGACCCAAGTGTAAACTCATCGCAAAATAAAAATACCATATACAAAAGTGGGAACTATTGCAACCCAATGCACTTTTGCACAGATAGTGGTCAGCAAAATCTGTACATATAGGCACATGGAAAGGAAAAGAAAGGTCCCCTGTGCAAGCACCAGTCGTTTCTGACTCCGGTGATGTTGCTTTCACAACGTTTTCACAGCAGACTTTTTACAGGGTGGTTTGCCATTGCCTTCCCCAGTCATCTACACTTTCCCCCCAGCAAGCTGGGTACTCATTTTACCGACCTCGGAAGGATGGAAGGCTGAGTCAACCTTGGGCTGGCTACCTGAATCCAGCTTCCGCCGGAATCGAACTCAGGTCGTGAGCAGAGAGTTCACACCACAGTACTGCAGTACTGCTGCTTTACCACTGTGCCACGGGGCACATGACAAAATAATAAAACAACATACAATTTGATGTAGGACCATATTCTAATAAAGTTACACAAGGCGTGAGAGCCTCCCAGAATCTAGCTGTGTGCCACATTCACATACATACATACTGATTTGATGTTGCTATTGTATGTCTTCTGATTTTGGTTCAAAATATACAAATGTAAACAAATGGTCAGAGTCACTACTTTACGTTTATGGTACATACCCATTTGTATTGGCTGCTAGGGTCTTTCAAGTCCCACAGCAGTGAGTTCCACAAATTAACAATGCATGAGGGGAGGAAATATGTCTTTGTTTATCCTCAGCCTGTTGCCTCTGGTTGCCTGCTAATAGAACCATTATGGAGGAGGAAGAAATAGTTCAGACTCTCTCTTTCTCTCTCTTATTTATTTATTTAGTACATTTATAGCCCGCCCTTTCCCGTGAAGGGCTCAGGGCGGATTCCAACAAGCTAACACATTAAAACCTACAATAAAACATCAAAATAGTTTAAACAATTAAACCAATACATTAAGTCAATCATTTAAGACAGCATGGATGGTATAAGCACTTCTCCCTCCATCTTTGACATCGCTGTGTATCATTTTATAAAACTCTCTGCTTTCACATCCCTCCTCTCATCCTTCTACACTTCTCATCCATTTATCACAGGAAGGTACTCCAACCCCTTAATTGTTGGGTTTTCCCTTTCCTGCTTGATCTCCAGTTCTATTCTATTCAACCCTAGTATTACAGCGCTGTGTGCTACCATACGGAAGGCACAGGGATGCCATCCTCCAGGTGGGACCTGGGACTCCCCCTAAATCTCCAGCCTACAGAAATCAGTATCCCTGGAGAAAATGGATGCTTTGGAGGGTGGACTCTATGACACTGGACCCCACTGAGGTCTCTGTCCTCCCCAGGCTCCATCCCCAAATCTGGAGTTTCCCAACCTGGATCTGGCATTCCTACTCCCTCCCCCACCACCATCCCCTGCCAGTGGCCAGGGGAGACCTAGCAACCTTCATCCTGGTCATTCCCAAACACAATGTAACAAATTTTTGGCAGAGAAGCCAACCAGGGAATACCATTTGGAAGCAATCAAAACCCTGTAGCTATTCAATCCAATCAAGTTTTAAAGATCAGGAGCTGTGACTTTGGAGCAGAGAGAGAAATTTAGTACACAAGAACTAGCCTCTTATCATGGACCTGTCTGTCATCTAATGACTCTATTCCTTGTTTGCTTGTTTTTTTTAAATGTTGTCAATATTCTAATTAGGGTTGCCAACCTTCAGGTAGAGCCTGGAGATCTTCCAAAACTGATCTCCAGATGACAGATAATTTATCTTGGAGAAAATGGCACCTTGGAAGGTGGAGTCTCGGTTATTAGACAACACTAAAGACCCTCCCCTCCCTAAACTCCACCTCCTTAGGCTCCACCCCTAAATCGCCAGGCAAACCTATTTTTAGCTGCTTTTATGTGTGGATTATTCGGTAGATTGGAAGCCTCAGGGCTTTGTTTGTAGAAAAAGCCCAGCAGGAACTCATTTACATATTAGGCCATACCCCCTGACATCACCATTGTTTCACATAGGTTTCTTTTGAAGAAAAAGCCCAGCAGGGGCTCATTTGCATATTAGACCACAATAATAATAATAATAATAATAATAATAATAATAATAATAATAATAATAATAATAATAATAATTATTTGTATCCCGCCCTCCCCACCTAGGCAGGCTCAGGGTGGCTAACAACATTTCATAAAACATACAATAATAAATAAAACATTTAAATTTAACAATATAAAACTTTAAGTTTAACAGCATTAAAAACCAATCAATACAATTAAAATAACTTGGTCTGACAGTGCCGATGGTGTTTGACGCTAGTTCTGTCAGTTTATACATACAGTTTATACATACACTGTCAGTTTATACATACGCACACCCTGATGCCAAGCCAGCTGGGACTGTGTTCCTGTGTGTTCCTGCTCAAAAAAAGCCCTGGGAAGCCTCAAATGTTTTTCAGTGAGCAGTGGTCAGAAGCAAATGCATGGAGACTAACAAAGTCATGCTGTGAGCCTCTGTCGTAAGGAACAGCAGGTTTCCTTTATCTGGAGTTGGTTGCCAATCTCTAGGCAAGGCCTGGAGTCCTCCTGGAATTACACCTGATCTTCAGGCTACAAACCCACGAAAGACAGAAAGAATCTCTGACCACACACACCAAGGACATTTCCTTCATCATTATGCAGTGTTCCCTCTAGGCTGAGTTAGCATGAGCTAGCTCACAGATTTTTTAACCTCCAGCTCACACATTTTTGTCATAGCTCAGGATGGATGACCTCAGAGCATAATAATTTATGCAGTAGCTCACAACTTTAGCAGTGGTGGGATTCAATAAATTAACAACAGGTTCTATGTCCTAATGACCATTTTAACTATATCAAAAGATATACCGAAAGGTAGTTTAATACTGCAATAAGAACAGTAAAAGAGGTAAAGACAACTAGATTATGTTTAAAGAAAGATTTATTGAAGATATTTCCATATTGGGAGTTCTGGCCCTCACATTTAAAGGGATGGCACACCTTTTCAATGCCTTCCTTTCATAGGAAATAATGAAGGATAAGGGCACCTTCTTTTGGGGCTCATAGAATTGGACCCCCTGGTCCAATCTTTTTGAAACTGGGAGGGTATTTTGGGGAGAGGCACTACCGTCCTCCACTGCGAAGACTGCCCATTTATACTCACTCTCTGTTTCCTATTACTCAGCCAGTTTTTGATCCACAAGAGGACCTGTCCTTTTACTCCATGACTCTCAAGCTTTCTAAGGAGCCTTTGATGAGGAACTTTATCAAAAGCTTTCTGGAAGTCAAGGTAAGCAACATCTATTGGGTCCCCTTTGTCCACCCCCTCAAAGAACTGTAACAGGTTAGTGAGGCAAGATCTTCCCTTACAGAACCCACCCTGAGTCTTCCTCAATAACCCGTGTTCATCAATGTGCCTGCTCATTCTGTCCTTGATAATGGTTTCTAACAACTTTCCCGGTATTGAAGTCAGACTTACTGGCCTGTAATTTCCCGGAAATCCTCTGAAACCCTTTTTAAAGATGGGGGTGACATTTGCTACCTTCCAGTTTTCAGGAACGGAGGCAGATTTCAATGAAAGATTACATATTTTTGTCAGAAGATCAACAAGTTCAACTTTGAGTTCTTTCAGAACTCTCGGATGTATGCCATCCGGACCTGGTGACTTATTAGTTTTTAATTTGTCTATCAGTTGTAGGACCTCCTCTCTTGTCACCTCAATCTGACTCAGGTCTTTCAACACCCCTTCCAAAATTAGTGGTTCTGGAGCGGGCAAACACTTCTCGTCTTCCACAGTGAAGGCAAAAAATGCATTCAACTTCTCAGCCATTTCCCTACCCCTGATGTAGCCCATCTTTGTATTCAGGTACTCATGATGTTATACATGGTTTACTAGCCTTCCCCTTTAAATCCGCACAACCTTGTGCAGTAGGTGGGGCTGACAGACACAGCACCATCCTTAAAAGATCTAACTCAGACTCTCACGCAGGTCTATGCAACTGGGCTGCATAGGGAAATGGCTTTAGGATTGCACTGATAGTGACTGATTGAAATCAGCCTGTGAGTTTTGCAGGAATCTGACCTTCAGTCTTCCCAGTCCAGAATTCTGATTGCAACAAATCTTGGCTTCTTCTTCTGGCCAATTAAATAAAACACGATTGCTCCTAACTTTGAACAATTTGAACAATTGCTTTGAACAATTTTGAGGAAGAGAAGAAGAAGAAGAAAAAGAAGACCATAGATTTATACCCCACTCTTCTCTCTGAATCAGTCTCAGAGTGGCTTACAATTTCCATTATCTTCTTCTCCCACAACTGACTCCCTGTGAGGTAGGTGGAGCTGAGAGAGCTCTTCCAGAAGCTGCTGTTTCAAAGACAACCTCTGCAAGAACTATAGCTGATCCAAGGCCATTCCAGCAGATGCAAGTGGAGGAGTGGGGAATAAAACCCAGTTCTTTCAGACAAGAGTCTTCTTTCAGACAAGTCTTCGGATTATATTCTGGATGGCTTTAGCCCCCTCAGCCTGGAGGAAGTTGACAGGATTCTCTTATCGGCTTGCCCAACAACTTGTAAATTAGACCCATGCCCTTCCTGGCTTATTAAATCTTGCCAGAGGGATCTTAGATATCCTGTACGGGATACCATAAATAGATCCCTAACGGAAGGGCACTTTCCAACGCCACTCAAAGAGGCTGTGGTCCGTCCCCTCTTAAAAAAACCATCTTTAGATCCAGCCCAATTGGCACACTATCGGCCGGTTTCAAATTTGCCCTTTTTGGGTAAACTTATTGAGAGGGCAGTGGCGATGCAGTTACAGACCTTCCTAGAGGACGCTTCCGTCCTTGACCCATTTCAGTCCGGCTTTCGCCCGGGACACGGGACGGAGACAGTGTTGGTTGCCCTAGTGGATGACCTTCAACGGCATCTGGATCGGGGTGGCTCGGCAGTGCTGATGTTGTTAGACCTGTCGGCTGCGTTCGACACGGTCGACCATCGGCTACTGATGGGCCGCCTTGCCGACGCGGGGATTCAGGGTTTGGCCTTACAGTGGCTTTCCTCTTTCCTGGAAGGTCGGGGACAAAGGGTCGCAATTGGGGGGGAGCTATCCCGGAGGCGCACACTCGATTGTGGGGTGCCCCAAGAGGCGGTTCTCTCCCCGATGCTATTTAACATCTATATGCGGCCTCTTGCCCAGATTGCCCGAAGGTATGGGCTGGGGTGTCACCAGTACGCTGATGACACCCAGCTCTATCTACTGATGGATGACCGGCCGGTCTGTGCCCCGGAAAAATCTTGACCGGGCATTACGGGCCGTGGCTGAGTGGCTCAGACTGAGTGGGCTGAAGCTAAATCCTACGAAGACAGAGGCCCTTTGCTTGGGTCGCCGCGTCCCAGGGGGGGGGGATCCCCCTGCCAGCTTTTGATGGTGCGCCGCTGACGGCGGCGGACAGGGTCAGGAGCTTGGGGGTGCTGTTGGAGCCTTCCTTAAAGATGGAGGCTCAGATAACAGTCGCTGCCAAGTCCGCATTTTTTCATCTTAGGCGGGCAAGGCAGCTGGCCCCCTTCCTGGAGCGCGACGACCTAGCAACAGTGATCCATGCTATGGTCACCTCGAGGTTGGACTACTGCAATGCCCTCTACATGGGGCTGCCCCTGTCCCGGACTCGGAAACTGCAGCTAGTGCAGAATGCCACGGCCCGGCTGTTATTGGGTCTCCCAAAGTGGGGACACATTCGTCCGGGTCTCCGGACTCTGCATTGGCTTCCAGTGATATACCGAGTCCGGTACAAGGTGCTGGTTATTACCTTTAAAGCCCTATATGGCCTGGGACCTGCCTACCTGAAGGACCGTCTCTCCCCACATGTTCCCCAGAGAGCACTGAGGTCAGGAACACAAAATCTCCTCACTATCCCCGGGCCAAAAGAAGCCCGCTTGAAATCCACCAGAGAAAGGGCTTTCTCCATTATGGCCCCCACATGGTGGAATCAGCTGCCGGAGGAGGTGAGGGCCCTGTGGGACCTGGTTCAGTTCCGCAGGGCCTGTAAGACGACCCTCTTCCGGCTAGCTTATACCTAGCTAGGATGAAAACTTGATGTAACTTGGCCAGCCATCTGTTTATATGTAATTGAAATGTTATTGGTTTTTAAGGTTTTAATTGCTTAAATATTTAATTGTTTTTATACTTAAAATTGTTTAATTTTCATGTTTGATCAATTTTGGAAGCCGCCCTGAGCCACTTGTGGGAAGGGCGGGATATAAATCTCGAATAAATAAATAAATAAATAAAGAGTCCGCACACTTCACCACAACAAACTGGCTCTTGATAGAAAGGATAAACAGGATAGAAACCTGGTAAACTAGTCACTAACTGCTGTTAATACACCTATGTCCTTAGTAATGTTTGATTTTTTCCCTCTTCAGTGTTGGATCCAACCATTTTCTCGCCATAAATACCAACAACTGTCCATAACAGTATAATTCCCAGGGTCCTGGGTGGGACGTGCCAAAAAAGTACCTTTTCAGGTTCAGGTATATTGGACTGGGAATATATTGGTAATTCCAATATTCCTGAATTCCAGATACCTGTATGGTAATTGGATTTGGAGGGTCCCCCCCCCATTTCCAGTTTTTTCAGGACCATTATTCTGTATGGGGAATGGCTGGGGAAATGGAACAGTTGTTTTGAAAGATTTCCAGGTGGCCGGGGGAGTTGTTTTTAGAAGAAGAAGATATTGGATTTATATCCCGCCCTCCACTCCGAAGAGTCTCAGAGGGGCTCACAATCTCTTCCCTTCCTCCCCCACAAAAAACACCCTGCGAGGTGGGTGGGGCTGGAGAGGGCTCTCCCAGCAGCTGCCCTTTCAAGGACAACCTCTGCCAGAGCTATGGCTGACCGAAGACCATTTCAGCAGGTGCAAGTGGAGGAGTGGGGAATCAAACCCGGTTTTCCCAGATAAGAGTCCGCACACTTAACCACTACACCAAACTGGCTTTTAGAGGCACAAGCACCACAATCGCAGGGAAGCTGCTGGTGCCTGTCCTTTCAATCAGTGGCTCCCAACCTTTTTGGCACCAGGGACCAGTTTTGTAGCAGACAATTTTTCCACGGACTGTGGGGGGTGGTGCAGGGGTTCTTGCTGCCCCAGGCCACCCTGCTCTCATGTCCCTGCCCCCATGGGGGTCTTTAAATACGGGGGAGACTGGGGCTGCTTCTGGCCACCTCCCCTGGAAGGGGAGGCAGCCTCAGAGCGAGGCCACACTGCCTCTTTCGTCCACCACCGTCTTTGGAGTGAGGCTGTGTGGGTGGGCAAAAGGGGTGGTGGAGCAAGCCTGCTCTCCTCTCTGCCTGGGAAGCAGGGCTTGGAGGAAAGCACACGCCGCTGATCCATCCCACCGCTCTCAGCTTCCCAGATCTGTGACCCAGGAAGCCAAGAGTGCTGTCCCTGTGCAGCCTGGATGCTAACACACCACGGACCAGGACCGGTCCATGGCCTGGGGGTTGGGGACCCCTGCTTTAAATAACCCCCAAGTTTCAAGTCGATTGGACCAAGGAGTGAGTCCAATTTTATGGGCCTCTGAACATTATTTCCAGTGGAAGGGGGGACAGAAAACCCTGCAAGCTGCTTCCAGGGCAACCCCCCCCCATGTCTGCAAGTAGGAATCACTGACAGACAGCGAGTTCAGCAGAACTTCTACAGAACTCAGTAATCCCAGAGGAACCACAAGCCAATGTGTCAAGCCAGAGAACCAAAATCAAACCAGAGAATCTTGCAGTGGAACCTGAAGCGGGGTGGGGGTGGGAGGTTCAAGCCCATTACAACCAGTGTACAGACTGCTATGGAAGTGTCAAACTCATTTTGTTATGAGGGCCGAATCTGACATAAAGGAGACCTTGTCTGGCTGGGCCATGTGTGTTCCTATTTAAAGATTAGGTAGCAAAGATACAAACTTCATAAAGGACACAAACACAAATATATTTCCTAAAAAACTTAAAACATGCTAAAAGCATTATCACTTGTTGGTCTTAAAGGTGCTTTCTTTGTATTTCTCCCACGGGATCCAGGGAACTGGGCAAAGGAAGCTCTGGCTCTTTCCTTCCTTCCCCAGGGGACTGGGGGGGGGGGGAGCCTCAGCAAATAGAAGGAAGAGAGGCTTCACTCAGTATCTCTGCTGTGCGATTGAGGGAGCCTGGCAAAGCAAGCTATTCCTCCTCCTTCCTCCCCAAGGGAGGAGCCTCAGCCAATGGAGAAAATAGAAGTTTTGCTCTGCAGTTCCTGTGCAATTGAGGGAGCCTTGCAAAGCAAGCTGTTATACAGAAAGGAGAAAGAAGGAAGCAGATGACAGTCAGTTGCTCAGGGGCCTGATAGGAGCCCTCCGAGGGCCTGATTTGGCCCCCAGGTCAGATGTTTGACACCCCGGCTTTGCAGAACGAAGTGTCACTCTGGCAATGTGAGCTTAAAAGACTGGCCTCCCTAAAAAAGCAGTGTGCCAACCAAAGCTGGCTATACAAGCTTGAGCAAACACGGGTGGAGGACTCACATGTCCAGGCAGAGGTTTTTTTTTACCATCACCTGAAAGCTACTACAGTTGGGGCACCCAAACGCATGCCACAGAACCCATCTGAACAGATCAACCGTTGGCTGGGGAAAAGCCCGGCTATCAAGCCTTGTTTTGCATACATGGCAACACGCTCCAATATTTATCTCTCTGCAAAAAGAAAAATCTGTCACCTAATTTGACTGCCATTTACAAAAAAACCAAACAAGCCCGACGCCCCCACAAGCGTTTGCAGCCCACAGACCTTCGCCTACTCATCCTTCCAGGAATGAAAGTGGGTGGGGCTTCCTGACTCCGCGAGCGTGCACCAGCGAATGGAGCCCTTCTTTGCCGAGGGGCATGCCGGGTCTGGTAATCTTTCGAGCCTCCTGCCTGCTGCGCTACCGAGCGCAAGGACTACGAGTCCCAGAAGGCGCCGCAGTGGTTAGCTTGAGCTGCTTTTTCCTCGGTGCCTGGGTTTTAATCACACTTGGGAGTGGTGAAGCTGGAAGGAGCTGGAGGGAGTGAGACGTAATTCCTGGCAGGGCGCACGTCTAACTTGTTCGCTTGGGCTTTTTTGCAGTCTGGTGGGGAAAAGAAACTGGTGAGTTTTAGGCACTTAGAGGGGAAAGTCCCCGTTGATCCGAGGGTGCCCGACCAACAAACGGTTCTATAGAACCGATAGCGCATTAGGAGAGCCAGTTTGGCGTAGTGGTTAAGTGTGCGGACTCTTATCTGGGAGAACCGGGTTTGATTCCCCCTCCTCCACTTGCACCTGCTAGCATGGCCTTGGGTCAGCCATAGCTCTGGCAGAGGTTGTCCTTGAAAGGGCAGCTGCTGTGAGAGTCCTCTCCAGCCCCACCCACCTCACAGGGTGTCTGTTGTGGGGGGAGAAGATATAGGAGATTGTAAACCGCTCTGAGTCTCTGATTCAGAGAGAAGGGCGGGGTATAAGTCTATGGTCTTCTTCTTCTTAGGTAACGGTTCCATAGAACTGGTGCGAACCTGCTGAATCCCACCACCCCTTGGTGATTGTGGACAAACCACTCTGCCTCACCCCTTGCAGACTGGAGGCAGTAGCGCTGTCCTGCCCAGGGCTTTTTTTGTAGCAGGAACTTCTTTGCATCTTAGGCCACACACCCCTGATGTAGCCAATCCTCCTGGAGCTTACAGTAGGCTCTGTGATAAGAGCCCTGTAAGCTCTTGGAGGACTGGCGACATGGGGGGGGGGGTCCTAATATGCAAAGGAGTTCCTGCTACAAAAAAGCCTTCATCCTGCCTAACTGGATTGTTGACCAGATTGCTGTGATAGGGTTGTCAGCCTTCAGCTGACACCTGGAGATCTCCCACTATCACAATTGTTCCCTGGACGACCAAGATCAGCTCTCCTGGAGAAAATGGCTGCTTTGGCTGACATTAAACCCTGTCCTCCTCAAACCCCATCTTCCCAGGCTCCGCCCTTCTCATATCTCCAGGTGACAACTCTGTGCTGTAGTCATATACATTGGGGTGGCCAACGGTAGCTCTCCAGATGTTTTTTGCCTACAACTCCCATCAGCCCCAGCCATTGGCCATGCTGGCTAGGACTGATGGAAGTTGTAGGCAAAAAACATCTGGAGAGCTACCGCTGGCCACCCCTGATATACATGAAGATCTTTAAACATCGGACAAGAAGTCCCAGTGTTATGTACTACAGATTCAGAATGTAGAAAGATGTGGGTGGTTGAACACAAAGACTATGGCTGTGATATAATCTTTCCCCACCTACCTCGCAGGGTTGTTGTGAGGATACAGTGGCAAGGGGAGAGCCATGAAGGCCCACTCTGAGCTCCTTGGAGAAACCTGAACCCCAGTCAGAGAGGCAGGGGCCAATGTAGCCCTACATGAGCAGTACCACAAAAAGTATTTTAATTGTTATTTTATTGTTTTAAATTGTAACCTTAAAATTGTTTTTGAATTGACTGTTATCTGCTTTGAGTCTACATGTGGAGAGGGTGGGATAGAAATCTAAAGTAATAAATAAAATAAATGTATACTATTTTTAGGTGCAGCACTGGCATTGAAGTTGCCCTGATCTTTCCCCCCTTGGGCTTTTTACAGTGACTCACCTTTGGTTCTGTTCTCTTAACCTCTTGCAGTCTCAGTAAGAAATCTTTCCGCCAGGGCTACTGCCTGGGCACAGGTCTTGGGGTCATGTTCCCTTACCCAGCTCTGCATTTCCGAGGGAAAGATGTTCAAGAACTGCTCCAAGATCAGCACCTCCAGGATCTGCTCTTTGGTGCAGCTTTGTGGTTTCAACCATTCGTAACAAAGTTCTCGGAGATGGCTAAAGACCTCCTGGGGTCCCTCTGCCTTCTGGTAGCAGAACCGCCTGAAGTGAAAGCGCCAGATCTCTGAGCTGAAAGGTTTCTCCTCCTCATCCTCTAGAATTTCTTCCTTCACTTTCACAGGAAGATCCAGGCTGTTGCAGGCTTCTTGTGCTTCGTAGTTAGGGAGGGATTTTGTCACACAGTCCCCTGTCAGGAGCTGGCTGGACAGAGTTATTCCCTTGAGGGAGGCCACAAGTTCCTTACTGTCCTTCCCTGGTGTGGGCTTAGGGGCCTGTGGGTTTTGGAATCCTGTCTTAGGGGATTTTGCTGCCTTCAGGAGCTCCTGCCATTGGGCTTCCCAACACTGCTGTGGCCCATCCTCAGCCTCCTGTTTCACTTCCTGTGGGCTCTCAGATACTCTCTCCCCCTTCCAGTTTGGACCGCACAGGCGTCTCTCCCAAGTAGCTCCAACTTCTCCTCTTCTTTGTGTCCTGTTGGGCTTTGTCCCTCCATTTTTATTCCTGGCTCTTGTTCCTAGGCTGGAAACTCAACAGCTGCCAAGTGAAAGCCAGTGTGGTATAGTGATTTGAGATTTTACGACTTGAAGAGAACTGGGTTCAAATCCTCACTTGGGCAAGGGCGACCATGGGTCAGCCACATTCTCAAACTACCTTGTTCACTGTGAGGATATGAGGGGGAGAACCTGAAACATCACCCCTAAGTACATGAGGTGAAGGGTGGGATCTAAATGAATGAGGTCGCTGCCTAGCAAATCTACTCACAGCAATAACTGTTTCTGGCTACATTAAGGGTCAAAGTGAAGAAGGGATCCACTCATATGTACACATCCAGTGATGACTTGAAGCAAGGGAAGAGTCTATTTTTAAATAAAAAGGGAGTAAGGGAACTAAATTCTATTTCCCCTATTCTACCTCACTGTGGCCTTTGTGGTTATTTTCTTGCAGCTCTTTTCTGGATTTTAAACTGGAAGTGAGGTCGACTGGGAAGGAAATGGAGGGATCCATTCAGCCATCCTTCACATATATCAACAGTCTGGTTGCGCTCCAGAGTATTGGCTGCTTTCTGAGCACACAACTCCCCTCCCTTGCATGTTTCTGTTTTATTTTAGGGAGTGGGATATTTTTCGGGTGGGATGCACTAAGCAGCTGTCGCCACTGAGATCATCTGCGTAGACATCTGGGGATTTTCCATTAGTAACCTTTGCTCGCTCATTCTGCTCCAATTCTCTGCTCTCTTTATGCTTTTCCCTTCCCTCTACAACTTTCTCAGGTTGCTTCTGGAAAAAAGAGCTGACTGCTGCTTGTAAATCCTGCAGTAGCATAGTTTCTAAACTAATTATCTCTTTTTTGCCTAGTGCCTGCATGGGCATACATGGATATTTGGAGGATAATTTAAATTATAACTGGTTTCATGAGGACTGCCAGTCTTCAGTTGCTCCAGAGATAATCTGTCAGGGTCAGGTCAACATACTTTGACTCACTCCTCTCTAAACAGTAGTAGATCTCAGCTTTATGAGACAGTATCTTAGGAAAGCAGTCCTCCCCCCCCCCCCCCCTCTCACCACACATTATAGCAAATATAAGGCTATCTTCAGACATGGGTAGTTCAGGTTTTTAAAAGACCTTTCATTTAGTGACCAGAACAAGGAAAAACACTGAGATGATAGGGGCAGATTGAACAGTTTCAGAAAATTCCAGTATGATCATTAGAAAATCTTTTAATAATGTCTCTGTGGCTGCAAATATCATTTGTTGAGGTGACTGAAGCAAAGCTATGAGCTGCATTTTTTAAAAATAGTATATTTCCAAACATGAATCAGGGTTGCCAATCCCCAGTTGAGCAAAAAAAATCAAAGGTACATAACCTACTGTGAAAACCAGCTTCTGTTATTAAATTATACAAGGTCCACAAAAATAAACACAAATTCCACCATCATAAATTACAAAACAACTATAACTTTTAGTCCTTAATAGAAAAGGAAGGAATAGCACCAAGAGTCTTTCTTTTCATCCTATGGTAAAACTTCCCATCTCATTCCATGAAATCCTGGTGTAGTACTCCAGATGCTTAATGTCTGTTCAAGGATGCAGCCAATAATCCAAGTTTCCAAGGACAAGGTCGTACTAAACCCTTGTTTCGCATGAGCTTCTTCAAGCTGCAACAATCCTCTTAGCAATTTCTCTTAAGTGTTAGGCCAAACAGCTAGCATATTTGACAAGCAAGTTCTCCTTCCCATCATTTTTGTTGGCCAGGTGAGAAACTAGAGCAGGGGAGGCCAAATCTGCTTAATGGAAGAGCCTCATAGAATAAATATTAGATGGTTGAGAGCTGCAAGACATGAACATCAGGGGAAAGAAAGAAAGAAAGAAAGAAAGAAAGAAAGAAAGAAAGAAAGAAAGAAAGAAAGAAAGAAAGGAAGGAAGGAAGGAAGGAAGGAAGGAAGGAAGGAAGGAAGGAAGGAAGGAAGGAAGGAAGGAAGGAAGGAAGGAAGGAAGGAAGGAAGGAAGGAAGGTAGGTGGGGAGAGGAGGGAGAGAGAGGTGGAAGGACTGAAAAAGCGATTTAAAGAAAGAAATGCCTTTTCCAAGCCAGCCAATGTGCTGGGGGTGCTTCAAAAGCCACACAATATGTATGAAAGCCCCATGTGGCTCCCAAGCTGCAATTTGGCCACCCCTGGTGTATACTATATAATTTTTAATGCATGGCTCTCTAATTTTTAATGCATGGCTCTCTAATTTGTAACCCTGCTTTAGTCACTGTTGGTCGCTTGTTGTTGTTATGTATAGGTGTAAAATGTGTAATTTCCTTTGAGTCTCAGCAAGAAAGGCATACAATAAGTAGTATAAGCAAACCAACAAGCCTGGTTTGGAATTGGTGGTAACATGCTATTCAATAAATCATTGGGCTGGCCAAAGGAGCCAGCTCTCAATATCTTAAATAAATGTTGTTCAGTTTTTCAACTTTCTTTTAAAAGAAGGGTATATGAATGTACACATGCACCACAGCATCTGATTTGATGTATGACCTGTGCTCTGGAAAAGTTCTGTTAAAACAGAATATGGAGAAACTGTTTTTCAATGGCTAAGGTGTCAGACAAGGAAGTATTTAATCTCCCTATTGGTTCAATCTATATTCAGAACATATCATTAAGGAAAGCTGGATTAGATTTAGATGAAAGTGGAGTTAAAATTGGTATAGGGGACATTAACAATATTTTGTAGAAAAAGAGGTGTTGGAACTCATTAGCACAACATTTACATATGCCACACATCCCTGACATCACCGGAAGGTGGACTAAATTCTATCGCTCAGCATCTAAAATGCTTCTTGATTTACAATTGTCCTAATTAAACCTGACTCCCATTATACTTTTTAAATTACTGTCTCCTGTGTGGCCCCAGTGGCATGATGAAGATTTCCATCAGTCTGCTCTATATGTTTTGGTTACTTTCCCATTTTTTTGTGTGGGGGAAAATATTAAAAGTTTGTCACATCTTAGAGTTTAGCAAAATTCTCTCAGGGGGGTTGAACAATGGAGCCCAGAAGCAGGGGTTTTTTTTGGTGGTGGTGGGGGGGTTAAGAAAGAAAGCGCAATAAACTTTAGAGGTTCTGGAGCTCCACTCCTGTGAGCTCCTGGCCAAAACGAGGCCTGACAATATGAGATATGCAGATGACATCACATTACTGGCATAAAATAATGAAAACTTGAAATGACTACTGATGAAGACTAAAGGAGAAAATGCCAAAGTAGGAACTAGAACATCAAGAAGACAAAAGTACGGTAATTACTAGGGAACAACACTTCTTCTAAGCTATGGAGTCTTTAGAGCAAAAATTCTACTTTGTGAACTAACGGCATTAAAGTTGTGAACAAAGGGTTTGACTACTGCATAAATTAGTTTGCTCTGGGGCCCTGATTCCTGAGCTAAGACAAAAATGTGTGAGGTGGAGGCTAAAAAATTGTGAGCTAGCTCACACTAACTCAGTTTAGAGGGGACACTGCTGGGGAATCATACAACCTTAAGGTTGATAATGAAGAAAATGAAATTGTTTGAGATTGTTTCTTTCTTGGTTCAATCATCAACCGAAGGGGAGACTGCAACCCAGAAATCAGAAGGAGACTGAGACTAGGAACAGAAGCCATGAAGAAGTGAGAAAAATAGGGTTGCCAGCCTCCAGGTGGGGCCTGGAGATCACCTGCTTTTACAGATCTCCATCTGCAGAGATCAGCTCCCCTGGAGAAATGGCTGCTTTGAAGGGTGGACTCAGTGGCACTGTACCATGCGGAGGACCCTCCCCCACTCCAAACCCCACCATTTCCCAGATCCACCCCAAAGTCTCCAGGTATTTTCCAACATCAACTTGGCAATCCTAGGTGACTGTAAGATCAATATATGAGCAATATATGGACATTATGCACCAGGACTGGGACAGTATGTGCTTTTGCATTTGTTTGGAGTCATGGTTGTATATAATAGCAGTGTGGTTTTGAAAAAGGCCATTTGTATACTCTTGGGCTATATTGGTAGGAAAGATATTTTTTCTAGGGTGCAGTTATTATATACAAAATTATAAAAATCTAAAAAATCATCACACAGCCATATTGTTATAGTGCTTTGTTTTGCTTTTCATGGTGGGTTTTGGTTTTTTCGTTTGCCAGTGTTGGCATGGACGCTAGCCAATAGATACTAGTACCCATAACCAGGGTTGCCAGCTTTGGGTTCGGAAATACCTGGAGATTTTAGGGCTGGAGTTTGAGGAGGGGATGGAGCACAGCAGAGTACAATGCCATAGTGTTTACCCTCCAAAGCTGCCATTTTCTCCAGGAGAACTGACCTCAGTTGTTTGGAGAACAATTGGAATAATAGGATGGCAACCCTACCCATAATGCAACTGGCATCAGAGGAGAAATCTGCTTATTGCACTATTCCACCCCCCTTGAAAATTGCACATATTGTATCTACCCTCCCAGCTCTGCTCTATATGGGCTGAGCCTCACATTTATCAGACACTTTACTGATTTTGCTAACACAAATTCCACTGTATGTGTAGTGTATCACAATGGACAGATCCACACTGCTTTGTCTTGGCATTGTCTACTCACTTATTTGCACAAACCAGTTTATCCCAAATTTCTATGGGAATTTATTCATACACGGGCACAAAAAGGGAACCTGTATCATGCTAGGATTCCCAGGTCCAACTCAGGAAATAATTGGGGACTTTGGAGGAGAAGCCTGGAGACTTTCTGTGATGTTCTTGGAGACGAGTCGTGGAGAAGGCAACTTGATTTATTACTAGCGCATCACAGAACAGAACAGAGAACACGTGGCTGGGACCTGCTTTATATACATGTACCCGGAACAACCTCCCAAGCTGGCCAGTCCAATCCTGGCCAGTCAAACTTCCCACCACTGATGGTAATTAGCGGGGCCTTCTGCGCTCTACGTGGAATCGCCTGGGGACTTCCCCCCAGTCGCCTCTGCTGCATGGCTGCGTGGTGTTAGTTTTCAACACAATACACTACACTCCTCCCCCCCCCCCTAGTTAATGTACATAGTCCTGCAGGTAGGCGGGAGCCCGGCGCTCCCGCGTTGATCGCCTAGGGGTTGCTTGTGGTGTCGCAGCAGCCCCCATGACTGGCGTCTCCCCTGGGGGTGGCTCCTCCAATGGCTGTCGGTCTGGCTCCCCAGGTTGCTCTGGCGCTGCCGGTCTCGGGGGATCGTACGATGGCAGGGACGGTTCCAATGCGGCCGCATCTGGAGGGCCCGTTGTTGGCTCTTCCCCGGCCCCTGTTGGTTCCTCCGGCACGGTGCAGCAGTGCAGCTGATCGATGTGCCGTCTTAGAATCTGCCCCCCTTCTGTCGATACCTCGTACGACCGGGACCCTGTTACCCTCACCACCACTCTGGACCACTTGCAAAGTTCTTCGCGAACAGTGGATCTCCCGGAAAGAACCCCCGCACCGCTTCCCTGATTTCGGGGGAGCCGCGGAGGTCCGTGGCCCTGTCTGGGTTGAGCCGGTCGAGCCGGGTTGTTAGCTTCCTCCCCATGAGCAGCTCTGCGGGGCTGGACCCTGTTACCATGTTGGGGGTGATTCTGTTATGGAACAGGAAGGCTGCCAGGCGGTGGTCCCAGTCCCCTTGTACGATGCAACCCAGGGCCTCTTTGGTCGTTCTCACCATGCGCTCTGCCTGACCGTTGGTGGCGGGGTGGAAGGGGGCTGACCTTATGTGGTGGATGAGGTACCGGTCAATGAACTCCCAGAATTCCTGGGAGGTGAAAGCCGTACCGTTGTCTGTCACCAATGTGTCGGGGATCCCGTGTGTGCTAAAAACCCTCCTCAAGGCCTTGACCGCAGCCGCCATGGAGGTGGATGCTACAGGGATCACCTCGAGCCATTTTGTGTAAGCATCAACTAGTATGAAGAAAATCTGCCCCTGGTAGGGCCCGGCAAAATCTAGGTGCAGGCGGGACCACGGCCGCTGGTTCGATTCCCAGCGATGGACTGGTGCGCTGGGCGGATCGGGGCGGGATTCCTGGCAAGGCTGGCACCTTCTTACCCACCCCTCGATCTCCTCATCCATGCCCGGCCCCCATACATAGCTGCGGGCCAGTGCTTTCATTCTTACTATCCCCGGGTGGGTTTCATGTAGAGCCTCGAGGACCTGTTTGCGCATGGGGGGCGGCACCAGCACCCTGCTCCCCCAGAGTATGCACCCCTTGTGTGAGGATAGCTCGTCATTGCGGGTCGTGTAGGGTTGGAATTCCCTGTCTACCTTACCCATTGGCCATCCCCTTCCCACCCAGTCCTGAACTCTCGCAAGGATTCGGTCCTTGCCCGTAGCCTGAGCCACCTCCTCGGCGTGTAGGGGCCGCTCGGGCAGCGACTCTATTAGCATCACCATGTGGGCTGGGGCTGGGTCGGGGTCAGTCGAGGGAAGCGGCAGGCGGCTAAGCGTGTCTGCGTGGCCCATGGCTTTGCCTGGGCGATGTACTAGGGCGTATGTATATGAATTTAAAAATTGGTTCCACCTCAATACCCGCTGGGACAGGATTTGTGGGGTCTGGCGATCTGGCGTGAGGAGACCTAGGAGTGGCTTGTGGTCAGTGGCAATGGTGAAACGCCGCCCATATAAATAATCATTAAATTTGTGCACCCCCGCCACGATTGCCAGAGTCCCCTTATCGATCTGTGCGTAATTGCGCTTGGCGGGGGTCAGGGTCCTTGAGTAATACGCCACAGGAACCTCTCTCCCATCCGGGAGTTGGTGCCCCAGGACTGCGCCCACCCCGTATGGAGAGGCGTCGCACACCAAAATCAGCGGTAGGGCTTCGTCGAAGTGGTGGAGCACAGCGTTTGAGACCAAGAGGTCCTTCACCACCTGGAACGCGGCGGCTTGTCACTTGCCCCACACCCAAGGGGCTTGTTTGTCCAGCAGCCGGTGGAGTGGTTCCGCAATGGCCGCTTTGTGTGGCAAGAACGCGTGATAGAAATTCAGCAATCCTAAGAAGCTTTGTAATTCTGCCTTGCATGTGGGGGCCGGGGCTTGTACGATGGCTCTGGTTTTGTCTTCTGTCGGGTGAATCCCTGCCGCGTCCACTGCAAACCCCAGGAACTCCACCCGCGGTACTCCCAGCAAGCATTTTTCTCTCTTGACCTTCAGCCCTGCCGCTTGGAAACAGCATAGTACTTCCCTTAGGCGGCTGCTGAACTCCTTGGGGTCCGGGGCAGCGATTAAAACATCATCGAAAAATGGTTGGACTCCGGGGATCCCTTTAAGAAGAGAGTCCATTATGCTCTGAAAGATCCCCGGGGCTACGCTGACCCCAAATTGTAGCCTCCGCACCCTGAAGGCTCCCTGGTGTGTCACTATTGTCTGGGCCTCGGCCGTTTTGGCGTCTACAGGTAGCTGCTGGTAGGCTTGTGCCAGATCCAGCTTCCCAAAAATCTTGGACCCGGCCAGGGCTGCCAGTATGTGGCTGACCACCGGGACGGGGTAGGGGTTGTCTTGGAGTGCCTTGTTGATTGTGCACTTGTAGTCTGCACAAATCCGCACGTCTCCATTTGGCTTAACCGGGGTAACGATGGGGGTTTCCCACGCCGCGTAAGCCACTGGTTCTAAGACTCCCTGGGCTGTGAGGCGGTCCAGTTCCGCCTCAATTTTAGGTTTCAAGGCAAACGGGACCCTCCTCGCCTTGAGCCGGATTGGCCTGACCGTGGGATCGAGCGGTAGGGAGATGGGTGGCCCTTTGTAGCTCCCCAGGGACCCGTCGAAAACTGCGGGGAACTCGCTGCACACATCCCCAAACCCACTTGTTTGTACTTGTTCCACCCCCTCCAACCGGATCCCCAGTGGTCAGAAGCAGGCCAGCCCCAGCAGGGTGGTTAGTTGACGCTTGACCACCAGAATGTCCAGTGGTCCCTTAAAAGCCCCTCTCTCTACCCGCACCCGGGCCCACCCTGCCACATGTACCGGGTTTTTTTGGAAGTCCCGCAGGATAAAATCCACTGGCCTCAGTTGGAGGTGGCGGCGGGGGCACAGTTTCCTTAGGGTTTCCTCCGAGATTATGGAGATGGAGGAACCCGAGTCCACTTCCATGAGGCACGGAACCCCCTCGATGCGGATCGACATTTTGACCTTGTCGGGGGCTGCGAGGGGCAAGTTCAGTACCTGCAGGCTTGTTGACGCAGTTGTGTGGGTCTCCGTCGACTCGTGGTGGGTGGTCTGTCTCCTGCGGCCGGTCTTGGCCCGACAAGCCCGCGCGATGTGGCCCGTTTTCCCGCAGCTTCGGCAGTCCAAGTTGCGGTACGGGCAGTCCCGCCTCTCGTGGGGGTCGCCGCAGCTTGCGCATCAGGTGGTAGAGGGCTTGTCCGGTGCTCGTAGTCTTGGGGTGGCTCTCGGGTCTGCTCCTTGTGGCCACCGCAGCTGGAACACCTCTTCGTCCTCTTGGTCAGCCAGCACCATCTCGTCATGGTGGACCGCCTCGCCACGTGGCTGGCTGTATGCCTTGGTGGCCCTCTCGAAAGCTGTCGCCTCGTTGAAGGCTTGTTGGAGGGTGAGCTCTTCTTGGCGAAGAGCTTTTGTCGCAATCTTTCGTCGCGGAGGCCCCAGATGAAACGGTCCCGCAGGGTCTCCTCCCGCTTGTCAAAACTGCAGTTCCCTGCGATCTGGTGGAGAGCAGCCAGGTAGACTGCCGCCGTCTCCCCAGTCTTCTGATCCCTCTTGTGGAAGAGGAATCGGCGGGCGATGATGGACGGTTGGGGCGAGAAGTGGCCCGTGAGGAGTCTGACGACCTCCCCGTACGTCCTCTCGGTCAGCTTCGCCGGAGCGGAGAGGCCGCGTGCGATCTCGAAGGTCTCTTCCCCACAGACGCTCAACAGGACGCCCTTCATCTGGTTGTCGTCTGTGATCATGTTGGCCCTCAGGTAGCATTCGACCCGTTTGGTGTACGTCTCCCACCTCTCCGGGTGGGCCGGGTTGAACTCTGCAAGGTGGCCCGTTGTTACACTGGAGTTTGCCATGGTGGCGGGCATCTCGGTTCCTTGCGGTTCTGCGCCTTCCTCGTCCCCAGCCAGGTTAGCAGCTTCCCCCAGGGGAAAACCTTCCTAGCTGCATCCCATCCTCGTCACCAGTGTGATGTTCTTGGAGACGAGACGTGGAGAAGGCAACTTGATTTATTACTAGCGCATCACAGAACAGAACAGAGAACACGTGGCCGGGACCCGCTTTATATACATGTACCCGGAACAACCTCCCAAGCTGGCCAGTCCAATCCTGGCCAGTCAAACTTCCCGCCACTGATGGTAATTGGCGGGGCCTTCCGCGCGCTACGTGGAGTCGCCTGGGGACTTCCCCCCCAGTCACCTCTGCTGCGTGGCCGCGTGGTGTTAGGTTTCAACACAATACACTACACTTTCCCACTCCCTAAAATAAATAAATAAATAAAAATACAGCCGTGTAGTTCACCTGAATACAGTCTTAATTTCCTCATCCTCTTTTTTGCCTTCAAAGGGTTCCCAAGAGCAGCTCCATTTCTATACTACAACAGGTCCCTTGGTAGCCTTTGGTAGCATTACCAAGCATGGCTTTATTAAGGGACACAGGGCTTTTTTGGTAGAAAAGACCCAGCAGGAACCCATTGGCCAAATAGGCCACATTTCATTACATCACCATTGTTTCACACAGGACTTTTTGTAGAAAACCCCCCAGCAGGCACTCATTTGCATATTAGAATCTGTTTACTCATCATGGCTGGTAGCCACTTGTAGGCTTACTGATCCAGGCAGTTTCCATGGCTACAGCTTGAGGCATGTCACAAAAAGGTGCACTCCCTGTCTCCTAAGGGTCACATTGCAGCAAAACTACAGGGGCATTCCGGCAAGCTGGATTGGCTAGAGAAAGAGAAGGAGGAGGAAGGAACAAGCCTCATTAGAGAGCTGTAAATGCTTTCCCTGATCAAGGGAGCTGGAGGCAGGGTTGCCAATCTCCAGGTGGGGGCAGGAGATCCCCCGGTTTGGAGGCCCTCCCCCCCGCTTCAGGGTCGTCAGAAAGCGGGGGAGGGGAGGGAAATGTCTGCTGGGAACTCTGTTATTCCCTATGGAGATTTATTCCCATAGAAAATAATGGAGAATTGATCCGTGGGTATCTGGGACTCTGGGGGGGGGGCTGTTTTTTGAGGTAGAGGCGCCAAATTTTCAGCACAGCATCTAGTACCTCTCCCCAAAATACCCTCCAAATTTCAAAAAGATTGGACCAGGGGGTCCAATTCTATGAGCCCCAAAAGAAGGTGCCCCTATCCTTCATTATTTTCTATGGAAGGAAGGCATTGGAAAAGTGTTCTGTCTCTTTAAATGTGATGGCCAGAACTCCCTTGGAGTTCAGTTATGCTTGTCACACCCTTGTTCCTGGCTCCACCCCTAATGTCTCCTGGCTCCTCCCCCAAAGTCCCCAGGTATTTCTTAAATTGGACTTGGCAACCCTAGCTGGAGGTGTATTAAGTGGTCTGCCAAAGGGTAGGCCAGTAGGCCCCTAGCGTTTCCCCTTCAAAGCAGTTCATCTTCTCTTGATCTCACACCGGTAGCACCAATCCACGGACCTTCACCTTAGCAGTCTCTTCTTTGGCTATTTCCTTCTGATCAGATGCCATCCTGTGTCCTTGTGCCCTCCTCCGACTGGTCTAAATTTGGGGTTCAATTCCAAAGATACTTTCGGAATTCCTGAGTTCTTTATCAATTAGTTCCTTTGAAACCCTGGCCCTTGGCTTCAAAATCCGCTCAGACTAGTATTGAAGACATCCAGAGTGGAACCGGTGGGACCCTCTGAAGTTCCAATGAAAATGGATCTCTCCTCTCCCCCTCAATCAAACACCGCTCCCTGGGAACCGTTTGGGGTTGGATCTGGTGGGCATGCCAAGCCTTGAAGATCTGCCTGGGTAAAAATGGGTATATTATTTTAAAACAGCCAGCCACAAGACTGACTTTTGGACAGTCCCTCTAATCAAGCAATTTCATCCGCTGGGCACACTAGAGAGGACCTTTTGGGTGGCAGCCCCCAAGGTTAGGGAATGTCCTCTGCACAAAGATGTTTCTTGCCCCCTCGCTTTCAACTTTTAAGAGGCACCTGGAAAGGTTTTCTTGAGGACTGTGTTTGAATAATTTGGCTTCTTATTCATTGGCAACCCTAACTGCAAGCACACTCCTCTTCTTCCTTCTTAGGGGTGGGTTTCTTTTTGCAAAAAAGAGAGGGGGTTGCTACAGTGGTCAAGTTTGATTTTGCTTTTTGAGGGAGTCTTCCATTCATAAATCAACAATCATTTTTTACAGTTATTACAGTGTGAAAACTGATGGATTGCTCTTTCCCCACCTTTGGGAGAAATGAGCCTTTTGGGGTGCCTCTAGAATGGGAACCCCTGGTCAAATCTTGGGGGTTATGTAGCGAAGATGCAGCCCTTGCAGCTGCCCTGCAAATTTGGGGCCTCTACCTCAATCCCCCTCCCCTCCAGCCGCACTTCATTATATCCTGTTTTGTCATTGGCTTCAGTGGCCCGTAGGGAATAATGAAGAGATAGGGGCACCCTCTTTGGGTGCCCACAGAATTGGACCCTTTGGTCCAATCTTTTTGAAACTTTGGGGTTCTGTAGGAGAGTGACTCCTGAAGCTTCCCTGAAAATTTAGAGCCTCTACCTCAAAACCCCTGCCCCCCCAGCTGCACTTCATTATATCCTATTTTGCTATTGATTTCAATGACCCTTAGGGTATAATGGGGCCAAATGGCTGCCGTATTTCAGCAGCAATTCCTGGCTGCAGTATATGGCTCTGAATCAGATCAGAGAATCTAATTCGGCTCTATACTGCTTTAATACAGCCGAATCAGCTGTTTTTCAGGGGTGTATTCGGTTCCGCCAAAGCAAATGCACACCCCTAGCTGAGAGAGCTCTTACAGCAGCTGCCCTTTCAAGGACAACTCCTACGAAAGCTATGGCTGACCCAAGGCCATTCCAGCAGGTGCAAGTGGAGGAGGGAGGAATCAAACCCGGTTTTCCCAGATAAGAGTCCGCACACTTCATCACTACACCAAACTGGCTCTCAAAGCAAAACTAAAGGTATCGAAATATATGCAGAAATCAGGGGCCAGAACCAATGGGAAGGGGTTTTTTTTTTTAAACCTCTTCATTTATTTCATTTATACTTCAGCTTTCTCCCCAGTAAGGACCCAAAGTGGATTGCATCATTCCCCTCTCCTCTATTTTATCCTTACAACAATTCTGTGAGGGATTCGTTAGGCTGAGAATGTGTTGCAGGCCTGAGAGCACCCAGGAAGCATCTATGGAAGAGTGGGGATGCGAACCTGGGTCTCCCAGATCCTAGTCTGACAGTGTAACCACTACACAACACTGGCTTTCTTTACTCAGACTGTTAGCTTTTGAGTTTCACCTTCTCTGTTCCAATATTTGGAACTGAAACATAGGAAGAAATCTGCCTCTTTCAATAGTTCCTGAATACCTCATCAAGATGTCAGAAGCATACCCTCACCTCATCCTTCTCAAAATCTAATATATCATGACAGATTAAGTGGTAGTCCCGTAACAAAATGCCATTACTGGGTGCTTTAAAATAGACAGCTGTTTTTCTGAACAACTTCACTTAGAGAACATGAAGACTAGTGCTATATTGTGAACAAATCACAGCAGAAAGGGGTGCTCATTGGACCATGAAGCAGCACATGTCCTCTCGAAGGGCAGAGTTCCCTAAATGTAGGGGTATATGGCATGTGGTGGTCCATATTGCTTTTTGAGGTGTAGAGGGCAAGCAATCAAAATAATTCCTTATTCAAATCTCCTTTGAAATACAGGCTTCTAGGTGCCACCCCAATTGGAAGCTTGTGGCGCCGGAAGCAGTGTTTGAACTGGGCAGCACTGCATGTCTTCTTGAAGGGGACAGTGTCCCGAGATGGGGATGTGTCACTTGGGGTGGTCCAAACACTGTTTTGTGGTACAGCCTGGCCCCAGTGTCTGCCTCTTTGAGTCTAGTGGCACCTTTAAGACAACAAAGTTTAATTCTGGATATAAGTTTTCATGTGCACACACTCTCCAGGTACACAAAAGCTGAAATCTTTAAGATTTAAAACAATTCCAATGGAGAATTCTTTTTATTTATTAAAACACTGGTCTCCTGCATTTTTTTGCTATTGCTGTTGAAGCTGGGTCGGTTGGTGGCTTTCAGTTCAAACAGATGAAGTAAGCATTTAATGTTGAGAAGCAGTAAGAACATAAGAGAAGCCATGTTGGATCAGGGCAATGGCCCATTCATTCTTAAACTCCATGTCACACAGCAGCCCAAACCCAGGTGCCATCAGATCCACCACTGGGGATAGAACTCCAGAAGCCCTCCCACTGTTGTGCCCCAAGCACCAAGAAGTCAGAGCACCAGTGCCTGAAACATAGCACTCCCTCTATGCCTTGTGGCTGGCTAATAGCCACTCATGGAGCTCTGCGCTATATTCTTTATACAATAAAAGTCCTTTCATGGTGGCAAAATGGAGCACCCTGAGTGGTTGGGACTGTGCTGCGTAAACCTTTGGCCCATCAAACCATCAACCAAGGTCTTTTGTCTTCCATTGGCTGAGGACTGAGGCACTGCTTCATAGAGGAGACAGAGGGAGGAGAGAAACTGCCACAGAAAGCCATCTTTCAGTTGGCTGAGGGCTCTTGGGTCTTCCTGATGAGTGTATAAAAGGAAGAAAAGCAGCGGAGTCCCTCTGTTTGCTTGGAGTAATACTCCACCCCTTAGGCTGCTCTGCTTTTGTTTTCCTGTTAGTCTGAACGGGCTGGTTGAAATACCTGATGGTTATATTTAGCAGCTCCAGTGAGTCAGTTGCCCCAGTGAGATCACAAAAGTATGTGCATGCTGTGTTTATTTGGCTGCTTTGTCAGAGTGTGTGTGTGTGTGTGTGCATGTTCACTTTCATTTAGTGGAAGTGCAGCCATCTTCTGGGGTACAGGAAAATGAAGACTGTATTCAGGGGAACTGCACTGCTGTATTTTTATTCATGCTTTTTGGAGGAATGGAAAAGTCTCCTGGCTCCACCCCCAAAGTCTCCCAAGTCCACCCCAAAGTCCCCAGGTATTATCTGAGTTGGACTTGGCAACCCTACAACCAGGACTTGAATTCAACAGGAGCTCACAGGAGCGCAGGTCTTGAACCTTTCTGAGGGTTCCCCCTTCTCCTCCCCACCTACCTATCTTGTCCACTGAATAGTAGGTGCAGCTGTATAACAAGCCCTGGATGAGCTCCACCACCTATTTTTCTACAAAACAACCCCTGCCTACAACCAAGCTTGGTTCTATAGTTAAAGGGTAGGGGAGGGCCTTTTCAGGCCTATTTTGTCCCTTGAGGGAAAGTCCTGACTAGGGTTGTCTGCTCCTGGTTGGGAAAATCCTGGAGATTTTGTGGTAGAGTCTATGGAAGCCACCAGATCAATATAATATACAGTCCACCCTCCAAAGCACTTATTTTCTCTGGGGGGAAAGAGATCTATTGTCTGGATTTCAGTTGTGATACCAGGAGATCTTTTGCCTCCACCTGGAGGATTTCTACTCCTAGGTCTGGCAGCACCTCTGGGCAACTTGATGCCACCTGACTGGCATGACTTAACTAGGTCCGGCTGCTTGCTTCTGTTCAGCAGCAGCCCCCCTATGACAGCCACTATGACATGGCAGTCAGTGTTTCAGAGCAGGGTCTGCCAGACCCAGGTTCCTGTTGCAGAAGCTGACTGGGTGATTTTGGACCACCCACATATTTTCAGCCTAACTTACCTCACAGGGTTGTTGTGTGGATCAAAAGGAGGAGAGGAAAATTATGTAAGCTGCTTTGGTCCCCACTGCAGAGCAAGACTGCCCTTTTCCTAGGCTGAAGGGAGTGGGGAGGAGATGGAAAGCAATCTACCCCCATCCCATTTGCCCCCTATCCCTTCTTACTCAATCTACCCCCCTTCTCTCATAATCTACCCCATATTTCCCCACGCTTCTGGAATGATGCACTCCCAGGGAGCAGCCTGGGCCTACTGAACTGGGAGTGGTGGTGGTAGAAAAAGCTCAGCGGGAACTCATTTGAATACTAGGCCACACCCCTGTTGTCATCATTGTTTCACATGGGCTTTTAGTACAAGCAGGAACTCATTTGCATATTAGCCCTGGAATGAGAATAGCATTCAAACAGACAAAAACGCTGGTCTAAATAATAGGTGCATGAAAAAGCATTTTATGGCCCAGTTTGTTGCCACGGGAGTAAACATCTTTAAAAGGGGATTAGACAGATTGATGAAGGATAAGTCTATCAATGGCAACTAGCCATGGTGGCTGAGGGGAACCTCCACATTCAGAGGCACTAATCCTCTAAATCCCGGAGCCAGGAGGCAACACCAGGGGAAGGCCTCAGGCTCTGTGCTGAGGTGGGGCCTGGAGATGTCCTGCTTTTACAACTGATCTCCAGCTGGCAGAGATCAGCTTCCCTGGAGCAAATGGATGCTTTGAAGAGTGGCCTCTATGGCATTGTACTATGCTGAGGCCCCACCCTCCCCAAACCCCACCTGCTCCTGGATCCGCTCTTAAAGTATCCAGGCAATTCCCAACACAGACCTGGCAACGCTATTGGCCATCCAGAGGAACTGATTGACCACTGAGTGAGACAGGATGCTGGACTAGATGGACCATTGCTCTGATTCAGTTGGACTTCTTATATACTCATTTTCCTACCTGGCCATAGAAACAAGCATGTCACTTTCATTTCTTTCCCCTCCTGGATGCTCACATGGTTAACTAGTATGGCAGTTTTACAGTATACTCCATGACTCTCCATCAACCCAGCTGCAGGAAGGGCCTGTGGTTCAGTGGTTAGAGCCCGTTTTGCATGCAGAAAGTTCTAGGTTCAATCCCTGGAATTACCAATGTCAAAAAATCTTAGGCTGGGAAAGACATCTCTCTGTCCAAAACCAGTAGAAACACTTGCTTTACATGCAGAAAGCCCCCCCCCCCCCAAGTTTGATCTCTAGTGTTAGGAAAGAACTTTTTCTGCCTGAGATTCTAGAGAAGAGGATGTCTGACTTCATTCCTGGGCTAAAAGTTGCACATAAACTCTGCCAAGGAATAGTAACACAAGGTACAGATAGCAATAGGCAACAGACCTTGGTTCCAGCTCCTCCTGAGAATATGTGGCTACTGGGGACTGGAAGGTTTAATATCATAAAGTTCCTTCCTCAATCAGGGCTTTGGTACGAGGGCTTATCACAAGCCCCATTCACATGTTACTGTGAATGCACATACATCCTGCATACATTTGTTTGTAAGGAAGAGCCAATGTGCATTCACTATACAAATCAGGAACCAGAACCTGCATAAATGTGTGGTTCCAATCACTCATTGAATGTGATGTGAGAATCACTCAATGCATGTATAAAGAAAAATCAAATGTACACTGTACACAGATTATATATGTGTTCACTGTAGCCTTATCTTGGGGAAGGGGCACAGAGCATACAATTGATTCTATCTATCATGCTTCTAGAACATCAGATTTCCTTCTCCTTCCTATCTATTTCATTAGTTTGGTTTTTTCCAAATCAGGAAATGGCACCATAAAAAAAACATGAGGCTGGACTATGGACAGTGAGAAAAGTTCCCAAAAAATGCAGGCGCATAGCAGAATTAACTCCACTATCCTTATTAAAATACAATGCATCAACATTACTAGGCTAGGTTTTAAATATAATTTTAAAAGTATTTTTAGCTGCTGCAAAGGGCTAGATGACCAATGACAGTTACTACCAGCTCTGTAATTCTATGGCCATTTGCCTCTGAAATTGCATTAGATTCTCTGGTGGTTACTATGTGGAGCGGAAGATTCAACCCCTGATGGAAAAGTTCAGAAATTCTTTCTCCAGCAAAATTATCCGGTCATTAGTGGCACAAGACCCAAACCTGCACCTGTAGTCAGGAAAAAATTATTGCTCCCACATGCTTCTGTTTATAGATACATCATATGGAGCAATCTCTGACCACAGGTCATTTCCCACTATCTGAGCTCTTGCACAATGGCTCTCCTGTGTGGGTTCTCCTCTATCAGCAGATGTGAGCACCATCTGTGACTTCTGCACTCAAACAGCTCATTTGCACTTTTTCACTCTTGTGTGGATTCTCTCATGCTTAATAAGGTTTGATCGCCAACTGAAACACTTCCCACAATAAGTGCATTTATATGGTTTCTCCCCAGTGTGGATTTGTTGATGCTGGAGGAGGTCAGAGCCCCGGCCAAAACATTTCCCACACTCAGAGCATTTGTATGGCTTTCCTCTTTTCAGGATTCTCTGATGTCTGAGAAGGTCAGAGCGGTGGCCGAAGCTTTTCCCACAGTCTGAGCATTTGTAAGGTTTTTCTCCGGTGTGAGTCCTCTCATGTGCCAAAAGGCCTGAGCTCTGACTGAAGCTTTTCCCACACTCTGTGCATGTATATGGTTTCTCCCCTGTGTGGGTTCTCAAATGTCTAACAAGAGCTGTGCGTTCACAAAAGCTTTTCCCACACTCTGTGCACCGATATGGTTTTTCTCCTGTGTGGGTTCTCTCATGGGCCAGAAGTCCTGAGCTTTGACTAAAACTCTTCCCACACTCTGTGCATCTATATGGTTTCTCTCCTGTGTGAGTCCTCTCATGTGCTGAAAGGCCTGACCGCCGATGGAAGTTCTTCCCACAATCCAGACATACAAATGGCTTCTCACCAGTATGGGATCTTTCGTGCGCCACAAGGGCTGAACTCTGACTGAAACATTTCCCACACTCTCCACATTTATAGGGCTTCTCTCCTGTGTGAATTCTCTCATGCGTAGTAAGGTGAGACTTTCGGCTGAAGCTTTTACCACATTCTGCACAGTTATAGGGTTTCTCTCCTGTGTGAGTCCTCTCATGGGCAATGAGGTGAGACTTCCGGCTGAAGCTTTTGCCACACTCTGGACAGCCATAGGGTTTCTCTCCAGTATGGAGCCTCCTATGCCTGTACAGGCTAGAGCTCTGCTTGAAAGTTTTCCCACAGTCCATACACATCTTCAGTCCTCCATAGTTGTAGATTCTCGCCCGCATTCTGGGTTCCTTCCGCTCCCAGCTGTCCACCTTGTATGGTGGAACAGGAATGTCCATTCTCTTCTTTTGGTAGCTTCCCTCAAGTTTGCCTGATGCCTGGTGATTGCTGGATGTCTCTCCCATCTCATCAAACTGAGAAATGGCCCACTTGTCTTCTCCTAAGGATGCTTCATTTAGTTCCTCCAGCTCAGAGCCTTCCTGTGGAAGGTGAGCCTCCTCACTTTCGCTCACCTGACCATCATCTACGGGGATGAAAAGAAAAGCTTATATTAATTGAGGTAGGAAGAGAAACAATAACTCCCACGTGGGAGATTAAATAATGAAGGTATAACATGGGGCCTAATTCCATCTGGAGCAACACTACTAACTCAGAAGCTTGGGAATTACACGTGGCTTTTGACAGGCCACTTGTGGTTCTTCTGAGCGCGGTTCCCCAATGAGGCACTTGCCCTATTCCTGGAAAGGCCAGTGGGGATTGTGTTTGGCACGTGGTTTCTACCGTGAAAAAGCCACCATTGGAGGAAAAGGTAAACTGTGAGCTTCCCTGAGTTGCAGGCCTCAAGCCAGGGATGGAAGTAAATATGATTATTCTGATTGAAGATAATTGTAAATGTGCCCTGACCTGAGTGACCCAAGCTAACCTGGTCTTGTAAATTCTCAGAAACTAAGCAGGGTTAGTACTTGGATGGGAAATCACCTGGGAAATCCATGGCTGCTACATAGAGATGGGCAATGACAAACCACCTCTGAATGTCTTTTTTACCTTGAAACCCCTACAGGATTGCGGTAAATTGGCTTACAGCAACTGTGGTTCTCTGTGAGCCACAGGGTGAGTATCTCTGGTTTAGAGAGTCTGAACCAAAGAAATTCCATATTGGCACCAGCGTTCCCTCTAAGCTGAGTTAGTGTGAGTTATCTCACAGTTTTTTAGCCCCCAGCTCACACATTTTTGTCTTAGCTTAGGAAGGATAGACCCAGAGCAAACTTATTTATGCAGTAGCTCACAACTTTAATGCCAATAGCTCATGAAGTAGAATTTTTGCTCACAAGACTCCACAGCTTAGAGCAGGGGTAGCCAAACTGTGGCTCAGGAGCCAAATGTGGCTCTTTCACACATATTGTATGGCTCTCAAAGCCCCCACTGCCCCATCAGTGTTTCTATCTTTAAATCTCTTCGCCAAGCCAGTCGGTAGCTTGGAGAATGCATTTAAAATTAAAGTTGCTTTCTTTCCACCTCTCCCTTCCACCTCCCTCCCTCCTTCCCTTTCTCCCTCCCTCCCTGTATTGTGGCTCTCAAACACCTGATGTTCATGTCTTGCAGCTCTCAGATATCTGATGTTTTTTCTATGTGGCTCTTACATAAAGCAAGTTTGGCCGCCTCTGTCTTAGAGGGAGTATTGATTGGGACCTAGTGGTATACTTGGCAAGGTCACCATCTCAAAAAGAGATCTCATAAGGCTGGAAAAGATGCAGAGAAAGACAATCAAAATGGTCAAGTCAAAACACCTTACCTGCAAGCACAGGGCAAAAAGTACATGGGTGTTCAGTATAGACAAGAGGGGAAAGAAGAGGGCATGACAGAAATTGAAGGAGCCATGGCAGAAGAGGGCATTAAAAAAATTATGCAAGCTGTAGAGAATTTATTTCTCCATCTTCCCATAAACATTAGAATGTGAATGCCTCTCAGTTATAGATTCAAGAATGGAATGTCTTTCAGTGATGCAGTAAATTTAAGACAGACAAAAATGTTTAAACACAACATATAATTAACTTATGGCACTCACTGCATGCAGTGATGGCCTCTCATTGGTGGTGGCAGGGCCGGTGCGTGGGAGTAGGCAAAGTAGGCAGTCACCTAGGGCACCACCTGGCCTAGGAGGCATCACTGAGTGTCCCTTCCCCGACGTATGATTCTGGCTCCTGACCACTGTCACCTTGTCCTCTCCCAACCCCAAGCTGCCCTCAACAAAGCCAAGCCATCCCCCTCTCCCCGATGTGTGACTTGGCCTCCCACCTCATCCTATCCCAGCTTCCTGGCATGGCTAGCAAGCACTTATTCTCACAACTTTTTAAATAACTTATCATATTTTTTATAAAAAAAATTAAAAATGTAAAAAGTTTCAAATTTGGCGCTCTTCATTTTCCCTATATTTTTTAATAATGGGGGGGAGGAGGGGTGCTAGTGGGTGAGTCACCTAGGGTGCCAGAAAGCCTAGCACTGGCCCTGGGGGGGGAAGCGCCATCAAATCACAACTGACTTACAGTGATCCCATAGGGTTTTAAAGGCAAGATACTTAAAAGGTGGTTTACCATGCATACCTCTGTCTTGGCCCCATATTCCTTGGAAGTCTCCCATCCAAATACTAGCCCTGCTTAGCTTCTGAGAGCTGATGAAATTGGCTTTAAAAGGAGATTAGACAATTCCAGGAGAAGAAATCTGTCAGTAGCCAAGATGGCCAGAGGAAACCTCAGTTGCCAGAAAGAATAGACATCTGGATACCATTTTGCTCTTTAGCAAAAACAGCAGAAGGCCCTCTGGCTAACCACTGCGGGTAAACAGATGCTGGACTAGATGGATCCTGGCTCTGATCTTTCTTAAACCCTTGCTAAGATTCTTAAGGCGTACAGTAGGCCATCTGGATAGCATGTGGGACTCAAGACTCCTCATTTCAGAGGCTAATGCTTACCCAGTGAGATGGTGTCCTCATCTTCCTCCTGTTTAAAGCTCTGTTCCTGTTCCACGTCTGATGGAGCCTGCTCCATATCAGACAGGTTCATGGCCGCTGCCTGTGCAACAAAGCAGAGGATCAGAAAGTTTAGAGATAGGAATTGTTACAGGGGTACCAGCAGATGTTCAAACACTGCTGTTGAGCCACCTGAGCAGAAGGAGATGCAGCTTTCCAGAAGTGGGGGGCAGACCCTGCCCACAGTAACCCCAGAGGTTATACCTTTCCAAGCCAAGTGAAGTCATTAAGCTTAGAAAGGGATAACTCCACTTAAAACAGCACTGTTAGCACTGTGGGCATCAAATATGGATGGAAGCTTCAAAGAGGACAGGAAAGTTTCTAGTCACAATGACTGAGCCCCCACTTAGCAAGCTTGTCAGTTTGTATCTGGGCTGTACCACCCCAGGGCACACGTAGAAATTCACATGCCTGAATGTTTGTCCATTTTTTTTAAAAAAATCCCCTGCTCATGGAAATCTAGCTTGCTTGAGACAAAGTTGCTTTTGTCATACCTGACATACTAGGGTTTTTATATGCAGGGATTTAGAAAAATATATATATGTAGGGAGGAAGGTGAGGCTTGAGGGGAGGGATCTCAGTGGGGTATAATGCCATAGAGCAGAGGTGTCAAACTCATTTGCTATGAGGGCCGGATTTGACATACATGAGACCTTGTCGGGCAGGTACATGTGTATCATAAAATGTAATGCCAGGCAGCGGACATATAAACTTTATAAAGGGCACAGACACACAATTAAAGATTTTTTAAAATAAAACATGCTTAAAATATTAGCACGCTTGCAATATTTTGTTTTACAGTCTCTGATAAATGTCACCTCTTGCTATGAATTATTGCATCAATAACTGCAGACATCTGTGCTGTACCAATCTTGAATATGTGCTGTTCAGGTGTGCACATCTGTAAGTTGCAAACCGACTTTGGGTCTGGGTAAAAGTCAGATCTACACGGATCTTCATGAATTCATATGATTTTTGCATTGAAATTAAATCAAACCACTATTATTCTGTAGATCGTGTCTTAGACTATAGGCAGGACCACAAAAATCACCAGTACAAAAACAGGGTTCCAAAGCACGGATCCTCATGAATTCATTTGATTTTTATAGTGAAATGAAATGAAACCACCATCATGCTGTAGATCCTGTTTTAGACTATAGGTAGCACCAGAAAAATCATGCCTCCATGAATCTGTGGCACCACAACAGTGGAAAAACATGTTTCCAAACCATGGATCCTCATGATTTTTGCTTTGGATTCCCCCAACCTCACCATCAATTCTTATATCGTATTTTTGCTTTGGGTCAAGCCAAATTCACAATCAAATAACATATGTCCATGGGCAGAGCTTACACCATAGAAATCATGGATCCATGGCTTTGTGCTTTGGGTTATCCCAACATCATCATTAAATCACACATCCTGTTTATGGGCAGAGTTTACACCACAGAAAACATGGATCCTCAACTTCGTGGCAACACCATGGTGCTGCCACAAAGCCGTGGATCCATGCTATCTGGGGTGCAGCCTCTGCCCATGGACACGATATGTGATTGGATGGTGGGCTTGGGGGGATCCAAAGCAAAAATCATGAGGATCCATGAGGATCCGTGGTTCAAAACCAAGTTTTTGGTCCATGGTGCTGCCACAAAGCTGTGGATCCATGATTTCTGTGGTGCAAACTCTGCCCATGGACATGATATAAGAATTAATGGTGAATTGGGGGGATCCTAAGTAAATATCATGAGGCTCCATGAGGATCTGTGGTTTGGAAACATGTTTTTCCACTGTTGTGGCACCACAGATTCGTGGAGGCATGATTTTTCTGGTGCTGCCTATAGTCTAAGACAAGATCTACAACATGATGGTTGTTTGATTTAATTTCACCGTAAAAATCATATGAATTCATGAGGATCCGTGCTTTGGAACCCTGTTTTTTGCATTGGTGAGGCATCACAAATCGTGGAGGCATGATTTTTGTGGTCCTTCCTATAGTCTATGACAGGATCTACAGAATAATAGTGGTTTGATTTCATTTCAATGTAAAAATCATATGAATTCATGAAGATCAGTGTAGAGCCCACTTTTACCTTTTCCCACCTACTTTTGATTCATTGATGTTCATTACAGACATCTCATGGTCAATGCTTTGAGCCTAAGACTCAGAGGAATATGAAGCAGCTGGGCATTGTGAGCTTTTGTACAGAAGTTGCTTATGTACTAGGCAAGAACATGTGAAGGCACCATGGCTATGTGCTTGTCAACAAAACTATAATTTTCCCCGGAAAAATGACTGCAACTAAAAAAAAAATACAACTTCCCCCCCAAAAAAACAACTACAAGAACAGAGAGACAGCCATGTACAGTGGTCAGTGTCAGCCTACTATCTGGGAAGTCTAAATTCAGGACCCCCAATCAAAGGAAAATGTGAAAGAAAAATTAAGGAAAATTTGCTGGATAAACCTGGGGTGGAACACACTCTCAGCCTAATGTTGAGATTTCTCTTCTAAATAGTTCACACACTTTCCTATTGAGAAAGACTGGAGGGCATTAGTACAGTGAAAAAGAGGAGGGGAACCCAGTTACACCCATAAGAAGCCCAACAAAACTCTCTCTCTCTCTCTCTGTAGCAAGGCAAAAAGCTCATACCTTCACTAAAACATTGCTACTCTTAAAAGCACTCTTTGTTGCTCTCCTAATGGTGGGGACTATGCAAAAGAAGCTCTGGCTCTTTCTTTCTTTCCCCAGGGCACGAGGGGGAGGAGCCTCAGCCATTAAAGAGAAGGAAGAGTGGCATGTTTCAGTAGCTCTGCAGGGTGATTAATTGAACCTGGCAAACTTAATCACCCAGCAGAGCTATAGAGCCAAGCTCCCTCACTGGCTGAGGCTGTTCCTCCCTCCTCCTCCCTTTGGGAAAAGGGAGGGGGGAATAGGGAAAGGCTGCTTTGCTGCCTGGCTTATCCAGGGAGAAACACAAAATGGTGACCCAAAAAAGCAGGATAGGGAAAATGAAGCAGATGACAGCCAGTTCCTGGAGGGCCTGATTGGAGCCCTCTGCGGGCCTGATCTGGTCCGCAGGCCATGTGTTTGACATCTCTGCCATAGAGTCAACCATCCAAAACAGCTATTTCCTCCAGAGGGACTGATCTCTGCCCTCTAAAGATCAGGTGTAATTCCATGAGATCACCAGGCCCCACCAGGAGATTAAAAAGTAATAAAGGGAGAGGACTGTGCATAGGCTGGTACCAGAAGATACAGAAAGTATCACAATCCACAATAACGAATCTTTATTCAAAATATTTATGTGAATTCATACAATCTAATAAATTCATGCAAATTCATTCACATATTGAATTCATTCTGTGTAAAATTACAATATTCAAAGGCATTTATTGCACACCAATATCCTCTGAAAGAATCCTTTTAAAGAGTCCATATATATCTCACTGAATGCCGGAGATGAATAGAAAATTCTTTAGAAGTTAGTTCATTCCATAAAGAAATTGGCTACTTTGCAAAGTACTTGTATACATGCTTCTCAGAGCCCCAAATGAGTGCATTAGAACAGCCCTGACGAACAAGCGGTCGACTTGGTTGCTTGTTTCATCCATACTTCGTCATAGGGTGGGACTTATGCCACGCTACTGGATTGCCAGGATGTGAATGTGATGTGTCATGGCAACTGACATGCTATTGGATTGCCAGGATGTGAATAATTTTGCTTTGCTGCACTGTTTGAAAGTTTAGATAGTTTTTTGGAAGGTCCAACCAATGACTGGGAAAGGGATGATCTGGCAGCAACATAAGATGCCAGAACACCAGGGAGCCCTGCTTGGCTACTTTTTCAAGGTGCTGTTTCCATCAGGAAATGTGTGATTACCTCTCCAGTGGAGCCATGACATAGGAGATGGGAAAAGGAAGGGAAATTTAAGATGGGAAGAGAGGGAACAGCAAAATAAGGTGGGGGAGGAGGAAGGGAGCTGTAAACTACAACCTGTGCCTAAGACCCACTTAGATCTTCAGCTGTCCCTCTGCTGTTTCTAGCTCTGGGACCCTCTGAGTACCAGGATGAAGTTCACTCACCTGCGGATCCCATCTCTGAGCTTCACGCTGCCTCAGGAGGAAATCCTCTGCCAAGGCAACTACCTGAGCACAGATTTCTGGGCCACGTTCCTTGGCCCAGTTCTCCATTTCCCAGGGGGGGAAACTGCCAGTTTCACCCCCAAAATGCTCTGGAAAAAAACCCAAAACATACACACATGAATCAATGAATCACCAGAAATGTGAAATTTAAAGAACCTTGGGGAGGTTTTGATTTTATTAAATTTTATAGCAGGTTATACAAGTCGAAGGAATGGGAAAAGAAGCAAAAATTGGTAAAGATGAAAAATAACATACACACAAGTAAGGATTTCCATTCAGGTGTCACAATGAAATGAGAAAGTATATTGATATAGGAATCCCTCCCCCCTTCCCAGTTAGGGTTGCCAATCCCCAGGTGGGGGCAGGGGATCCCCCGGTTCAGAGGCCCTCCCCCCGCTTCAGGGTCATCAGAAAGTGGGGGGAGGGGAGGGAAATGTCTGCTGGGAACTGTTATTCCCTAAGGAGATTTATTCCCATAGAAAATCATGGAGAATTGATCCGCGGGTATCTGGGGCTCTGGGGGGGCTGTTTTTTTGGGGTAGAGGCACCAGGTTTTCAGTATAGCATCTAGTGCCTCTCCCCAAAATACCCCCCAAGTTTCAAAAAGATTGGACCAGGGGGTCCAATTCTATGAGCCCCAAAAGAAGGTGCCCCTATCTTTCATAATTTCCTATGGAAGGAAGGAATTGAAAAGGTGTGCTGTCCCTTTAAATGTGATGGCCAGAACTCCCTTTGGAGTTCAATTATGCTTGTCACAGCCTTGATCTTTGCTCCACCCCTAATGTCTCCTGGCTCCACCCACAAAGTCTCCTGGCTTCACCCACAAAGTCCCCAGATATTTCTTGAATTGGACTTGGCAACCCTATTCCCAGTGGGGCCCCACAGCACCTTACAAAAATACAATCGAAATGAACTAACGGGGGTGGGGGGGGACAATCAATAAACTACATTATAAACATAAATAAGCCTTATGCTGAATGGCCATTGGTCTCTTCAACTCAGTATTGTCTACTCTGACTGGCAGCTGCTTTCTCAGGTAGTCATTCACATCACCCACTGCCTGGTCCTTTTTATTGGAGATGCTGGGGATCAAACCTGGGAGCTTCTACATACGGAATAGATGCTCCACCACTAAGCCTTGCGGCCCCTCCTCACCCAACTGTCACCCTGGACTAGTCCAGGATTCTGATTTTAAAAGTGGAAGCTTCTAAACAAACTTCAAAAGCTGCCCCATATGGGAAGCACTGCAGCAATCTAAGCCAGATAACAACATGGGTAACTATAATCAAATCGTGCTTCTTTAGGAAGGGCTGCCATTTTTTTAGAGACCCTTACAAAATTGAGAACATGGGAAATGGAACAGAATCATCATGGGCTTATCTAAAGGGCCATTTGACAATCCCAGATATTTTAAAAATAAAAATCAGTTGTCAACCGCATGGGGCAGAATTTAAACCCCCTCCCCATTCAGTTTCCCCAGTCTTTAATGGTCCTGGAACCAGGGCATTTTTTGAGCAGGAATGTACAGAAACGCAGTTCCAGCTGGCTTGGTGTCAGAAACAGGCTGATAGGAACTCATTTGCATTTTAGGCCATACCCCCTGATGTCACCATTGTTTCACACAGGGCTTTTTGCAGAAAAAGCCCAGCAGGAATTCATTTGCATATTAGGCCATACCTCCTGACACCAAGCTGACCGGAACTGCATTCCTGTGCATTCCTGCTCAAAAAAAAGCCCTGCTACTATTACTACTACTGTTATTGTTATTTACCAAACAATCCACATTCAGAGATGGGCAGGGCAGGTCCTGATTTGCTATCTCCAAGTCCAACATAGTCTGCCATGATTTTTTTAAAAAATAATTTCCGCTTTAACCTCACTCTTCTATGGCTTGCTTGAGGTATTTCATTGTATGGAAAAAAAACTCTCAATGTGACATTCTCTATGATACATGCTAATAAACCTGGGGCATGATCCCATGTGGGCCACTGTGGGAAATGGGGATGCTGGATTAGATGGACCATCACTCTGACTTTTCAGGGAAAGGCTGTAGCTCAGTGGAAGAGCTTCTGCTTTGCATGCAGAAGGTCCAATTCAACCCCTGGCATTTCCACTTTAAAAGGACCAGTAGGTGATACAGGGAAAGAGCCCCGTGGCACAGAGTGGTAAAGCTGCAGTACTTCAGTTGGAGCCCTCTGCTCATGACCTGAGCAATCCCAGCGGAAGCTGGTTCAGGTAGCAGGCTCAGGTTGACTCAGCCTTCCATCCTTCCAAAGCCGGTAAAATGAGTACCCAGCTTTCTGGGGGGAAAGTGCAGATGACTGGGGAAGGCAATGGCAAACCACCCCGTAAAAAGTCTGCCATGAAAACGTTGTGAAAGCAACGTCATCCCAGAGTTGGAAACGACTGGTGCTTGCACAGGGGACTACCTTTACCTTTTACCTTTAGGTGATATGAAGGACCTCAATCTGAGACCCTGGAGAGGTGCTGCCAGCCTGATTAGGCAATACTGACCTTGATGGACCAAGACAGCTTTAGTGTAACGCAGTTTCATCTGCGTTCAGGGTCTTTTGTCCTTTCTATCTCCTGTGTGGATCCCAATGAACCCAGCTTAATTCTCAGAGTGGGGGCACTGGGGAAAAATTCTGTCAAACTGTAAGAGGCAGGGGGATGGCATGCCCCTCAAACGCCCTCTCCAGTTCCCTGTGCACTGAAAACTAGCATGCCAAGGAAAGCACATTTTGCCTACCCTTCAGAAAAACTATCCCCCAATAAAGACATTTGAGTCCATTGATTTCAGGCATCTTAACCATTAAAATCTGCACACATTTTCATATGAGGAAAGCACATTTTGCCTACCCTTCAGAAAAACTATCCCCCAATAAAGACATTTGAGTCCATTGATTTCAGGCGTTTTAACCATTAAAATCTGCACACATTTTCATATGAGTGAAGCACTAAGCTTCAAAGGGGAACACATTTTTTTCTGGGGAGTTTTCAACTATGGGTACATGGGGTCATCCTAACAAGTAGAAAAGGACTCTCTTCTGTGCGTGCGAAAGGGGAGAATGCCTCTTTTATGGATTTATAAATTTTCATTTACAGTGAAATGAAATTATTAACCAACTGTACACAAAAAAAAGAGCTGGTGTTCAAAATGGCACAGGCATGCCTTTTTAACCCCTGAAAAGGTTCTTTTTAACTTTCAAACAACAGATTGCTTTATCTAAATCCCAGGACAAACCACAAAGGTCCAGAAAAATGCTACCTTATTCTTTTGTCATCTTCCTTATTATGATCAACACAAGCCTGATTTCTTTTTCTGGGGGAGGGGGGAATGTTCTGAAATATTAGGTGAGGGGATGGGAGGGAATCCTAAAGATTCTGAGTTTAAATTTTTATTCTTTTGTTTTCAGAATGCCCCCTCCCTTCTACTTGGGGAGTTTAGAAGTAGTTGGCAGTAGAATCACCTCCCCCCCCCCACATACACACACCCCTTTTATTTAATTTGGAGTATTACCTATTTTCTCTCTGAATGCTATTCCTCATCCCCTCCCATTTCTTTCCCATCACTGCCGGCAATTCTCCCAGAACACCCACTCACCTCTGCCTTGCCTACAGCCAGCTCTGCGATGCAATCGCCTTTGTAGGGATCTCTCTGCAAGCCAATCTGGTAGAAAGGAGGGTGGGATTTAAATGAATAAATAAATCTCCCCCACCAAAAGGCCACTTTTCTGCCAGGTTCAGGAAAGGGCCTTCAACACACGGGCTTCCTTCTCAAATTCCTGGGCCTCTCTGTGAAACTCTGCTCTGTTGATTTAACCCTTGGAGGGAAAGGAAATTATGCTAGGGGGCAGCGCCTGACTTTCCTTTGCCACACAGCACTACTGTCTTTTCAGCACCACAAGGATAGAAAGTTTGGCTCGATCCAGCATGGCTCTTCTGGCATTCCATGAGCTGCAACCATTACACAGTGTGTGTGTGTGTAGCATTTCCATCACCTGCAGCTTATGCTGTGTGTAAAAGCACAGGAGCAGCACCTAGCAAAACTGTTGGCCATCACTGTCCGAAAGCCTGCAGATTCTGTGTCAGGCCAGCCTTCACGTTCAAGTCCAAGTGAACCAAGTGGTGGTGTGCCTTCTCTGACACCAGCCAGATAGGAACACCATCATCCAAGGGGGACCTGGGGATTCCCTGGAATTATAGCTCATCTCCAGTCAGTTCCCCTGGAGCAAATGTATACTTCGGAGGGCAGGGATGGCCCTAGACCATCTGGCACCCTAAGCAAGCCTAACTTCTGGCGCCCCCCCCCCCCCCACAGCACTGATAACATCACAGAGTCACATGGGGACACCCAATTTGGCACCCCCAGAAGACTGGCACCCTAGGCAATTGCCTAGTTTGCCTAGTGGCAGAGCCAGCCCTGTTAGAGGGTGGACTCTATGACTTTGTGCCCCATGAAGTCCCTCCCTTCCCCAAGCTCCACCAGCTCCTGGAGTTCCCCCGCTTTGAGATGGCAACCATATCCTCCCTCCCCTGCCAGGTGGCTGGCAACCATACAGTCAGAGAGGGTTAGAGGGGATCCAATTCAAATGGGAGCCATGCATTGGGAACCCGACAGAAGAGGTTTGATCCTATCTAGATGGGTGAGACCAGGGGTGTCAAAAATATGACCCGCAGGCCAGAAGCAGCCCATCCAGGGCTCTTAACCAGTCTGCAGGCAATTAGTCATTGCGTTTATTGTCAGGTGACAGAGGCTGGGCATGATGTTCTTGTGTACTGCCCCAGTGCTAATGTGTAATGAGTGGTGGAAATGGGAGCATGGGCATCAAGGAGATACTGTAAGGAAATACTGTAAGAGTGTTAAAGCAGGTTTGTATTTTGAGTTTAAAAAATTGTTAATTGGGTTTGCTTCTGTCCTTTTTATAGTTTATGTGTCCAGTGCTTGGCAGTACATTTAATGGAACAACTGGTATGGCTCAACAAAGCGACATTTATGTCTGATCCGTCCCTCGTAACAAATGAGTTCAACACCTCTGGGCTAGACCCTCCAGCAATTAGGGATGCCAGCCTGCAAATAGGACCTGGTGATCCCTCAGAATCACACCTCATCTCCAGACTATAGAGATCTGTTCCCCTGGAGAAAATGGCCGTTTTGGAGGGTGGACTCTTTGGTATTGTACCCCAGTGAGGTCCCTGTCCTCCCCAGGCTCCACCTCCATATCTCCAGGAGTTTCTCAACCTGGATCTGGCAACCCTAGAAGCAATGAACCAGGGCCTAAAAATTCCCTGCTGTCATGAACATAAGAACCAGGGCTGCCAAGCCCCTGGTCTGAGCAGGGTTCCCCCGCCTGGGAGGTTCCCAACCCGCCAGCCCACATTGGGCTGGCAGGGGGAACCTCTGCCTACATCACTGGCGCAATGATGTCACCCAGAAGTGACATCATCAAAATGGTGGCACGTGTGTGGGGCCGCTCTAGGTGTTTCCAGGAAGACTCTATTGTTTTCTCGGATGCTCTAGCCATTGGGAAGGGAAAACTCTATGGTACAATAGGTACTATGGGAAGCAGGGAACTTGGCAACCCTAATAAGAACATAAGATCCATGCTGAATCAGGCCAGTGGTCAATCTGGTCCAGTATCCTGTCTAATACAGCAGCTGTGCAGTTGCCATGGGTCAAACAATTAGGGCATAGAGACCAAGGCCTTCCCTTAATGTTGCCTCCTGGCACTAGAATTCAGAAGCTTGATGTCTCTGCGTATGGAAGCTCTGTGTGAAGAGTATGGCAGGAAGAGAGGCTCTGGCCCACCAGAAAACGAGGCTGATAGGAAGGTTATTTTGTGGAGAGAGACGGGATAGTACAAAGATTCACTGGCCGTTGGGAATCCACTGTCCATCATGGCTCTCCTGTGTTCTCCGGCCGATTCCCCTTTCTTGAGGAAATATGTGCTGGGCAAGCCCAGCTGAATGAAGGGCTTTTCCTTACCTCTCTCACAAGCATAGTGAGGCCTGATTTAAGTGGAATGCTGCAACTTGGCACCCAGGCTTGCCTCTAGGTGGAGCCTGGACTTCTCATAGAATTACAACTGGGTCTCCTGACTACAGAGATGGATCTGTAGTCTTCTGGGTCTCCAGGGCCCACCCCTGGAGAAAATGATGGCTTTGGAGGGTGCACTATATGGTATTCCACTGAGGCCCCTCCACTCCTTAAACCCCAATGTCCTCAAGCACCTCCCCCAAATCGACAGGAATTTGAGGTTGGCAACCCTGTTTGGAAGAACCATAGAGTCTAGGAGCCAGAGGAGACATTATGGCAGCCAAAGGCGCAGCTCCTGACCACTGGTGCCCTTTTAGAGAAGAATTTTTCCATTTAAAAATGCTGCAAGGCCACAGTAAGGTAGGATGAGGTGATCTTGCCCCCTCCCTTAGGCTGCTTCAGCAGGTGAAAAATGTCATATAATTATTTGGGTTGGATCTGGGAGACCAGCCACAGATGGAGTCTTCATTTGGTGGGTCTGGGGGGCTCCTGGTAGCCCTGTCAGCCTCAGTTACCTTCATTGGCACTCCGTCCATTCAGAATTTTTTAGATCCAATAAACACCAAGACAGGCTTTGGCTCTATGTAAGACTTACGCAAACCACTGGAGTTACAGTAGATACCATGGATGGGGGGGTTTCTACACCAGCTTTGTCAGAGAATCGCCTAGACAGGTAGGTGGGTAGGAGATAAAACTGAATCACAAGCTGATTCCTGAATCTCAATACTTGGTGGGGGGCAAGGGCACACAAGCTGCTCACCTTGAATGGTATAAAACCTCTCATTAATGTAAAATTAAAATATTATGAATTTTCAAAATGGATAGCTGTGTTAGTCTGTAGCAGTAGAAAAGAGCAAGAGTCCAGTAGTTCCTTTAAGACTAACAAAATTTGTGACAGGGTAGTTGCTTTCATGAGTCACTGCTCATTTTTTCATTCTAGCTGTATCTGAAAAAGTGAGCAGTGACTCCTGAAAGCTCATACTCTGCCACAAATGTTGTTAGTCTTCAAGGTGCTACTGGACACTTGCTCTTTTCTACTGCAATACTGCAATGTATTGCAGTAGAAAAGAGCAATTTCACAGGCTATTTATTTTATACCTTGCTTCTCTGCCCTCATAAGGGCCACCAAAGTGGCTAACAAATTAAAACTGCATTTTAAAAACTACTAAAACCAACAAAAAAGTCCATATTATTAACACAGTTGAAACCAGAACTAACATACATACAAAAACATTAAGGCAATTAAAACATGCTTTTGAAGTCAGTCCCATCTTTTCAGCACCAAGTAGTCAAATCTAGCTGTATCTTATTTCTGTGGGTTTTTTGAAAATTAAAAACACCATACTTAAAATTCCTTCCAGGAATATCACAGCTTATGACTAGGGTTACCAAATGCCTGTAGAGAGAAAAATGACCTTCATCATGGGATTTTGTTTACCAGATGCTGTTATTTACTTCCAGGCTATAAGAAAATTTCACCTGCTCATCAAGCGTTGACACAAAGGGCAGACCATTTTCTTCTCCAGGCCCCTTGTGGGGTGGGGGCAACAGCAGTAGAAGGCTTTGACCTTCTAGGCCAGGGGTAGCCAAACTGTAAGAGCCACATGGAATACACATCAGATGTTTGAGAGCCACAAACATGAACATCAGATGTTTGAGAGAGGAAGGAAGGAAGGATAGATAATAGATGGGGAGGGAAGGAGAGGTGAGAAGAAAGCAACTTTAACTTTAAATGCATTCTCAAAGCCGCCAGCTGGCTTGGAGAAGTGATTTAAAGAGACAAATGCCTTCTCCAAGCTTGCTGCTGGGGCGGTGGGGGCTTTGTAAGCCACACAATATGTGTGAAACAGCCACATGTAGCTCCAGAGCCTCAGTTTGGCAACCTCTGTTCTAGACTTTGGGGGATATCTGATTAGCTATTGCACCCTGGATTGGATGGCCCATCTGTCAGCTCTAGCATACACAACTCTGATTTTACCCCAATAGCTCCGTCCCATCTCCTCGCTCGCTGTATGTACTGCTGCCCTCGCCCCGAATGGCTTAAGTTTGTTTTCAGACGCGGTTCTGGAAGTCAATCAAAGAGGGAGTACCCTTGAGCATGCGGAGAGAGACCTTCCCCACTCTCCAGCAAGCAACTCCCCCTTGCAAGCCCCGCCCCCCTTGCAACCAGAGCATCTAAAAAAAGAACCTCCCATTTTAGAAATGCTTCGATACAAAGGACACAAGCCTAGCCCTCCCCCCTGGCTTGCTAGAATGAATTCAAAGGGTTAAATCGACAGCAGCTCGATGCCTAGAGAAAGCAGGAAACTTGAATGGCACCGAATTTCCTTTTCCTGTGTTTCTCCCTCGGCTGGACGGGAAGAAACGGCTGATCTTTGTCGAGGGTCTGAGCTTGGCCGTTTGGACGTGGCTGCAGATTTGCGGGAAAGCGCAGCAATCGGGAGAGGTGAGCCTAGAGAGGATTGGAGAGGAAGAGCTGAAGCAGAAAAGAGCCCGAAGGAGAGGAAAATCCGTACGGCGGGGGGCGCTGAGTGGAGAAGGGCGGGCAAAGAGCCCCTCTCCTTTCCAGATTGGGGGTGTCAACTGACCGGGAAAAAAGCAGTGTTTCCAGCTACTGGGTCTTCTTAAGAGAGCCAATTTGGTGCAGTGGTTAAGAGCGTCGGATTCTAATCTGAAGAACTGAGTTCGAGTCCTCACTCCTCCACTTGAAGCCAGCTGGGTGACCTTGGGCATTTTCACGCATGCTAAATTGCAATTTCAATCCACTCCAGCAACTGTTTGCAAGTGGATTTTGCTATGTGAAATGGCCAAATCCAGTTGCAAAGTGAATTAAAATTATCAAAGATTTCAGGTTTTCACGGCTGGTAACATCATTAAGGTTTGTAGAATCTTTCGGGCTCAAGTGCCGTGTTCTACTGGAGAAAGTTTTCCTTCCAGACGTTTCGTTCTCAGCTGCGGAGAACATCCTCAGTGGCATTGCAGCCGGAGCAGGCGCTATGACCTGACCAGCAGGTGCTCTGACCTGACCTCTGACCAGCAGCCAAGAAGGTCAGAGTGCCTGCTCCGGCTGCGCCACTGAGGATGTTCTCCGCAGCTGAGAATGAAACGTCTGGAAGGAAAACTTTCTCCAGTAGTACACGGCACTTGAGCCTGAAAGATTCTACAAACCCTAATGAATTAAAATTGCATTGAAAGTGTGTTATTTACTGTGTGTTAAATAGGCTCTTGTTACATGCCAAAAAATAAAGCCTCACTCCCCACAAAAAATAATAATAATAAGAGCTAGAGTTTCAGGCTGCTAGATAATCTCCTGGCCAGGACTGGCTCTGCACTGTCTGGCACCCTAGACAAGGCTAACTTCTGCCCCCTTCCAACTGATAATGTCACCAAGTCACATGGAAAGGAAAGGAAGGGTCCCCTGTGCAAGCACCAGTCGTTTTCGACTCTGGGGTGACATTGCTTTCACGACATTTTCACGGCAGACTTTTTACAGGGTGGTTTGCCATTGCCTTCCCCAGTCATCTACACTTTCCCCCCAGCAAGCTGGGTACTCATTTTACCAACCTTGGAAGGATGGAAGGCTGAGCCAACCTTGGGCCGGCTACCTGAATCCAGCTTCCGCCGAAATCGAACTCAGGTCATGAGCAGAGAGTTCAGACCACAGTACTGCTGCTTTACCACTCTGCACCACGGGGGCCGCTCAAGTCACATGAGGGGTGCCCAATTCGGCGACCCCAGAAGGGCAGTGGCCTAGGCAGTCACCTAGTTTGGTTAGTGGCAGGGTTGGTCCTGCTCCTGGCTATACCACATCCACTGCCATACTATATAATTAGTTAATTAGCAACCCCTTGATCTGCAAGAAGGGATAAGTAGAACACTTCACAGCTTATAAATGAAAGCATTATCTGCTAGAAATATTGTTTACTGATCAAACTACTGTTAATGGTACAAAAGTTCAGGGCCTACTGAATGTTGGCAGCCTGGCATACACACACCCCTTCTATCCTGATCTATCCTGAAGTCTCATTAGGGTTGCTGAGTCCAAATCAAGAAATATCTGGTGACTTTGCGGGTGGAGCCAGGTTGTGACAAGCATAATTGAACTCCAGGGAGAGTTCTGGCCATCAAATTTAAAGGGACAGCACACCTTTTAAATGCCTTCCCCAGAGTCCCAGATACCCACAGATCAATTCTCCATTATATCTTATGGGAATCGGTCTCCATAGGGAATAATGGAATGCCCAGCAGACATCCCACCTCCCCCGCTTTCTGATGACCCTGAAGCGGGGGGAGGGCCTGCATATCGGGGGATCCCCTGCCCCCAGCTGGGGATTGGCAACCCTAAGTCTCATAGATGGCTTTAAGAGAGGATGATTCATGGAGAAGTCCATCACTGGCTACTACTGAGTCCTGATGATAAGTGAACCTCTACATTCAGAGGCAGTAAACCTCTGAATATCAGTGGTAGGACAGGAGGCAACATCAGGAAAAGGCTGCAGCCTCTGTGCCTGGTTTCTTGGCTCTTTAGAACATGGATGAAGCTGTCTTCTGCTGAATCAGACCATCAGTCCATCAAGGGCAGCAGATGGGCAGCAGCTCTCCAGGGTTTCAGGCAGAGGTCTTTCACATCGCCTACTACCTGGTCCTTTTAAGAAGAGATGCCAGGGATTGAACAGGGATGTTCTATGGCCCCTTTCCCACAATTGTTTGTCCAGTAAATGAAACAAGAAACTGGACTAGATGGACTTCTGATATGTTCCAGTATGGCTCTTACATTCTTAAAAGGACAAAGGAGCTATGTAGGGTGGGAAGTTTGATAACAGTGCAACCAGGGTGGAATCAAAGTGTGTTTGGAATAGAAACAGTTCATTTTCCAAAATACTGATGGGAGCAAGAGAGACCAAATCCAGAAATAAGTCTAGGAGGAACTGGAAACAGAATCAGATTTGTAGGGTGGCGGTGGGGCATACTTCATGTCAGAGCACTGGGTTCAAGAGAGATACCTTGCCAGAGACCCTGGGAAGCCACTGCCACACCAACAGAAATATTGAACTTGGTAGCCTTAATGGGGAAAGACCTGTCTGAGACCCCAGGAAGTTGCTTTAGTTTCAGTAAACAAATGGTCTGACCCAGTGGAAAGGTAGCTTTGTACTTTGCAAAAGCAAAATTAATAACATTTGGAAAGAGTTCTTCTTCTACTGTCTTTTCACAGAGCCTTGTAGTCTACTCTTTGTCATCCCTTGTTCCCACTGAAATCACTCAGTCCAACACCCTTGTAACACCTTTCTTCTTCAATACATGCAAAACCTCTTTTCACCCTCCTCTTGTGGGGCAGAGAGGTGATGGAGAGCAGGGGAGATGACAGAGAGCCAAAGAAGAGTGTGTAAGAAAATGGAAAAATAGGATTTCTCCTCAGGACCCCCCTCTTGTTATTCTACAGTATTATTTAAGAGAGAGGGGGGGCTTTTTAGCCACACAAACATACCCTTACACTTAATTAACATTTGTATTCCTCTGCAGCCACAACTAAACATGGAGAGGCTGAGCCTGACAGAACCCAACGCTGGGGAAGGAAAAGATTCTCTCGTCCAGACTGGGGCCATCAAGGCATTTCTGCTTGGGACAGCTGCTCCAAAAATTAAGCAAGAGCTACATGAGGGGCCATCCAGGCACTGGGAAACTCAGTGGCCGGAGTTTCTGACCACAGTGAAGTCCCCACAGAGGCAGGCAGAACACTTTAAGCTTCCTCAGGCCCAGTCAGTGGAGGACATGAAGGTATTTCCAGCTTCCTTTGAGGGAGTACCTACTGATGTCAGCCAGGGGCCTGGAAAAGCATGTATGACTCTGAACCTGACCAATTTTAGTGGAGAAACCCCAGAGCCCTACAAAAGGACAGCTCTTTCTGTGAAAGTGAAGGAAGAGATTGAGGATGAGGAGGATTCTGCCTGCCCAGAAATGTGGCGTCAGCAATTCAGGCAGTTTAGCTACTGGGAAGCTGAGGGTCCCCAGGAAGTCTTCAGTCAGCTCTGGGAACTTGGCCACCAGTGGCTGAAGCCTGAGAGGCACACCAAAGAGCAGATTGTGGAGATGGTGATCCTGGAGCAGTTTCTGTCCATCCTGCCTCAGGAAATACAAAGCTGGGTGAGGGAACGCGGCCCTGAGACTGGTGCCCAGGCGGTGGTTTTGGCAGAGGACATCTTGAAAAGGCCACAAGAGGCTGAAAGGCTGGAACAAAAGGTGATGATAATGTTTTAGACAGGTGTAAAAGTTGCAAAAAATTGTGTTGATCCTAACGTATAAACCAAGAGCTGGGAATTTGTCTATTTTCTTGCCTCTTCAAACAAGGTCTGCTTCCATATACTAACAATTCTCCAGTTTTTTTTTATAGCTAGTGAGAATGCAACATTAGCAACAGAATTTTTCTGCACTTTTGTTGCCTCAGAAGTGCCTCCGCCAGCAGCTGCTATATCTTCTGTGCTACTGGAGGTTGCTGAGGTCTTTTGGTAATTGACAGGTCACGATGGTGCAATAATATTATAGTTATCAATTTAGTGCCACAATCTATTTTTTTCCAGCTTTCATTTAAAAAAAATATCTAGCCTTTTTGTTGTGGAGTTTTAAGGGGGAAAAGCAGAGGAAGGGGGGGGGAGTGAACAAAAACAGGAAAGGAAGGAAGGTAGGTAAAATGATAGAAAAAGGAAGTTAGAAAGAAAAAGAAGGGAGAAATGACTAAATATGGAAGGAAGGGGAAAAAACAGAAGAAAGAGGACAGTGTGTGTTTCCTGGAAATGTTAATTTGGCTTCTAGTTCTGTTCTCCATTTAGCTAGAAATTTAAATTGCATCACTCTTTTATGTTGCAGATTCTGGGGACTTTTAAAGACATGGCTGCAAACTCCCCCAAATCTGAACAGGATGACTCAGACATTATGCAGGTGCACATTTCCATTGAGGATCAGCAAGAGGAGGAGGAGGAGGAAACCAGCTTTCTCGGTAAATATTTAGAACTGCATTCTTTAGTATGATGTGGTATATAAGCTAAGGCATTAGATGGCTTTAACAGAGGACATTTAGGTGGAACCTCCATGTTCATACCTAGTGTATATCTAAATATCAGTTGCTGAGGCTACAGCAGCAGTGTGTTGGGGTGGATGGGTGGGTGTGAACACTCTTCCTTTTGTTTGGAGGGAAATAACCTCCCTTGCTAAACAGCATCCCATTAAGCCCCTAATAAAGTGACAGGACATTTTTTTCCAGGCCAATTGGCAGCCCTGTCTGAACACCTGCTACCAGTTGCGGTATTCCCAGTGTGGTGCCCGTGGGTGTCATGGTGCCTTTCAACATGTTTCCTGGCGCATGCCAAGTGTAGGTGGGGCTAGGTGAGACTTTTGCCCAGTAAGGCTGTTGATTGGCCACTGGAGAATTTGATTGGCTGTGCAATTTTTTAAAATGTTGCTTTGGCAGCAGCTGCCACCACAGCACAAATCTTCACTGTGTGATTGAAAGTTAGCTGTGGCAGCCATTTTATGGCAGCCATTTTCTGGCTGTGCCTACCACACACTGTCAGAATTCAAAAGGTGTCCACAGACTCAAAAAGGTTCAGACAGAACAGATCTTGATGATAGAGAGAGATTACTCAGGTTCTGATTTACTTTCTGTTCTAGTGAGCAATGAGCAGGAGTGGGAGAATACTATGGAAAGCCTGCCCTTGGACACATCCAAACCTGGGAATGTCAGTGAAGGATGCTTGGAACAAGCTGATATGAATGGCCTTCTGGATACTGAAGAGGTCAAGATGATTGGAAGTCCAGAAGGATTAGAATGTCGATCGCTCCACCACCCAGAGAAGAGAGGAAATGCAGCTTTCCTTTCTGAGGAAGGCCGCAGAGATTTAAACGAAAGCACCTTCCAGCATGGCATCCATCAGATCTTTGATCTTCTGGAGAATCAGAGGCAGCAAATAAAGGAAAAGCCTTATAAATGTCCATACTGCAGAGAAGGCTTCCAGGATCGATCACACTTGGTTGTCCATGAGAGAATCCACACTGGAGAAAAACCCTTCAGGTGCTCAAACTGTGACAAATCCTTTTCCCAGCGCACTAACCTTCTGAGACACGAGAGGACCCACACAGGAGAGAAACCCTACAAGTGCATAGATTGTGAGAAGAGCTTCAACCAGAAGGCCTCTCTCGTCATTCACAAGAGGACCCATACGGGTGAGAAGCCATATGGCTGCTTGGAATGTGGGAAGAACTTCAGTACCAGCTCTCAGCTTATAACGCACAAGAGGATACATTCGGGTGAGAAGCCCTATCAGTGCTCAGACTGTGGACAGAGCTTCAGTCGGAGACCACACCTCGTTGTACATGAGAGGATGCACACAGGAGAGAAACCATATAGCTGTCCGGACTGTGGACAAAGCTTCCGGAACAGCTCAGTTTTTACAGTTCACAAGAGGACACATACAGGAGAGAAGCCATATAAATGCTCATATTGTGGACAGAGCTTCAGTCGAAAGACCAATCTCATTAAGCATGAGAGGATTCATACAGGAGAGAAACCTTTTAAGTGCCCTGAGTGTGACCAGTGCTTCAGGTCGACCTCATTGCTCAAAGCTCACAAAAGGACCCACACAGGGGAAAAACCATATAAATGCATTGACTGTGAGAAAAGATTCTGCGGTCTCACAGGGCTTCGCAAACATAAGAAAACTCATGTAGGAATGAAGCTGTAATGACCCTTGGAGGACAGGAAGGGTTGTGGTACAAAGATCTGACCGCATCTGGCTAGCGCTTAAAAATCTCCACTGAGTAGGAGTTGAAGTTTTGGTTCTTCCCTTGGAACAGTGTAGGTTCCAGGCTATCTGAAGGACTGTCCTTTTTTCCTATGAATTTGTCCCTGCTGCAAATGCCTACAGCTTCAAAAGTGAGGTGGATGGCCCCCAGAAAATGGCCTTTTTTGTGGTGGCCCCAGACTTTAAAGTAGGAGCTGAGTGATAGAACTCCTGCTTGGGAGGCAGAAGATCCTAATTCAGCCCTTGTACTCAGAACATGGACACCTACTGCTAGTGAGGGCCTATTCAGACAATACATGAGGATTTCCATATCACAAGATATTTTAAAGTCCTGATTCAGAGTGGGACTCTGGCATGAAGTGGAAGATGATTTAAGTTGTGTCCCTAGGGCTGTTCTCCTGTTCTAAAATGTCTCCACTGTGTGTCTTGATAAGTCAGTCAGATAGATGAACAGTGTAAGGCAGCTTCATGTACATGCAAGTTAAGGTCTGTCATATTGGAGCCAACTTATAGCAACTGCATTGGGTTTCCATGGCAAAAGACTGACAGAGGTGGTTTGCCATTGCCTTCCTCTGCATAGCAATCCTGGGCTTCCTTGGTGATCCCCCATCCAAAGACTAACCAGGGCTGACCCTGCTTATTTTCCAAGATCTGACAAGATCAGGCTAGCCTGGACTATCCAAGTCAGGGTTTCATATGCTCTGTTTTGTCAGCCCCCTATAAGTTTTTGCTTTGTTCTATGTAGATTAGAATGCATTGTTCTGTGTTGTAAATGGTTTACGTTTTAGATGGAAGCCACCCCCCCCCCCCAATTTAGGTTAGGGGGAAAGGCAGGCTGTTAATGTTTTAGGGATAAAATATGTACTTACACTGTGGGAAACTCTTTACTTGAACATCAAGTCCCATTGGACTTTTGGGGCTAGGAAATACACAAGCAAAACCTTTTGTGCTCAGTGCCAGCACTGGGGTCTCCAGCACCCCAGGCAAGGAGGTAGGGCACACATCACTCTGTCCAGTCCTTTGAGATGGAGATTTGAGGGGTGGAGCCTGGGCAGGGGCAGCGCATGACGCATTTGTTCACGTCTGAGGTGTTTTGAGCAGCTCCAAATGCCTCCGAGGCAAGCAGACATGCTGCTCAGCACAGCCCCTGACCTGCAAGGGGCTGGGTGGGAGCAGTGTGTGACGCTTTCACTTGCCTTTGAGGTGTTCGGAGCTGCTCTGAACACCTCCGATGTGAGCAAATGCATCGCACACCACCCCTCCCACCCCATTCAGCCCCTTCCACATCTGTGCTGAAGCATGGATCTAGAAGGGGCTGAGCAGGGAGGGCAGCACATTTGGACTAGGAGGCGCAAGCAGGGAGGAGGAGTGCCCACTCCCAGCCAGGGGAACTAATCTCTGTAGTCTGGAGATCAATGGCGCCCTAGGTGGCCACCTACGTGGCCAACTCCCACATGCCAGCCCTTTGTGCTGTACTTAAGTGCAAAAACTAAAACAGAATTAACACCATGGGCTGTATGGCTCTGTGGCAGGGCATCTGCTTTGCAGGCAGAAAGTCAGAGGTTCAGTCGCCAGCATCTCCAGCTAGAGCAGGCATGTCGAACTCATTTGTTATGAGGGCCAGATCTAACATAAATGAGACCTTGTCAGGCTGAGCCATGTTGGGCCAGGCCATGTGTGTACCTATTTAAGATTAGGTAGCAGACATAGAAACTTTATAAACAGACACAGACAAGCACCATTAAAGATTTTTTAAAAGCAAAATAAAACATGCTTAAAACATTAGCACTCATTGGTCTTAAAGGTGCTTTCTTTGTATGTCTACTGTGGGATCCAGGGAACTGAACAAAGGAAGCTCTGGATCTTTCCTTCCTTTCCCAGGGGACCAGGAGGGGGCAGGAGCCTCAGCCTGTAGAAGGAAGAGAAGCTTGGCTCAGTAGCTCTGCTGTGCAGTAGAGAGAATCTTGCAAAGCAAGCTCTGCCTCCCCCCTTCCTCCCCGAGGAGCCCCAGCCAATGGGGAACATCGAGGTTTTGCTCTGTAGCTCCTGTGCAATTGAGCAAGCCTGGCAAAGCAAGCTGTGATGCAGAAGAAAGCAAAAGAGACGGAGAAGAAAGCAGATGACAGCCAGTTGCTCAGGGCACTGATAGGAGCCCTCCAGGCGCCTGATTCAGCCCCCAGGCTGCATGTTTAACACCCCTGAGCCAGAAGATGTTGTTGTAACTGATGTTAGGAAGGACTGCTTTGGCTGAAAACCCAGAGCAAGGGTCTCCAATATAGTGCCAATGGACACTATGGCACCTGCCATCACCTTTCCTGGTGCTCATTTTTAAAAAGTGGATGGAGCCTGCTGAAGCCATCGGAGATTTGATTTGCTATGTGGATTTTTGAAAGATGTTGCTTTGGCAGCAGCTACAACCACAGTTGAATCATAATGCTCTTGTATAAATCTATGGTACAGCCTCTTTTGGAATACTGTGTACAGTTCTGGCCACTGCACCACAAAAAGGATATTTATAGAATTGGAACAGGTGCAGAAAAGGGCAACTAAAATGATCCAGGGGATGGAACAGCTTCCATATGAAGAAAGGCTGAAGAGGTTAGGGTCCTTTAGCTTGGAGAAATGTTGACTGAGGGGTGACCTGATAGAGGTTTACAGAATTATCCATTGGATAGAGAAGGTAGAGAGAAAAGTATGGTACTTGTCTCCATTTCTCACAATACAAGAACTCATGGGTATTCAGTGAAAATGGGCAGCAGGTTTGATACAGATAAAAGGAAGTTCTTCACCCAAAGAGTAATTAACCCGTGGAATTCACCGCTGTAAGCACAGACAGCTTCGAGGGGATTAGATGAACATATGGAGCAGAGGTCCATAATGGCTCTTAGCCACTCTGTCTGGGGCAGTGATGTCTGTATCCTTGGTGTTTGGAGGTGGGGTGTAACAGTGGGAGGACTGAACCTCTTGATGGCACCTGGGTTTTGTCCACTGTGTGACATAGAGTGACATAGGCCAGAACTAGATGGGCCATTGGCCTGATCCAACATGTTTTCTCTTATGTTCTGTGTTCTTATCTTCACTGGGTGACTGAAGGGGAGCTGCAGCTGCTATTCTGTGGTTGCATCCCCCATACTTTGTCAGAATTGCAAAGTTGCTCCCCCGCCTCAAAAAGATTGGGAACCCTCACCCCAGAGTTGTGCTCCCAGTCAAAGTAGACATCACCCTAGGCTGGCCATTCAGAAACAAGATAGGGAAACCTAAGGCACATATCCTCAGGATATCCTTGTGTGATAGCATTCACTGGAATCTTTTAAAAAAAACCCTGCCTGTATGATGTGAGAAATTATTTTTTTAATGTTTCCTGTGAACATAAAGTATCCAGGTGCAAATGAGGGTGCCTTCTGCAGCTTTGCATGAGTCCCTGGCCTGGTCTCCTTTCGAGGAAGCTGTGGGAGCCATTAATTCTGCATTGGCTGCGATTGCGCCATTATGGTGTTTCTGAGGTGGGATGCTGCCGTAGGCTTTTCAGAGAAAGGGCAGGATTCAGATTAGAATTGTAATATATTTGTGTAATAAATACACAATTTATGGCAGGACTACTTGAATCACATATTATCAAAGGTTCTCTTCTTAAATGATGTTGTATGTGTTAATTCTAAAACCATGACATATATACAGATGAATGTGTCTGTGGACAGACCTCCGAAGTTTCCCTTTTTAAAATTTGTAGGAATATAAAATAGAATGTGTCATCTCACAAAATAACAGGTTGGTTTGGGTGAATAGTTTGGGAACATTTGGGGACCCTGATCAGGTGGAAAGGTGGCATAAAAGTGTTTTAAACAAAACAAAAAATTATTTACTGAATGAGCAGGCTGAAATGGGGTCCAAGTTTGGGTGGACTTCCGATAGTTCAGAACTGCAAAATGTTTTGAAATGGAAGTTGGCAGTTCTGCCAGCTCATTGTCATGGGTGCTGGGGACCCTGTAGAGGAAGTTGAGCCTGCAGCAGAAACTGTGCTCCTGCCACCTGCACCAGTGCCCCTGCCTCCTGCTGGAGAAGATCCCAGCCCCCCTGCCTCGCCCTCTCGGGTGGCGCGTGTGCGTGACCGCCTCCGTCAGGACCTCAGGGATCGGAGGAGGGCGGCACGCTCACAAGCAAGACGCTCCCTGAGCCCTGAGTTTTGAGAGGATTCTGGCCCTTCTAAGAGCAAGGATGCTTGAGTTGCAACAGGATCCTGGCTGCCTCTCTGAGCCAGCAATTAGCCCAAATGGGCAACAGCCAGCAGAGGGCTATATAGCTGTAGGCTTTGGGAGGAGGCTTTGTGGAAGCAACTAGTCATCTACCTGACGTCCTAGCATCCACTTCGGCTTTTGACTTTGGACCTCCTGACCTTGGCTTGACTTCTGGACCCCCTGACTACGGCTTCTGAACCTCTGACCTACGATACCTGGACAACGATTTGGCTTTGGCACCTTGGACACTCTTGCTCACCGGTTACAGACCTTGGACTGCCCCTGGACTTCGCCTGGCCTGGCCCCAGCTCGTGACACTCATAATTTAAATCCTCACTGAAGTGGCAGGGTGAACATTAAAGAGATTTACGGGTGAAGCCTGGGGAGGGTAACCTCATGTCAAGTTCTAGTACTTTGGCAGACGGGGAAAATTCTCTCCGTCTACTTTCTCCATCCCACGTGTAATGTTATCATGCATCCTCACAGCTCCAGTCACGAATCAGACTGAAAATTCACTGTTCTGTTGTGGGGGTTGGGGATAGCCTCAGAAACCCAAGCAAATATACACTGAGGCAGTGCCAGATTAAACCCTGTGCAGGCGCCTAGACAGTCAAAATCTTGGGGGCCCCCTCACAAATTATCTCAGAGTTGGAGCGTCTACCCGTCCCCGCTGCAAGCACCATCTCAAAAGCCCCTTTAACAAAGCTGCAGGAGAGAGGCAGACTTGGAGACAACACCAGCAGCCACACCAGGCAAGTCGGGCAAAGAGCAGCTCAGCTGCTGGCTGTGCCTGCAGGCTGGGAGGGCTGCAAGCAGGGGGGAAATGTGGGGGAGCCGGCCAGGGGCTCCTAAAGGCCCCATAGGCCAGTGCCTACTTGGCCTAATTGTTAATCTAGCCCTGCACTGAGGCCTCTACTCATTGTTGCTAGCCACTTTGGGTCTCCCCAAATCACCTGTGTGCAAATTTGCTTGCTAATTGCCACAGCAGAGCCAGTGCCTGGGCTCACATACAGGAAGGACCGCCTCTCCCTTCATGCTTCATTCTTCCCAGCAACGTCTGCTGTCAAGTAACCCTCTTGGCTATGGTATATTGGGCAACAGTCCAGGACTAGCGTCACCAGCTCCAGCCTGGAAATACCTGGAGATTTTGGGGATGTGGGCTTTGGAGCAGAGAACTGTGGGAGGGATTTTGCCTAGAATCTGTAGTATAGAATCCACTGAATATTCCTCCGGGGAACTAATGTCTGTAGTCTGGAGATTAGTTGTTAAGTCAGGAGAACTTCAGTTAGGCTTGCCAATCCCTAGGTCCCAGCAGGGGTTCTCCTGCTTTCCCAGGCTCCTTCCCGCTCCCAGTCAGCTGGCTGAGGAGGGGGGGAAGTCCCGTCCCCACAGCCCCCATGTGCCTTTCCACCTCCGGAGGCTTCAGACTCTGCTTGGAAAGGCTTCCTCTTGTGTCTGTAAGGCTGAATGGATGGTGTGTCTGTGTCTTTAAGGTTGAATGGGGGCGGGGGGCAGGGGAGTAAGCAGAAGAACATGGCTGCTCCCAGTGGCTGTGGTTGCACAATCCTTTCAGAGGTTCTTTGCATAGGAAAGGTAAACTTGGACCTTTGGTTGCTCTGTGTTACTTTGAAGAAGTTGGAAGTTCAGCAACTTGTGAGTAGAGATGCCAATCCCCCGCTTCAGAGTCATCAGAAACGGGGAAGGGGGGAGAGAAATGTCTGCCGGGCACTTCATTATTCCCTATGGAGATCTGTTCTCATAGGGTATAATGGAGAATTGATCTGGGGGTAACTGGAGCTCTGGAGGGGTTGTTTTTTTGAGGTAGAGGTATCAAATTTTCCGCGTAGCATCCAAATGCCTTTCCTCAAATCACCCTCCAAGTTTCAAAAAGATTGGACCAGGAGGTCCAATTCTATGAGTCCCAAAAGAAGGTGCCCCTATCCTTCATTATTTCTAATGTAGGGAAGGCATTCAAAAGGTGTGCGGTTCCTTTAAATGTGATGGCCAAAACTCCCTTTGGAGTTCAGTTGTGCTTGTCACAACTTTGCTTATGGCTCCACCCCCAGTGTCTCCTGGCTCCACCCCTAGTGTCTCCTGGTTCCACCCCCAAAGTCTCCTGGCTCCACCCCCAAAGTCCCCAGATATTTCTTGAATTGGACTTGGCAACCCTACTTCAGGTCCAACCTGGATGCTGGAACCTTACCTCAAACTTTTTCAGAGGCAGACTGGAAGAGCCTCTTGCTGCCAGCCTGCAGGTGGGACCTGGGGATCCCTTGGAATAATAGCTCATCTCCAGACTGTAGAGATTAGTTCCCCTGGAAAAAATGGCTGCTTTGGAGGGTGGACTCTATGTGGCATTGTACCCCACTGAGGTCCCTGCCTTACCTAGGCTCCATAAACCCACATCTCCATGTTTCCCAGCCTGGATCTGGCAAACCCCCCCCCCCCACACACACACAAACTATCCCCTGCTGATGGCCAGGGGCACCTGGCACCCCTAGTTCTTGAAGACGCCAGAAGAGCTTCTATCCTTTTTTGCTTTCCAGCAAGGCTACCAAAACAAGCTGTTCTGGAGAGTCCAATCCCAGGCAAAGCGGAAATACTCTGGTGTTGAGAGGGGGAAGCATAAAGTAGTTTTTAAAAAGATTTTGTTAATTTTTCCATTTGTTTTAATGTTTAGCAGATTGGTTTATATTGTTATGCTCCTTGGGTGTTGAGATGCTAAAGAGAAAGGCAGACATATTAATATTTTTAATACTTAAATAAATCCACTCAGACTGACCACAGGGTTGTTGTTATTAGGATGACTTGTGCAAGGGAGATCTAAGTGGTCTATCCCTCGCCCCCTGGAGGAAGGGTGCAATTGGGAATAAACAATGAGGTTGACAGATCTCTTTCCAGTCAGGCTGGAGTGGACCTTGAGTCAGACAAGAGAAGCAGCCACCTAAATCCACTTTGAACCAATGGATAGGGGAGGGGAAGTTTGATGGGGGAGCTCTGCAGGGATGTGATGCTGCAACACATATCCCCCCTCAGCCATTCTGTCTCTCCCCCCCCCCCGTGATCTCTAGTCTGGAGGTCACTTTACTCCATCTTGGAAAACTCCAGGGCCCACCTGGAGATTTGCCTAAAGCTTTTAGCCAAGACCGCCATTCATTTTAGGGATTGAAATGGGTCTCTCTTTTTCCTTTGAAGACCCTGCCAGTTATTCCTTCTTATTTGCAGGGCTTCATTTTGGGCAGGAGCTCACAGGAGTGGAGCTCTGGAATCTCTAAATTTTATTGTGCTCTTTCTTTCTCCCCCCCCCCCCAAAAAAAAAAAAATAACCACTTGCTTCTGTGCTCCATTGTTCAATTCCCCTGTGAGAATTTTACTGGTCTCTAAGATATGACAAACTTTCTAATATTTTGTCTCATGAAAAATGGGAAAATGACCAAAATATATAAGCAGACATAGAAATTATCATGCCACTGTGGCCACATAGGATGTATTTTAAAAGTATAATGGGAGTAAGATTTTATTCTATTATAATTCAAGAAGCATTTTAAGGTAGATGCTGAGCTGATATAATTTAGTACACCTTCTGGTGATGTCAGGGGTGTGTGGCATATGCAAATGAGTTGTGTTAATGACCCCTGCTTATGTGAATGTACGTGCATTATCTATCCATCGATCCATCCATCATCTATCTTCTATCTTCTATCCATCTATCCATCCATCCATCCATCTTTCTATCCATCATCCATCCATCCATCCATCCATCCATCCATCCATCCATCCATCGGACTGGAGTTCATCAGAAAGCGGGGGGAGGGGAGGGAAATGTCTGCTGGGAACTCTATTATTCCCTATGGAGACTTATTCCCATAGGAAATAATGAAAAATTGATCCATGGGTATCTGTGGCTCTGGTGTGGGCTGTGTTTTGAGGTAGATGCACCAAATTATCAGTATACCATCCAGTGCCTCTCTCCAAAATAACCCCCAAGTTTCAAAAAGATTGGACTAGGGGGTCCAATTCTATGAGCCCCAAAAGAAGGTGCACCTATTCTTCATTGTTCCCTATGAAAGGAACAATGTGTGTGGTCCCTTTAAATGTGATGGCCAGAAGTCCCATGGAGTTTATTATGCTTGTCACTCCCTTGCTCCTGCCTCCACCCCCAATGGTCTCAGATATTTCTTGAATTGAACTTGGGTCTGTCTGTCTGTCTGTCTGTCTGTCTGTCTGTCTGTCTGTCTGTCTGTCTGTCTGTCTGTCTGTCTGTCTGTCTGTCTGTCTGTCTGTCTGTCTGTCTATCTATCTATCTATCTATCTATCTATCTATCTATCTATCTATCTATCTATCTATCTATCTATCTATCTATCTATCTATCTATCTATCTATCTATCTATCTATCTATCTATCTATCTATCTATCTATCTATCTATCTATCCATCTATCCATCTATCCATCTATCCATCATCATCACCATATAGATATACACACGCGCACGCACACACACACACACGCACACACACACATATTCCGCCACGAGATTTAAGCTATTGAACATCATTCCAGGACGCAGGCTCCACCCCAAAAAGTTTATGCTGGAACAATTGGTGAGTTTTTAAGGTGCCGCAATATTGCTGCTTATTGAAAGGGTTAAAGAGACAGAGCTCTAAGTCCTAGAAAGGTCCAGAAAACATCAATGTGGTGGCCTCTGGGTTGACTTCCTCTTCCCGTCCCTCCTCCTGGCTGGGTGGCAAGATCCAGCATTTTTAGATGGTGCAAGATTGAGGGATCCCTCCCCCTTGGATTGCAACTACCCAACCGGAAAAGTGAGTTGGGGGCGGATAGGTGGATGGATGGGGAAATGGGGGTGTTGGAGCGGGGGGAGAAAGATCAACACAAAGAGCAGGAAATCGGTGAGTGGAAGGAAGGGGCAGCGACGCAAATAGACCATTCAGGATCCTCCCCAGCCGGGGGTGGCTTTGCAAATTATTTGGGGTCGCCATCAATCGGCTGCGACAGTTACTTTATTGATGCACTCCAGACACCTAGTCCTAGCCATGTTAAGCGTATTAAATAAGGCAAAAAGGGAAGCATCTTTTATTAAGCTAGTTTATACAAAAGAGGGACTTTTTGGATAGTGCAGTTTTCCTGCAGGACATAGAAATGTCAGTGGGACCTGGAGAAGCCCCGGAATCACAGCTCATTTCTATACTGCAGAGATCAGTTCTCCTGGAGAAGAGGGATGTTTTGGAGGGTGGACTTCAGTATTCCCTCTAAGCTGAGTTAGCGGGAGCTAGCTCACAGATTTTTAGCCTCCAGCTCACACATTTTTGTCTTAGCATAGGAAGGATGACCACAGAGCACAATAATTTCTGCAGCAGCTCACAACTTTAATGCCAGTAGCTCACAAAGTAGAATTTTTGCTCACAAGACTCTGCAGCTTAGAGAGAACAGTGATCTCTATGGCATTGTAGCCCAGTGAGGGTCCTCCCCAGGCTCCATCCTGAAATTTCTAGGAATTGCCCAACCTGGAGTTGGCAACCTTAGCTTCTCACCCATCTCCCACCAATGGCATGTAGTTTAAGCTTGACCTTTAATCATAGTATCCTCCGTATCAGTGCCAGAACTTTAGCTCTGGTGAACAATCCAAGGGTCTGCCAACTTGCCATGTGTAGCAGCCCCATTTAAAGCAGCTATCAGATGTGTGGGCCATTGTGCAGATAAAAGCTTCTTGCCCCTTAACGTTGGGTTTAAATTGGGCCTGAAATTGAAGCAGTAGGGTAAGATAATGGGGACAAGACTGGACCATATTGTTCAGGTACCCGACTCTGCCAGTTCTGTTCAGATCAGTTGTGCTCCCTCAGCCCCAGCTATCTCACAGGGTTGTTGTGAGGATACACTGGGAGAACGGTGCAGGTTGCACTGAGCTCCTTTGGAGAAAGAGCAGGATTTCTTAAAATGCACTGGGTGGTTAAAAAGGGCCTTGTTGCTCAGGGTGAAACAAATTTTGATTGGCTAGGAGAAGGTGTGACTGAACATAATCCCCAAAAGAAGAGCTGCGTAGCATCAGGGCAAGGGTTCATCTTAACCAGCATCCTGTTTCCCACAGTAGATGCCCTGAAGGAGGAGACTACAAGCTTCCTCTTGCTGTTGCCTCCCAGCCTTTTCTTTTCAGAGCTATACTGCTTCTGAACATCTAGGCTCCACTTAGCCTTCCTGGTAAGGAAGAATAGGAGTTAGTTTTATACCTCGCTCTTCACTACCTGAAGGAGTCTTGGAGCGGCTTACAATCATCTTCCCTTCCTCTCTCTGCAACAGACATTCTGTAAGATGTGGAGGTGTGGGGCTAGGACATCTCTGAGAGAACTGTGACTGATCCAAGGTCACTCAGCTGGCTGCAGGTAGAGGAGGAGTGGGGAATCAAACCCAGTTCTTCAGATTAGAGTCCATCAGTCTTAACCACTACACCAAACTGGCCACTGATGTAGCTAAACTCTGTGTTTCCTAGCAATTCCTTGCATAGGTTTTACTTTTTAAAAAAAAAATCTTTAAAAACCCGTGATTTATATCCTGCATTTCTTCCCAGTGGGGATCCAAAGCCGCTTACATTGTTCTCCCATCCATTTCATTCTTATAAGAACAACCTTTCGAGGTAGGTCAGGCTAACTGTGTGTGTGTGACCAAGCTGGAACGGGTCCAGAGGAGGGCGACGAAGATGGTGAGGGGTCTGGAGACCAAGTCCTATGAGGAAAGGTTGAAGGAGCTGGGGATGTTTAGCCTGGAGAGGAGGCAGATGAGAGGTGATATGATCATCATCTTCAAATACTTGAATGGCTGTCATATAGAGGATGGTGTGGCATTGTTTTCTGTGGCCCTGGAAGGTAGGACCAGAACCAGTGGGTTGAAATTAAACCAAAAGAGTTTCCGGCTCAACATTAGGAGGAACTTCCTGACTGTTAGAGCAATTCCTCAGTGGAACAGGCTTCCTCGGGAGGTGGTGGGTTCTCCTTCTTTGGAGATTTTTAAACAGAAGCTAGATGGCCATCTGACAGCAATGAAGATCCTGTGAATTTAGGGGGAAGTGTTTGTGAGTTTCCTGCATTGTGCAGGGGGTTGGACTGGATGACTCTAGAGGTCCCTTCCAACTCTATGATTCTGTGATTCTATGACCAGCCCAAATTACCACCCAGCAAGCTTCTGTGGCAGAGGGGGGATTCAAACCTGGAGTCTCCCAGATCCTAGTCCATCATTCTAACCACTCTACCACACTGGCACTCACCACACTGTGCACACAGAGTCAGCATTTTAATTGAGCTGTCAGGCATGATGACCTTGTGATACACAACCCCTGCCAGGGAAGCGAATAATCAGAGATGCATTCATGCAGAATGTGCATGGGATAATAATGTGGGCCGTGTGTCAGGATTTGCAACTTTTTCTCCTTATTTGTTACTGACCAGCAAGAGCATAGATGTACACACATGCTGCTGCCTTGTACTGGATTGGATCCTTGGTCCATCAAGGTCAGTACTGTCTACTCAGACTGGCAGCAGCTCCCAAGGTCTCAAGCAGAGGTCTTTCACATCACCTGCTTTTAACTGGGGTTGGGGGGGATTGAACCTGGGACCTTCTGCACACCAGGCAAATGCTCTACCACTGAGCCACAGACCCTCACAGTTTTCTCATACCTGAAGACTCAGCAAAGGGCCTCGCAATGAATCAGTGTAACTGGCTGTTGGGGAAAAGAAACTGTTCTTTAGAGTTAGCATCTGAATATGCAGAACTCCAGTCGATCGTGAATTCCTTTAGCAGCTCTTGGGGGAAGGACAATCGCTTGCCTCCATGATCCTCCCCAAGTCCAAGCTCATTTATTTGTTGAAGTAAAAAAAGAAATGTTTGGGAAGCTCTATCTCTTTCCTGATGTGATCAAAGTTAAGCAGCAAGCTAATATATCACCAGTTGGGTATAAGAATTTGCATTCCCCCCCCACCAACCTCTCTGAAGAATTTGCATTTCCCCCCCACCACTCCCCATGCAGATCCATTGCTCTCCCATGTCTCCTAAGTAGGATCTGCTGATGGCTCCCCTCTGCCCAGGAGATTCCAGGCCCCTCAGCAAGATCTAGATTCCTTTTGGCTCCTGAAAGCCTCTACACTGAGTGAATCAGTAGAGGAAGAACCCTATGGGGAAAGGCTGAGGGCCTTGGGAATGTTCAGTCTGGAGAAGAGGAGATTGAGGGGGGACATGATTATTCTCTTTAAATATTCAAAAGGCTGTCATTTAGAGGAGAGCAAGGAGCTGTTCCACTTGGCAGCCGAGGATAGGACCCGAAGCAATGGGCTCAAATTACAAGCGAAAAGGTACCGACTGGCTATTAGGAAAACATTTTTTACAGAGTAGTTTAGAGGTGGAACCAGCTGCCTAGGAAGGTGGTGAGCTACCCTTTACTGGCAGTCTTCAAAACGTGGCTGAATGATTATTTGTCAGAGATGCTTTAGGCTGATCCTGCATGGAGCAGGGTGTTGGACTAGATGGTCTGTATGGCTGCTTCCAACTCTATGATTCTAATCCCAGTTAGAAACTTAATTCCGACTACTTGAGATGTACAAAATGCAAGTGCATGGGTTAACCTGAGTTAGTATTCCTTCTGTGAACTGGGATTTCAAGCCAGAGGATAGAATTCTATTTAGCGAGGTGGGGGAAAAATGATTCCACAGTTTATTAAATGATATTTTAAAACTGCTCTCACCTGTAAAACAGGGCTCAGGGTTTTGTACACCAATAAAAACATTTTCAGAATTCAACTGTAATTTAGAAATCCATAATGTATTGACACAACAGTGGTGAACCTATGACCAATAAGATGGCAATAAGGCTGCCAGACTATGCTAGTGCCCAGGGGGGAGGGCAGGAGAAACAGGAGTGCCAGCCACAGGACTTTTTTTTTGTAGCAGGAACTCCTTTGCCTATTAGGCTATACCCCCCTGATGTAGCCAATCCTCCAAGAGCTTACAGGGCTCTTCTTACAGGGCCTACTGTTAGCTCTTGGAGGATTGGCTAGATCGGGGTGGGGGGGGGGTAGCCTAATATGCAAAGGAGTTCCTGCTACAAAAAAAGCCCTGGCCAGCCAGCTGGAAAGCTATTGCTGTCCTCAACCAGATGTCTGGTTGAACATCTCTGCCCTCCATGCTCTGCAGAACTGCATTAAGTCCCACCGAGCATGGATGTTATTCAGCAGAGAGTTCCATCAGGTTGAGGCCAGGGCTAAAAATGCCCTGGCACTGGTAAAGGATAGCTAGATGTCCCTCAGGCCAGAGACTACCAGCAAATTCTTATCAATCAAGCATAATGCTCTTCGGGGGGTCCTGAAGATATCTGGTCCTTGACCATTAGGGTCTTAAAGGTTAATACCATAACTGTGAACCTGCATGTTACATTTTTATGTCGCAAGTGCACATAAATGCATGAAGCTGCCTTAAACTGAATTAGATCACTGAGGTCTGCCACGATCAGTATTGCTGACTCATACTGGCAGCCCTCCTTCAGGGTCTCAGTCTGAGGTCTTTCACATCACCTCCTACCTGGTTCTTTAAAACTGGTGATGCCAAGGATAAAACCTGGGACTTTGGCATAAGAAGAAGGAAGAGGAAGAAGAAAAAGAAGATATTATTGGATTTCTATCCTGCCCTCCACTACGAACCTCAGAGCGGCTCACATTTCAAAAATCTCCTGTGCGTGGCCAGAGAGCATTAACCTGCTGCTGAATTACTTGAACCCTTTCAAGGACAGCTCTGCGAGAGCTATGGCTGACCCATGGCCATTCTAGCAGCTTCAAGTGGAGGAATGGGGAATCAAACCCAGTTCTCCCAGATAAGTATCTGCTCACTTAATCATTACACCAAACTGGCTCTTCCACTGAGCCTTGAGCCCTCCCAAAATATGAAGACACATGAAGCTGCTTTCTACTAACTCACACTATTGGGATCCATCAGGGTCCCTTTCTTCATAGGGAAAATGCTGCAACCCTTTAATCATTCTAGTTGCCCTTTTCTGGACTTTTCCCAACACTATATCTTTTTTGAGGGGCGGTGACCAGAATTGTACACAGTACTCCAAGTGAGGCCACACCATCGATTTAAACAGTACACTCTGCACATGCCCAAAGATGCTTTCTCCCTAACCTTTAGGAATGTGGGTATGCTAGAATCAGACTGCTCCTGGGGTAGCAACATAGCTGCCTCCCACTGAGAACAGGCCTGCAGTTTGTCTTCATCAAGAAAGGTTTAAAAGGGTATTAAAGTAGGTGGGTTGAATTTTTAATCTTGGGAGGCCTTGATTGGTTTCCATGCAAGACAAGTGGAACAAGGTAGATAAGCCAGTAAACCTAATGACAAGCTAGGCTGCTGAATTTCAGTTTAACCACCCTTAACATTTGCCATCTGGATGCAGCTGTTGTGTCCCTGAGATGCGGGCAATGTTTTGACATGTGAGGTAGTTAAGGGTTTTTTGCAGTGGTTTTTTAAAAAGATGTCACATTTTTAAATAATATGAGCTGTCTTGAGCGCAGGTGAGTCAAGATGCCAACCTTGTAATGAATAAATTAAAATTCTTTGCTGACAGTCTTTAAGCAACAACTGAACAAACACTTGTCAGGGATGCTCTAGGCTGATCTTGTATTGAACAGGGGGTATGGCCCCTTCCAGCTCTATGATTCAATGTCTCTAAATGAGAATGTCACTTGGTGTTCCTTGCTGCAAGGGACAATGCACCTATCTGGACCCTCTGCTTCTCTGTGGGTGTTCAAGCACCATGAGTAAGGTTGCATTTGTTTGTGAAGAGAGAAGGCATTCTTATCTTCATGTGCCCTCCCCACTCTCCTTGTAAGCAGAGCTAGGATTGAAAAATTCTCCTGTTTAGGAACTCTTTGAGCTAACCACAATTCAGTGCAATGGATGCTTTAACAAACTGTGGCTTTGTCTCTTGCTGGCAAGCTGGTATTACAAACTGTGGTTTAAATCCTGATTTAAAATCTTGATTTGTGGACAAGGAAAGCTTTGCTTTCTGATCACGAGTGGTAGGGGAGGAGGCTCCTGTTGCAAAATGATCCACAAAGGTTTGTGGCACCTTGAAGACCAGCATGTTGTTGTTCTAGCAGCAGCTTCCATGGATGAAGGCCATAGCTTAGAAATGATTTCAGCCCTTATGGTACTGCTAGAGTCCTGTTCATTTTTGTTGTGACATACTAACACTGCTACCCTTCTGGAGTTATTTCCCAAGGAAAGATTGCTATACTTAAAAGCAGGGGTGGAATTCTAACAGGAGCGCCTTTGCATATTAGGCCACACACCCCTGATGTAGCCAATCCTCCAAGACCTTTCAAGGCTCTTTTTTGTAAGCTCTTGGAGGATTGGCTACATCAGGAGGGTGTGGCCTAATATGCAAAGGAGCTCCTGCTAGAATTCCACCCCTGCTTAGAACTTAAGAAAGTCCTGCTTGATCAGACCAAACAGTCCTCCTAGCCTAGCATCCTGTCTCCACCAGTGGATACCTAGATGTCTCCAAGAAGCCCAGAAGCAAGGTATGACATCCTCTCCTGTTTTCCATCAGCGGTTCATATTCAAATGTGCAGCAGCAACCTAGTTTAAGCTAGCTTTTCAGGAACAGAATCCTTTCCCCTGACACTAGTTTTCTGTGGGCAGAGACTGTTGTTTTTTTTTCCTAAGGAGGGGTGTTAAAATGTGCAGCACTCACTTGCAGTCCAGACCCAGGTTTACCACCTCTTTTAATGCTGGTTTTGTAGAGTAATAACTTCTTCATGGTAGTGACAATCAATAGTTTGAGGGAATGGAATTAATTTTAAAGTAGTGTTGTTTGGGAATGAGGGAATTTCCTTTTCATTTACCTGATTTGCCTCAGGAGATACTTGCTAATGCAGAATGTCCTTTCTGCCTCAGGAACTGTGGCTGGGAATAAAAATGGAGGAGCCGGGCACAACTGGCCTGAAACAGAAGGAGAAATCGGAAGAGGGTGGAAGCAGCTGTGGTGTTGTCCGAACGGAAACCCTTGGAAAGTTGATTGGAAAAGCAGTTCCACATCCTGTGAAGCAGGAACTAACTGAAGGGCTGCAACAAGGCTGGGAAGCCCAGTGGTCAGAGTTCCTGAACGTGCCTCATTCAAGATGGAAGAACTTATTGCCCCAGTCAGGCCATGATGTTAAATATTTCCAGGCCTCCTTGAAAGGAACATCTGAGGTCAACCACTGGCCGAGGAGAGAATATGCGACCCAAACCACGGTAGGCTTCGGTGACAAAAACCCAGAGGCCTATGAAGGCCTGGACTTCTCTGTAAAAGTGAAGGAAGAAATACCCGATGAGAACACCATCAGCTCAGAGATGCGACGCCAGCGCTTCAGGCATTTCTGCTACAAGGAGGCCGAGGGGCCTCGGGAAGTCTTTAGCCAACTCTGGGAACTTTGCCATCAGTGGCTGAAGCCCGAGACACACACTAAAGAGCGAATCCTGGAGCTGTTGATCCTGGAACAGTTTCTGACCATCCTGCCTCGGGAAATGCAGAACTGGGTCATGGAACGTGGACCAGAGACCTGTTCTGAGGCGGTGGCCCTGGCGGAAGAGTTCTTGACGAAATATCCAGAGGCTGAGAAGCTCTGGCTAAGTTGTCCCAAGAGACCCAGAGAAAACAACGGCGGCCGGCTTCCTTGGAATGTCTGTTGGACTGGTTTATGTCTTTCCGATATGATTTGTGGGTTCTGAAGGGGCTGTAATTCAGTGGTAGAGTGTATGCTTTGCATATTGAAAGGTCAGGTTCAATCCCTAGGATCTCAGACAGCAGGGCTGGTCTGGGAAAGCCCTTGATGATCTGCTGCCACAGAAAATACAGGACTAGATATCCCACATGCCATCCCAGAATACTGAAGCTTCACATACAATCTCAAGGCAAGGACCATACTGTTAGAGCACATACAGGTCCTGGGTTCGGCCTCCAGTTGACATTAGCAAGGTCAGGAAAGACACTCCTGCTTGAGACCATGGAGAGCTGCTGCCAATCAGAGTAGATAATACTGGGCTAGATGGACCAATGGTCTGACTTGGTCTATGGCAGCTTCCTGTGTGGACAGGAAACTGAGCTCTCTGACTGGTTGACTTGGCAGTTGAAAATTCTGCTTTCAGTTCCTGACTGTTTGAGGTGGGAAGAGGAGAGAATAGAAGCCCTCAACATGTCTGCTGGCATTTCATGTCTCTGTTTATGTCTCAGTATTGTATCCCCATTTCTGCTTCAGGCACCGGGACCTGTGGAAGATGCAGCTGTTAGTTCCTCTGTATTGGAGCAGATAATGTCAGACCCTGTGAAAATGTCAGTCTCAAGAGATGCCGACCAGGAGGGTAACAGGAAGACCAGTTTGCTGGGTAAGGCCTGGAGCTTACAGTGTGGTAAAAGTTTATTGCATGACTCTGTTCAGGATTTTTCTGTGGCTTGAGCTAACTGGCCTGTAGAATTCCTGATACCCTTGGGAGAAGATTCTGACCTCTCATTTTTAGAAAGGATTTCTAGGAATGTTGTCCTTAGGACACCCAGAGTAACTGTGGGAGGCTCCAGATTGGATCAGAGCAGCAGCTGAGAGAGAAAGCTGAACCCTAGTCAAAATTTTACTTCTTCACCCAGAGTAATCAATGCATGGAATTCATTGCCTCAGGAAGTGGTGGTGGCTACAAGCATAGGAAGCTTCAAGACAGGATTGGATAAACATATGGAACAGAGGCCCATCAGTGACTAATTAGCCACAAGCTATAGAGGGAACATTCTGTCTGGGGCAGTGATGCTTTGTAGTCTTGGTGCTTGGGGGGCAACAGTGAGAGGGCTTTTGGAATTCTGGTCCCGCTTGTGGACTTTCTTATGGCACCTGGGTTTTGGCTACCATGTGACATAGAAGGTTGGACTGGTGGGGCCATTGGCCAGATCCAAAATGGCTTCTCTTATGTTCTTAATTGCTGCCCTTACCTTCACCAAGCTGCTTTTTCGCAGGGGGAAAGATATGTGGATCCTGTGTGAATAGGAAAAGTACCTGGTGGGGAGGGGGTTCAATCCTCAATATCTCCAATAAAAACATCTGACAGTAGATGGTGTGAAACCCTGGAGAGCAGCTGCCAGTCTGAGTAGACAATACTGACTTTGATGGACCAGGGGTCTGACTCAGTATAAGGCAGTTTCATGTGTCCTTTGTGCTCCTTGGAAGTGATTTCATTAGCCTCCCATTTATTCCACCAGGTGATGATCGAACAATGGCAAAAGAGGAGGAGAGTGCTCAGCCAGAAAGACCTGAGCAGGCAGAGCCCCTTGAGACCTCTGTGGGAAAAGCCAGAGGGAAGACCGTCCCATTTCACAAGGAGGATGAGGAGGGCAGAAATGAGTTGGCATCGGACAGGCAGCAGGAAGATCATCCAGCGAAAGGAGAGGGGAAGGTCATTCTTTGTAAAGAAGGTGGTAAAACCTTTTATGCAAGTAGTGAGGTGATGCTTCAGTGTAAGAGCAAAAAGACCTGCACAGAGTGTGGGAATCTCTGTGAAGTTTTTGACCTCCCCACGAATCGGGAAACTCAGATGGGAGAAGAATTTTACATATGTGAGCAGTGCGGGAAAACCTTCAAGAATGGAACGTCCCTTGAGCCGCACAAGGGGACACTCCCAAAAGGGGACAGGCCGTACCAGTGCTCAGACTGTGGCAAAAGTTTTGGCACCAAGGCATCTCTTCTGAAGCATCAGGGGACCCACACGGGTGGGAAACCGTACGTGTGCTCCGAGTGTGGGAAGTGCTTCACAACCAGCTCGAATCTTATATACCACAACATAGTGCACACAGGAGAGAAGCCACATAAGTGCTCAGAGTGTGGCAAAAGCTTCCACTGGAAGTCATCCCTTATCACGCACGAGAGGACCCACACAGGAGAGAAGCCGTACAAGTGCCCTGACTGTGGAAAGAGCTTTGGCAACAGCTCCCAGCTTCTCAGGCACAAAAGGGTCCACACGGGTGAGAAACCATATCATTGTTCAGAATGTGGCCGGAGCTTTAATCAGATTGCCTCACTCATTGCGCACAAGAGGATCCATACAGGAGAGAAGCCCTACGAATGCTCTGAGTGTGGGAAAGGCTTTGGCACCCGGACCAACCTGATGATGCATAAGAGGGTACACACAGGAGAGAAGCCGTATAAATGCTCCTACTGTGGGCAGAGCTTCAGTCAACGGACCCACCTTATCATCCACGAGAGGACCCACACAGGAGAGAAGCCCTACACATGCTCTGATTGTGGGAAAAGCTTCAATGCGAAAGCACCGCTTATTACCCATAAAAGGACCCATACTGGAGAGAACCTGTACCAATGCACCCAGTGTGGGAAAAGCTTCAGCACGAGTTCTAACCTTCTCAACCATAATATAATCCACACAGGAGAGAAGCCACACAAATGCACAGATTGTGGCAAGTGTTTCAACCGGAAGTCGTCCCTCATTACTCACAAGAGGACACACACAGGAGAGAAGCCATACGGTTGCTTCGAGTGCGGGAAGCGCTTCATTTCTAGTTCGGACCTTACAAAACATAAGAAAGTACACCGAGGAAAACATTCAGTCCGTGCTGAAGGCTTCACGTATAGCTCTGCGGTTGGGGAGCAAGAAATTATACACCCAGGAGGACAGCCCTATTAAAGCCAAATGACAGCTGAATTTCAATCTTATTCAACATGGCCCTGTCCCAAAAGCATGTAGAGTGGAAGCTGTAAGTGGTGTCGGTGGAGGTCTTGATTTTAAAAGACAGCTTATTTCCCTCCCTTAGTATTTCTCCTCACTTTTCTTCAGCCAGAATGAAATGAATCCAGGTGGGAGAAAAGTTGGGGAGAGAGGAGAGACAGACTGTAACAAGCTGCCAGTGTGGGGAATGGAGTCTTGCTGGGAGCAAAGTCTTCTGGGGTGATCCAAGTTCCAGGCATTAGGCCACAGACAAAGTGAATCCAGTGGGGTGATAAGACCGGAGTGGCAGACCATGAGGAGATAAACAGGAGGGGAAGCTTGTCACGCAAATATCTGAGGTGATCTGATCATGGGGAGATAGTTCACAGGTGAATGGAAGGATTTAGTAGCCCTTGTCTTTGCCCAACCCAAAATCAGGCCCCTAAAATTCCCGTTTAAGACAGACTCACGTTTACAAACACAGGTTTGCTGCTACCATGTTGGTTTTTGGGCTTCAATCAGGAATTAATTACTCTGTTAAGAACATAGAAGAACCTTGTTGGATCAGACCAAAAGCCCATCTAGTCCAGCATTCTGTTCACACAGTAGCCAACCACCAGCCTTTAGGAAGTCCACAAACAGGAAGGCTGCAACAGTATCCTCCTGCTGGTGCTCCCCAGCAACTGGTACAAAGAGGCATATTGTCTCTGGTACCAGAGGGAGCGAGTTGCCACTGATAGCCCTGTCCTCCATGAATTGGTCAACTCCCCTTTTAAGGCCTTCCAAGTTGGCCACATCCTGTGGCAGTGGTTTCCACAATTTTAACTGTGCGCTGTGTGAAGAAGTACTTCCTTTTGTCTGTCCTGAATCTCCCTGTGTTCTTCATATGCATCAGGAAAATCATACAGGACTGAAACCCTAAAAGTGTCCAGAAACATTGAAAATGCATGGTGGATCGCATTGCCTGTAGAAAAAATATAGGTCACTTGTTTTCAATCTGTTCTGAGAAACCCTTGGGGGAGATATGTGTTTGTTGTTGGTTTTTTTGAAAGGTCATTGGGGATTCCTTTGTGATGAAATCAATAATAGCAGATAAGCTTTCCCCAAAAGGCTCCCAGAATTCTTCTGCAAGAGTTGTTTTCAGAATCTCTGTGTTCAGGGACAGTTTCTGTATGAACTAGTGTGGTGAAGAATCCCTGCAAGTCAGAGAGGATTCTGGGTATGTTCCACACGACGAGGAGCATATGAAACATGTTGTGTTTCGAAGTTGTGATTAAAAATGTTTAAAATTTAAAACACAAGGGGTGTCGACAAAAGCTATTGGCAAGTTTTCTGTGTGTACTCTTGAATGATGCTGAACCAGTGCTTCAAAGAACAAAACTGTTCATGGTAGCCAAAGAGACTTTTCAAGATCCCCCATTAATGACCTTATCACTGGTATGATTTCTAGGAACTGCAAGCTTACCTAAAACACGGATTTGAAAACTACTGGTCTTAACTGTATCTAGGGCTTTTTTTGTGGCAGGTACTTCTTTGCATATTAGGTCACACACCCCTGATGTAGCCTACAGGGCCTACTGTAAGCTCCAGGAGGATTGGCTACATCAGGGATGTGTGGCCTAATATGCAAAGGAATTCCTGCTACAAAAAAAAGCCCTTACCATATCTGATCCTGCATTGAGCAGGGTGCTGGACTAGATGGCCTGTATGGCCCTTTACAAGTCTATGATTTTATGATTCTGAGTTCTGTATGCTACAGGGACAGTGAGACCAAACAGAGTTTGAAGAAGAAAGTAAAAGGGCTGCACCAGCCAGAGGAGATAAAAGATAAGGACAAGGACAACAGTGCAAAACAGGCGAGAAATTAAAAAAAAAATTCACTATGCATTTCACCAACAGGCTTCATCAGAGGAATCTCTTCATAGAACCATAGAGTTGGAAGGGACCTCCAGGGTCATCTAGTTCAACCCCTTGCACAACGCAGGAAACTCACAAATACCTCCCCCTAAATTCACAGGGTTGGCACTGCTGTCAGATGGCCATCTAGCCTTTGTTTAAAAACCTCCAGGAGCCCACCACCTCCCAAGGAAGCCTGTTCCCAAGGAATTTTTAGTAATAAAATACCTGATTTTGCACCATTGGCCTTGGAATCTGAATATGGGACCTAGAAATTTCCCCAGAATTGTGTGTGTGTGTGTGTGTAGCAGCAGTTCTCTGATGTTCTTCAGTGGTCAGGATCTAGCAGAAGGAGTTACGTAAAGATATGTAGCTGGACAGTGGCTCAAATGATGGGATTGGTTTCAGCTGAAATTTCAAACTGCGGCCTGCATCTTTTACATTGTGGAACTTCTCCCTAGAGGGCGACAAACACCAGGGCACATTCCCGATTGGAATCTGCAGACAGAATCTCAACATACATCAGTCTAAATGCTCCTCATAAAATTGGTCACCAGAGAGTCTGGCCCAAACTTCCGTTGGCATTTACGGTATATATTTTTACAATGTGCTGCAAAGTTTTCTTCTTTTTGTTTTTTGAACCTTGGGTTCAAGCATCTGGGATTCCAAGCTCAGTGCTGAAAGACTTTGAAATGTTTGCTCAGAACTCTGATCTCTAAAAGAAAGAAAGAAAAACAACCTTGCTTCAGATTCTTCTGCTTTGACACCAGTGTCTTTGTAGCATTGTAGATGGAGTGTATGCAGGTGTGGGGGAGGGGGTTGCATTGCATTGGGGAGGGGGATTTTTAGAGTTAGTCATGTTTTTAATATAACTTTTATTTGCATTAATAAGATGCTATCTACCCTGCTTTGGTGGGTCGGGATGGGCTAGAAGGGGCGCATATGTGTCTGAATTAGAAGTTTTAAGCTAAAGCATTTGTTTTTCCTTGCAAAACATGAGCAGTTCCATTACATTATATTCCACAAAGGGTTTCTGTTTAGAGTATCAAGGGTGCTACTGGCTAGTTAGTGTGACGACTGTGTCTACCTTTGCACATTCAGGATATATTAACTCTTCTTTTTTGGTACCCCTGTTATTTCTACCTTTCCTAATTGATCTTTCATGTGTTATCCTTTACTATGTCTTTTGCAATCTTGTGACCAAAGGGGGGGGGGGGAGCTTGTAAATATCATGGCATGCTTATTAAATTGTGAGATGTGTCTCTGTCACTGCTGGGATTATTGGCCATTCTTTAAACAAGGATACACTGCATTTGCCAAAAGAAAGCTGAGTGTGAATGGAAGATGACCCGACCCCCCCTTACAAAAGAGACGGTTATAGGCAGAAGCAGATGACTGTGAATTTAAGACTGCAAAAAAAAAAAAAAAGCAGCCATTATTCTTATTACATTAACACTTGTAAATCTGCCTAATACTGAATTAGACCCTCGGTGCATCAAGGTCAGTACTGCCTACTCAGGCTGACAGTAGATACATACATACACATATACACAGGTGAAAAGCTATGTAAATGCTTGTACAACTTCAGCCAGCTGGCACATCTCATTCAGCACAAGAGAATGCACACTAGTAAGAAACCCTATGTTTGTGTGCCTTGAGAAAACTCAGTTTGCTGCCAGAAAGGTTCTTGCGCACCTACAGTATTCAGACTCCTGCAGCGTCCTGCATTTCTGCATGATTCACTGTTTTGACCTTGGTTCCTTCTAATAAATGTGGGTGGATAACCCTATCCCTAAGTGAACGTGGGCCAATCACTCCTTTTCACCCTAACCTGCCTTGTAGGGTTGCTGTAAAGAAAAGAACCCTGAGCTCCTTTGAAGAGATGTGGGATAAAAAGATACCGAATAGATGGACAGCAAATGACAAACATAATCAAAATAGCAAGGGCACACTTTCAGAATTTTGTGAAATAAGGGTTTTAGATTCCCGTCATGGGCTGATTCAATAAACTGCTAAAATAAAAATGCATGAATGTATGTTGATGGTTGTTTTCTTTTTATATATGTCATGTAGAAATGCCAGCCTCCAAGGTGGGACCTGGGGATCCCCTGGAATTGCATCTCATCTCCAGATTGCAGAAATCAGTTCCTCTGAAGAAAGTGGATGCTTTGGAGGGTAGACTCCATAGCAGGGGTGGCCAAACTTGCTTAACATAAGAGCCACATAAAATAAATTTCGGATGTTTGAGAGCCACAAGACGTAAACATCAGATGTTTGAGAGCCACAAGACATGAACATCAGATGCTTGAGAGCTGCACGGAAGGAAGGAGATTGGGGAGGGAGGAGGGAGGGAAGGTGGAAAGAAAGCAACTTTACTTTAAATGTATTCTCCAAGCCACTGGCTGGCTTGGAGAAGTGATTTAAAAAGACAAATGCCTCCTCCAAGCTGGCCAATAGGGTGGTGGGGGCTTCAAGAGCCAAACAATATATTTGAAAGAGCCACATATGGCTCCTGAGCCATAGTTTGGCCACCCTTGCTCTATAGCCTTTAACCCCACTGTGGTCCCTGTCCTCCCCAGGTTCCATACCCATATCTCCAGGAGTTCCCCAACCTGGGTCCGGCAACCCTACCCTGCCCTATCCGCTGCCGGCGGCCAGGGGATTCTGGCAACCCTAAAGCATAAGCATTGCAGCAATATAATCCCATGCCTTTGAGCACAGGGATTTGTATCTTTGGCATGCACACCTAAAACAGAGGCCAGTTGTTTCCACCAGGCCTTATTTTTACATCCGGTCGCAGAATCCTCTTGTGGCACTATTCTGGACTACCTGTTCAGTAGATTATATTTTTAAATATTCCATTAAGTTTTACCTTTTTCAAGCAGAAAGCTAGTGCTGCTTTCTGCTTGGGAGGGGCTGTGGCTCAATGAGAGTGCATCTGCTTGGCATTTAGAAAGTCCCAGATAAGTCCTCCATATCTCAAACATAAACATATAAAGCTGCCTTATACTGAATCAGACTCTTGGTCCGTCAAAGTCAGTATTGTCTACTCAGACTGGAAGCGGCTCTCCAGGGTCTCAAGCTGAGGTTTTTCACACCTATTTGCCTGCACCCTTTTTAGTTGGAGAGGCCGGGTTTGAACCCGAGACCTTCTGTTTACCAAGCAGATGCTCTACCACTGAGCCACCATCCAATTAAAAAAGGACCAAGTGGTAAGGGGAATGAAAGATTCTGTCTGAGACCTTGGAGAGCCGTTGCCAATCTGAGTGGGCAATACTGACTTTGATGGACTGAGGGTCTAATTCAGTATTAGGGAGTTTTGTGTGATCATGAGCAAGGCTATGATATGATCGGTTTTCACTTGTGAGATTCCACCCCCCACCCCCCTTTTTAACTTTAGAGAAAGATTCTCACATGCATTCTGAAGTGTTCCTATTAAGCCCAGCACTTCAGAATTCCATGACCTCAATCTGCTATTTGTGTAAACCAGGTCTTGGTTTTTAGGGAACCAATTGGTTAGAAATACAGGTGTTCTTAAGGGGCTGGTTCATACCTGCATATTCATCCCTTAGTAGCTGTGTATCAAGTCATAAGGCTAGATCCCAAATGGACATCAGAAAAGCTCTGTTGGATTAGATCACAAATCTATGTAGTGAGAGCCAGTGTGAAGTAGTTAGAGATGCAAGTCTCCAAATGAGGCCTGATCTCCTGGAATCAGAGCTCATCTTAAGTCAACAGGGATCAGGTCCCCTGGAGAAAATGGATACTTTAGGGGTGGACTCTATGGCACTGTATCCCACAATGGATTACAGTTGCCAATTTCTAGGGCTGCCTGGAGTTCTGGAATTGATCTTGAGAGACTAAAGAGATCAGTCCCCCCGCAGAAACCTGTTACTTTGGACTGTATGGCATCATACCTCTCTGAGGTCCTTCTTCTAATGCAACCCCGCACTCCACCCCAAAATGTCCAGGAAGTTCCTAACCAGGAGAAGCTTTGAGGTGCCACTAGATTGGTCCATGACAGTTTATATCACTAAGGATCTCAATCAATTAATTAATCTCTAGGACAGGGGTGTCAATCTCATTTTTATGAGGGCCAGATCTGACATAAATGAGACCTTGTTGGGCCGGGCCATGTCAGGCCAGGCATGTACCTATTTAAGATTAGGTAGCAAATATATAAACTTTATGAAGGACACAAACACAATTAATTTTTTAAAAAACCTTAAAACATGCTTAAAATGTTAGCACTCATTGGTCTTAAAGCTGCTTTCTTTGTATTTCTCCCATGGGATCCAGGTGAAAGTAAGCTATGGCTTTTTCCTTCCTTCCCCATGGGAGGAAGGAGCCTCAGCCAATAGAAGGGAGGGAGGCTTGGCTCAGTAGCTCTGCTGTATGATTGAAAGAGCCTAGAAAAATAAACTACCTTCACCCCTTCCTCCTCAAGGGAGGAGCCTCAACCAATGGAGAAAACAGAGGTTTTGCTCTGTAGCTTCTGTGCGATTGAGCAAGCCTTGCAAAGAAAGCTGTTATGAAGAAGGCAAGAGATAGGGAGAAGGAAGCAGAGGACAGCCAGTTGCTCAGGGACATGATAGAAGCTCTCTGGGGGCCTGATTCAGCCCCTGGGCTAAATGTTTGACATCCTTGTTCTAGGGTGCCCCTCTGGATTGGTCTTCAAAGGTTTATGCTGCATCCGTTAGCCACAAGAAGATTTGTGATTCAGTTTGAGTGTGCCGGTCTACGAAAGTTTATAGCCTGGGAGAAGTTATGGTCTGGTCCAGGACTCCAGTGTTGTTCTGCTGCTACAGAAACAGATTGATGAGGGCCATCCAGACGAAATACCCTCCGGGCAATAATCCCTGCCCTAGTGACCTTCCTCACGTCTTGTGCCAGTGATTCCTGCAAACATGTGAAGGAAGAAGTATTTCCAGGTGAGATTCGTCTGTGTCCTTTCCGACTCGCCCCACGTAAAGATGCTTCTTCGCCTCGCACCCGGGTTTGTTTTCCCACAGCGCCTCAAGGGGTTAAGTGCAGAGAGCTCCGTGGCCTAGAGAGGCCTAGGGAAAAATTATGAAGGGGGGTGACAAGAGGAAACCACCTTCCTGCCCTCCCTCCGCTCCCCTACCTTTTGCTGAGAAACGTGGAATGTAAAGACTGCAGGGGGAAGGTGAGTGTGAAGGGGGCAGGAAATAGGTGCAGGGGCTAAAAAGGAAATCTATGGTCATGAAAGGGTGGGGGGAGAAGAGGCTGAAGTTGCATTGCAAAGAGACAGAGATGCAAGGAAGGGGGGAGTCCCTGATAAAAGGAATTGTTGCTGAATGGGGTTTTGGTGGTGGTAGAGATTTCTCCTAATGGATCAGCACAGTTTTTACTCTGGATATAGAGTTGCCAATCTCCAGGTAGCGCCTGGATGTCCTGGAATTACATCTAATCTCCAGAAGGCCAAGAACAGTGCCCCTGGAAAAAATGGCTGCCTGGGGGGGGGGTGGGCTGTATGGAATTTTACCTTGCTGAATTCCCTCCCATCCCCCAAAGCCCGCTCTTCCTAGGGTATATTCCTAAATCTCCACAAACTTCCCAACTCAAAGCTGGCAACCCTTAGACATCCTCCATGTCAAGGGGGTCTCCCCTTCCTTCCATGAAGGCCCTGAGCAAAGAAATAGCCAGCATTTGATCAAACACTGACAGGCAAGGAATCAGGTAGTCACAGGTGTTTGAAAATTATATTGTATATGATTTTCCTTTAAGATGCCATAAGTCATGACCTGGTAAGATACTCATAAAGGCATTCCAAGACATCTGCTATCTTTAATATTTTTTATCCAGCCCTTGCCTCTGAAAAGCTGGGCTTGATGCACAAAGTTTTCTGGCTTTAACCTCTCACCAACTCTGTGAAGTAAATTGATGAGAAAGTGACTGTGTTTAGCCATGCAGTGCATTTCAAGGCCAAATAGAGATTTGAACTCAGGTCTGCTTTGGCGGAATCAGAGACTCTAAGGACCACACCATAGAATCTGCCTGTCATTTCAGATTTGCAACAGAGGCTCTGCTGTCTGCTCTACATGCCCAGTTTTAGTGACAAGATATGGGGACTTTTCTATAGTGGCACCTGGAATTTTCTCTCTACAGTGGTTCTCTTAGCTTCCAGCTTGTTGACTTTTAGGTGCCTGATGAAAATCCTTCCTTCTCCACAGAATTTTGGTAGCCACCCCCCCCCCCCCCCGCCCTTTTCCTGGTCTGGTTATCTGTTTCTTTGTTGCCCCTGACTAGAATTGTTCTTGTGTTCCTTTTGTATCAATTTTGTGGGATTTGCGCATCATGATTTTTAGACTTTTACTACTTTATTACTAGTTTCCCTCTCCTTTTTTATCACTTGTTTTAATTGTTACTGACACTGGGAACTGCCTGAGGCATCTCGGTTTTGAACATGGTGGGGGAGCCATATTTGAATAAATGAAGAAAATGAAGTCAAAGCAGAGTTACATCCTGCTAAGTACATTGAAGTCAAGGGACCTAGAAGGATGTCACGCTGATTAGGACTGCAGGTCTTCCAAGGGGTTTCCATAGTGGGATGCCATGATCAGAAAGGCCCTGTCTTTTTTTTGAAGGCTTGGGTTCAGATTCCCAGAACCAGTCACTCCATTTCAACCTAACTTGTCCCACAGGGATGTTAGATAAAATGGAAGAAGGAGACAAATAAAAAATACAACAAAAAGGATACCGGTTAGGCCATTCTGATTTTAAGCTCTGTTTTCTTCTTAAGAATCTGCCTTATACTGTATTAGTTCCTTGATCTTTCAGGATCAGACTGGCCTCAGCTCTCCAAGATCTTTCACATGTTCACAGTTCTGGTGTTAACCTTTTGTGCCAGTTTGGTGTAGCAGTTAAGGGCAGTGGACTCTGACCTGAAGAACCAGATTTGATCCCCCACTCCTTCTCCACATGTAGCCAGCTGGGTGATCTTGGGTGAGTCACCAGTTCTCTCAGAGCTCTCTCAGCCTCACCTACCTCACAGGATATCTGTTGTGGGGAGAGGAAGGGAAGGTGGTTGTAAGCCACTCTGAGACTCCTTCAGGTAGTGAAGGGTGGGGTATAAAACCAGACTTTCCTCCTCCTCCCCCTCCTCCTTCCTAGGGATGCCAGCTGCAGCCTCCAGGTGGAACCTGGGGATCCCTTAGAATTATAGCTCATCTCCAGACTGCAGAGATCAGTTCCCCTGGAGAAAATGGCTGTTTTGGAGGGAGGCATTGTACCCCACTGAGGTCCCTGCCCACCCCAGGCTCCATCCACAAATCTCCAGGAGTTTTCCAACCTGGATCTGGCAACCCTGTCTCCCAGTCCCCCTCCAGTGGCCAAGGAAGGCCTGGCAACCCTAAACAAACTGGAGAAAAAAATGTCTTGCCCCTTTTTCAGAGACTTATGCTTTTTAATGGCATAAATAATATCACCTGGTAAATAACATCCCATTGAGCCTGTGTTAATGAGACTGGACTTTTGTTCTCCAGGCTGTTGTCAATCCTATGGCAGAACATCTTTTCATAATGTTGTTTTTTTTAAACTCAGTGTCTGGTTTTACTCAATGAAAACAGATTAGATGAATGATTTGAGCAAATGTTGCTGTGGCCCTACTTGGCACTCAAACTCTGAACTTCCTGTTTCAATCCAGGAAGTGCAGCTCAGATTCAAAATGGAGGAACAGGAGCCACCAGCAGCCAAATCCGAGGAGAGATTGGCAGAAGCAAGAAGAGACCCCCCCATTGTTCAGGCTGGGACCATTGGAGAGTTTTTAACCATGGAATGTCCTCAACAAATTAAACAAGAACCAGATGAAGGTCAAGAACAGTGTTGGGGTGCCCAGTGGCAGGAGTTCCTGAAGACAGCAGAATCTCCTCAGCAGGGGTGGCCTCAGTCTTCCTCAGAGGATGGCGCAAAGGAAAACCAGGCCTCCTTCAACAGTAAAATGGATGGGAGACTGTGGCCCAGAGGAGAGCATAGGAACCACTCCCCAGGAGAAAGTGATGAAACTAATGAAACCCCTGATTTTTCAGTGAAAGTGAAGGAGGAGATTCTGGATGAGGACATTGTCAGCTTGGAGATGGACCACCAGCACTTCAGGGAGTTCTGCTACCGGCAGGATGAGGGACCCCAAGAGGTACTGAGCCCATTCTGAAAGCTTTGCCAGCCATGGGCTGAAGCCCAAGAGATACACCATGGAGCGAATTCCAGAGCTGGTGATCCTGGAGCAGTTCCTGATGATCCTGCCAGTGTAAATGCAGAACTGGGTTCAGGTTCTCTGGCCCTCAGATTGAAAGGGTTGCTAAACAGCTGGTAAATAAATAATAATAATTAAAAGGCCTGGCTTGTGCCTCTGTCTTTACCAGAGGTTTTGATGTGTAGAAATCTGCAGGTCCAGCTTTTCCTGGCCTGGAGTGAAACCAGTTGCTGTTAACAGGACTTCAGCTCAAAGGTCTGACTCAGAAGTTGGCAGCCCTAGTGTAGGCGAGTATCTGGGGTACAATACATTCGGCAGGCAGGCCTGCCTGTAGGACCAGAGAATTAATCTAATGTCATAGGGGGATTTAGGAGTGTGGTACCAAACAGAGGCATGGGATTGGCTACCTGTGGTCACCTGCTTCCCACACCTAGAAGATTCTGGACTGTGATAACAGAATTCTAGCTTTGAAGGTTTGATATTTGTTTATATAACAAGCCCAGGGGGGGGTGGTGTTGATGCTAGGGAACTAATGCCTGGTTCCTAGGGCATTTATTACCAGAAGGCAGCCCAAGAGCTCCAGAGATAGCATCGGTAAACCATGTTTCTCTTGTCCTGGGGGACATAAGAGCTGTAGTCCATGTTGGGAATTTCACACGTGTTTTAAGTGGGAGATTTTAATGCCAAATAGGCAGCCATGACACCATCTCGACCCATATGTGGATCTTGATTTAAATTATTAGGCGATGAACATAGAAAGCTGCTTTAAGAATATTGCCTTGTATTTACATAGCATTGTCAGTGTTCAAACTCTCTACTATCATCCTGTGAGGCTGAGGCATTTTTAAAATTATATCCCCCCCACAGCTTCAATCCTAGTGGCTTGTATTTTAAAAAATGAAGAACAATCATAAAAATATAAGAACTAAGTTAGAAAGAAAAAGTGACATTCAACAAACTGGAAATGTTGCTCAAATAGTAGAGACTTAGCATTTTTTGCTCAAATAATAGAGCAATAGACACAATGAAACAGATTTCCTCAAGTGTTAGGTAAAGATAAGGAGGATTAGTTGTGGAAATCCGTTTCAGTGTATCTGAGAAAGTGTTCGTTCATATGAACGCTTATGCCCAGAATTCAACTTTGTTGGTCTTGAAGGTGCCACTGAACTCAAACTTTGTTCTGTTGCTTTAAACCACCTGAACTTGTGTTCTTATGTTCTTAAAAGCATGCATCTCAAAAAAGAAGGCACTGGGCTGACCTAAGGTGGTGGATGGTTCTGTAAAGGTAGATGTTGTCCTTCAGATATGTGAGTCCCAGAAATTGAACTGTCCCTGGACACATGCACAGCTGCTATAATGGAGCTTCTAGCTTGAATACCGTTGCTCATGGAAAATGTAGTTTTTCCAAGCATCAATCCATACTGTGGAAATCAGGCATCCTCTGAACTATATTTCCCCAGGTGCCTTGCAAGGGTTGCCAACTCTGGGTTGAGAAATACCTGGAGATTTGAGAGTGGAAACAGGAGAGAGCAGGGTTTGTGAAGAGGGACCTCAGCAGGTACCGTGCCATAGAGTCAACCCTCCAAAGCAGCCATTTTCTCCAGGGGAACTGATCTTTGTCATCTGAAGATCAACTATAATACTGGGAGCAATGTTCCCTCTAAGCTTCACAGTATTGTGAACAAAAATTCTACTTTGTGGGCTACTGGCATTAAAGTTGTGAGCTTCTGCATAAATTATTGTGCTCTGGAGTCATCCTTCCTGAGCCAAGACAAAAATGAGCTGTAGCTGGCGGCTAAAAATTTGTGAGCTAGCGCATGCTAACTCAGCTTAGAGGGAATGCTGAGTGAGAGATCTGCAGGCTGCACCTGGAGGTTGGCAACCCTACCCCTTACAGAAGTACATGAAAGGAATGGGTCAGACTGGCCCTCCAAAATCATTTATTGTGATTTGTCTTGATTCCCGCCCTCTTCTGTTTCAGATAACAGACCCCTTGGGATATGAGGTAGTAAAATCCCCCAAGTCAGAGGAAGATCCCTTGGAGATCATCAAGCTGCGGATCCCCCTGGAAATCAAGGAGGAGAGCGATTGGGAAGTCAGCCCACTGGGTAAGGAGCAAAACTGGATCCTGGACCACAGCAAAGTGGATGTTGCTGGAAAGTCCAGGAATCCATTTTTGTGTTAATTTCCAAGCAACTGTGGGCATTACCTCAGCATCATTATTGTGGCCATCTTGCCTCCTGCCACCTGTAAGAGTATGCACAGAGTATCTTCCCTTATTCACCCTAAACGTATGGTTCTTTGTTCCAGAATGTGATGAGCATGTGCACAAGAATGAGGACAACCCCCTTGAGGTGGAAAGACCTGAGCCGGAGGGCATCAGTGGAATATCACTGGGAAGAGCTGGAGGAAATTTTTTCTGGGGACCTGAGATGGAAGAGAGGCATGGAAGTGAACAGGAAGAGGAATGGCATCATGGAAACTACCCAGCAAGCAGAACGTTCCTTTGTGAGGACAGTGAGCAAAATAGTGAGGAGCTATGGCCTCACAGCATCAGTGTTCCCAAGAACCAGCAGGTGCAGGTGAAGGGTAAACTGCATTGTGGGAAAATCTCAAACCACAAAGTATCCCTCATCCCACATGAAGCACCTCACGAGGGAGGGAAATCATACATCTGTTCTGAGTGTGGGAGAAGTTTTGGCTGGAGGACAAATCTTGTGAAGCACAAGAGAATCCACACAGGAGAGAAGCCATACACATGTTCAGTCTGTGGCAAAAGTTTCAATGCAAAATCCACTCTAATTAAACATGAGAGGTCCCACACTGGAGAGAAGCCATATGAGTGCTCAGAGTGTGGGAAAGCCTTTGGTGAGAAAGGGATCCTTGTTAAGCATATGAGAATCCACACAGGAGAGAAACCACATCGATGTTCAGACTGTGGGAAAAGCTTCATTGAGAGAGGTGCCCTGATTAAGCATGAGAGGACGCACACGGGAGAGAAACCATATGAATGTTCAGACTGTGGGAAAACCTTTAGGATCAGCTGCCACCTAAAGCTTCATCAAAGAACACACACTGGTGAGAAACCACATAAATGCTCCGATTGTGGCAAAAGCTTCAGCGAGAGAGCCTCTCTCGTGAAACATGAGAGAACCCACACAGGAGAAAAGCCTTACGAATGCTCTGAGTGTGGGAAAAGCTTCCGGATCAGTTTCCAGCTCGTGATTCATAAAAGGACACACACAGGGGAGAAGCCACATGAATGCTCAGACTGTGGCAACAGCTTCAGGGAGATAGCCTCTCTTATCAAACACAAGCGCACCCACACAGGAGAGAAGCCGTACGAATGCTCTGAGTGCGGGAAGAGCTTTCGGACCAGTTTTCAACTGAAAACTCATAAAAGAACACACACTGGTGAGAAGCCATACCATTGCTTGGATTGTGGGCAAAACTTTAGCCAGAGGTCCCGTCTCGTTATACATGAGAGAACTCACACAGGAGAGAGACCTTATGGGTGCTCAGAGTGTGGGAAGACCTTTGTGTCTAGCTCTCATCTTAGAAAACACGCTGTGGTGCACACAGGCGAAAAGCCACATAAATGCTCATACTGTGAGAAAAGCTTCAGTAAAAAATCAAACCTCATTGTACATGAGAGAATTCACACTGGAGAGAAACCGTACGAATGTGCAGTGTGTGAAAAACGATTCTGTAGTTCCTCAGTTTTCCACAGGCACATGAAGATCCACCCAGGAGAACCATCATAAGGACATAAATTGTAGGAAAGGCTGTGTTAGGAAAACCCAGAGGGGAGGGGGACTTTCCAGGAGTATAACTAGAATGAAGGAATGGGGACTCACCTATCCTGGATATTGCTGGCCTTGTAACACATCAACACTTATTAAAACAACATTACATTATGCAGTGTCTTTTCCCAGTGTGGAGTATGTGGACATGTTTTCAAAGGTGGTGCCTGAAAAGCTAAGATAGCCATAAGAGAAGCAATGTTGGATCAGGCCAATGGCCCATCCAGTCCAACACTCTGTATCACACAGTGGCCAAAAATTTATATATATATATATACACACACACACACACACTGTGGCTAATAGCCACTGATGGACCTCTGCTCCATATTTTTATCCAATCCCCTCTTGAAGCTGGCTATGCTTTTAGCTGCCACCACCTCCTATGGCAGTGAATTCCACATGTTAATCACCCTTTGGGTGAAGAAGTACCTCCTTTTATCCGTTCTAACCTGACTGCTCAGCAATTTCATTGAATGCCCACGAGTTCTTGTATTGTGAGAAAGGGAGAAAAGTACTTCTTTCTCTACCTGTTCCATCCCATGCATAGTCTTGTAAACCTCCATCATGTCATCCCGCAGTCGACGTTTTTCCAAGCTAAAGAGCCCCAAGCGTTTTAACCTTTCTTCATAGGGAAAGTGTTCCAAGCCTGTAATCATTCTAGGTTCTGTGACCATCTGCTCCATAGCACAGTCATTGAGAGCATCTAGAAACTCGGTCTCTTTCTCTCGACGAGAACAATTGACCCAATCAATCTGTGGGTAGTTAAAATCAACTATGACGACACAGTTTTTTCGTCTAGCCACCATCTTTAGGGCTTCCATCATATTATAGTCGTCCTCTGTCTTTTGATTTGGTGGGCGATAACAAACTCCCATAGTTAAATTGCCTTTTGGGCCCTCTATTTCAACCCAAAGCATTTCTATAAGGGAGTCTAATTCTCTGACCTCAGTCTTACTGGACCGTATGCCCTCTCTGACATACAGAGCCACCCCACCTCCAACCCTTCCCTCCCTATCCAGAGCCAGTTTGGTGTAGTGTAGTGGTGTTTGGTGTAGTGGTTAAGTGTGCGGACTCTTGTCTGGGAGAACCAGGTTTGATTCCCCACTCCTCCACTTGCACCTGCTAGCATGGCCTTGGGTCAGCCATAGCTCTGGCAGAGGTTGTCCTTGAAAGGGCAGCTTCTGTCAGAGCTCTCTCAGCCCCACCCACCTCACAGGGTGTCTGTTGTGGGGGAGGAAGGTAAAGGAGACTGTGACCCGCTCTGAGACTCTTCGGAGTGGAGGGCGGGATATAAATCCAATATCTTCTTGTTCTATCCTTCCAGTATAACTTATATCCAGGAATCACCGTGTCCCACTGATTCTCCTCATTCCACCAAGTTTCTGAAATTCCCACAATGTCTATGTTTTCTCTCAACACTAAACATTCCAACTCACCAATTTTACTTCGAAGACTTCTAGCATTTGCGTACATACATCTATAATTTCCTAGGCAAGCTACGCCCGCCACCTTCCTCCTGCCGCCTCGAGACTCTGGCAGGCAGTCCATTCTGTTTGTCACCGTCTCAGTGGACAACTCTGTTCCATTACCTGGTAGAAAAGTATCAGCTAACCCTTCATCTCTTTGAGATGAGTCTTCCCGAACCAGAGACATTTCATCTCCTGTCGGCTTTCCCCCTAGATTTAGTTTAAAAACTGCTCTGCCACCTTTTTGATTTTAAGCACCAGCAGCCTGGTTCCATCCGGGGACAAGTGGAGACCGACTTTTTTGTACAGCTCCCGCTTGTTCCAGAAAGCATCCCAGTGCCTAACAAACTTAAACCCTTCCTCCTTACACCATCGTCTCATCCACACACTTCTAATTTGTGCCTGTCTCTCCAGCCCTGCACATGGAACAGGTAGCACTTCCGAGAAGGCTACCTTCGAGGTCCTGGCCTTAAGTCTCCCGCCTAGCAGCCTAAATTTTCCCTCCAGACAGCCACTTATTTGGAGGTCCAGACCACTTAGGATGTGATGATTTGGAGATTAATGTCTTTCATTCTGTTGGGTTTTTTTTTAAAGGCAGAGTTAGGAAAGATTTGGGTTGGATCCAAATAGATTTTTTGCTGGTAAAAAAAGGAGGGCTCTTCTTTGACCACTAGAAAATCTATATTAAGGATCATGGGATGTGTTTATTAAATGCTATGTGGATGGGGTGATAGTGAAGAAAATAATTAGGTTAGACTTAGCAAGAAAGCAGACAGGATCTAACCCTCTGCTTCTAGTTCTCACCTTAGAAAACAGGGGGGGGGGAATATATAAATTGTACTGTGACAAAGGATTTTACACTCCTCTCCTCTCAGGGACGTATGCCCAGTCTTTCAAACAGCTATGTATGATTGCTATAAATAGCGTTTTTAAAAAGAACCAAGATATTCTAATGATGGGTCTCTCAAATCATGTGAAATTTGTCCCAGAGGCACAGTGTGGGCAGCCAGCCAGGCAGAGCAGTGCCATTGGAGTGACTGGATTCATTTGTTGTGTGTCTGCAGCCAAATGCAGGAAAGGACACTCAGCCTTGGATTACTTTTGGCGAGCATTTTGGCAGTGGTATGATATCCTTAACTTGCCGATATTTACCGGTCACACTAGCCAGAGGAGTAATTTATATATTTTTAAGTTCTTTGCTTATTACATGCAATCTCTCAGGGTTTGTTTTTTTTGTCGGGGGGGATGGAAATTTGTGTGGTGATGGGTTCTATTTGGGGTAGGGGGGTAGAACATGGTTAGGGATGTAGATGTGTGGAACATGGACAGGAGCTACTTCAATATTGAGAACTTGGTTAGGTACAGGTACTGGGGGAACCCCTACAAAAATGAAATCTTTGAAGCAGCATTTACTGAAACGGGCGAAATCTCAGATTATGCACAGTTGGATAGTTGATGGTAGAGTCAAAAACCACATGGGATGGTACAACTTCAGGTGGCAGGCTGGAGGATAACATTTTTCAATACTGTGCATTAGGGGTGAGGAAGGTAAAAAGAAACTTCCCTGCCAGCAGAGACAAACACAGCAGAGGTAAAAAGGTAAAGGTAATGCCCTGTGCAAGCACCAGTCGTTTTCAACTCTGGGGTGATGTTGCTTTCACAACATTTTCACGGCAGACTCTTTTTTACGGGGTGGTTTGCCATTGCCTTCCCCAGTCATCTACACTTTCCCCCCAGCAAGCTGGGGATTCATTTGACTGACTTCGGAAGGATGGAATGCTGTGTCAACCTGGAGCCGGCTACCTGAACCAGCTTTCGCTGGGATCGAACTCAGGTTGTGAGCAGACTGCAGTACCGCAGCTTTACCACTCTGTGCCACGGGGCTCTTCTTGCCCTTCTGTACTCACTTTCTATTTGTGGGGAGTTTCTGAAGATTCAGAAAAGTGATCTTCCCTCTGCGTGCCAAAATGTCACAGTCCATTCAATAACAATTCTGCTCACTTTGAGTTTTGATATTGTTCTTAAGCGGGGCATACAGACCGGGCCTAGCATTACTTTGCACAAGTGAACTTTACTGAGAACTCAGCCTAGCAAAGTTCAACCCAAGCAAAGCAATTCTGAGACTTCTCAGTGGAAGGACTGTGCAGCTATTGCCATGAAAGCAACTGAATGTTCAATGGGTGTTCTCACCAGAAATGCATGCTAGAACAATAAGATGAATTTGGCCATTTGAACGTGGAATACACTGATGCTGGAACAGAAGGAATTTGAAATATTTGTTCCAGAAAAATGTTACATTCAAAATGAATTATGGGTGCCCGGATTCAGAACACAGTTGTGTGAGGAGTTGAGAAAGTTTAAGCCAGGGCTTTTTTTGAGCATGTACGCACAGGAACGCAGTTCCGGCTGGCTTGGTGTCAGGGGTGTGGTTTAATATGCCAATTAGTTCCTGCTGGGCTTTTTCTACAAAAAGCCCTGTGTGAAACAATGGTGACACCAGGGGTGTGACCTAATATGCAAATGAGTTCCTGCTGGGCTTTTTCTAGAAAAAAGCCCTGGTTTAACCCCTCTCTTTCTACACACTTTTGCTATGTGTGTTGATACAGCTCCTTTCTAAAAGGGCATAATCTTTTTGTGTGTCTTGGGTGGGAGTTCAATGTGGAATATCCCTAGCCAAATTGGGGCTGAGCACAGCTGCAATTTTAACAAGGGCCAGCCAGTCCACTAAGCAAACCTAGGAGAATGCCTAGGGTGCCATAATGGAGGAGGGTTAAAAATAGTTAGCCACTGGCAGCCCTTGAAGTCCAGGTTGCAGGGCAGAGAAGGAGCTGAACCAGCATTCCTCCAGTGCATGTTGACCATGCTTATTCAGAAGGAAGTCTCACTATAGCCCAAGTTAGCCTGAGCTTGTCGGAGCCTGGAAGCTAGGCAGGATTGGCCACAGTTAGTTCTGGGATGGGAGGCCACCAAGGAAAACTGGGGTTGAAATGGTGAACCAGCTGGGCTCATTTCTTGCCCGTAACACCCCACAGAAGGCGTTGCCATGAGTCTGTTGTGACTTGATGACACATTCTGTTGCCTGACAAGGGTAACCCAGGCTTGCTGGATCTTTTCAGATCTCTGAAGCTAAGTAGGGTCAGTCCTGGTTAGTATTTGGACGGGAGACCTTCAAAAAAGCCCAAGGTTGCTACACAGAGGCAAGCAGTGATAAGCCATTTCTGTTCATCTCTTGCCTTGAAAGCTCCATGAGTTGCCATAAGTCAGCTGCAATTTGATGGCACTTTACACATACACAAACCTTTTCAGAATCATAGAGCTGGAAGGGATCTCCGGGAACATCTAGCCCAACCCCCTGCACAATGCAGGAAATTCACAAATACCTCCCACACACATGCAGTGAACCTTGTTGCATGCCCAGAAGATGGTAAAAAAACCTCCAGGATCCTTGGCCAAACTGACCTGGAGAAGATTGCTTCTTGACTCCAAATCAGCAATCAGCATTCCCCTGGGTATGTAAGATTTTAGGAATAAGACTACTGATGTTTCATTCCATTTGTGTATTCATGTTGGGTTTGGGGGACATTGATGTCCCAGTTCACTTAGGGTGCCAAAACCCTTTGAACCAGCCCTGTTTTTTAAAGATTAATGGAGATCTGTGTTTGAGAGCCAGTTTGGTGTAGTGGTTAAATGTGTGGACTCTTATCTAGGAGAACCAGGTTTGATTCCCCCCTCCTCCACTTAGAGCTGCTAGAATAGCCTTGGGTCAGCCATAGCTCTTGCAGAGCTGCCTTTGAAAGGGCAGCTTCTGGGAGAGCACTCTCTCAGCCCCACCTACCTGACAGGGTGTCTGTTGAGGCAGAGGAAAATAAAGGAGATTGTGAGTTGCTCTGAGACTCTGAGATTCAGAGCGGAGGGCAGGATATAAATCCAATATCATTTTCTTCTTGATTGGTCAGTTAGAACAAACCCCCGCTGACAAGAGGCCTGAGGTATCTCAAAATATGACTGATTTCTTCTGGTGAGAAGTTTTTGTAGACTAGAACTTGGTTACTCAGATCATTCTGTGCCCCTTAGAAAAATTACTATGTGATCTGTTAGGGCTGTTCTCTGTTACAGTTTAGACTATTTCTTCCCACTCTTCTGTGTGGCCTTTGCTGTTTCCATCTTCACAAGCCAGATTATGTAGAGGGCTGGGGAGAAGGACTGAACATCAGCTCACAGATTTTTGGAGATTGATTTTTGATCAAATTCATCATTCACACACATTTTCTGTCCAAAATGGAAATCCTACTCCTTAACCAGTGGCATCCCTACATCAGTGGTTCTGCACACTTGGCACTTTTGGAAAATCTTTGTGCAGCAGCAAAGACTGTTATAGCCAAACATTGGAACGAAATTCTGCAAGATTGGCTCTTAAAAACTCAGGAGTATTGCATTATGGACAAGCTATCTGACTCCGCAAAACAGGGAGAATCAGATCCTTATACTTCCAACTTCATTTCAGTTTGGTTCTTGTTTCTCAATTATTTGGCTCCCAAGACAGAATTTCAAAGTCTTATCAAGCCATTAACGTGATATATTAATCCTTGTTTCAGTCCTGTTCAATGTATTACATGGTTTAAAACCCTCCCTTTTGCTTTTCTCCTCCTGTATAAGGTCATCCTGTTTGAATATATTAACTGTATTTCCTCCATATTTATGTTTATTGTAATTCTTTCCTCTATTTGTTCAATAAAAGTTTTCAAAAACTGGGGGGGGGGGGGAATCCCAATCAACAGCCCAGAGGTATGGCCACAAAGCATCCATATTATAGTTGTTTGTACCCTAACCTGGATGACCCAGCCTAGTCTGAGCTCATCAAATCTCAGAATCTAAACAGGATGAGCTCTGGTTGGTACCTAGATTGAAGGTCACCAAGGAAGTCCAGGAATGCTATGCAGAGGCACCAGCATGGAGGAGGAGGAAGAAGACTGCAGACGTATACCCTGCCCTTCTCTATGAATCAGAGACTCAGAGCAGCTTACAATCTATATCTTCTCCCCTCACAAAAAACACCCTGTGAGGTGGGTGTGGCTGAGAGGGCTCCCACAGCAGCTGCCCTTTCAAGGACAACTGCTGAGAGATCTATGGCTAACCCAAGGCCATTCCAGCAGCTGTAAGTTGAGGAGTGGGGAATCAAGCGCAGTTCTCCCAGATAACAGTCTGCACACTTAACCACTACACCAAACTGACTCTCAACCACATCTGAAGTCTCTTGTCTTGAAAACTCCATACATCATAAACCTTGGGGGCCATTATAATTAAAAGATGGTCCCTAAATATATATTAAAAATTAACTACAGTCCACCAAAGCTTATGACCCATAGATTTGTTAGTCTTTATGGTTCCTCAAGACTCTTATCATTTAAAAAATATTAACCTACCTACAGTGCATAGCTTTGTTATTGCACTGAAAATTATTTGGGCCCAGGATAGATGTATAGGAATTTAAAATACTTTATAAGCCCAACTGACAAACATATGCAGTCCCTGAGGGAACAAATCTATTCCCTTGGCACTGGGAACAGGATATTTTTACCATTTAAGATGTTTTAATGTCTGCATTTTATACTGTTTTTCACCAAGATTACCTGCTGTAGAGTTGCTCCGGTGACAAGAAGAGAATTTTAAATGAGTACATTCACCATGTTATTTAAATTTAATATGGATAAATGCACTGAAGCAGGTTTTATGTTGAAATTGGTTGTTTTCTTCATTAAATTCTGTATTATAGGACTTCCACTTATCTTTTCCCCTTTGGGAACAGAAGAACGAATGGGATTAAATATACAGAGCTGCCTTATACTGAATCTGTCCAGTGATTCATGCCACTCTGTATTCTGTGCTCTGATTGGCAGAGAAACTCCAGGTTACTAGTCAGTGAAAGGCCTTCCCTGCTACCTCAGATCTATTCATTGGAGATGTCAAGGGTCAAAGATCCAATTTAAAACTTCTTTACAAATGAAACAATCCCATATGTCATTCTTGCCAGTGCTGCTCTCCAGGATGTTGGAGAAAGATTCACCAGACAGATCACATGACTGCCAATGTTTCCAGTAGTCCTCTCTGTTGCCATGACAGCTCCATAGGTTCTGGGAACCAGCTGAGATGTTAGCCAAATGGCAGGTAAAGGTCAAAGAGCTTCTGTTGGTGTTGCATTGGTCAGAAGTGGGCACATTTGGAGGTTGCCCCATCTCAAAATCTTAAGTCAGGCACAGAAATGGGAAGCCTATGAGGAAAGGCTAAAACATTTGTGCCTTTTGAGCTTTAAAAAAATCACTGCAGCATGAAAGACTTATAAAATTATGTATGGCATGGAAGAAGTGGAAACTGTGAAGTCTACATCCCTCCTTGAGGACAATGCTCATGCAAGATTATTTTTCTCCCTGAGAAACTGAAACAAAATTCTTGCAAGAACATTGCCTTCCAGTTACATTTTTGTATCCCCCCTCCCTGAGGGTGCCATGGTAAAGTTTACTCCCTATCCTTTTATTAAAGCATCCAAATCATTTCATTACAATACAGCCCTATTTACTTGTGTAAAAATGCCCTCCTGAATAATTCAGTTTTGCATAATTCTGCGTATAAGTTTCTGTGTGCATGCACAAAAGCTTATACCCAGAATTAAATTTTCATAGAGGATCACAGAGTTGGAACTTGGAAGGGACCTCCTCCACCAGGGTCATCTAGTCCAACCTCCTGCACAATGTAGGAAATTCAGAAATACCTCCCTAACACATATCCCCAGGAACATCTGCTCCATAATCAGAAGATGGAAGGGGGGGGGAGGAAACCCAGGACCCCTGGCAAGGTGTTTTTGGTTCCCACACACACACACTTCTTCTGGACGTGGAGCCGATATCACAGGTTGTATGGGGGAAGTATTTGTGAATTTCCTACACTGTACAGGGGGTTGGACGAGACGACCCTGCGGGTCCTTTCCAACTCTTATGAGTCTCTATGAAAGTTAAATTCTTGGTGTAAGCTTTCATGCGCATGCACACGAATGCTTATACCCAGAAATGCAAAACTGAATGATTCAAAATAACGGAATTATGCAAAACTAATTTAAACGTTGTTGGTCTTAAAGGTGCCGCTGGCCTCAAACTTTGTTCTGCTGCTTCAGACCAAGGCAGCTCCCCACCCGAATCAGTTTAGCATAGTTCGCAAAATGCCAGGAGAATTGGGAACCGTTCTGACTTCCTCAAGCAGGCCATTCTAGAACAAAAAAAATGCCCGTGTGAGGGCAGTTAGATAAGCTTCTCTGTGGGCTAAAGCAGACAATAGCCATAAGAATAACATCCCACAAAAACCCTGTTTTCTTCTAGGACGCTCCCCGTTTATAGTTTCCTCTCAACAATGAGCAAGCCCCTTTCTTATGGAAGTCTTGCCCCGATCACGTGTCGGGGAGTGCAACGAATCGCACTGTTCTTCCGTACACGTGTCCCCGCCCCCCGCAACCGAATCTATGGCGGGGGTTTTGTCCCTTGATGTGCAGCATCAGTCCTGCAAGTAAGGGAGGGGGGCTCCCGATGGGAGGAGAGATTTTGGATTTTGCCTTCTTTGCTAGACTGGCCAAGGGAGCTGCTGCAGCTGAAGCCCAGCCTAGCTGGAGCGGGGACGGAGGGGGGGTCGGTTTGGCTCCCTTTTGCTTGCCTTTGGGCCAGAAGCTTTAGCGGGGATTGCTGGGGTGCAGGGCCTTGGCTGAGGACTTTGGGTGGGAAAGTTTAAAGAGCGGTGGGCTGGGGGATTGGGAGTTGCTCCACACATGATTTGTGCTGTGATTGGGATAGGATTGGCAACCTCCAGGTAGGACCTGGAGGTGCTCTCGAATAACCATGGATCTCCATCTCCAGACTACAGAGATTCGTTCCCCTGTAGAAAAGGGCTACTTCAGAGGGTGGATTCTATGGCATCATATCTGGCTTGACCCGGTCCCCAAACCCCGCTTTCCACAGACTCCACCCCCAGATCTCCCAACCTGGAGTTGACAACCCTAGCAAAGGGACAAGGTCTTCAGAAGTGCAGAGAGCCACTTTGGTGCAGTGGTTACGAGCAGTTGACTCTAATCTGGAGAACTGGGTTCAATTCTTCAGTGTTCCACATAAAGCGAATTGGGTGACCTTGGGCCAGTCACAGTTCTCTCAGAGCTCTCTCAGCCCCTAAAAACAAGCCTAGCTCACCACTATCATAATGCTAAGAGCTAGAACTTGCAGCTGCCAGACAGTTTCAGGATCTCCAGGCTATTCTACACATAATGCCATACAATAATTTTTGTGCCCTGAGAAACACCAGGGGGTGAGAGGTGGGTAACAGTTAAGATTAGGGGAGGGACGGTGGCCAGTGGTAGAGCATCTGCTTGGGAAGCAGAAGGTCCCAGGTTCAATCCCTGGCATCTCCAAAAAAGGGTCCAGGCAAATAGGTGTGAAAAACCTCAGCTTGAGACCCTGGAGAGCCGCTGCCAGTCTGAGAAGACAATACTGACTTTGATGGACCAAAGGTCTGATTCAGTATAAGGCAGCTTCATATGTTCATATGTTTTGACAACTGCTTGGAGGAAGGTCTGAGTTTACTCTTATTGGGTCAAGCATTCCTTCTCCAACTGACTTACCTTGCAGGGTGGTTGATTGGTTAAGATTAGGGGGAAGCTTGGAGCTCTTGGAAGATGGATGGGATACACATTGCTAACTCTGAGTTGGGAAATCTCTGAGGAAAGGAAGGACCTCAGTGAGATATAATACCCTCTAAAACAGCCATTTTCTACAGAGGAACTCATCTCTGTAGTCTGGAGATAAATTTTAATTCTGAGGGATCTCCAGACCCCACCTGGAGGTTGGCAAACCTAGTAGAGATCCTGCGGGATGAGAGCAACTGTCTGGTGTCAGGGATAATAGAGGGCAGTGGTCCTTAATCTTTAATCCCCTGCTGTCCACCAGCTGTAAAATGTAGTTTTAAGAAACACCACCCTCTCCCAGTTGAAAGCAAAATATGAGCATATCCCAGTAGAATTCCAGGCTGTACTGGTGGACCATTCCCAAGGTTTTGAGAAATTAATTTTCCTACTTTAGCAAATGGTGGGGGTGTCCAAACTAGTTCTCACCCCAAGTATTTTGTATTTTGCATTTCACCTTTCCGTTCCTCTTTGATTCCCGAACAGATTAAATAAACCAAGTTCCAGAATTTATATATGTAAAATGAGCAACAAATGTTTCCAGTCATATAACTGGTTAAACGGTATGGATGTCTTTCCATCTTTCCAATGCATTTGGACATTTGTGTCCATGGATATGCAAAGGGTTGGCGATATTTTGAATGAATATGAAGGAAAAAGGAAATACTACTTTACACATAGAATGATTTGAATGTGGAATTCATTGCTAGAGATCAGAGGAAACTGGACTAGCCTGGACTATCCACAAGCCCAAAAAGGCATCATTGAGGAGATCTAGAGCACTGCTTTTTTTTTGCAGAGCAGGCATTCCACATAAGGCTAAAGTCAGAAAGTTGAGGAAGCAACCAGATTAAGTTCTGCTTTCTTTGTCATAGGAGGCTTTCAGCAGGTGCTAGACGTCAAAGCAAAGCTGGCTGTGAACTCCCATTCCCTTTTCCCACGTGAAGGATCATGCTCTGCACAAACATATAAAAACTCCCAAATAGATTTATTTGTTGATAGCAAATGCTTCTTCTGGGGTGCTGTTTCCTTTGAGGAGGTGGCTGTGTATTTCACTGAGGACGAGTGGGCTCTGCTGGATCCTGTCCGAAAAGCTCTTTACAAGGAAGTCACGTTGGAGAATTTTTGGAATGTAGCCTCTCTAGGTAAGCAAGTCATTGGCTCGTGTGTGGGTGGTCCATGTTCATTTTATGAGCATCCTAAGAATTCTCTGGTAGAGATCTGTATCCACTCCTCATTACTCCTCCCCGCATTTCATTTTTTTCAAATGCCCTGAAGGATGAATGCTTTTTTTTAAAAGCTAGACAGTATGTGATGTGGACATAGCCTCAAGAGATATGACTAGTCAGTTTGTGTTGTTTTTCCTCCCAGAAGGATCTTGGACTTCCAAACCTGACCTCATTCCTGGCTGGAGAAAGTGGATAAGATGTCTGTCTGGGGTTCCAAGGAAGTCATGCACTCAAAAGGTACTTCTTTAAATGTGTAGACTGAGGGAGGGCATAATAGTTGTGCTTTGACCTTCATTCTACCCAGAATATATTGATTGTTCTGCCTCTGGGGTTTCCAGTCATCCTGGAAAATGTTAGGAACCTGGATCCTGAGTAGTTTCGTGAGTGTCCTGAGAAATCTTTGGTAGAGATCCCTACTCATTCCTTATCTCTGTCCCCCCTCCTCAGATTTCACTTCAGATCCCTGGAAAATGAATTAGTCTTTACACTGCAAATTGCCCTAGTTGATCCTCCAGCAGCTTTTGATAACATTGATCCTTGGCTCCTGAGTTGCCTGAAGGAAAGGCAACAAATATTTTAAATATCATGGAGTCCTACCAAATCCTTTCAGGATTGGAAGTGGGAAGCATTGTTCTGCTGTGTTTATTGTCCTTCTTTGAAGGTATGTCTCAGAAAATGATGCTGCTTCAGCCCTTAGGCCTCTGGTTTCCCATGAGGTTCCCTTATGCTACTCAGTATCTGCTAGGTGAAGCCATCTGGAGATTTGATTGGGTTGTCACCAGTATACAAATAACATTTGGTTCTGTCTCACATTTCCAACTGATCCTGGGAGGCTGTAGGATCTATGAACTGGTTCCAGGAGACAGTTTGAATTTGGAAGAGGGCTAAGAAAATGCTAAGAAACTGAAGTTTAATCCTGACAAGACAGAAGTGTTGGGGTGTGTGGAAGGACTAGTCAGGTTTTGAGGTGTTTTCTGCTTTGGGTGGGGCTGCTCTCCCCTCAGAGGAGCCGGTCTGTAGTTTGGGGGTGCTGCTGGACCAAGCCTGCTACTTGATTAATGGTTGATGGCATTTTGTCCTTTCACTAGCTTTGACTGGTTAACCAATCCTGTCTAACCTATTTAAAGACTTTCCCCCTAGCCAGTCAGGCTTGGGGTATCCAGTTAAAGTTTCCCTCCAAGCCTACTTTTGATTATTGATTTCAGAAGTCTAGATCAAAGGTTTTTATGCCTCACAGGTGGAACCACTGTAATCTAAAATGGCTCATAAACAGCTTAACAAAATAGTGAAATTGTCTGAACTATTGTTTCCTTTCCCATTGATCTCCACATAACCAACCTCTTTCTTCCCAGACTGTAACTAGGATCTAATTTCCTGATTCAAAACTGTTAAGCCAGTGTTATTCTAGAATGACAGCTATCCTTTTCTAGTGAAATGCTTGTAGTGTGGAAAAAGCTTTAGGTTGAGCCCAGGCCTTACTTCTCACCAAAGGAGCCACACTGGGGGGAGAAACCCTATACATGTTTGGAGTGTGGGAAGAGCTTCACTTACAGGACAGGCCTTACTTCTTATAAAATGGTTCACACTGAGGAGAAACATTATAAATGCTCAGAATGTGAAAAGAACTTCAGTCGAAAGATAGACCTTACGTGCCACCAAAGGATTCACACTGGGGAGAAACCATATTAAATGCTTGGAGTGTGGAAAGTACTTCAGTCAGAGCACAAGCCTATCGGTAGATCATAGGATTCACACAGGGGAGAAACAATACAAGTGTCTGAAGTGTGGGAACAGCTTCAGTAGGAGAAAAAAATCTTACTTCCCACCAAAGAGTGCACACAAAGGAGAAATCCTATAAATGTATGTAAGTGTAAAAAGTGCTTTAATAGGAGAGCAAACTTTGTTTCCCACCAAAGGATTCACACTGGGAAAAAACATGTCAATGAAGCTTCTCCCAATCTCAGAGAAGACGGATCTGACACTCCTATATCAGAATAGCCTTATAGTTGTCTAATTTTAAGAAATATTTGTACCTCATTAGATGTTGGGGAACTTTCAGCCTCCCCGGCTGAGATCAGATGCAGTGCTGGGAGTCGATATAAACTTACACAGAGGCAACTCTTGTTATTTTTAATTTTTTAAAAATTGTTAATTGCCTGTATTTTAAACCCTGTAAGCTACCCTGAGCCCGCTTTATGGGGAAGGCAGGGTATAAATAAATCAAATAAATAATGCAAAAGTTGGGGGGGAGGTATTTGAAATTGCAAAGGAGAGCCCACAAACATCAGGAGACTGAAGGAGGGTCATTCTGAACAAAACATATGACAATCTTATATAACCTGTAAGTAGAATACAGTTTTTGGGATGGGGACGGGACATGTTATGACATAGAATCATAACATTAATCAAAACAAATGAATACGACAATGACTGCTATTTCATCGTTGCAGTTTCCTGGTTTTGCCTTATGCAGACACTATTTTGTGCAGAATAAGCTGGGCAACACAGAGAAGTCCCTGTGCTGGTCTCCTTTCACACAGTTAAAGAATACAAAATCTTATGCTGAATAATTCTAATGCTTTAAATGTCAAAGCACAAATGCAGACAAAAGCATCTAGAATTAAGTTCACCTTCATCCAGTCTGGCCTTCTTTTCCCTTCTTTGATTTTTTTTTAAACAATCACATTCTAAATTGCTACTTCTGAGGCCTCTCTGGCGGACTCAGCCTCATTGACATTTGAGGAGGCGGCTGAGAGGTGATCTGATCACCATCTTCAAGTACTTGAAGGGCTGTCATATAGAGGATGGTGTGGAATTGTTTTCTGCGGCCCCAGAAGGTAGGACCAGAACCAATCGGTTGAAATTAAATCAAAAGAGTTTCCGGCTCAACATAAGGAAGAACTTCCTGACCTTTAGAGCGATTCCTCAGTGGAACAGGCTTTCTCTGGAGGTGGTGGACTCTCCTTCCTTGGAGGTTTTTAAACAGAGGCGAGATGGCCATCTGACAGCAATGAATATCCTGTGAATTTAGGGGGAGGTATTTGTGAGTTTCTTGCATTGTGCAGGGTGTTGGACTAGATGACCCTGGAGGTCCCTTCCAACTCTGATTCTATGATACACCAATTTTCTTCCCATCATAGCTATGCATTTGAAGCAGCATAAGGTGCATAGATATATAACAACAAACACTATCAGCCCTATAAAAATAATTGTACTATTGGTTTGAGCCATCCTCCCAGAGATCCAAAGGCATGAGTTAACCGCCCCCCCCCCCCCCAGACAGATCAAATCCCCCTAGCAACCCATCCTTGGAGTGTGCTGTGTCTGAGTGGTCATTTTGCATGATGTGTTGATCAAATATCTCAGAATATAAATCATTAATAAAACATTTTTGGCCACTCAAGGTACACGTTCCCCCCTTTGAGGCTAGGATAATGTCATGTGCCAGGTGATTTTGGAGAGCCAGCTGTCTAATGTTGTTCCTGGGACAATGACGTAAGGCTCAGTCCAGTTCCATTCTCCATGATTTCTAGGATCCCCTGGAGGATTGGCCCAGCACAAGTGATCAATAGTATTCAGGCTCTAGTCCAGGGGTGTCAAACATGTGGTCTGGGGCGCGAATCAGGACCCTGGAGGGCTCTTATCAGGCCCCCGAGCAACTGGCTGTCATCTGCTTCCTTCTCCCTCTTTCTTGCTTCCTTCTGCATCACAGCTTGCTTTGCAAGGCTTGTTCAATTGCACAGGAACTACAGAGCAAAATGTCTATTTTCTCCATTGGCTGAGGCTCCTCCCTTGGGGATGAAGGGGGAGGGAGAGCTTACTTTGCCAGGCTCACACAGCAGAGCTACTGAGCCAAGCCTATCTTCCTGCTGCTGGCTGAGGCTCCTGCCCCTCCTGGTCCCCTGGGGAAGGAAGGAAAAAGCTCTTCCTTTGCCCAGTTCCTTGGATCCCATGTAAGAGATACAAAGAAAGCACCAGTGGTAATGTTTTAAGGGTTTAAAAAACAAAACATTTAATTGTGTTTGTCTGTGTCTTTTATAAAGTTTATATCTTTGCTACCTAATTTATCTAAAATCCGGCCCTCATAAGAAATGAGTTTGACACCCCTGCAATAGGTGGTGTTTACCCTGCTTTCCAGAATGCTTTTGAAAAAGTTCCTCATCAAAGGCTCCTAAGTAAGTTCAATAGCCAAGGGATAAAAGGTCAAGTCCTCTTGTAGATCAAAAACTGGCTAATTAATAAGAAAAAGAGAGTGAGTGTGAATGGGCAATTTTCACAGTGGAGGGTGGTAAGCAGTGGGGTACCGCAGGGCTCAGTACTGGGTTTGAAGCTTTTTAACTTGTTCATTAAAGATTTGGAGTTGGGAGTAAGCAGTGAAGTGGTTAAGTTTGAGGATGACACTAAATTGTTCAGGGTTGTGAACCAGGGAGGAGTGTGAAGCACTCCAAAGGGATCTGTCAAGGCTGGGTGAGTGGGCATCAACGTGGCAAATGAGGTTCAACAAGGCCAAGTGCAGAGTAATGCACACTGAGGCCAAAAATCCTAACTATAAATACACGTTGATGGGGTCCAAACTGCCGGATACCGACCAAGAGAGAGATCTTGGAGTTATGGTAGATAACTCACTGAAAATGTCGAGACCGTGTGTGACTGCAGTAAAAAATGGTCAATGCAATGCTGGGGAGTATTAGGAAGGAACTGAAGACAAATTGGCCAGTATCATAATGCCTCTGTATAAATCAATGGTGCTGCCTTATTTGGAATACTGTATACAATTCTGGTCACCACACCTAAAAAAAAAATTATAGCATTGGAAAAAGTGCAGAAAAGGGCAACTAGAATGATTAAAGGGTTGGAACCCTTTCCCTATGAAGAAAAGTTAAAGCGCTTGGAGCTCTTTAGCTTGGAGAAATGATAATTGAGGAGTGACATGATAGAGATTTACAAGATTATGCATGAGAGAGAAGGTAGAGAAAGAATTACTTTTCTCTCAATACAAGAACTTGTGGACACTCAATGAAATTGTTGAGCAGTTGGGTTAGAATGGATAAAAGTACTTCTTCATCCAAAGGATGATTAATACATGGAATTCACTGCCACAGGAGGTGGTGGCAGCTGCAAGGATAGATGGCTTCAGGAGGGGATTGGATAAACATGGAGCAGAGGTCCATCAGTGGCTATTAGCCATAAGGTATAGATGGAATTCTCTGTCTGAGGCAAGTGGTGCTCTGTATCCTTGGTGCTTGGTGGGGGGGGCAACAGTGGGAGGGTTTCTAGTGTCCTGTCCCCACTAGTGGACCTCCTGATGGCACCTGGTTTTTTGGCCACTGTGTGGCAGAGTGCTGAACTGGATGGCCATTGGCCTGATCCAACATGGCTTCTCTTATGTTTCTCATGTTCTTAACTGGGAATGCTGCTTTTCCCCAGTGATAACTGCACAAAAGACCACACACGTTTGTACGTACAGAAATCCTGCTGCAGGTACATAAATCTGGCTGAATATGTAGCTATTTGGGGTGGACCAGCAGATGCAAACCTGCTTCTAACCATGCACAGTGTTATGCGGCTTGAACATCTGCCCATCTAGACAGCATGGGTAAAGCAGGCAGAGAGCCAATCTGTTAATGAACAAGACTGGAACTTGTTCTGTCCTCTGTAGATACAGCTTTAGAACTCAGAGCCTGAAAGAGCAAGCTTTCTTAAGGTTAGTACAGTGATCCTCAGTGTGGCACCTGCGGGACCAATGGTGGCCACTGTGGGTATTTTGGCTGGCCTCCATTTGCTTCTTCCCTAAAACATTTCTTTCCTAAGCAGACAGACATTCCTGGCTCCCGCCCCTCCCCCCCGCACTTCACTGGATTGGGAGGTGCTTCAGAAGACATACGGAACACAAAAATCTTGAACAAATTCAGTTTCTTCATTGTCAACCTTAAAGTTGTGCAGTTCTCTAATTACTTCTGTCTTCGTGATGTTCAGCTGTAACCCTGCTTTGGCACCTTCTGCTTTAACTGGTTTCAAGTCTTCAATACTTTGGCAGTAACGTGGTATCATCTGCATATCTCAAACTCTCAATGTAGCTTCTGCCAATTTTCACTCCACCATCATTGAAATCTAATCTAGTTTTTCTGGTGATATGTTCTGCACAGAGACTGAAGAGACAGCGAGATGAAATACATCTTTGTCTGACCCTTTTACCTATTGAAAACAATTCCTAACAGTAGCCTCTTGTCCAGAGTACAGGTAGGCATCAAAACCATCAGATGCAGCTGTGTACTCATTTCCTTTAAAACCAACTACAGCTTTTCATTATCCCCACAGTCAAAAACTTTGCTGTAATATATGAAACACAAACTGGTTTCTTCTGAAATTCTCTGGTGTGCACCTACGGTTGCTGATCCCCAGATGGGTTAAACACATAGAATCAAAGCTGTGCAAATAAAATTTAAGTATTCATCACACCATTTAGTTATATAACCTTTTTCTTCTTTCAGACACTTCTGCCCTTATAAGTTTTTTCAGAATCCTTCACAGTCCATTTCATAACACAAAATCAAAGAAATCCATTCTTGGATGCCAAATTTCACTGTAAGATACCAACACTTGCTGTCCAGTGTGACTTTTACTCGCAGGAAGTACCATGTATTCAAATTCCTTTTCTTTCAGGCAGCAGTCCGCTTATCCACCAGGTGCAGCAACACGATTCCGGCTATTCCCGTGTTTCATTTATACTTCAACAGGCTGCATATTTATGCTAGGAACTAACAGTATCACAAATTAATAATTATACCAACACATAATTCAAAAAACCAAAATAATACACATAACAAACATCACATTTACGAAGTCTCAGATCCCCAGATGGGGGCAGGAGATTCCTCAGTTAGGAGGCCCCCCCCGCCCGCTTCAGGGTCATCAGAAAGCAGGGGGGGGGAAGGAAAATGTCTACTGGGCACTCAATTATTCCCTATGGAGACCGATTCCCATAGGGCAGGGCTTTTTTGAGCAGGAACACACAGGAATGCAGTTCTGGCTGGCTTAGCATCAGGGGGTGTGGCCTAATATGCAAACAAGTTCCCGCTGGGCTTTTTCCACAAAAAGCCCGGTGTGAAACAATGGTGGTCAGGGGGTGTGGCCCAATATAATAATAATAATCTCTCTCGGCTTGGCTTCGCGAACGAAGATTTAAGAAGGGTGCAATAGTCCACGTTTGCTGCAGGCTCGCTGGTGGCTGACAAGACCAATGTGGGACAGGCAGGTCCGGCCACAGCGGCTGCAGGGAAAGGTCTGATTTAGGGTTGGTGCTGTAGCAGTGCGATTCTTCCTCAATCTCCTTTTGTCCTCAAGACCAGCTATGCGTGCGTTCTCAATAATAATAAGAGAATAATAATAATGAGAATAATAATAATAATAACAACTTTATTTTTATATCCCGCCCTCCCCCGCCGAAGCGGGCTCAGGGCGGCTAACAGACATGGGGATCCCATGATTCATAAAACAATGTAAACAATTTAAATATATCAATTGCATAATAGATTTTTAAAATAGATAAAATGTATAAAATGGGTGCTAAATACTGTAATCATATGCAATATGCAAATAAGTTCCTGCTGGGCTTTTTCTACAACCCCCCTGCTATAGGGTATAATGGAGAATTGATCTGCAGGTATCTGGGGCTCGGGGGGGGGGCTGTTTTTTGAGGTAGAGGCACCAAATTTTCAGCATAGTATCCAGTGCCTCTCCCCAAAATACCCTCCAAGTTTCAAAAGGATTGGACCAGGGGGTTCAAGTCTATGAGCCCCCCCAAAAGATGCCCCTATCCTTCATTATTTCCAGCGGAGGGAAGGCATTTAAAAGGTGTGTGGTCTCTTTAAATGTAATGGCTAGAACTTCCTTTGCAGTTCAATTATGCTTGTTGCAACCTTGTTCTTGGCTGCACCCCCAAAATCTCTTGGCTCCACTCCACAAAGTCCCCAGATATTTCTTGAATTTGATTTGGCAACCCTATAAGCACCAGTTACCAACGTAAGTTTGCAATTTACTACCCTCCTACAAACGACTCCTGAGTATGTGAGTGGACTTCCCTGGAGGAGGTGTGGGGTAGGGGATGCACGAGGGTCCTCCAGACATCCATGTGCTCTAGCTGCAACTGGATAGGGCTCGCTTTGCCAGGCTGTGCTTTCAGTCACATGATTGGAAACAGACAACAAAGGGACTCGGTTGGAGGAAAGAATACAGGCGATGCTGAGGTCCTCTGGATCCTTGCATGTTAAAAAGCCAGGTTTTTTTAGGTAGGTCGCCTTGCATTTGACAATGCTGTGTAATCATTCCGTTGCATTCATTATAAGACTCATGTGTTTCAAGGGTGTCTATTCTTTTCTCCTCTCCGTGCCCCAGAGTAGTAAAGCTGCAGTATTGCAGTCCGAGCTCTCTGCTCAAGGGCTGAATTCGATCCCGCTGGAAGCTGGGTTCACGTAGCCGGCTCAAGGTTGATTCAGCTTCCATCCTTCCGAAGTCGGTAAAATGATTACCCAGCTGGCTGGGGGTGAAGTGTAGATGACTGGGGAAGGCAATTGCAAACCACCCCGTAAAAAGTCACCCCAGAGTCGGAAACGACTGGTGCTTGCACCTTTTTATTCTTTTTTTCTTCCCTCCTCTGGCTCTCCCCCCCCAAAAAGTTAATGCATGATCCCGTGTAACTAAATACTCCGAGAAAATAAGTATTTCCTATTTTGGATTTAATGCACTCAGAGTGCAAACCGTTTTTCGACATTTTTGCAAATGAGTAAGCGGGTGGAAGGAGGTCTTTGGAAGCTGCAGGAAGGAGTCAGAGGAGGAGGAAGCCCGGAGGGGTCACTTCGGCCGGAGGACGAGCTGCAAATGCGCGGTGAGAGAGGCGGAAGAGAGATGGTAGCCTCTGGGCTTACAAAATATACCCCAGCCTAATACACCCATACCGTGTGATCTTGCAGCAGGGTTAGCCCACACTGGAGCTGCTAAACTTTGCTAATGCTTAATCGACTTGTGGAACTTGCTGCTACTGGATGTAGTATCTGCATTCTTAGGTGGGCTTTAAAAAGGGATCAAGTGCCTTCACAGTGGACGGCTGTCTCATTAGCTCTTCACAATGGCGGCTAAAGAGAGCCTCCACGTTTAGAGGCAGGGCACGGATGAATGCTACTTGGAGAGGAGTTCTTGTGAGCCTTCCAGGTCACCTGGTGGTGCCATAGGGAGGAGATGCTAGATCAGTTCTGTCCTTGGTCTGATCTAGCAGGGCTTTTGTTTTGTTAACCATAATGATTTTATAGCTTTTCATTCTTCCATTGAGAAACTGAAGATGGCTGGCATCTGGGAAGGGGTGAGGTGTCCCTTAGGCAGTTAGGGGAAGCTTCACTCCAGGCCCTGACCAGTCTTTGACTTGCAAGGGTGCTGGATCATTATTATTATTGTCATTATTTACAGAATTAATACCCCACCTTTCTGCCCTCGTGTGTTCACTTACTAAAACCTGGTCTATATAGAAAAAGAAGAATGCTAATACATGCTAATAAACTGACAGCATTGGGCACTTTAAGGGGAAAAGTGCTGATGCACTGTTATGTAACTCCTACTATACCTGCTAATGAAATGCATGTGAGAAGCATGTGCAGCTAGTTAAGAAATAAGCAATGTGATTGGCTAGCTGCACCATATCAACAGAGAGCCTAACTCTTAGTCCTGTGTGGGTTGATGAGGAAGGAGGACGTGCAGAGGAGTGGAGAGCTATTTTGATCAGAGGCTGTTACTCTGTCGGACTGATTGATGATGATGATGACTTGGTATGTGTAAGACTACTCTCTTGGACTGTGACTTTGTACTGCTAACTTGGATGGACTGAACTTACTGTATATTGACCATTTGGACTGCCTATTACTACTCTATTGCCTAATCCCAAAATATAACTGTTTCAACTGGCTTGCTGAAGTTTTTGTCTTCATAGAACTTTTACTGGGGGCTGCATTTATCAGGGCACTCATACCTGCAGAACTTCCACGCACATTGACATAAACTAATAAATTATAGTACATAATAATTGGGGGAGGGGAGGGTCCCTTGCTTGACTATTGCACTGAAAATAGCCAGTCTAGTAATATATTAAAGACAAGGTTTTTTTCCAGTATTTGTAGGAGTAACATTTTGCTAATCTTTAAGGTTCCATTTAAAACCCTACCTATTTTAGCATTTCTACAGCAACTGCTAGACTGTTCAGCATTCACCTGTATTGTCCCTTTCCTGCAGATTGGGATGTGAGGGTGTTTGATTCCACTCTCCAGGCATCATAGCAAATGGAATTGGGGGGAGGATATGGAATGGGGGGGGCATCAGTCAATGGGAGGCTGTGGAACCCTTGAGATAGGGGCAGAGTGGAGAGGAATTTTGGAAGGAGAGAAAAGCTGTCAGTTCTTCACACAGGCCTTGGCAAGTAAAGAGCTAGAGAGATGGAGCTTAACAGGGAAAGGAAAGGTTTATGTTTCCTGGGTTAAATGGGGTAGACTATCTTCAGGAGATAGGAGGTTAGGCTTTAGTTACTGGATCGGTAGGATCCAGAAGTAAGTTCACCTAATCTCTAGGGTTCAGTTCTGAGGTGAATAGGACTGGAGAAGTGCAGGGACTGAACAGAGACAGAGCACAGTTCTGGCATTCATCTCTTGGGATAAAGGTGGCTGTGAAAGGAACAGATCTTTATTGTGCTTTAAAAACAAACTCCTCTCTCACAAGGACAAAGGAGTCTGTCATCTGGGTGTATGTCTGAGAGTGCATGTGGTGACACTGTAGTGCTCTAAAAGAACCTTCTATCCCACTTAGCTGCAAATACTGGGGGCATAATTGAGTTATATTTGACCAGAATAAGTGTTTACCCTTCTTCAGAAGTGACAGTAAACTTTTTTTTGTTAAATTAAAGGTATCCAGGGAGTCACCAAGGTGAAGTGGGGAAGAATAATTTACCTCAGGAAGCAGAAGTCCCCCCCACATTTCTAAAGTTTAACTCTGCATCGTATATAATTGTCAGAATATTTAGCTGACCTCTTGCATGTTTATCATGTATTGTACACTTATGTCCTTTCATAAATTTTGAGGAGGAAAAGGCCCCTCTAAGAGGCCTGGACATCTCATGTGGCAAATGGGTTTATTTGAATCCTGTATTTTCGGAGGGTAGCCGTGGTGATCTGCGGGAGAACAGCTAGATTAAAGTTCAGTAGAACCTTAAAATGATTGGTTGGTTGATTGATTACTTTATTACTTTAGTTTTCTAGCCCACCATCTCCTCAAGTGGACAATAAGATTTTTGCAGTACGGTATTTGCCGGCGTATAAGACGACTTTTTTGCCCTGAAAAAAATGCCTCCAAGTGGGGGGGTCGTCTTATACGCCGGGTGCACTTCAGTTGGGATACCGTGTTTCCCCGAAAATAAGACCTACCCAAAAAATAAGCCCTAGCAGGATTTCTATGCATTTGTGATGGGCTTATTTTTTGGGTAGGTCTTATTTTCGGGGAAATACGGTAGATCCAAAGCACAAGGGACGGGGTCACGGGGGCGAGAGGCTGTCTTTTGCTGAGTGGAGGGAAAAGGTGCTGTGCAAGCCCGATCCTTTCCATGCTTACTTGGAAGTAAGCCCCTTCTGAGTTCTGCGGTTGCTTGCTCTCTGGCTGCTGTCTTTGCAGCCTTGAAACGAAAACCCAAAGCAACCACCTATACATTACGGTATTTAGCGACCTTCTGTCTCCTGTTCCTAGGGATTCGCTGCCTTGCAGCTCTCGCTTCGGGGGAGAATAAGGTGGAAGTTTTCATCTAGCAGGAGAAAGGGGCCGTGGATGCTCTTCGAGCCTTTCTCCCTTTTCTTGCTGGTGGGCAAACCAGACTTGCATTTGCTTACAGGCTCCGTCTGTCGTTCTCTGTTTGTACGGGGAGGGGGAGAGGCAAGAGATCTGCTGGCCGGGTGTGTTTGTCTGGGACTGTAGCTGCACGCGGGCAGAGATGTGCTCCCCCCACCCCCAGTTTCCACCAACGATCATTCCCCCTTCCCTTCCCTGTATCGCTTCGGCTGTAAACGCCCTTATTGCAGATGGTCTCCCATTTCTCCAGCTTCCAATTTCGCCCCGGAGATGGAGGATGGGAAAACGCAGTAAAAAGATATTATCCAGGGCAGGGAGGATGGCTCCCCCCCCCTCTTTTTATTTGCACCTTGACTCCCTGCATCCTTTGGCCTGCTGGCTGGTGGGGAGAGAAGCTGGCACATCTAAAGCGATGAGCGGCCTCCCAGCTGGCATTTTTAAAAAGGGAAAAAAACCTCACGAAAACCAGTGGCTCCTCTCCGCACATGCTGCTTTCGGGGTTGGGGGGGGCTGTCTTTGAAGTGCGCGAGCCTGTGGGTGCTCTTGCGTGCGTGTGCAGGCATCCTTCTCTGACCTGGCTGGGTAACAATGAGAGAGGGAGAGACAGAAAAAGTGGCCCAACACCACCAAATTAAATTCCTGAAAGATTGGGGATTTGAACTCAAGTCTTCCAGATTCTAGTCCAGCAACCACTATACCACACTGGCCAGGAGACTTTAGTTTATTTTACCTGAATATGCCTGTGTTTGAACTTACTTTCCTCCTTGTTAAATTCTCCCTCCTCTTCTTCTGTTGTTTCTGTACTATTGAAGTTCTAACTATAAGATTTCTTCAGGTGGGGACTTGCTTTCTGTGTTTATATTACGCACTACTACAACTCCCAAAACGCTTTCTCCCTACTCAGCTGCCATATTCTGCCACTCTTCCTCTCCAGTGAAGGCTAAGGGTGGGAGCTCAGGGGGTGAGAAATCATCCCTCTTAAAAGGGCCACGCTTGTTCGGTCTAGAGATAGACTACTCTGCAAGCTCTGCCACCCGGCGCTAGATGAGGCAGGAACAAAGAGGAGAAAGTGTGTGGAAGGTGTGCGGAAGAGGGGGTCGTCTTAAACGGCAAGTATATAACAAACTCTATATTTTGAGTGGAAATTTTGGGGGGTCGTCTTATACGCCGGCAAATACGGTATATTGTTTATAACACAAAAATCTTATTGGGCCTAAGTTGCTGCTTGGCTCTAACCTATCTATTGAATAATTTAGTTAATTAGGGTGTAGGTTAGCCAGGATCCTGAATACATGACAAGGTGGAAGCTGGGTTAAATCCAGGCAGGATTTAGTGCCTTCGATAGTTTTGGAGCAGCTGTACAGAATGGTGTGTAAAGCATAGGTGTATATTATCATCAAAGATGATAGGAATCAGTTCCTAAAATGGCTGAACTAACTCCATCTTGAGTACTAGTGATGTAGTTTCTGCAAGTCATGCTGAGGCATGCAGCAGGTGCTTCTTGTTACTGTTGCAAGGTGGAATGACCTCACCTGTGATTAGGCTTTGTGCTGACTCACGAAGACTGATGCAACCTCTGCTTAGGTTACATGATTGGTATGTGGATAAAAGGAAGGTCAGTGAGCTTGCTCTTCCTGCCTGGTAAGGACGTGTGTACTGCATTACTCACGGTCACATTTGGCAGCAAATACTGCATGTTAATCTTAGCTACTGTGTTTGGATTATTCTCTGTATACTTGCTGATATTACTTTTATCTGCTGTAGTTTGGACTGCTTAATGCGTATGACCCTGGCTTGGCAACAACTTTGAATATTGGATGCTGTCCTGGTAAATATATTCACTGTGCATAACTGTTTTGTCTCTTGTCTGCTAATTCCTGTGTTCCCCATTCCTTTCCTTCAGCAGCCCCTTCAGAGAACTGCGTATAAATTCTCTGTCAAAAGATAAAATGACTGAGTGGCAAAAGCAGCAGACTCTGAATAGCATACATTATTCCCTTAGAGCAGGGGTCCTCAAACTATGGCCCGCGGGCCAGATGCGGCCCGCTGAGGACGTTTATGTGGCCCGCCAGGTTATGGCAAAATCAGACCGGAAGTGACGTTCAGCCTAAACTCGCGTTAGCAACGCACACTTCTGGCACTGGGCTGAGGCGGCGGAGACAGAGTGTGAGGTGATACCGAGGTGAGGTGAGTTCCCAGGCCGAGGTGTGTGGTGTGGGGAAGGGAGAGAGATGCAGAAGACGGAGAACTGACGGCCCGCGGCCTTGTACAGTAACGGCAGTCCGGCCCTCCAACAGTCTGAGGGACAGTGAACTGGCCCCCTATTTAAAAAGTTTGAGGACCCCTGCCTTAGAGATACAATTGCTGAATGAGTTAATAGAAGGTCCTAGTATTGGATGGATTCTGAAATATCCAGAATATTAAAATGAACCTTCTTTAGGACTAACAATACACCAAGGACATCTTTACTTACCCCAAGGGACAAAAAACGAAGTGCTGATAGAATGATAGTTCCTTTGACATGCAACTGTACATCTAGACATACAACAGTACATCTAAACCAGTTCAGGAAGTTATAGAAAAACATTGGCATCTTCTTTCTAACATCCTTAGATACCAAAATCCTCCCTGATTTATGGCTTAAAGAGCAAAAAACCCTTGAGACTTGCTAGTGAGAATCAGGCTTCCAGAGGTGAAGAACAATAGCTGTGGGAGTGGGAGGACAGCATCTAAAGGCTTTTTTCCATGTGGCCTCTGCGCAGGGTGTGCTTGTGCAGTGACCAGTAAAACTTTTCCATATTCATCCATAAAGGTACCTTCCCTGTTCCAGGAAGATCCATAGTTTCAGGGTGTGGATCTATTTTAGAACCTTTCTCCAGGATTTGGATCTTTTTCTCAAGTGCTTTGTCCAGACAACTGGCTTTTACTTAAGAACAGGGATTTTTTTGAGCAGGAATGCAGTTCTGGCTGGCTTGGCCTCAGGGGGAGAGATCTAATATGCAAATGAGTTCCTGCTGGGCTTTTTCTACAAAAAAGGCCCTGCTCAAGAGACACTATGGCTTTTCTAAATCATATTAACAATGTACAATTATGCGCAGAAGTTGTTTTGTGTAAACAGTAGACCTAGAGCAGCGATATCGAACTCATTTCTTATGAGGGCTAGATCTGACATAAATGTGACTTTGTCAGTCTGGGCCATGCATGCCATAAAACATAATGCCAGGTACCAGAGAGATAAGATTTAAACCAGAGATATAAACTTTATAAAGGACAGCAACTGGCAAGCTCTGAATTGGTGTGTCTTCACTGTGAGTCTCCATGGGCGGGGAGGGGGTACAGACAAAAACCCATATGGGTGAACTGGAGAGGCAGTGATGCAGCAATGGGCAGACACTCCTGCATTGCCTGAAAGGGAGGGGGGAACAAACCCTTTCCCAGCTTGCTTTTATCACCAATGCTGTAAGCCTGGGGCCCAGGAAAAAAACACTAAGTAACTGGGTGCTGCAAGTTCCTCCTTGCTCCCAAGCTACTATGGAAGGGGACTGGAAGATGTTCAGCTAACTGCCCCACCTGCTGATGTGATGGGTAGTGGCCCAGATTCCACATGTGCAGTGGGACCCAGTTCAAGAAAACACCAATAAGCCAGAGACGCCTATGTGGCAGCATCCACCTCCAGCCAAGGCCACCAGGCAATCCATGGTGGGGTGATGCTGGGAGTTCAAGCCAGAGATTGTCAACAACTGCCAGATTATTTGAAGGGCCTTATGTTTGACACACACACCGCCACACTAGAAAGTCGTATTCCTAAAGGGATACATGAAAGATGAAACAGTATTGAGACACAGAAATAGGGAATTGTGAATGTAACATAAATGTTCATTCCCACTGTTTTTTTCTCACATGCAGCAGAAGGTGATCACTGACTGGATCCCAGTCTTGGTGGAAGAAAGAAAAGTGACATTCTGCATGAACCTCAGGCTACGGAGATGAATAAGGAATGGATTGGGTCCCCCTCTCTTCATCACAGGAGCCTTTCAACTGGTACAGGATGTCAAAGCAAGGTATAAACTTCACTAATTTTTCCCACATAAAGCATTGTAACATGCACAAGAACACAAAATTCCACACCGCTACTTAATTGTGTTCCTATAGAAATGCAAATACTTTCTCCTGCTTTCAGAGCCCTGTGTCCTTCGATGAGGTGGCTGTGTATTTCACAGAGGAGGAGTGGGCTCTGCTAGATCCTGACCAAAGAGTTATTTACAGAGAAGTCATGCTGGAGAATTTTGGGAGTGTGGCCTTCGTAGGTAAGCAAGTAGATGGCTGGTGGGTGAATGGTCCTCAGTCATTTTGTGAGTGTCCTGAGAACTTTGTGGTAGAGATCCCTGATTCTCAAATTTCTTTTCTTTAAGATCCCTGGAGAATGAATGAGAGTCTCCAATGTACACAATCTTAATTTTACAAAGTCTCCGAAATGACATGTTGGTTTTTGTTGCTGTTCCTCCCAGAAGGATCTCGGACCTGCAAACCTGACCTCATCTCTTGGCTGGAGGAAGTGGGTGAGATGTTCATCCAGGACTCTGCTGAAGTGAAGATCTCCCCAGGTACTCCCTTAGATGTGGAGGAAAGGGCCGTTCACTGTCTGACAATTGTGGTTACATTTGGCTTAGCCCAGAATATATTGATCACTTTGTCTTATGGCTTCCTCTCATCCCTTCATGTATGGATTAAAACCTGGTTAAATGGCAGGATGCAAAGAGTAGGAATAAACCTTCCTCAGGAGGTGGTGGGCTCTCCTTCCTTGGAAGTTTTTAAACAGAGGCTAGATGGCCATCTGACAGCAATTCAGACCCTGTGAATTTAGGGGGAGGTATTAGTGAGTTTCTTGCATTGTGCAAGGGGTTGGACTAGATGACCCTGGAGGTCCCTTCCAACTCTATGATTCTATGAAATGGACAGTTCTCACAATGGGGGGGAAGTAAGCAGTGGGGTCCCAAAAGGATAATTGGGGTTGGCACTATTTAATTTATTAATCAATGACCTGGAACTAGGGGTGAGTAGTGTAGTGGCCAAAATTGCAGGTGATATCAAATTATTCAGTATGGTGAAAGCTAAGGTTGGCTGTGTAGACCTTTAAGGCGACCTCCACAACTGGGTAGTGAGCAACAACGTGGAAAATGAACTTCAATGTCGGTAAGTATAAAGTGCTGCATTTTGGGACAAAAAAAATCCAGTCTTCAGATACAGGCTAATGGGCTATGAATATGCTGAGAATGAGAGGGGAAAAGATCTTGGGGTCATAGTGGATGGCTCAATGAAAGTGTCAACACAGTGTACTTCAGCAGTGAAAAAGGTAGTGGTCATTTTGTAGAAAAATAGGTGGTGGAGCTCATCCAGGGATTGTTATGCAGCTGCACATACTATTCAATGGACAAGGAGGTGGCACTCTCAGAAAGGTTCAGGAGCTGTGTTCCTGTGAGCTCCCACTGAATCTGAGACCTGGAAAAAGGCAAGCTCTGTGTTAGGGATTATTAGGAAATGGATTGAGAACTGCTGATATTGTAATGCTCCTGTATACATCTATGGTACAGCCTCATTTGGAATACTGTGTACATTTCTGGTCATTGTGTCTTAAAAAGGACATTGCAAAGCTGGAATTACAGAGAAGAGCAACCAAGATAATTAGCGAGTTTGGAGCACCTTTCCTATAAGGAAAGGCTGAAGAGTCTGGGACTTTTCAGTTTAGAAAAAAAAACTATTAAGCAGGGGGGGGGGGACAAGATGGAGATTTTTAAAATTATGCATGGGGTGAGGAGAGTTGACAAAAAGAAACTGTTGTATTTCCCCCATAATACTAGAACTCAGGGGCATCCAAATGAAACTGATGGGCAGTAGGTTCAGGATGGACAAAAGGAAATGCTACTTTACATAGAGAGTGATTAAAATGTGGGATTTGCTGCCCCAGGATGTACTGATGAGACCACAGGAATAAACAGCTTTAAAATGGAATTAGATACACAGTATTAATGAAGGACAGGTCTATCAATGGCTACTAGCCATGGTGACTTAGGGGAACCTCCACATTCACAAGCACTAAGTTTCTGAAACCCAGAGCCAGGAGGCAACATCACGGGAAGGCCTCAGGCTCTAAGCTCTATTGTTGGCTGCCTAGAGGAAATATTAACTGATGACTGATGTATTTACTTGAGATAATGATTTGAGTAAGAAAGAAATACTTGTTAAAAGATTAATGCTAGCTGCAAGCGTTGTAGCTGAAAGTGACTTTGCTTTATTGGTGTTCCTGGAATGATTTGGTCAAGTATAGTGCTCCCATTACAAAAGAAAACAGATAGAAGCTTTGTGCTGGAGGAATTGCTGTGCAGGACTTGTTATTTATGAGCTTAAGAGTCACTATTTAGACGTTTAGGAGCTGTAACTTACAAATGTTTGATTAATTGAATTCCACTGCACTTGAGCCTTATGTGGTGAAAAAACAACTGTTTCTAGAATTGTGTGAGATAAAACTACTTTAGCAAGTCACTTAATGATTATTGTATGGTTGCATGGTTGGGGTCTGGTATGGCTCTGAAACAGAAGTATTTACTTCTTTCAAACTTGTGACCAGGATTGGGTGCTCCATCTTTTTAAACTTATAACTGTGCTGTTCTCTCCTTTATTAGCCATCCTTTCTTGCTGGAACAAGGAGCTTGACCATCTTTGTCTGGAAAAAGACATGAGTAGGAGAGAGATAAAAGCAGAGAGTTTTCCACAGGAAGGCCTTGAGTCCGAAGATGCAGTGGAGTCTTTCCTGGGAGACTCTCAAGAGAACATTAACTTGCACACAGAGGTGGCTGAGAGTAAGTTTTCTTTATGGACGCGTCAAAGACACAGAAGTGCCATCAGCTAGCAGGATTTCTTCATTGTGAAAGAGATGTTGTGTTAAAAAAACCAGAATGCAAGCTGTGGAAAGCATGGCAGTGTGGTATAGCGGGTGGAGGTGCCTGTCTGAGACTGGAGATGTTTTGAAATGCCGTCTGCCTCAGGAGTCTAGTACCACAGGTTTATTGTTGGGTTTGTTCTCAGTGCAGGCGCAGGAGTCTTAAAGTTTGCCCTAAGAAACTGTGGGAAGTGGAGGGAAAGCATCCTTGTTATGGGTCTTGCAGCTGAGGGACCTGACTTGGCTGAGGAAAGGCCTGTTTCTCCACAGAGGAGTCCCAGGTTTGAGTCCCATCTCCTGCAGTGAAGTTCACTGGTTGACCTTGGGACAGTCTTTTTCCTCAGCCTGCGCTGCCTCTTACTGTTGGAAGGATAAAATAAACACATCATGATGCCCCTTTATTCAGTGCCTTTAAGAAATGTGTCTTCCTGCTGGGTATTCCGTCTAGTGCAAAAGAAAAAAATGTTTTGTATCCTAATATGATGTCAGATTAGGAGGATTAATTCAGTCATTTTTTTCTCCCAAAGAAACTGTTCCCATACTCAATGGTAACATACATGTATAAAGGAGCCTCAGTTTAAAAAGAGAGAAGGTCTTCAGTTCAGCACGGGCTTAAATCCTTCCAGCCTGATTTATTCATGAACTATACTCCTCAAAGAGATACAGCTCTTCATGGTTATTAGGGGAGTGGTCTTCAGGTGCCACTTTTAACACCTATGTGGTATCAGACACAACTGATCTACTAGCACAGGAAAAGGAGTCTTGTGACAGGAAGGGGAGGGGGCAGAGTTAGGGCAATGGTAGGTTTCTGCACAGACTTTGGAGTTTGTCCGACACATAAAGTACTGCTTAGTAAAAGGGAAATGTAGATGGTGTTTCTTTTTTTCCTCTTCCCTTGTAATATGTAAGAAAACGAAACAGAAACTTGCTCTGACTTGCTGCTTATATTCTGGGTATTTAAAAGGAACAGCAGGCCTCAATACCCCATCTTACCAGCCCAGTTCTGCTCCTCTGGCTATCCCTTTACAAAATGTCTTCGCTGGTAGAGGATTCAGGAGCCTCTCTAGGCCCATATAAGTATGAATATTTCACCTGTGACTATTTCTGTTTTTTGGTATTTGTTCCATGGGCTTTTACGGGATTTCTGTCTGTATTCCAGAAGGAGATGAGGGGGAACCAAGCACCCTAAATGGGAAAAGGGATGAGGATATGGAAGCAAAAGAAGAAGCTGGGAATCGAGGCAGACCAAAGAGAGGAGGAAAGCAGAAGAAGAAGTCATTTTCCTTTCCAGGCAAGGATCTCCAGGAAATCCTCTTTGAAGAGAAACGACATGAGGAAAGTAGAAGTAATAAGCACCCTATGAGTGACAAGAGATCTGGTTGCAAATCTAGTCCAAAGAACCATGAAAGAATTCATACTGGAGATACACCATATAAAGGTTCACATGGTAGAAAAAGCTCTAGGTGCATGAAAAGTCTTGCTGTTCATCGAAGGAGTCACAATAGGGAGAAACCATATAAATGCTTGGAGTGTGGAAAGAGCTTCTCTCGGGGTGACAGTCTAAGTGCACATCAAAGGATTCACACGGGGGAGAGACCATATCACTGCTTGGAGTGTGGAAAAAGTTTCAGCCAGAGATCAGGACTTATTTTTCACCACAGGATTCACACAGGAGAGAAACCATATCAATGTTTGGAGTGTGGAAAGAACTTCAGTCAGGGATCAGGACTTATTATTCACCAGAGGATTCACACAGGAGAGAAACCACATAAATGCTTGGAATGCGGAAAGAGCTTCCGTCAGAGCACAGGCCTTACTACTCATCAGAAGATTCACACCATGATGAAGCCATATAAATGCCTGGTGTGTGGAAAGAGGTTCCGTCGGCAAAATGACCTTACATGTCACCAAAGGATTCACAGTGGAGATAAACCCTATAAATGCTTGGAGTGTGGCAAGAACTTTCCTCGGAGTGACAGTCTAACTGTACATCAAAGGATTCACACTGGGGAAAGACCATATAAATGCTTGGAATGTGGAAAGAGTTTCAGGTGGAAAACAAATCTTTCTTCTCACCAAAGGAGTCACACGGGTGACAAACCACATAAATGCTTGCAGTGTGGGAAAAGCTTTGCTCGGAGCACAACCCTTACTACTCACAAAAGGAGTCACACAGGGGAGAAACCATATAAATGCTTGCAATGTGGAAAGAGTTTTATTTGTAACAAAAGCCTTGCATCTCATCACAGGATTCACACAGGTGAGAAACCGTATAAATGCAGGCAGTGTGGAAAGTGTTTTGGTCACAGTGCGCAACTTACTGTTCACTACAGAATTCACACAGGAGAAAAACCCTATAAATGCTTGGAGTGTGGGAAGAGCTTCAGTCAGAGAGCAAGACTAAATATTCACCACAGGAGTCACACAGGAGAGAAACCATATACATGTTTCCAGTGTGGAAAGAGCTTTAGCTGCCGCAAAGGCCTTACTGTTCACCAGAGGATTCACACAGGGGAGAAACCATATCAGTGTTTGCAATGTGGGAAGAGCTTCAGGCAGAGTGCAACCCTGAATTCTCACCAAAAGATTCACACAGGAGAGAAACCATATACATGTTTGGAGTGTAGAAAGAGCTTTAGTTGCCGCAAAAGCTTTATTGTTCATCAAAGGATTCACACTGGAGAGAGACCGTATCAATGCTTGGAGTGTGGGAAGAGCTTCAGGCGGAACAGAAATCTTACTGAACACAACAGGACTCACACAGGAGAGAAACCATATAAATGCCTGGAGTGTGGGAAGAGCTTTAGTCAGAGATCAATACTTAGTACTCATCAGAGGATACACACAGGAGAGAAACCCTACAAATGCCTGGAGTGTGGAAGGAGCTTCCGCCAGAGTGCAGGGCTTTCTGGTCATCAAAGGATCCACACCATGGAGAAACCATATAAATGCTTGGAGTGTGGAAAGAGCTTCAAAAGCGACAAAATCCTTAATGTTCATCACAGGATTCACACTGGGGAGAAACCATATCAGTGCTTGGAGTGTGGGAAGGACTTCCGTCATGGCCAAAGCCTTACTTCCCACAAAAAGACTCATGCAGGGTAGATACCATATAAATGGCCCCAATGCCAATCACAGAAGAGTCAAATGAACACATATAACTGCCATACTGAATCAGAGCCTTGATCTATCCAGGTCAGTATTGCCTACTCAGACTGACAGTGGCTCTCCAGGGTCTCAGGCAAAGGTCTTTCGCGTCACCTACTGCCTGGTCCATTTTAACTGGAGATGCCAGGAACTGAATCTGGAACCTTCTGCATGCCCAGGAGATGCTATACCATTGAGTTACCTCTGCCATCCTCTCTGACTGTTACATCAGAAAATCCCTATAAATATTCTGATAGAAAGATTTGAGCCTGCTTAGACATCTGGTGATATGCGTTAGAGAATGTGGGAGAAATTTGTCTAGAAGTGATAGCGAAGAGGTGGAGAAATGTTTGAACATCTTCTATACTGGATTTGACATTTAAGCAGGGACAATGTTTTGATGCTTTTCATAAACACCCTTTTTATTTGATCATAGTCACTTCCCACTAATAGCTGTCATTAGGAATTGATTTCCTTTGTCAGTTAGCTCTAATTCAGATTATGCCAACAACTGTGCTGAATTGATTGACCAGTCATGGAAACTGGAACTCTACCTAATACTGAATTTTGGAAACAGTTCATGTATTCATTATTATTACATACAAGAAATTCATCAGCCAGAGACTTAAAAAACATCTGGACAAGGTTTTCATTTAACAATGGCAGCTATTTATTGTAATTAGATACTTGTATATATCTTGCTATTACCTGTATGTTAATTTTTCTTTATTTTTTTTTGTTTGCATGTTAGATAATGAGTATATTGAACTCATTAGAATTTTGGTAGCAGAAGATTCAGGTTTTCCTTTTGAAAATGTTTTTTTTTTTAGTCACACCATTTCACAATGCTTCTTGTCTACACGTTTTATTTGAATCTTTTTCACTAAAAGCTCAACTAATAATACTCTCCTGCCACTCCGAAAAGTAGGTTTGACAGAGAGAAAATGTGTCCTAATCTCATTCACTGGATTTCATGTCTGAGGACAATTTGAATCCAGGTATCCCCAACTGTAGTCCAACTTCTCTGGGACCTGTGGTGTTTCTGTATGTAAACAATATGTGTGTTTTATTGTTGTGTTTTAATGAGGAGCTTTATATTATGTTGCTGTGATTTAATATGCAGGCCTATAGTGTAAGGATGAGAGCGGCTGGATAGGAGATTGAAGTGTGTTACAACTGGATGGTTCAGAGGGACTTTGTGTGAGAGAGACAGTTCAGTGGAGTGTGTGTGGAGAAAAGAGAGACGTTCTCTAGAGCAGGGGTCCCCAACCCCCGAGCCATGAACCAGTACTGGACCATGACCTGTTAGCAACGAGTCTGTGAGTTGTATAATTATTTCATTATATATTATAATGTAGTAATACTAAGAAGATGGCACTGGATTTATATCCTGTCCTCCACTGTGAATCTCAGAGTGACTCACAATCTCCTATAATAATAATAATAATAAATTTTATTTATATCCCGCCCTCCCCACCTTGGCAGGCTCAGGGCGGCTAACAACATTTTATAAAAACATACAATAGTAGATAAAAACCTTTAGATTTAACAATATAAAACATTAAAACATTAAACTTAATAACATTAAATTTTAAAATTTTTATTAACATTTTAAATAACATTTCAACAATTACAACACACCCCGACACGGGGTCCAAGACATAACCTTACATGAGCCGTCACGCTCGTTGTTGTTAGACAGCTTTTACAGCAAAGAGAAGTCTCTCGCAGAGTGCAAATATAACAGAAAGTTAGTGATCAATGGGTTGTGTCCAATTCAGTGTTAATAGATCGTGAAGTTCACATATTTTGCCGGCATTTTCCCGAACATAGTGTCAGCGCTATTCACGTGTTCAAGGAAGTCAAACCATTTTTGTAGAAACCAATCTCCCTCTTTGGTATTGTCTAGCAAAGCGATAGCCGTTGTCAGTTTATCCTGTATCAAGATTTCCCATACCTTTTTGCACCAGTTCTGGAGTGGTGGGCTACCAGGTTGTTTCCAGTATGAGGCTATAGTTATTTTGCCCGCTAGGAAAAGCAATGCAACTAGCTCCTGTTTCAAGGTCGGGAGCTTCTGATCCGGCCATAGGTTTAACAGGGCTACTGCGGGTGTGCAAGGGATACTAACCCCTATTATTTTTGATGTCGTTTCCAGGATAGACTTCCAGAATTTGTGTATCTTCGGACACTCCCACCAACAGTGGATAAATGTGCCTGGTAGCCCACACCCCCTCCAGCATAGAGGGTCGGCTTTCACCCTGGCCTTAAACAGTTTCAGAGGAGTTGCGTACCACCTTGCAAATATCTTATAGTTTTGGAGTTGAAAGTAAAGTGATTTGGATTTAAATAAAGGCGATATCCAAAGCCGATTCCATTGGTCGTCACTAATTGCGACTGAGCAGTCTTTTTGCCAGTTATTTTGCTGGGTAGACGGGCTTTTCCACATTTTTTGGTTTAAGAGGGTATAGATCATAGATATAACTCCTTTTATGGAGGTGTTACCTTTACTGATTAGTTTCTCTATTGGGTTCAGTGGTCTATTATGCATCACGATGGGTATTACTTGGTGTAATGCATGGTGGATTTGTGCGTATTGGTACCATGGGATAGTGGTCTTAAATTTATTTTCCAGTTGGGAGTGAGAGCACAATTTTCCATTCATCGTGATGTCAGTTAGTTTGAAAATGTTTTTCTCCCTCCAGGCTCTGAATTGGGACTTGTCTTTACCCAGGGGGAACCAGGACTGACCCAGAAACGCCATAACCGGGGATGACGCTGGTGTTATGGTGTTTCTCCATTGGTCCCAGAGTTGTATAGTAAATTTTAGAAATGGGTTGGAGATTGGATACTCCCTTCTGTCTGCCCTCGGGGACCAGATAAACTCGTGTAGATGTAAGGTGGGTAGATTTGCCTTTTCAATTTGGACCCATGCGGGTTGGGGATGTGGCGAGGCATATAAGACAATGACTCTCAATTGTGCAGCCAGGAAGTACTTCTCTACTAAGGGGGCGGCCAGCCCTCCCAAGTTATATGGTCTAGTCAATAGTGATAGAGCAATTCTAGGTTTCCTGTGATTCCAGAGGAAGGCTGACCACTGTGCTTGCCATTTGGAGAGCTCCTTCTTGGGGATTGGGATTGGTAGGTTTTGAAATAAGAACAGTAGACGTGGTAGCAGGAAGGACTTGAGGAGGTCTATTTTTTCTAATAGGGAAAAGTTGAGTTTAGCCCAGGCAGCTAAGGACGCGGTCATAGAGCTGGCTAAGGGGCCATAATTGGCTCGGAACAGCTCCTCTATTTTCAATGGGATTTGGATGCCCAGATGTCTCCATGACTTTGATACCCATTTGAAAGGCTGGGAGGATTTTATTGTTGCTTGGAGGTTTGCAGGGATGTTAATAGGATAAATTTCTGATTTAGTGTAATTTATAGAGAACCCAGAGTGTTTGCCGAATTCCTCCAGGCTAGTTTTGAGGTGACGCAACGAGGTGCAGGGGTTGGTTAGGTAGAACACCATATCGTCTGCGAAGAGGCTTGTTTTATATTCGTGCTCGTCGACTTGGATGCCTGAGATTTCTCTGGAGGTTCTGGTAAGGTGGGCTAAAGGCTCTACCGATAGAGCAAACAATAGGGGCGATAGGGGGCAGCCCTGTCTGGTACCTCTACCTAGATACAGGTCCTCAGATCTAAAGGAGTTGGTGAGTATCTGTGTCAATGGGGCACTGTATATCGCAGATATAGCTTTACGAAAGCTTGGGCCAAAGTTCATAAATTGTAGTAGGGTCTTTAGGTAGTTGACCTCCACTTTGTCAAAGGCTTTCTCAGCGTCTAACGAGAGAATCAGAGAAGGGGATGGGGACAGCTTTGCCATGTGTATCAGATTTAGTGTTTTGCGGATATTATCCGTGATGGAGCGGCCTGGCATAAAGCCAGCTTGGTCAGGATGAATGTAGTGTGTGATGATTTTTTTTTAACCGCTCCGCCAGCATGGAGGAAAAGATTTTGAAGTCGTGATTTAAGATTGAGATGGGTCTATAAGATGCGGGGTTGAGCTTGTCCTTGCCTTGTTTAGGAATGAGAATCGTACGTGACTCCGCCCAGCTAGAGGGGAGCTGGCCATCCCTCAGTACTGTATTACAAGTCTCAAGAAGGGGGTTTGATAAAGCCGTTTTAAATAGCTTATAAAATTCCGAGGGGAAGCCGTCCCTGCCAGTGGCTTTGTTGTTTTTAATTTTGGAGAGGGCCGTAGTTAACTCTGTAAGGTTGAACGGCCTGTCTAGGAAGTCTGCATGTTCTGCTGTGAGGGTTGAGTTAAAATTGATTGATCGTAGATAGTTTTCAATGTTCTGACTATTAGGTTTCCCAGATTCATAAAGCTTTTTATAGTATTCAAGGAAGGCCCTTGAGATCTCCTTAGAGGATGAGTGAAGGGTTCCATTTGCGTCTCTTATGGCATGGATTGCGTTAGTTGGATTTTTTTGGGCGGTACGGAATTTCAGATATCTAATTGATTTTGAAGTTTTGGTTACATACCTATGCTTGAGGTATAGGGATGACTTCTGTATGGAGGAAGACTCCAGAAGTTCTAGTTGCTTTCTAGCTTGGTCTAGTTTTCTTAAGGTTTTTTTCCCCCCATAGTTTTGATGTCTATGTTGGAGTTCTGCAATGTGTAAGTTTAAGTCTACTATGGCTTTTTTGCGAGCTTTGTTGCAGGCAGCTGAGATAGATATAAGATTGCCTCTCATGACCGCTTTGAAGGCGTCCCATACGACCGCTTGAGGGGCCCCGCAGTTGGTGTTAAGCTCGAAGTATGTCTGTATTTGTTGTTCTATCTTTTGGCATGCCTGTTCATTGGACAGTAGAAGCTTGTTTAGAGACCAACTAGGGCCCTTTCCATCAGTAGCCTGGGTTGATAATTTGCATTCCACCATAGAGTGGTCTGAAATATTTCTAATATCATGGTCTGCGTATGTTATGCTGTTGATTAGGGACTGGGATACGAGTATAAAGTCAATTCTTGAGTAGGAGTTATGTACTGGCGAGAAGAAAGAGTAGTCTCTAGCTTTGGGGTGTAGATTACGCCATGTGTCTAGTAAGTTAAAGTCGTTAAGGATCGTGCCCAGTTTTGAGGTGGAGGTTTGGTCCTTTAATGCTCTATGGTGGTTTGATTTATCTAGCATGGTGTCAGCTACCATATTAAGGTCTCCTGCAATTAGCACATGGCCTTCTTGGAAGTTTTGCAATTCTAAGAGTGTTTTTTCGAGGAACTCACTCTGCCCAGAATTAGGGGCGTAGATTGAGGCGATTGTGGTAGGTGTCCCGTCTAATGTGCCTTTGATGAACAGGAATCTACCCATTGGGTCATGTTTGGTTTGAGAGCAGACAAAGGGAGTATTTTTAGAGATAAGAATAGCTACCCCTCTTGCTTTGGAGGTACCAGGAGCCTGGAATGTTTGCACAAACCACCGTGATTTGAGGACGCTGATATGTTTCTCTTTAATGTGAGTTTCCTGCAAGCACACGATATTGAGTTTCTTCTTTTCCAGGTAATTAGAAATACGTTTGCGTTTTATAGGGTTTTGAAATCCCCTGCAATTCCAGGAGGCTATTTTAATGTGTTCGGCCATGTATCTATATTGAGCTTACCAGGGCCTAGGTGCCCGGGTATTAAACGGTCAATAACAAACAACTAAACTCTAACTAACTAACTAACTAACTCTATGCCCCCCTTTGGTTCAGGAGGGGTGAGGAGTATGTTGCTAAGTTGGGGATTGTCTGTCTTTACTCTCCCCCCTTACACTAGGGTCCAGTACTCTGCCCCCTTAACTTAGAGGCAGCCGGGTCGGGGGTCTGCTAAAAAGGTCACTATACCACTTTTCGTAGCTAGTGCAAATAATCACAACCACCCCCCTTCAGGGGAGAAGTTTCACCACTCCCTGAGCTGGGAGACCAAGGGAGAAGTACTCGGTGTACTCCCTTAAAGTGAAACTGTTTCGCTCTTATTGGGGAGCAACAATCAAATTCGAATAGGTGTACACAGTCTGCATTGTGGTTCCTACGCCCCCCCCTTTAGTTATACGTAGGAGTACCTTTCCAGTCTTCTTGAGTATTATGGTGAGGTCTGGGACAACAAGCCTTGTGGTACAGCGTCCCATATGGTCATCCCATAGAAGATATGGAGTAGGGGTTACTGGGAGCATTCAAAGGTGCAGGGTAGCCCGGTTTTATGTTTAACATATTAGTTGGTGCGTTTCTATAATACCAAAATAGCTACGTATCATTCATCCACACTCACTCACATTTCTTGTGTCCATCTCTGTGTTAGGCTTATTTAGCATGATTCTTTTCACTCCGTTATTGGTCAAGAGGTAGTTTGTTGGTGCAGTCAATTCTCTACTCTCCTCGCCGGCTGAGCCCACCCCACCCCCCCAGCGCTCCCCCCACCCGCCCCCCCACCCTGCGCCCCCCCCGCCCCCCCAAGAGCACTCCCCCCGGCCCGCCTCCCCCCCGTGCGCCCACCCGCCACCCCCCACCCCCGCCAGACACCCCCCCCACCCCCGCCAGACACACCGCCCCGCCCCCCCGCCACCCCCCCGGCACACGCCAACCCGGCCCCACCCACCCAGAAGGGCCAGAGGCGAGCGTACTTCCGCGACGGCCCCCGAGCGGAGGCCGCCGCGGCCGCCCCCCCCCCCGCAGGCGGAGCCCGGACGGCGCACGCCGGGGGAGACCGCACCCGCGCGGAGCAGCCGGGCATGGGGGCACGAGAGAGCGGAACGGCGGTGGGGGGCGCGGCGGGACAGCGAGGGAGCCGAGCGGGCGCGCCCAGCAGGGGGCCTGCCCCGGGGCAGGGGGAAGGCAAGCAAGCAAGGAGAGGACGCCCGCCCGGAGAAGCACCGCGAGGGAGGACAGAGGCCCCGCGCAGGGCAGCGCAGAACCAGGGGGCGAGGGAAGGAGCGCCCCGGGAAGGTCCAGCAAACCCAGACAATGAGAAAACATCTATGTTAGCCTTTAGTTGAGTCCCTACCTCTTGCGATCGACACCAGTCACACCTACACTCCCCATTCGCACCCATTCCCTCCCCCTGCCCTCCGCGCACGCTCTTCCGACAGACAAAGTTTCCTCCGGGCGGCGGTGGGGGTTCAACATCGCTAGCGGGGATAAGATCATCTACGACCTGCCGGCCACCTTCCGTCCCGATAGGGGCTCCACGCCTTTCACACTGCATTCACGCTCCAGTCCCTCTCGCCTCCATTCACACACGCTCCCCCCCTTTCCCTCCGGACTAAGATCCCATTCTTTCTCACCACCCAATCACTCCTTTCTTGCACTCGGCACCTTTGAAACAGAGGTAGGCTTCCTGTAGGATTTCAACATAGTTACAATTGAGGTGTTCGACCATAGTAGGGGCCGTACGACCTTGCATAGGCGTCGCTGTGATGTCTTTGCTGGAAGGCGCGCTTGCGGTTATGGCGCCCGACGGGAGTAGGCGACGCCTGCGAGCTTAACACAAGAGGCAATTTACTGCTATTCAGAGTCCAGTAGGTAGGTTTTCTCCGGTATCGTCTGCTTTGGCTAGGGCTTCTTCTTCGGCTGGAGATAGTTTGATGGCCAGTGCGTTCAGCATTTCTTTTCCGGTCTCGTTATTGTGCGCTTTCAGTGGAGCGCCATTTTTAAAAACTATGATGTCGGATGAGGGGCTCCATCTAAAGCGTATGTTCGCGTCGTGAAGTTTGGTGACGAAGGGCTTGAGTTTCCTCCGTTTCGCCGGGGCTTCGGGGGGTAGATCCAGGAGAGCCATTACAGTTTTGCCTTTAAAGGTGAGTGCTCCATGGCGCCTCGCCTCTCTTAAGATCGTGTCTCTGGTTGATGGGAAGACGAAAGTCACTAGTATGTCTCGTGGCCTCCCGTGCTTTGCAGTCGCCATTGTGCCAAGTCTTTGTGCCTTCGCGATCGCGGTTGAGTTTCCCTCCTCCTTTTTTAATGCCTTTGCCAGCCATTTGTTCATAAATATGGACAGTTCAGAGTCTCTTTCCTCCCCCTCCTCTATCCCTCTAAATTTGAGGTTAGCGGCTCTATGGCGATGTTCCAGTATTGCAATTCTGTTCTCAAGCTGGGACTCGTATTTTTTCATTGATTTGATGTCCTCTTTTAGCCCCAACGCGGCTTCAGCTGATTGTTCCACCAATTTGGCGGTGACTGTTAGTTCTTCTGAGAGTTCTTGCACTCGGGACTGGATAGGTTTTAAGAAGTTATCCATAGATTCTGTGAAGAACCGATATATATCGGTCTTTAGACCCTCTAGGTCCCGTTTGCATATGGGAGCTCCCTCATCTTCATGTTCCGATGCTGGGGAGGGGGGGTTGCTGGTGGCCATCTTTGATGCTGATCTAGTGAGGGGGAAACTGACCTTTTCCGAAGTTTCTGGCTTAAAGAAGTCAGCCACAGATTTTCCTCCTTTGGGAGTCGATTTCTTCTTGTGTTTTGTTTGTTGTCCCATTAGAAGGGCTATAGCAACGAAGTCTGGTGCTGTTAGAAGTCCGACATCAGGGGGATAGCTCGGGAGCTACCTCAGAATGCGTCCGCCATGAGCCAGCGACGCTCCGCCCCCCCCAACTTAATAACATTAAAACCAATCCAATAAGTACAGTTATTCAGCGGTATAGGTCTTCAAACCGCATTGGCGGATCTTTAATTACTGATCTTCTTAGCAGTCCAAGTGTGCAAGTTTAAAAAGGGTGGTCTTGCAGGCCCTGCGGAACTGATCAAGGTTCCGCAGGGCCCGCACCTCCTCGGGGAGTCGGTTCCATAGGGTAGGGACCGCAATTGAAAATGCCCGTGCTCTAGTATTCTGGTATTTAATCTCCTTCGGCCCAGGGATGGTCATTAGGTTTTTCCCGGCTGACCTCAGTGTTCTCTGGGGTTCATATGGGGAAAGACGGTCCCTCAGGTAGGCAGGTCCTCGGCCATATAAGGCTTTAAAGGTAATGACCAACACTTTGTACTGGACCCGGTATATAATCGGCAGCCAGTGCAGTTCACGTAGAAAATAATGAAAGATAGGGGCACCTTCTTTTGGGGCTCATAGAATTGGACCCCCTGGTCCAATCCTTTTGAAACTTGGGAAGTATTTTAGGGAGAAGCACTAGATGCTATACTGAAAATTTGGCGCCTCTACCTCAAAAAACAGCCCCTCCAGAGCCCCCGATACTCGCGGATCAATTCCCCATCATTCCCTATGGGAATCGTTCATGGAGGTGCATGATAGCTGTGGGGGTGGGGCTTCCCCCGCTGGCCAGCTGGCTGGGGAAGGGGGGAAGCCTGTAAAACCGGGGGATCCCTTGCTGGCACCTGGGGATTGGGAAGCCTAGTGCTGGGAGTTATTAGGAAAGGAACTGAAAATAAAACATTCCATATTACAATGACCCTGTACAGATCAATGATGCATTAGAATACTCTATGTACTTCTGATTACTAAATCTCAAAAACAATATTGCAGAGCTGGGGAAAATATAGAAGCAACCAACCAAGATGGTAAAGGAGTTGAAGCACATTTCCTTTGAGGAAAGGCTGAAGAGTTTGGGAGTTTTCTGTTTAGAAAAGAATTGGCCCACAATGGCTTCAATGTGCACAGTTGCTGTAGATTGCACATATACTTGCTTGTAGGAGTAGACCAAGAGGCACAACAGCTTGGTGGAGCCTTTAAACACCCATGAAAGTAGTAGAAGACGAAGAATTGCAGATTTATACCCTGCCCTTCTCTTTGAATCAGAGACTCAGAGCAGCTTACCATCTCCTATATCTTCTCCCCCCACAACAGACACCCTGTGAGGTAGGTGGGGCTGAGAGGGCTCTCACAGCAGCTGCCCTTTCAAAGACAACTCCTGCGATAGCTAGGGCTAACCCAAGGCCATTCCAGCAGCTGCAAGTGGAGGAGTGGGGAATCAAACCCGGTTCTCCCAGATAAGAGTCCGCACATTTAACCACTACACCAAACTGACTTTCAGTTTGTACAGAGCAGGAGACATTCTTAGAGCTGAAGGCAGCTGGTGCTACTTAGTTGTAGATTTTTTGCACCCCTGTGGAGGGGAAGGGGGCAGCATCATGAAGCAAAGAGTTAGGATGGCTGCAGGGTTCTTCCGACCCTCCTGGGGCGAAGCAGAAAAGTAGAGAAGTGCTTGCAAGACGGTTCCTTTGCAAACTCTTACTAGAATTATTTTGAGATTTCTGCCTATGCTGTTTTAGATGTCTCCCCTTCAGCTTCGTAATAAAAATGCCAGGTTGTACCTCAAAGGTGCAGGAAGCTGAAGAAGGCAAGCACAGCGATAGCTTCCAGGGGCTTCTCATTCTAGACTCCTTGCACTTCTTCAACAAAGCTGTTGGTTGGGATCTTAAAATCCCTGAGGGCATTCTGGAATGCAGTGGGATCCATGGATCTTTGCAGGTGGACCCCTGCGCGCGGCAGCGTGGGGGCCTTCCCTCCGGATTGATGCTCTTACTTGCGTCCCGCTCGGCCATCACGTGGGGACGTAGCGGGGGATTCACGGCCTGAGTTTGTGCGCGGGACATGCCCCTGGTTGGCGGGGACGGGTGTCTCTCCGCAGAGGCCTCGCTTCTAGTCTGGCGACATGGGCCAAGCAACGGCCGCCCGGCATGCACCTCGAGAGGTACTTCCCACCGGATTGACCCCATGCCTCCTGGTGCGGGGACGTCGCGTTGTTGCCCACCCTGGCAGCTGCCCTCCCCTTGCGGAGGGCGGTGGTGCCCGTACCCGTCCGGGGTGCCTGTCCCTGTCTGGGCTGCCTGTCCCCTTCCGGGCTGCCCGTCCCCCCTCCAACCTCCCGTTGGCGGGGTCAAGATGGGGGATGTGCAGCCCCATGGAGGGCCGGGCCAGTGCGACGAGCTCCCATTTTCGCAGAGGTCATGGCGTCTCTCTGCGGAGTCCTTGAAGCTCCATTGGCGTGTCCTCTGCGGCCCCTCTCCTCAGGGACACGGGGTGCCCACACCCCGGATGCCCATTCCGGTCTGCTGGCCCCGGTGCCCCACCATAGGCGTGTGTGCGGTCCTCCTGTTGTGGTGACCAGCTCCTCAGTCAGTGCTCTCGGCGTTGGCGTCGGGTCTCTGGGCCCTGGGGTGGACCCGGTCAGCGGGCTTCCTCGGCGCTGTGGTGGTGGGGAGGCACTTGGTTAACTGCAGACAGCGGGCTTCCCCAGCACGTGCCGGGAACTGACGCCCACGGCCCAAGCCTACCCTCCCTATGCAGCCCCCACCTTCCATCCGGATGGGAGGGCTCCACGTCCCGATGCCCGTACTCCACGA